>NW_006442484.1:6077970-6078544 GCF_000325575.1 Pteropus alecto
GCCTGCCGAGTGCTCCTGCGGGCCAGGCCCAGTTCTGGGCGCTGAGACATGACCTGCAAGAAAGGGACACCATGGCCATTCTCAGGCTGGGCTCCAGGAAAGCCTGGCGCTTGCTTGCTCGTTCTCCCAGTGAGTGGCTTTGAACTGCTTCTATGTGCAATAGGCTGGGCTGCTCTCCGGCCTTCAGCCCCATGTCCCTTCTACTCGCCCCCCAACCCATCCCCTTTTGAGACCTTAAAAGCCCAAAGCTAAACTTGAGCCCATTTTAGTCACGAGTGGTGATATGAGTATAGCTATATCAAACACAAAAAGGGATCTAGACACAGCAAGCTCCCAGAGCCTCTCCTAGGGTCCCTGTTCCATGTGTTGTCATAATTCAGGGAGGGAGGGGACAGAAAGGCTCACACAGACTGTGATCTGCTCAGGCTTGGGACCAGTGTGGCCTGGCTTCTGCTCTGCTCTCCAGCTACAAGGCCCACAATCCGCCCTTTGCCCCTACTTGCTGCTGCCAGACCCCCCGCTGGAAGGTAACTCCTTTTAGGAAGAATGTCCTGGAACCTTTCACCCCATGAAT
>NW_006442484.1:6080116-6097893 GCF_000325575.1 Pteropus alecto
AAATAAATTAATTAAATTAAAAATAGATAAATAATGTTTTTATAGAGGGGTAACTTACATGAAGATGCAAAGATCACAAAGGTGCTGCCCTCAGATCAGGAAACACCATTGAGGAGACCCAGACAGCCCTTGGGACGCTGTCCTGTTCCAACTGTCCCCTCTGCCCTGTGGGGGCATGAGGTCCCCTCCATACCAAGTTACCAGGCTGCATGTGGGGCACCAGAATAGCCTCCCTCGCCCTGAAGACTGGGCTCTGTCCTTTAAGACACTTAGCAGGGACCTGTATGAAGCTGTCCCTTCTGCAGGTGTAATTGTGTTCTGATCGCAGATTTGTGACCACTGGCACTGAGGCCTTTATCTGGGTCCATGGACCCCCAAGGGTCCGAGGAGAGAATTCAGGGCAGCCACAACTTGGATGGAAAAAAATTACACTTTTATTTTGCCACTACTTTGCATATGCAATACTATATCTCATTTTTTACGTATTTTGATGACTAATTTTCTGTAAATTGGATTCTCTTGAAGACCTATTCAGTTCAATATCTAAAAACACTGACATGAGGAGGGCTCCGCTGGCTCACAGAGGGGACTCAAAGGCCCAAAAAAGAGGACAGGCCATGGGCCCCTGGGTGAAGGCAGAAAGAAGACCCTGGGAAACAACCAAGTGTGATCATTGTGCTGTGCTGTGCTGTGCCGATGGCCCGGCCGGCGTTGGTGAGGACACAGAGACGAAGGACCATTCTGAGCTGTTTTAAACCCAAGACTGACAAAGCTTCAGCATAAAGAACCGTGGTCTCATTGACAGTGACCAGAAAATTGACAAAGATGTGTAAATATGTGACTAGAAATCATAATATACTATAGTACTGTCATTTGAACAGAGGTGAGAAATAGTAAGTGAATTAGAATATTAAGTTTTAGACAGTTTTAGAGATGCCAATTTTGGATGAGTCAAGAGATAGTTTCGATTTCTATCGCAAACCCACAATCTCAGATCCAAAATTCCTGGGACTGGCTGTGGTTGGGAACACAGAATGTTCAGATCCTAAACACACCTTGTTATAGGGCTCCCTCCATGGGGCCTGGGGAGCACCCCTCATTAAACTCACCCAGATTTCTCCACCCAAACGAATGACTTCACGCAATGTGGATAAATAAAGACCAGTGGTAGCTGCAGGTGGAGACAGGGCAGGTTTTGCTGCCAAATGATTTACAAAAAAGAAAAAAAAAGTTGAGCGTTTGGGGAGCTTTATGGATTCCAGATTTGAATAAGGAGTTGAGGATAAGCTGACCTGTAATTCTCTATGATCTGACACTACCCAAGATACAGCCCAAATCCTCTATGGGATTGATTAGTGTTTCCAATTCACAAAACAAATTTACCTGTAGGGTCTCATCAGATGAGAGCAGAAATCCTGAGTGGGTGCCAGATGCTATGTCATGTGCAGCCTCTCAAGGGCACCCACAGTCTCTCTTGTTCCCCTGTGATTCCTGTCCTGCATGACCTCTGCCCTTGTGGTCTTCCCTGACTTGCTCTGGATGCCTGGCCCAGCTTGTCCAGCCAGCAAGCTCCCACCTGTCCTTTAAAGGGACAGCTTCCTCCCAGCTGCTGGGCACTCGACCAGGTGTTGTATGGGAGGATGTAAGATTGTAAGGTCCTTGAGGTGACCTGGCCTTCAGCGGATGGATCATGGACTCAATTTTCCCCCTGGGAAGTTAGTGGAGGGTTGAGTGGTGGCAGCAGCAGTCAGAGCTACAGAACCTGGTTGGCCAGTGCACAGGGACTCCTGCCTTCTCTCTTTTGGTGACTTAGTTACTCTCACTTCCCAAGGGAAAACCTCTCCTACATGCTCCAGAGTAACTGGCCACCTCTAGTTAATGAGCTGTTACTGTGTACAAGAAAGGGGGCCTTGAGGCTTATCAGGAGGGGAAATTCCACATCCTGCTTTGTGGTTAGGGTCCATTTTTACTGGTTATCCCCTTGCAGCAAGCCCCAGGCCAGCTCCCACAAATCAAGGTGACTCATCTAGCAGCCCCATCTGCCTGCTCTGGCCTCCCTCTTGATTGCTGCTTTCTCGTCCCTCACCTTGCTCTGTGCATCTACAGAGGACAGCCCCTCAGGACACTCTCCAGACCCTGCTCGAGCAGTCCTGACCCTCATGCCTGGCTGTCCCCATCCTTTATCTCGGTGGTCCTCCATTAATGCTTTTTGATATGGAACCAGCTCCAGACAATTAAAGTAGGAACAAAGAAAACACCAGACCAACCTCAGGAGCCACAAGTTGTGCTGGATACCTACCGACATTCACTGTGCCCCTGTTGTGCACTCAGCATTGCTCTGGGGGTGTGGGAAGTGGGGAAGCAGGCACTTGGCTGGGCGGCTACTGGAAGAACCCATCTCCTCATGTGAAAGCATCACTGCTGACCATGTGTAGAAGGGCCCAATGTAGTTTCAGTTTATGACCAGCCTCCTCTATGCCACATATACTCATCTAACAGTCCTGTAAGGGAGGGAGTATTATTTCTATTATCTGGGTGAAGAAACAAGTTCACAGACATGTCCAAGATCAATTACTAAGTAAGTGCAGAGTTGAGATTTGAAACTAGGTTTCTCAGACAAAGACTGCCCCTTCTCAAGCTGCTCCTGACCACCCATCCCTTGGAGTGTCTGTCGGTGTCTCTGTCACACACACACACACACACACACACATATGCACATGCTTTATGAAAGCTTCTGGGCATGGGATAAACATGCGGCATGAGTTGTGTGATAATGGTTGGGGGGAAGAGTAGTGTGCATATTGACCACCAGGTGGCGCCGTAATGCCACAATCAAGACACCCAATCCCATTGGAGCTCTTTTTCAGAAGAAAATCAGGTTTGGGCCAGGATGAGCCAGCACAGACCTAGATATCCAGTACAGAGAGTCTACCTGCAGTGGTCTACGTCCCAGTACGCTTCTAGGAAATCTACAGCAGGGAAGTGTAAAAGTAGGAATAGTTTTTGTAAGAATTAATTTTAAAAGTTTGGTATATTCCCAGATCCCCACCATTCAACACTTCTCACTGAAATACATTAAATGATACTTAAAAGGTGTGATATATGAGAAAATAGTAATACAGAGGATGGTCCATACACAGAGATGGTTTCCTCTCAGTGTCCATAGTGTCCCCACTACAAGACTAAAAGACCAGAGGACACTTGCTTCCCGCCCTGCGGTGTCCCTTTCCAACTTAAGAGGAAAGACAAAGAAAGGATGAATTTGAGCTATTATTAAAACATGCACGCATCCAGATGACAAGTGAGGGGATCAGGGTAAGATGCAGGGCTCCTTCTGAGAGATGTGGTGAGGGGTACCAGGTCTGAGATGGGCTCTCTTGCAGGGTGGGGGGAGGGGGAGCCCGGTGGGATGGAGGACTCCTGTGAGGAGAGGGACCAGAGGGTGAAGCAGGGAGAAATCTTGGCGATTCCAGAGTGCTTCCTCCTTCCCCTGTCCAGGCTGAGACTTGCCTCTGGGCAGCGTTTTAAAACATGTTTTATTTTGGAGAATTTCAAACCTATAATAAAGCAGACAAAAAAGTATAATGAACCCCTAGACCCACCCTGCAGCTTCATCAGCCATCACCCCCTGGCCAGGCTGCCTAGCCACACCTGCACCCACCTCCCTCTTCCATTATTCTGAGGTGAATGCCAGGTGTCATATAATTTGACCCCCAAATATTTTAGTATCCATCTCTAAAAGATAGCAGGGCCACAACAGCAGCATCGAACACCCAGGTTCAAACCTCCAGGTCTGAAGGAGGCAGAATTTCCTTTCCAGTTTGTTTGAGTCAGGATCCAACTAAGGTTCACACAGAGTGACTGAGTGAGGCACCTCTAGGTCCCTTCTTTTCTTCCTTTTGTTTTTTAAACTTTTCATTTTGAAATAATTTCAGACTTACTGGGAAGTTGCAAAAATAGTATAAAGAATTCCCACTACACTCTTCACTCAGATTCTTCAAATGTTACCATGTTACATAACCATGTACAATGGTCAAAATCAGGAAATCAACATGCTTGCAATACTATTATCTCATCTACAGATCTTATTTAAAATTTTCCAATTCAGTTGTTTCCTTTGATCGGGAAGAGTTCCTCAGTCTCGTTTTATCTTGTTTTGAAAGAGTACCGATATTCTAGAATGTCCATTTGTTTTGTAGAATTTGGGCTTGTCCGATGTTTCCTCGCGATTAAACTTGGGTTTTGGTAGGAATTCCACAAAGGGAGGCTGCATCCTTCTCACTGTGTCATTTGGGGGGCACAGGATGTCCAATTTCTCTACTATGAAGCTACTATGCTTTTCCCCTTTGTAATTAATAAGTACCTGTGGGAGATGATTTGAGACTATGTGAACAGTCATATATTTGTCTACTAGTTATACCATTCATTGATTCATAATTCTTGCTTGAAATAATTATTACTGAAGAGTTTACTGAATAGTGAAATTTCTATGTCCATCAATCCTTCTATATCCAATACTTGAAATTCTTCTGAGAAGAACTTTCCCCCATTCCTCCCCGATTTATGTATTTAATAATTTATCTATTCTTATTTTATTTTTATGGCTTCTCCTTGGCATATCCGAGTTGCCAGCATTACTACTCTTGTGTTTTGGGGCCATTATTCAGTAGAATAAGAGTGACTTGAACAAAAGTACTGTGATATTGTGATAATATATATGTGTGTGTATCATTTATATAAAAAATACATGCATATAAATTTTCTGTATATGTATTTTAAAAAACCCCGAGTTAATGCTTATACTCGCAACATCACAGGGCTCCTTCTAGCTCCTCCCTTTCTTTATTTGCAATTTCTTTCTCCAACTTGGAATAGCTTAAATCTCATTATTCACAATATAGTTACTCATTTTCTTAGTTCTGGGATGCACATAAAATAGTTTCAGAATTGCTTTCCTATATCCTGTGAAAAATATGCCTGCTAACTAGGGTATAATAGATGTATATAGGTCTTTGTATCTTTAGACTTAGAGGATATAATAATAATACTGTTTCTCAAAGTTTCTTGAATTAGTTTTCCCCTTCTTTTCCTTCAGTATAGGTATATATTTCATTTGTAAAACATTGTATTCCATTTTGGGGTTCCTTTCATCTTGGTTGATTAAAAATAATTTTTTTTGAGTAATGCAATATTACATTATTCTAAAAGTCAGAACTATTCAAATAGGTATACCCAAGTGTCGCTCTCTCTAGCTCTTCTATCCTGTTTCCATCACCCATCTTTTCTACCCTAATCCCACCCGCCCCGCTGCAAGTAACCAATCTTCCTGTTTCCTTTGCACAAATGAGCAGGTGTGGGTATATTTCTTTTCCTCCCTCTCCTACACAAAAGGTAGCTCATTATAGATACTCTTTCACACTTTGCTTTTTTTATTCAGCAATATAGCCTGGTAACCATTCCATTCTCAAGTGTCTTTTTATTTTTTCCTGGCCAGCTTATTTATAGGCGAAACTGGCTGTTTATCCTGTAATTTCCCACAGCCTGGGTTTTGCTGGTTGCATCCCCATGATGTAGTGCAGGGGTCCTCAACCACCCGGGCCGCAGTCTGGTACTGGTCCATGGCCTGTTAGGAACTGAGCCGCACAGCAGGAGATGAGTGGCGGGCAAACTTTGAACGAAGCGTCATCTGTATTTGCAGCTGCTCCCCAGAGCTAGCATCACCGCCTCAGCTCCACCTCAGATCATCAGGCATTAGATTCTTATAGGAGCACCGGTCCCTGGTGCCAAAACATTGGGGACTGCTGGTGTAGTGTAACAAGTTTCTCTGTTCTTGGATTTTGTTATGTTGCTAATTGCATCGAGGCTCGATCAGATTCAAGTCTAGTTTCTTAGGCAAAGACTCAGAGTTTAAAGGAGTCCCTGGTGAGGCAGAGATGGCCTCTGCGTGGGTCCAAACGTGTGTCCGAGAAAGCCACTCTAAGTGCGCTTCCCAGATACTGTCAAGTAGTGGGCCGCTACCTGCCACACAGGTTCTGGCCTCTTTGTCTAAAATGGGTGTTTCTCCCCTGTGGATGGACATTTTGGTGTCTGGAAATAATCTTGGGACTTGCACTTCTTATTCCTTAAATCAGGTGTATCAGATCTGTCTTTGTTTTTATCCTTTCCAACATGCGGCGCTAAGGCAGAGGAGTGTTTTTACCTGTCGGTTACTGTTGTGAAAATGCAACAGTGTTCAGCTATTCCTGATTGCAATATCCGAGGTGACCAGTTGAGGGGGATGTTGCATCAAGAAAACTCACTCTTACCCAGGTGCTTTGTGTTCATGTGGGCCTGGCAACAGGGCATTCCTCCATGCTCTCCAGGGACACGCCTGCACCCACCTTACCTGGGGCTGCCTCTCACTCCTTCTCTTGCCCCAACCCTTCTTTGTAAGCCACATGACCGGAGGCTGACCATGTGCCATCACTTCCTAGTGAAGGATGGCCGCAGCGAGTGCTCTGCACAGGCTTGGGGAGGGAGTGAATGAGGGATGAGGGAGGCCGACTGTCTCTGTTCTGTGGGGCCAATCTGCCACTCTCTTCTCTTTACTCCCTATGCTCTCCTGCTTTCCCCTGTCTGCTCCGATGCAGACTGAGGTTGGAATGTGAAGGCTTGATTGACTGTATGTCACGAATAGTAGAAACTTCTTGCTTTTAAAGGAGAATGGGTGGGTCCTCTTACATTTCAAAACAGCCAAGCAGAATTAAGTTTTATTTTGCAGACCCCTCTGTGGGAGATTGGCTTTTTATAGAAATAGTCAAACATGTTTATGAAAGAACAAAACCCCCAAGTGGTGGCCCTGAGTTCCATCAGAATCAGTGTCCCCTATTGAGCAGCGCCGGCATTTCCTTTGTTCACGTGAGAGCATTGAACCAGCAGCTCCCGGTTTCCTGAGCCCATTCCTCCAGAGCAGAAGCTCCGTGAAGGCAGGGCTGCACAGGTCCCAAGGGGATAACAGCCAAAGTGAGAGAGTCCAAGTGCCCTGGGGTGGGAGGCGGGAGACACCCATTTTATCTGCTGGCCCAGTGAGCTTCTAGAATGCGTGTGCCAAGGTGGCTTCCTGGTTGGGCACCCCACATGCCACCTGATTAACTTATAGCATCTACCAAGAGGCCCTTTACCTGCATTTCTGACCATCACAATCTCTCCCTGTGTGAGAAGGTGACACTCTGAGGCTGCTAGGTGAGTGTGGCTTCTAGGGCAGAAGGACCAAAGATTCATTGCCCCAACACTGCCATCCCCACGTGCGTGAGGCCCTGGGCCTGGGCTGTTGTTCTGTTAGCCAGAGCTGGGCTGGGCACTGCTCGCACTGGCCCCCTGCCACGGGAGGGGTTTCAGTAGGACCTTCTCCCAGACAACGCCTGAACCCAGGGACTAAGGACCCAGTAGCCTCACCCCTCCAGAGCCTCAGGGGTGTGAGGCTGAAAGAAGAGCCTCAGGGTCTCATCTGGACAATGGGGATGTAAGTGGTGACTGCCCCGTAGCACTGCTGGAGGTCAAAGTTGGAGCAATCCTGAACATCCTGGAGGCTCCGGCCTGGCCCAGCCATCTACCTCAAGTGTTGGGGTTGCTCAGGTGTGGAGCTTCCCTCTGCGTCCATGTGTGAGGCCACAGTGAGCTGGAGGCCTGGGAGGCAGCCGGGGCGGTCAGCATCTGCTCCCAGCGGGCAGAGCAGCAAGGAGCCCTGGAACCACCGGCTGCTGCCTGTGCAGCCTTATCCTCGAGAGGAACACAGTCTGTGTCAGGCGACCTGGCATCCTGAGGGCAGTGTGAGAAAGGAAGCAGTAGGTTTCTGAGGCTGCAACTTAAGTGGTGCCTAAAAGAAACCCAACTAGAAGCAGTAACCACCACCAAACCAACAGTGTTTTATTTCTGTTCATGAATTCCTGTGTTGCTCCCAAAAGGACCTGAAGTGATTTGCAAGGATGTGCAAAACATCACAGAGGATATAATCCCCAGTGATATTTTGGTTGACTTCCTATCACTATTATCCCCATTACGCAGATGGAAAATGGGGTTCAGCAAGAAGTGGTGTGCCCAAAGGTGCACAGCTGAGGCAGAGTTTGAGTGGCTTAGGCTTCAGGTCCCCAGTTCATAGCCCCAGACTCATTGTCCCCTACCAACCCCCAGGTCTGGGACCAGGCCTGTGTCACTTAGCTGAGGATTAGCAGAGCCTCTTAGCCCCAGTGCTCACACCCAGGAAAGAAACAGCTTTTGGTGGGGCCTGACTTGCTTTTTATTTAAATTGGATTTTTAAAGCACAGTCTGCCACCTAGATTTCTAGTGGCCCAAGGGGCCCTGGACACTGCTTTAAGAAGTTCAGTCCTCTCTCCCTCCCTCCCTCCCTCCCTTCCTTCCTCCCTTCCTCCCTCCCTTTCTCTCCTTGCTTCTTCAGACATTTATTGAACCCCTCCTTGGGCCAGGCCTTGGGGTCCCTTCCTGGAGGAGCGGACAGTCTGATGGTGGGCAGGCAAGTGAATGGAGTTTGTGCAGGGACAGAGGCCAAGTTGTAGGCTGTAGAGCACTGATGGGGGACAGCGCAGCAGGGGCTATGAAAAAGTGAGGAGCACTTGGGAGGGGCTGCCAGCCTGAGGCCTAGCCCTACCAGGCAGGCCATTCCCCATCTCAGCCCTGGCCCCAGGGTCCTTTCTTCAGTCCCCCGCCTCCTCACCCCGTGTGGAGGAGGCAGAGCTCTATGTTCACATCTGGTCTCTGCCTTTTGCTCACTAAGACCTTGGTCAGTAAATCATCAGTTACTCAACTTTCTCAGCCATAAAATGGGTCCAAGAAGAGCCATCTTGGGGATCCGAGCCTATTAGGGCCGCAGGAGGCACTGCCTGTTTCTGGGTAATGTATTTCCTGGCTCGCCATCCTCCTCCCCTTGGTGGACAGTAGGGGCAGGGAGATGAACCCGAATCTGCACTCCAGTCTGAGAGTGCACTGTCCCAAAGGGTGGAGGGACAGACCCTTATTCCCCTCCAGGTGAGTCTCCACGCCAGCTCTGGCGCAGAGACTGCCTTTCTCAGGAGGACCAAGTTACCGAAACAGATAAATCAATCTGTCAGGAATCTCTCAACTCTCTCAGCCAAGAAGCTCGAAAAGGGAATTGTTTCTGGAGATGAAGAAGGAAATGGCAGACACCTTCATGGGCTCCTTGCCTGCGGGTGCCTCCCGAGCTCCTTGCCCCTCCCTCCCACGTGTCCCCACTGATCACCTGCCGTCTGGCCAGCCCCAGGGACATGGCCTGGCTGTTGCCTCCCGCTGGCTCCTGGGCAGAGCCCAAGGCCAAAGCCACCTAACTGGGGAGGTGGGGCTCCCGTCCCAGCTTCTGTCTGGTACACCCCCGTCAAAACTCAGTCCCGGTCTGTTTAGTGGAGACCTAAAGACCTGAGCCGCCACTTGCACAACTAGTGAGGGGCTTGTGGGGAGGAAGCGCCCCACCGAGGCAACTCCCAGTCAGTGTGGCCATTGGAGCCTGGAGGAGGTGGCATCATGAGGAAACAGGAGCCCTTAGGGACCAGAACACACTCACGTTCCCTCAAGATAATGTGGGAATGGGGATGACTTTTCTTCCTGGATGGATGGGGGAGCGGGTGGGCAGACTCTTGGGTTCACAGCCAGCTCTGCCACTTAACAGCTGTGTGACCTTGTGAAAGTTACCTGATCTCTCTGTGTAGCCATGTCCTTATCTGCAGCATGGGCGTCTTGTGCAGTCATCCATGCAGCTTGCAGTTGAGGATTGAATGAATTAATCTGTTTATCATATGCCTGGCACATTGTGATCACGTTGTAAGTGTTCACTGTGATTATCTTGAGGTACAACGATACATTGTAAACCATCATATTGCACACCTTTTCTCACTTAACCCTCACTGCCACCCTGCAGGATGGGTATCAGTGTCCTCACTTTCCAGATGAGGAAACTAAAGAGGGTGTACGTGCCTAAGTCTTCACAGCTAAGGTCTGCAAGCAGATGAGGGGACAGGAGGGGCTGGATGTGAGCCACAGTTCCCCTCCCCACGTGGCTAATCGCAGATTTGTCAAAGGGGCTGTGACCAGTTGTTCCTTGAGCAGCAGTCATGGGGAGGGAAGTGGGGGCGTGGGAAGAATTAAAGCTCAGATACACAAATGAGCTCCGACTCAGAGGAGAGTGTGAGGATCTCAGTGGCAGACTGGGGACTTGTGAGCTGTGACTCAACAAGAGGGTAAGCAAGAAGATGACCCCCTTCCTGCCCTGCCCTGCCTCCCCCGTAGCCCCAGGAAAGGCTGTTGTGAGCGGAAAGGCGTTTGTTCAAAACTGGGAAGATTGCCTAAGAGAGGCAGAGCAGGAAGCCCTCCGGGGGTGGAGAACCTATGAGTCAGCAGCAGGGGTCCTCAAGAGGCGGGAGGGGGGAGCGGCAGGGACAAGGCTTGGCCACCAGGAAACCCACGCAGTGACAGCTGCTCACACATGAAAGGTGACTGCAGAGTATCATCAACCTGGGAGTGCCAGCATAACGTCACCCGGGCAAGGGGGGGCGGCCCTGGGGGTGCGGCACATACCCCCTAACTTCCCATGGAAAAAAGCTTGCCACTGTCAGGGACATGAAAGAACTGTCAAAGATCCATGAAACTAGCTGCATAGATTGTGAAACATAAAACTCACTTCTGTTTGTTTTGTGACAACATGGAAGCCACAGATGTTCTCTCAAGATGAAAGAGAGGAACCACAAGGGACATCTCTTGGTGTGACCTCCATCACCTCTTTTATGTCACCTGTCCTCATCTCCTGCTTCTCTCCCCACCCCATTCCAGTGGGGCCGCACCCAAGCCTCAAGTTATGGGTCAAGGGTCACATGACAGGATGAGCCAGTGATGAAATCTTGGGTGGGAGGGGGGGTGGAGGGGGAAAGCAGGTGTAATAGGTCAAGGATCAAAGTTCAGGTAGGGAGTTATATCAAGGCAAAGATGTGTGGCTGTTAAAAGCTAGAGGCCAAGTACTGGTCATTAGGTGGTATCAGGGGTAGGTTGAGGGATGGTAAAGCCTTGATCAAGGAGCCACAGTCAGCAAAAGGAGAGAAGGTGAGCTCCCACCTGAAGGGATAACCCCGAGCTAGGTGACATGCCTGGGCTGCCTTGTCAATATTCCATCGATAGTTCCTCCCCCTGATGTTGGGAGGTGAGCCTTAACTATATCGATCTTGATGAGGAGAAACTGAAACGTTTAATAAATCACCAAAGTTCTCACAGCTTCTAAATGGCAAGGTTGAGCTCAGAAGTGGTCTGACAACACAGTGAGAAGCCAGGTCTACAAAGTGAGGATGGTTTGTGTCCCCAGGACAGATTCAGATGCTGAAAGCTCATCTCTGGAAAGGAAGAACATACCTGAGGTCTGGAATCATTAAGGCATTTGACCAAAGGAATATGGAATCCATCATATTCTAGACCAGGGATTTCCAAAGAAGTACCAATGAGGATTAATGATGCCAGTTAACTAAGTCTTATTTTAGAGAGTGGATGACACATTTCAGAGCTCACTACTCTAGAAGGTGGTATAGGTTGAAATTAGAGAAAAGTTTCAAAATAAATCTATGGGTAGGCTATACCAGAGAAACCATGACCTGTCCATGGCATGATGAGATTGTGAAGGGGAGACACAGTGAGGCTGATCGGGGTTTGACAGGCTGAGCAGCCCAACGGGAATGAGCTGGCTTTGGATATTGGTAGGTTTCTCTTTGAAGAGGACAGCTACTATTTCTGTCTGATGTCCCCCTTCTCCAGTGTAAGCATCCCACCTTCTTGAGGGAGCAACCCTCGTACATTCTCAGACTATGTGGCTCTGTAGGGTTGCCCTACTCCTGGCTACTGGGGAGGGCCATGACTCAGGCATGGCCAGATGAAGTAACTGTCTTGAGTTCAGGGAAAAATCTGGTGTTTAATCCAGCTAGAGACTTACCCCCAGTGCTGTGGTGGGAACCACCAGGAAAGGAAGTTTCTAGGCTGGGCTTTCTCATCTATCAAGACAGAAGAAATTGTAGAGGGTGCCAGTCATTTTGGTGTATGTACATGTTGTGCATGTGTGTGCATAGTGTGTGTGTAGGGGTACTCATGAATCAGATAAAAGGCAGACTAAATTCATTTAGTCCTTCGACATTTAATGAAACTTACTATCACCCACATACCATGCCTCCCAGCATCCATTGCTCTTTCTTCCTAGAAATAATTGAATAATCTAAAATGAACAAAGAGTCTGTAAAATAAACACATTAAAAAGATAAAAAGAAAAAATCATAAAATAAAATGAGAGGCTAATTTGAACAATAAGTAAATAGATCTCAATAAATAAAAAACGTAGTAATTAACATTGAAAACACAATAGATCAGCTAAATAGAGAGAAGTAGGGAGTTGGTAGATATAGATAGGTCTAAGAAAACTCCAACAAAAAGAGATAAGGACAATGTGACATTGACATTAAGAGATTGGTGTACAAAATGAAATGGTCCAGATACATATTCTCTCCAGAAAGAGAGAAGAGTAAAGAAATATTGAAGAAGCACGGCAAGTTCCAAACAGGTGAAATGGAAACAAATCAGCACCTAAACACATTATTATAAACTGCAAATGCAGCAGACAGAGCAAAGAGAAAGCAATAGAAAAAAGAATGTTAATTAGGCTGACAGCAGACTTCTCAGTAGCAACAACTGATGAAAGGAGACAATGGGATAAAATCCTCACAGAACTGAGGAAAATGAAACTGTCAACTTGATCATTGATGTCCAGTTAAACAATCATTCATGAATGAGGATAAAATAGACAGTTTTCAAACAAAAATTGAATGCATTTATTATTTGCAGTCTCTCTCTTACAAATTAATAAAGGATTTTCTTCAATAACAGTACAGAGCCACATAGTCTGAGAATGTAGGAGGGCTGCTCCCTCAAGAAGGTGGGATGCTTACACCAGAGAAGGGAGACATCAGACAGAAATAGTAGCTGTCCTCTTCAAAGAGAAACCTACCAATATCCAAAGCCAGCTCATTCCCATTGGGCAGCTCAGCCTGTCAAACCCCGATCAGCCTCACGTGTCTCCCCTTCACAATCTCATCATGCCATGGACAGGTCATGGTTTCTCTGGTATAGCCTATCCATAGATTTATTTTGTGTGCTTATTTGGGAGGGATTTAAAAATCGGGTGGAAGTAAAATACAATACAGCAATAATATGATAAATGTTCAGTGGTCGATTGAAGTTAAATAACCTTAAACTCTATATATTATCTGGCTGAAGGATAGAGACACTGATTAGCTTTAGATATGCATGTTAAAATATAGTGGGTTAACACTAAAAGAATAGAAATAGAATGTATAACTTTCAAACCATTGAAATGGGAGAACAGAAAGGAACAAAGAGATCTCAGGCAATACAATGAAGACAGAGAAAGAGAAGGAAAAAGTAAGCAAAGGAAAAGCAAATACAAAGAAAGCACAAAATTAAATGGTAGAAATAATTCCAAATAACTCAATGATCATAAAACATAAAAGAGCCTTAATGAATGCAGCCTCATATCTCTTCCCACAGCCTGTGCATCAGTGCATCAGCTTTTTGGCCCAGATGTTTGCATTCTTGTCTGCTCACCATTGCTAAAGGGTTGGTCCCTCCAGGACAGAGGCCTGTCTCACATGATTCTGTTGCTCCTGCCCCATGCAGCACAGTGTTTGGCCCTCAGATTGGTGAGGCTTGTGAAAAAGTATTTGTTTATTTGAGTTAACTTGAACAATAGAAGCAAGAAAAAAATAATGAAAATCTAAGGTCTCAGCAAATTATAGCCATAATGAAATAATACACAAGAGAGGAAATTCAAATGTCAATAAACATTAAAAATTTAATTTCAATGGGAATCAGAGATAGGCAAATTAGAACTAAAGATTAAATTTTACTGTTTTTCCTATCAGAAACAGATTTCAAAATGACAGAACTAAATTTGGAGTGGATACTGATGCCCTTGCACACACTGCAGGATAGACGTGGCTTCATTATTTCTGGAAAGCAGTTTTGCTTCCAAAATTTTATAGGACTTTTAGGCAGATTTGGTTGTAAGTGTTTGCAAACTGATTCGAAATGGCTTGAAAGGGAATTGATTGCCCCAAATAACAGATGTGTGTGTGTGTGTGTGTGTGTGTGTGTGTGTGTGTGTGTGTGTTGTTGGCTTCAGGTATGCCTTAACTGGGTGATCTAAGGAGAGCAGGACCCACTTTCTCTGTGTCTATGGTATCACTTTCCTCCCAAGACTAAGCTTTTATGCTCACAAAAAAGTTGTAGCAGTTCCAGACCTTACATTCTAATGTCCAAGTAAAGAGAGATCACCCCTTTCAGAGTTTCCTAAAGCCCTCAGAAGATGTTGCCTTCTGATTCACTAATGTTGCATGTGGCCAATATTCAAACTATAGTTATTCTCAAAAAGTACAATTAGGAACAAAAGATTATGGGAAATAGAATGGGGAAAGCAAAGATGAAAGAACCTAGAAACTTAAATTATATGGAATGGATTAAATGGGAAGAACACAAACATGGGGAAATTCTCAGCTCTTCTCTTTTCATATGGGTCTCCTACTCCTTTCTCCCTGTTCCCTACTTAGATTCAAATTATAGGCCTGATATCCTCACCATACTCCACATGTCTCATGCTCTTCCATTCGTCCCATCCTTTCATTTCATTGAACTTTCCTTATGAATATTTTCTTCCACTGTATTTTCCAGTTCACTAATCCTCTCTGCAGCTGTACCTAATTAGCTCTTATATCCATCCAGGTGCTCTCAAACTTTTTTTTTTGAGTTTTAGAATTTTGATTTTTTCATAGTTTATATTCTCTGCTAAAATTTTAACCTTATCTTTTATTTCCTTGGGCATATTAAACAAAAATTTAAAGTCTGTGCCTGATATATCCACAATCTGGATCTCCTATGGGTCTGTTGTTTCTATTGTCTAATTTTCTCCTAGTTTTTGGGTATGTCATTTTGTGCCTGATATATCCACAATCTGGATCTCCTATGGGTCTGTTGTTTCTATTGTCTAATTTTCTCCTAGTTTTGGGGTATGTCATCTGACTTTTTCAAATACTTCATTATTTTTATTGCATGTCAGATATTGTATTTTAAACTGTTTTAATTTGATACTCTGGATAATGCTACAACTTTTAAAAATGTATTATACTGTGGTAAGAACACTGAACATCAGATCTATCCTCTTAACAAATTTTTAAGTGTATGATACATTATTATTGACTATGGGTACATTGTTGTACAGCAGCTCTTTAGAATTTATTCGTCTTGGATAATGTTACGACTTTTAAGAAAAGATTTATATTTGGTTCTGGCAGCCTATGAGGCTAGAAGTTCCACAATCCCAGATCACTTTAATCCAATCAAATATTGGGTTTCAGACACAGTGAGAGTTGGAAATGCAGAGTTCATTTTTACTCTTAGGGTACAGCCCTTTGGGTCTCAACTGTAAGCCTGGAGTGTTTACCAGGACATCCTTTGTGGGCCCTGAATTCCGACATTTGTCACAGCCTCTCATTTGTGTTTCTTCAGGACTCAACTCAGCCTCTCATTTGTGTTTCTTCAGGACCTCCTAGAGGAAAGTGTTCTTATTCTGGAATCACCACTCTGGGTTCCCCTTTGTTCTCAGTCCCAGCGCTCGAATTTCTCACTGGATGGAAGCTCTCTGAAGGCTTCTCACAGATATTTATTTTCTATCTCTCTACTTTGCTGGCTGTTCTCAGCAGGAGTTTGCCATCACCAGACAGGAGATCATAATGGACTTCAGAATCCTGTCAAATATGGGTTCAAATTTCACCTCCATCTTTTGATAACTGTGTGGTCTTAGGCAAGCTGTTTCATCTTCTGAACCCAGTTACCTTTCTGAAAGAAGGGGTTAATGCCTGACCTGCAGGACTGATTTGGGATTTAGAAATAATACAGGTAATATACTAAGAATGTCTGACATTTGGTAGGTACTTGACTCATTTAGCTTTGTTGTTGTTGATATTCTCAAGGAGTCTACCTGGCTCCCACATTGCAGCTCTGGCACCCTGGATGGGTCTCTGGGAATCTTGTTTGCATGAGATCAAGAAGGATTCTCGGGGCAGTGATGAGTGACCTGGCTGGAGTGAAGTTGATGGGAAGCAAGCTTTCTGGGTTAAGATCACTTAGAGGTCACTGGGGCTTGTCTGGGTCTGGGGAAGTGGGCAGTGATACCCCAAGAGAGCTCTGCACTAATAATATGGGCCAGAGAAACTGTGTCAGGAGGCAGAGAGTAAAAAGAGGCTGTGAAGAGGAGATGAAGCTGGTGGTCAGACACTAGGGTGGAGCCTGGAACAGGAACAGGCTGGGATGCAGGAAGTGGTCTGGGGTAGAGATTAGGGTTTGTTGCCATGCAGAACACTGGCTGGTGGCTCAGTGGGTGTTATGGGTGTTATGTCTTCAGCTTTTTGGCTCTGACTTTTTGACTCAACTTCTTTAATACTAAGGATATTTTGACCCTAAAACTATTTGAATAATTACATATTAATAAAGTTATGTCAACATTGTTGAAATCTCACTGTAAAACTATTTTTTCAGACCAAATATCATGCCAATTTAATTCTAAATTTTTATACAGTATATTTACCATTTCTGTTATTTGTTCTTTGGCATTTTATTGAAATTATATTCACCAAATAAGTTCTTTTCTATTTAATTTTATAACAAAATTTTACAACTAATTCATCGATCAGTTTTTGGCATTTATAATTTTACTTCTGCTTGTGTGTGTGTTCAATTTCTCTTGGGCACATTGCGCAGATCTAAATTTCATGAGGACTTAATTCTTTTGTTAGTTGTTAGTTAATCGTACTTTTCCCCTCAAGCGCCAATTTAAACCTGTGTTGATGAACTTCGTGTTGATTATTTCCCCCTAGTGATATTCCTTATTAATCATCTGAAAAGCAGATAGTTATAGTTCTTTCTTTGTTACTCTATTAGAAACTTGTGAACAATTTTGTGAAATGGAGAAACAAGAGGAGAAGAGAAAGAGGTGAGAAGTGAGGAGAGGAAAAGACCAAAAGAGCCAATGAGAGGTGGATCCAGAAACAGATCCAGTAGGGAAGGGGCTGCGATGGCTGTGTTCAATGACCGGTGAGTTCAAACTGCCTTGCTTCTGCGTTAGACTGCAAGAGTTTTAGACACGTGACGGGCCCCAAACTTGGCATTAATGGGCAACAAGGGCGGAGGCCCCAGTCTTTAGGAGAACATCCAGGAGCTCAGGAGTGTCGAGTTGAAGCACAAGTGCGTAAATGAACGTCACGTTCGTGTTGGGACAAGGAGGGCTGACAACGCGGTGGCAGTTGTTACTGGACCTTTGAGGCTACCACCTGTGGCGGTGATTCCACCAGGAGGCAGTACAGCTCAGCGGAAAGTACGCATGCGTCCCAGAAGGACCGGCCTGCCGCTCATCCTGCTTTCCCATTTACCAGCGGGCACAGTAGACGAGTTCTTTAGTGTCTGTCACTTTGGTTTCCCTCATCTGAAAAGTGGGGATATCTTTCTCAAAGTGCTGCTGTAAGAGTTACACAAGATCGCACAAATAAAATGATTGGCCACAGAAGACTCTCTGCAAGAGGTAGCTCCAACTACTACGATCAGTGCTCCCTGGCAAAGGCTGGCCTGGGCCAGGAAATGGCAAACGCAGTGTACAGAGTCTAATGGAGGCACTGCAAAGG
>NW_006442484.1:6097930-6108961 GCF_000325575.1 Pteropus alecto
GGCTGAGGTGGGTCACACAGGGGCCCTGACCACCCAGAGGCCAAGGGGTGAGAGGAGGGAGTCGCTGAGACAACTGCTAACCTGGGGGACCTGCTGGGAGAGGTCCACAGAGAAATAAGTACCCCAATCTCAATCTCCTCCCTCTGATCTCCTCCTGAGGCTTCCATGGCCCAACCTAGCAGGAAGGCAGAAGGCCAGGGAGGCAGAAGACAGGTCTTTGTTCAGGGGCAGAGAGCAGGATGGGTGAAGGGTGGCCCTGGGCTGGAAACAGAAGACCTCTAGTACAGACCCAGGTGCGAACACTGCCCTGTGCTGCCCTTTCCAAAACATGTGCTTATGTCCAGGCTCTGGGAGTGAGCCTCAGGTCACAGAGCCGGGTGTGGTGCAGGCAATGGCTCACCCAATCAGCCTGTTTCCCAGTGGACAGTGCTCGGCCATCAGGTTCCTCTTGGAAAGGTCAGGGGTAATATATTCTTCATCTCCAGGCTCAAGGTACAGTCAGAGCCCATTCCCACGAACCCTCGGCATTTCAGGCTTGAAGTAATTCAGATGGGAGTGCGCTTGAAATTTATCTTTGCTGTATTTACACAGAAAGACCTTAAAAAGCTAGTCGATACTGTAAACAAGAATAATTATAATATTTCAGGAGATAAGGTTTAACATATCAAAGTCAGGAAAAAGAATTTTTCAAGCATAGAAGCAGAACCTACATCTGGACAATGAGAGAATTAAAACCTGTTCTTTTAAATAATCATCACACAGATGTAATCCTATACGATCCTCCAGGTGATTCGGAGACAAGGCCAATATCACATGGTCCTGTTTGCTCAGTGCCCCAAAAAGGTGATACCTAATGACGGTGAACAGGAGTTGGGTCCCTCCATGGTCAAAAGCAGGCTCTGTCCACTCTGAAGCAGTGTGGGACAGCGGTGGGAAAGTGAGTCCTTGGAGCCCACAGGTCTGGGATGGAATCTACACATCTTGGGTCCTGTGGCCCTGTTGTGCCTTTATTTCCCATCTGTGAAAGGATGAGGCAATACCCATCTCCTGGGCTTTCTCTAAGGATCACCAAGATCCTGTGGGATGACCCTATTACACAGTAGGTCCTCAGGTCATAATTCCCTCCCCGCACTGGTCCTTGAAGGAGGCATTGAATGCTCCCCAAGGACCAGACTCCACATCCTCCGTGTTTGTCAGGGAGTCTGGGAGGCAGGGAGGCTGTCAGCTCTTGCTATTTGGCTCAGACTCACCCAGATCTTCTCAGGCCTTGAATCCATCCTCTTGTTTCTGTCACAGCAGATTCTGCCCCTCTGAATCATACAGGCAGCGTCCCTAATGGAAAAAACATGGTGGGTTTTGGAACAAGACCAGCAACATTTCGAATCCTAGCTCTGCCATTTACCTACCGAGCAGCAAGTTTCTTAACCTCTCCAAGGCTCTGGATGATCAAAATGGTCAACCCTGCTTTGCAGGTGTTGTCAAGCACCTAGCAGAGCCTTTGGTTGTTAAAGCGACTGGATAATTGGGGGCTATAATTATTATTGTTTGTGTAGTGGGTTCAGACATTTCTAAGTTGGTCAGAAATCTAGCTTTGCCTCTGGGATTTTCCCTTTGATGGGAAATTGCAGCCTTGGAAGAATCTGCCGATTTGGGAGGAGAGGTGATGACGGCAGAGAAGAGGTGAAGATGGCGAGAGAGAGAGATGGTGGCTGTGACATGGCCGTGGCGGCCTGGGTGGGATCCTTGTCTGTTTTGCCCGAGCGCTAAAATAAGGATACACTGGGCTGTCTGGACTCTCCAGAGAGGAGCATTCTGAAATCCTGCTCCCACAACCCCTATTCCTAAGGATGCGAGTGTGGTCCCTAGATCATGTATCCTAGACAAAAGAGCACAAGATGCTCTCACATTGTGACCTCTTTGAGGAAGCGATGAGTAATAAAGCTCAACGGCTTGCCCAAGGCATCATGGAAAAAGGCGTCCATCATCTTAATGGAACCTTGTAGATGTCTGGCCGATCGCGGCCTCTTCCTCATGAACAGCCCCCACCCCCCACGAAAGCACTCTATGTGAGCTATTCCTGGCATGTCCTGTGGTACAAAAGCACGGTTCATCTTTTCAAGGAGACGTGGGGAGGTTGAAAGTCAAACCCACTGGAACAAACCTAGGCTTTGGAGACGAGTCAAGTGCTTATTATGCAAGTCCTTGCTCTCCCTGAGGAGAAGTCAGAGTGATGAGCAAAACAGAGTTCGGGGGGCGGGGGGAGGATTTGGCGATAAGGATGAAAAGGGAACAAGATCTATGCAGTACATACCGTCTCCATGGGGAGGGCTGTGGCTATTGGGCAATCACCTGCTCCTGGATGAACTCACAGTCTCCCACATCACCTAGGATAACCCAGGTAGGGAGGAGGCTGGTCATTGTCCCAGTGAGGTCTGGGGGAAGAGTTGGGGTTCAGCTTAGCTTGGTTTTGGAACAGAAAGGTATATCATCCCCTCAGGCCCATGGCCACTATCTTCATGTACGTGTAGTGGTGCAGCAGCTGATGCTGCTGTGTGGAGAGGCTTGGATTGGGGCTGCAGAAATCTCCACTTCTGCTTTACTGAGAGCTTGAACTTCTGTGAGTCTCAGTTTCTCCATTAGGACAACAGGGATTATATATACTTGCTTCTTCTCTACTTATAAGGTAGGCTGGAAGCAGATGTTGGTAACTATGTCTCTTGATAACAATGTCTCTTGTCAATGTGTTCCAGCATTTCAAGGGAGCTGGCTGGACTATGACACCTGGCAGGGTATTGCCAGAGGCCCAGGGTGCTGGGGTCACCCAGGACCTCTCCCACCTACTGAAAAGGGGAAGATGTTCAGATTGTGTAATGTTTAGATGTACAGGAGGCCCCACAGAGCCACTGAGGGCGTGCCTCCAGGGTGTGACCAGGATACTCTCTGCAGGGGAGTATGGGTGAAGCAAGTCTGTTGTGGGTTTTTGTTTTTGTTTCTGTTTTTGGTCAAAAAGAAAAGAGGCCAAGAGAGAGCCCCGAGAGATCAGATGGAGACCTCATTCATTTCCCAGGGGCTGCTGCAGGAACTTGCAGGAAAAGGAGAGATTTGTCAGAGCCTCCCGTCTTTCAAAAAGAGAGCTACTGTGTTTTTATTTCTTACATATCAGGGTTCTGATTTGTGGTTTCCAATGGACAACAGATTCTTTAGGCTCAGTGAGTTTAATACCTCCGCTTGAAACTATTAGCCAGCTGGGCTGGAGCATTCCTTGCAAAGCTCTTGTTTCTCCATGCCAGCATCTCTGTTGTGGGATTCTTGTGTTGTATTATAAAACGCTCCAAAACTTAGTGGCTTACAATGATAATTTATTATTTTCTTTCATGAATTGACTGGGCTCAGCTGGGTGGTTTTCACTTGGAGTCTCTCTTGTGGTTGCAGCTACATGGTGGCTAGAGGTGGAGTTCTGAGGCTCAACTGCAGGTCATCCAACATGGCTTTCTCACTTCAGCTAGGGTGGCATGTATGGCACCCCAGATGGGGTAGCTGGGAGAGCTGGGGACTAGCCAGGTAGCTCTCTCTTCACGTGGTCTTACTATGTAGAATTCCTCCCAGCATGGTGGTCTCAGGGCAGTCAGACTTGCTACATGGAGCCTGGCTACCTCCAGATATGTGAACCAAGAGACCTCGGCAGAGGTTGCAAGGCTTTTTATGATTTAGCCTCAGAAGTACAAGCATTACTTCCGTCACATTCTACTAGTCAAAAGCTAATCACAAGGCCAACCCACACTGAAGGAAAGGACTCTGAACGTAGGTAAAGACCAGAAGGCCAAGCTCATTGAAGGCCATCTTTGGAGCCTGGCTACCACAGTCCCAGAAGGAGGGAGGAGAACACAGCCTGACCTTCCATGCCCTGCCTCTGCAGCTCTGTCAGAAGCTGGATTTGGGGACTTAGTCAGAGACCTGTCCAAGCCCCAGAACTGGGCCTGGCAGAGTGGGCAAAAGAAAGTCCATCCTCTGCTACTTGTCTCAAGTTCTTTTTATAGGGAATAGGAGCTTCTATTCCCTAATCACTGAGATAAGAAATGCCACTCCTCCTTCAGGAAAACAAACCCAAATTCCTAACTACAGCCTCTGCTGGGGAAGTTAATCACGATTCCAGACATATCTCTAATATGATTAGACAAGGATGTCCAGGCTAAGGGCCATCATCAACTAGTCTCTTGTTTCTGACAACCTTCCCTTTGGCAAATGTACAAGCAGGAGTCAGCTTGAAGGTGAGCAGAGGAGATACCTGGGGCTTGGTCTGGTCTTTGTCGTAGGATGCATGCTAGCAGGAGACTTCTAGCTTCCTGGGATTATTGCTAAAACTCAGTCTCATTTAACAGTAAATTTCAGACATAGGAATTTTTGCCAGTACCGTGAGGGCCCAGCTGGAAATCTGATCTCCTGTTTTGCTTTAGCTGTCATATTTCCCAGGAATTTGAAGGACTTCTTCAGACAGCCAGACAGACGCAACCACTATTGGGGAAAAGCAGGGTTCCAACAAGTTGTTAGGAGTCTCAGTGGCTTCTCTGTTACTACCATCTAAGAGGTCTTCCTCACAAATGTACTGCCTGAGTGTCTATCCTTAGGGGGCAATGACCTTATGAGGGTGAACAGAACACCAGGGAAGAGCTGCCTCACACTGTGGATATGGCAGCTTTGGTGGAGGGTGTGCTTGGAGTCCCGAAACAAAGGTCCAGGGTTATTTCCCCTCTTCCTAAACTGTGTGGAGACCACAGGTGAGCTCCTGGCTCTGCGGGCAGCATTGGTACTTTCAGGATTTCCACCTGACCTCTCATCTTCTGAGGACGCACTCCTTCCCCTCCCATTAGGAGAAGGAAAACGTCCTTGCAGTGCAGTCACTGTCTGGAAGCACATGAGCAGAGAAGGGAGAGGCTGGGCAGGAGGACAGGGTCTCATGGCCCCACGGAAACAGCTGCCACTTTATCTTGGGAGGGGACCCCAGGGAGCCCTTGAACTTGATGTCATTTCTGTCATACATAGGGAGAGGCGTGAGTGAGCGTGTGCGGGGAAAGAGAAATGCCGAGAAAACAGTTAGCCTCTGTTAATATTTGATAGGCAGCCAAAGCACTTTTGTTCTCAAGCCCGGAGAGCTACCCGTGAAAAATAAATTGCTTTTCAAGAACATTCATCACAGCAAGTGGCTCATTTCCTTGTCCTTAAACAACCCCATTCCTAGGCCCTTTCTCCCATTAAAAACTCCTCAGATGTGGTAAAATCAATAAAGAAACAAAGGGGAGGTGTGGGGTGGTGGGTGGCCATTGTGGGGAAGGTGGAAGATGGGGGAGGCACTGTGGCCAGAGAAGCAGCCAACACTAGGGCTTTGCTGGACTTTATGATGTGGGCCCACCTGGATTCTCCTTCTGAGCAAAGGGCTCCACAGTGGTGATTTTGAAATTCACAGGCAAGCTTGCTGACCTTCATCAGGCTCTGTCCCTCTAAGAATCCCTGTTCTGTTACTTGCTCTGAGGAGCCCCCCTAACCACCCATTTGCAAAAGAGCTCTCCCTCCTCATCCCTCTACACTCATCATTCTGTGTATTTCCTTTATGATGCTTGCCCCAATATATAATTATTAATTCATCTGCTCATTATCTACTCCCCAACTAGAGTGTCAGCTCCACCTGGGCAGGCACCATGCTAGCTTGCTCACCAGTGTATCTCATGGCACTTAACAAATCCTTGTGGGATAAAGGAATAAGTAAGCAAATCTAAAATGTGATGCTTAGGGCAAAAGGTGGTATCCAACCAAGGATGTCATTTTCCTGAAATTTTTTTTCAGCAATAAATTCCATGAATTTATCCAACCAGGCCACAGGCTTGTTGTGTGATCTCTGTGTGACAGGGATTAGTTAGCAGGGTTGAAGGCAGCCGATTGGAGAGGAGGCCACTGATTTGGTCTTTGGTTTCACTGTATGACTTTGAGTAAGTCTCATCACTTCCCCGAAACTCAGTCTTAATAAATGAGATTAATCACTTACTTTGTGTTATTTCTGTAGAGATTATAGTTGATGCAGGGAAAGTTATGGACTGCATGTATGTGTCTCCCCCAAACCATTATACTGAAGCCCTAACCCCCAAAGTGATGATATTAGGAGGTGGGGCCTTTGAGAAGTAATTAGTTCAGATAAGGTCATGAGGGTGGGGCCCCCATGATAAAATTAGTGCCCTTAAAGATGTCAGAACTCATATTCAGGCACGCGCTCTCTCTCTCCCTCTCTCTCTTTCTCTTTCCTTTCTCTCTCCTCCCTCCTTGTGTCATGTGAGGACACATTGAGAAAGTTGCCAGCCAGGATGTGGGCCTCACCAGGAATTGACTCTGCCAGTATTTTGATCTTAAACTTCCCAGCCTCTAGAACTGTGAGAAATAAATGTCTCTTATTTAAATCATCCAATCATTTCATTACTGCAGTCGGAGCTAAGACAGGGAACATGCCAGGTATAAGACATAGCAGGCACTCAATATAATAGTATTTTTTATTATTATTATTTTGATAAGTGTAGACCCTCTAAACTCAATAAAATATCAATAAGATATTTAGGGATTTCCGAGCATCTAGTCCACAATGGCTTTAGGAAATTCCCAAGGTCTGAGATGTGGGCAGGAAATCCCTTTCTTTGTGTGTGAGAGAGCCATACAGACATGTTTGAACTACAGCCTCACTCATGCTGGTGTTTGGTAGAGTATTCCCTCATATCTCTACCACCAGTGATGCGTATTTCTTCAGGAGAATAAAGCTGTTGGTTGGACTCATCAATAAACACCAAGAAGGGTTCCAGTGGGTGTCGCGCACCTAAGTACCATATTTTGATTCACACATTTATTCATTCAACATGTTTTTGTTGAATGTCTACCCTGTGCGGTGGGATACACCAGTAAACAAAACCAGCATAGTTCTTACTCTGGCAGAGCGTATACTCTAGTTGGGAGTAGACAATGAACAGGTGAATTCATGATTCCATATTAGAATAGGCACCATAAAGGAAATGCAGAATGACATCTGTAATGGAGAAAGGTGGGAGAGAGCGCTCTCCTGGAGATGGGTGGTCACAGAAGCTGAGACTGGAACGAAGAGAAGCAGCAACCAGGGCCAGAAAACGAGGAAAATGGGTAAGGACTGCATGTGTGTGAGGAGCAGAAAGAGGCCAGAAGCAGGGGTGGTGTTTGAGGAGGACACAGATATGGTTCAAGAGGCCCTGAAGACACCGGGGCCCTGGGCAAGGCTAAGGCGGGAACTCAGGTGAGGGCTACTGGCACCCCTAAGCCGCGGCCCTCTTCGGGGGACCTCAGAGGCCCTGCCAAGGGGAGGGCTGCGAGGCTGGAACTAGGGGAGTTCTTCCAGCTGCCAGCACCCTGGGTTGCCCCATCCTCACTGGTTATCTTTTCTCCTTGCCAAATCCTAGCAGAGCAGAAACTGCCAGCACCTGGGCTGCTTAAGTCCCACCACCACAGAACCTGGGACCCTCATAATTGTACTGTTTGGGGTTCAGAAATAGACACTGAAAAAACTTTGCCTTTCGTATGAGACATACAGGGCGTCTTTTCAGGCCCTACTAAGAATAGCCTAATTTATTCATGCTCTCCGGGGCTGGGAAGCGGGTAGAGGCTGGTGGCTGGCCTGGCGCACTGCCAATGCCATGAGAGCCTACGCCAGGCCAGGAACCCACACTGTGCAGCATTCAGGGAGGCCCCCATGGCCCACCCACCGACTCTGCCGCTGCACCCATTGGCTGCTTGGCGGCCTTCCCGCGCTCTCATTGGCTTCCACAGGCACTGGCCCAGCCCCCTTACGGCAGTGTCCTCTGTTGCTTAGGAGGTGGAGAAGCAGGGGAGTCGCCATCTTAAGGACTTTCAGGGGTCCAGAAAGTGGTTCGGCTGCCAGGAAAATGGAAATGCTACCGCTGACCCAGCACAGAGCTAGGCATATGGGTGCGGTGGGTATCAGGGAACTCAGTCAGCGTTGCTGTTTACAGATACCTCCCATGTACATCAGGCTTGCTGTATTTTCTTTCAGTCTTTACAGTGGTCTTGCAAAGTGGGTATTATTATATCCCTGATTTACAGATGAGGAAAATGATGGTAGAAAGTTTAAGGGACTTGCCAGAAGTTACACCGCTAGTCATTTGTGAGTGTGGGATTTGTCGGCTGTTGTGTGTGCTTCCCAGCACTGTACCACTGAGCAATCTAATGGGGCTGGGATGAGGGGTGTATCCTAGGGGTTAGATGAGTGACAACAGCCCACTGCGCCCTGAGGGTACACTCAGGACCAGCACACTTTGTACTATCCTGGTCAACTCCTAGGAGGCTTCCCACCAGAGACAGCACTGGGCCACTCTTTGAAAATGAGGGTGAGGAAGCAGAATTGATATGGTGCTGATAGCAAAGTGGCTATAGAAACAAAAATTAACCAGAATGGCCTTTGGACTTTGCTATGAGATCAGCTACTTGATGACTCAGCCACCAAAAGAGTGTCCTCTGACATGGACACTAAATCTTTTTGCACAGCATTTTACATTTGAAAATCCTGTTACCTCCATGTTCCCACTTAACTGCAGAATCAAAACAACTCTGAAAGGTTGGCACAATCTTAATTTTGCAGAAGAGTAAAGTGAGGACCAGTGAAGACTAATGAGGACAATGAGATGTTTTCTGTGTTTGGGGTACTTTATATCTTATCTAATTCTCACAACAGCCCTAGGAGGTTAAGACACTTACTTAAGGTTACACAGGAGTTTAGGAGCAAGGCTCTACTTAACTTTAAACTGACTCTTTTTAAGTTATTCTATGTTCCCTCAGATCCCGAGCTGGCCCAAAAAATAGATGGCGGCAGCAGCTGCTCAGCAAGAAAGATTTGAAGGATGACAATAAAACCTCATGCTCAAACACATCTTTCTTCCCCTTCAATTCATATCAAATGGCTGAAACACCAATATTGACAATTATTTTGTTGAGTTAAACATTGCTTGAGCCGTGATGGTCTTAAAATTCAAATCTCTCTGTATGGAAGGAAGGCACTAATTTCTTAGTGTGATTGAGAAAGAAAAATATTTGGATATTCCACTGGAGCTATTTAACTAGCTAAAATAGCTACTGAATTGTATTATTGTCTTGACTACATTTCCATATTTCTGCCTCTCCTACATAAGAACAGTCCTGTGATAGGTAGCAGTAAAAATGAAGCATCTGGAGAGGTTTTACTTTGGGGTAGAATGTAGTAGATGTCAGCCAACTTTTCTCATGCTTCACCAACTAGAAAAAAACTGAGTAAATTAAATAATATTTTAAAGACATTGGAGATCTGTGGAAGTTAAGAGGACAAGATGAAACTAAAATACCAGAGATGGGAAAACTCTTTCTGGGTGAGTTGGGATTACTAGTCCTTTTTTTCTGTGAGATCATTTGCTGAGTCAGTATCCAGACTGAGTGATGGGCAAAGAGGCCTACTAGAGGAAGGAGAAACAAGCTGTGAAAATGCAGCCAGGCTTTTGACAGCCATGTGATCTAGCCTGAATGACTATAGAATAGTGGAGCTCCAGAGTTTCCAAATGACACATTGAGCACTACGGATAGGATGCTGGGGATGCTGTTAAGGCACAGTTCTTCAGTTCTTGGGAGGCAAAATACATCTAGAGGAAAAGACTTTCAAGAGACATTTGAAAAGTATTCTCCTCAAGACATTTGTGAGATATTTTGTTTGCCTGTGAAGAAAGGAGAAAGAGCCAAGCTCAAAATTTCAGAAGAGCAGAATGTTCAAACCTACAGAGGCAAAGACCTGCTAGTCTCACAAAGACCTGCCAGTTTCATTGTCTCAAAAATTCAGAAGGATCATGCCTTAGAAGGAAGCTGCAAGAAACACATGACACATTTGAAACCAGAGGTGGACTGACACTGGAATCCAGGCCCAGGCCAGCTCAATTCCTGATTAGATTGAAGTGATCAGCCCCTCAACTTATTTGTCTGACAGAAGATATGGAAATTCTCTCTGGGGAGGAATAATAATGATTCTTTTGTATATAATATCTGCATTCCATTTAAAAAATTACAAGACAGGTAAGCAGGTAGGAAAACATGACCAGGAAGTATTAAAAAAAAAATACAATAGAAGCAAAATTACAGAGCATCTTATTCAGCTCAGGCTGCCACAACAAAATACCACAGACTGGGTGGCTTAAATAATAGACATTTATGTCTCACAGTTCTGGAGGCTGGGAGTCCAAGGTCAAGGTGCTAGTAGATTTGGTTCCTGGTAAGAGCTGGTGGAGGTAGCCACAGTGGGCCAGATCAAGATGTCAGAGCCCAAACAAGATGAGGAGGGCGTCCTCAGTGAGGAGAGATTTATCTCGGGGAGTCGGAGAGAAAGTTGCAAATACAGAAAAGGAGAAAATTAGAATGAACTCTGTGATGTTGGTTTGGAATAAATGTATATGTATATGTATATGTATTACACACATGCACATACTCTCTAGCTCTGTTCACACAGAGCAGAGCAGAGAACAGATACATTTCATTAGACTGGAACACACTTAACACCTAGATTTTGACTTCTAAATAACAGTTTCTTAAAAAGAAGCCAGGGATCCTTGGAGAATGGCCAATTCCAGGTTTGGGGCAAGGAAAGTATAAGAGTCTGAGATATCTTGTGATAAGATATTGAGACAGAGGGCACTAATCCTATAATGAGGGCTCCACCCTCATGATCTCATCTAAACCTAATTAACTTCAAAGGTCCCACCTCCAAATACCATGACACTGAGGGTTAGAACTTCGACATATGATTTTTTGGGGGGTAGGGGGAGGGGGAGGACACACACATTCAGTCCACAGCATAAATCATAATAAAGAATATGACTCTATTTTTTATATTTGAATACTGACTGTTTTCAAGTCCCACCACTCGCTCTTCTCATCTGCTTTACATCTGGGCCAGCTCATAAGAAAACCTAAATTCTCCCTCCATTATTAGTCTCAGCAGGA
>NW_006442484.1:6108989-6118991 GCF_000325575.1 Pteropus alecto
ACCATGCAAGATCTGGTCCATTCATGAGAACTTTCACCCCTAGCCCCATCCTCTAATGATTAAAAAGCCAGTCTCCTTTTTCCTTGCTTCCTCAAGTCATCTTTAGACCTGTTTGGGAAGTTTCCAGGCTCTCCCCAGAAATCCTCGTATGTGAGTAATAAATTTCATATCTTCTTGATGTCTGCTTGATAAGATAGTCTTGACATTTGAACCAGATATTGGTTGGAGGTGTTTTTCCCACCATCACAACACAAATGACTGAGCTATTAGAATTATCAGATAAGAATTTAAAAATAACTTTTACAAATAAAATATAAAAAGAATATATAAAGATGGACAGAATGAAGGAAAAGGTGGAGAATTAGAATCTATAAAAATTCAAATAAAGATTCAAGAGCTGAAAAAATTTAGTATCTGAAATTAAGAATTCATTGAATGGACTAAATGTCAATATAAACACAGCAGATGATAGGATTAGTGAGCTCAAAGACATGTATGTAGAAAATATTCAAACTGAAGCACAAAGATAAAAAGTAATGAAAATAATAGATCAGAATAGAAGACACATATTGGAACACGGTGATAAAGTCTAACATGTATATAATTGAATTCTCAGAAAGAGAGGAGACAAAATAAGAAACAATTTTTGAAGCGATAAAAGGCAAGAATTTTCAAAATCAGATAATCGACTCAGATTCATAAAATTCAGTAAATCCCAAGGAAAAGAAATACTAAGAAATACTATATATAGGCACATCATAATTAAACTGTGAAAATCAAAGACAACGAGGAAATGTGAAAAGAAGCCAGGAAAAATAAAACATTACATTCAAAGGAGCAACAATGTGTTAGGGCTGACTTGTCAATAGCAACTATGAAATCCAAAAGACAATGGAATGACAGTTTTAATTGCAGAAAGAAAAGTTCTATATTCCATGAAAATTTTCTTCAAAAATGAAAGCAATTCATTTCCTTTCCCCCTTTCCTTCTCTTCCTTTCCCAAACAATTTGTTTTAAAGCCATTAGGTAGAAAAGAGCAAGGTGTGGTGTGTATGTGTTTGTGTATATGATGGAGAGAGTAGAGGTAGCCACGGTGGGCCAGACCAAGGTGTCAAAGCCCAAATAGGATGAGGAGGGCATCCTTACTGAGGAGAGGTTTATCTTGGGGAGTCAGAGAGAAAGTTGCAAATATAGAAAAAGAGAAACTTAGAATGAACCCTGTGATGTTTATTTGGAATAAATGTATATGTATATGTATTACATACACACATGCATATACTCTCTAGCTTTGTTCACATAGAGCATAGAACAGATACATTTCATTAGCAAAGAACACACCTAACACCTAGATTTTGACTACTAAATAACAGTTTCTTAAAAAGAAGCCAGAGATTCTTGGAGAATGGCCAATTCCAGGTTTGGGGCAAGAAAAGTATAAGAGTCTGAAATATCTTGTGACAAAAATGCAAGGAAGTACTCAAAGAATGATGAGCCATGTTGAAAGAATACAGAAGTTGCCATGAATTGGCTCCCATTGATTAAATCAAAGATGAGCTGAAAATCAAAATAAACAATAAGAATAAATTATAGCCCTGAAATAATAAACCACAAGTCTATACAAATATAAATAAATAGTTAAATAGTAAAGTTCAATGAGGACCAGGACTATGTATATAGTTTCAAAGTATTTTCCCACAAAATACTTATTAATTTAAAAGGGGAAAAGAATAACTTTACAGTGTTCAGAAGGCCAGCAGATCCCATCTTAATCAAATGATCAAAGTGAACATCACCAGTAATGTTACAAATTTATATGTACTGCCTGATTTGATGCAATGAGAACTCAGTATCGCTTCTGTAATATTCTTGCTAAATGTGCATAATCTGAATATAAGACTGACAAATCAGACTATCAGACAAATACACACTGAAGGACATTCTATAAACTATCTAGTCTGTAATCTTTAAAAGTATCAAGGTCAGAAAAGATCGGGGAGCTGGTCCAGATCGAAGGAAATTTAAAAGGCAAGATAACTCGTGACAACTAAATTCCTGACCTACATGATTCATTTTCTAAAGACATTATTGGGATAATTGGCATATCTTAAATGGAGTCTTGGACAAAATGGAAATATATCATTATTAATTTCCTGATTCTGAAGGTTGTACTGCGGTTATGCCAGAGAATGCTTTATAGGAAACATACACTGAAATATTCAGGGGTATTTAAAGGCATCAGGTTGGCAAAATACTCTCAAATGGTTCAGGAAAGAAGTTCTTTTTATTGGACTTTGTACTTTTCTGTAACTTTGTGATCATTTCAAAATCTTAAAAGGCTAAAATTTTAAAAATGAAGACAAAGTAAAGACATTTTCACACTAACAAAAGTTGAGAGAACTTATCACCAGCAGACCTGCCCACAAGAAATACAAGAGCAATGATCCTAAGTGGAAACAGAGAACTGTGGGATGGAATGGAAAGCACCAGGAGGGCAAATATGTGAACGAATGTAAGAGAGTTAACTGTTTGAAGCAACAGCAATAACTATGGCTTGTGGGATTTATAGCACATGTAGAAGTAAAACATAATAACAACAGTAGTAAAAACATGAGATGGGTATACGTGAACGTAAGCTGTTTTAAGTTTCCTCCACTATTTGTGAAATGGTGATGGAACAATTTAAGGTAGGCTCCAAAATCAACAATGCATCTCCAAATTAACTATGAAAAATTTATAGAAATATAACAAAAAAATTTAATAGAAGAGGTAAAAATGAAACACACACACGCACGCGCGCGTGCACACACACACACACACGGAGGAATAAATGTTTAAAGAATATATGGGATAAATTTAAAAAAAGAAACAAGAAAGTAGATTTCAAGCCACTCAACAGTCTTATTAAAAGACAAATAATTTAAAAATACATGCATCACCCTTGGGAGTTTGGGAAGAAACAAACTGATCTAAAGAGAGCAAAGAGGGGCCTCTTGGGCACCACAAATGTTCTATTCCTTGGCACGAGGAAGGCTACATGAGTGTTCAGTTTGTGAAATTTTGAGCTGTGAACTTAAGATACATATACTGTGCCGTGTGTGTAACCTCAATAAAAACAAACATAAAATATACAAATCATCTAACCAAAAAAAAAAAAAAAAGACAAATAATTTCAGTCTAGATAGAAAGAAAACAATCATGTGGTATTTGTGAGATACACTTAAAATATAGGCACAGAAAGCAAAAAGGATGTAGAAAATAAAAAAATAATAAAAGTTATATCACACAAACACTCACCAAAAGAGCTGAACAATACACAAAGCAGAAAACTGACCAAAGAAAAGAGACAAATAGGCAAAATTGGAATAATAATCGGAGATTTTAACAAATCTCTCTGGCAAATGATAGAAAAAGCAGATAAAGAAATCAATAAGTGGAGTTCCAGTCAAGATGGAAGAGTAGGTAAATGCTGTGCTTGCCTCCTCCCATAGCCACAATAATATTATAACTAAACTACAGAATAATCATCATTGGGAGTCACCTGAAGTCTAGCTAAACAAAAGTTCTACAATTAGGGACATACCGGAGAGGCCACTTTGAGACTGGTTGGAGGAGCACAGATGTGATATGGGCTGTTCTACTCCTGCTTATGGTGGTTGAGAATTGAGAGAAATGTCTCAGCTGCATAGATCTCCTTGGAGGAGCAAGGGGTCCTGGCTCCACATTGGGATCCCCAGCCCAGGGTTCTAGTGCCGGGAAGAGAAGTCTCCACAACTTCTGGCTGTGAAAACCAGTGAAGATCATGGCTGAGTGAGATGGAGGGCTAGGGGAGTCCCAGGTGTTCCTCTTAAATGGCCCCACAGGAACTTACTCAGGGACAGACTCACTCTCTCTGAGCTCCGGTACTGGGGTAGCAGCTCAAAGATGCCAGGGACATACAGGGAGGAACTGTATTGTCAGGCTTCAGGGCAAGGGAAGGAGGGGCAGCTTTCTCCCAGAAAAAGGTGCTGTCAGAGGGTGCTGTTCCTTTGTTGAGCTCTTTCCCACACAGCTTATTGACCCAGGCAGGTGCCAAATTTGGGTCTCTGGCAACGTAGCTAACACTAGTTGCCCCACCCAGGTGAGTCCCTGAGACCCTGCCCTCCCGATTTGCAGGCCCACCTAAGCCACTTCCAGTGGATTTTTCCATATGAACAACCCATCTTGGCTCATGCTGTGGACTTTCCTAAATTCTTTCAAAGGTTCACAAAACCTAAACAAGCAGAATCTGAACTTGGCATGCCCTATACCCCTTACTGAGCAGCCCCTAGCCTGGTACTAGCAGAAGTCGGCTTTAGTTTATAGCTTGGCCTCTCAAGGTGCTTCCAAACCCAGCATGAGTGGCGACCTTCAGTGGATTGCTTGGTGGCTCATACCACCAAGTGGCCCCTGGCAGGGCACAGGCTGCAGCTGAACTTGGCCTGTGGCAGGGCCCCTCCCAGGAGGCCTCAGCCTGCACACTCAGTGGCCAGCTTTGGTCTGAGCTGGAGCACTACCTGGGATTATATCTGAGGATGACACACTCAAAAGGCAGACAGCAGGCACCAGAGCCCTGCTAAAGCAAATCCTGCTCTGTAGAGTACCCCTGCACAATAGCTCCTCCACTGGTCATGGCCAGTCATCACAACCAATCAGCCCAGCGGTCAATCCCTCTCAAGTAGGCAACCAAAATGGGAAGACAAAGAAACATGTCTCAAATGAAAGAATAGAACAAAGCTTCAGAAAAAGAAGTAAACAACATGGAGATAAGCTCTATCAGATGAAGAGTTCAAAATACTTGTTATAAAGATGCTCAGTGAACTTAGGGGAAGAGTAGAAGAATTCAATGAGAACTTTAACAAAGAAATAGAAAACAGAAAAGTGGAGATAGAAAACATAAAAAAGAACCAGTCGGAAATGAAGAATACAGTAACTGAAATGAAGAGTACCATAGAAGGAATTAAAAATAGATTAGTTGAGCAGAGAATCGAATCAGCAGTTTAGAAGATAAGAAGAAGAAAACACCCAATCAGAACAGCAACAAGAAAAAAGAATCTAAAAAATGAGGATAGTTTAAGAGGCCTCTGGAACAACATCAAGCACACCAACATTTGCATCCTAAAGATAGCAGAAGGAGAAGAGAGAGAGCAAAGAATTGAAAACCTATTTCAAGAAATAATGACTGAAAACTCCCCTAACCTGGTGAAGGAAACAGCCAAACAACCCCAGGAAGCTCAGAGAGTCCCAAATAAGATGAACCCAAAGAGGCCCACAGCAAGATACATCATAATTAAAATGCCAAAGGTTATTGACAAAGAGAATCTTAAAGTAGCAAGAGAAAAGCAGTTAGCTACCTACAAGGGGGCTCCCATAAGACTGTCAGCTGATTTCTCAACAGAAACTTTGCAGGCCAGAAGAGATGGACATATTCAAAGTGGTGAAAAGCCAGGACCCGCAACCAAGATTACTCTACCCAGCAAAGCTATCATACAGAATACAAGAACAGATAAAGAGTTTCCCAGACAAAAAAAAAAAGTGAAAGGAGTTCATCGCCGCCAAGCCAGTATTACAGGAAATGTCAGAGGGACTTATTTAAGAAGAAGAATTAAAAAGAAAACAAGTTAAAAATATGAATAATAAAATGGCAATAACTACATATGTAGCAACAATTATTTTAAATGTAAGTGAATTAAATGCTCCAAACAAATGATAGGGTGGCCAAATGGATAGGAAGACAAGACCCTTACATATGCTGCCTATAAAAGATTCACTTCAGGTTGAAAGACGCACACAGGCTGAATGTAAAGAAATGAAAAAAGATGTTGCATGAAAACAGAATAAAAACAAATAAAAAAAAACTGGAGTAGCAATATTTATACAAGAAAAAAATAGACTTTAAAACAAAGGCTATAACAAGAGACAAAGAAGGACTCAGTAATCTCACTTCTGGGTATTTATGTGAAGAAACCAAAGAACTACTTTGAAGGGACATGTGAATCCATATGTTCATTGCAGCATTATTTATAACCGAGATATGACCTGAGTGTCCATCAATAGATGAATAGATAAAGAGGTAGTACATATGTACAATGCAACGACAACATGGATAGACCTAGAGGGTATTGTGCTGAGTGGAGTACATCAAAGAAAGACCAATGCCATATGCAGAATCTAGAGATGAGGATAAACAAACAGCAGAAACAAGCTCATATTTACAGAGAACATTTTAATGGTTGTCAGATTGGAGGTTAAGGATGGATGAATGGGGGAGAGGATTAAGAGGTACAAACTGGTAGTCACAAAATAGTCATGAGGATGTAGAGTATAACATGGAGGATATAGTCAAGTCGGTAGTACTGTGATAGCTATGTATTATTATGTCAGATTGGTACTGGATTTATCAGATAATCACTTCATAAATTATATAAATGTCTAATTACTGTGTTGTACTTCTGAAATTAATATAATACTGTATGTCAACTAGAATTGAAAAATATAAAACAATTTAAAAAGAAATCAATAAGTATATGAAAAATATGAACAACAGAATTAATCACCTCAACTTAATAGACATTTATGAATATTGTGCCCAGCAACTAGAGAATACATGTTCTCTCAAGTACATATTAGAACATGTGATGAACCATAAAGCAAATCTTAACAAATTCCAAAAGGTGAAATCATGCTAGGTATGATCTCTGAACAAAGTGGAATTAAACTAGAAATAAACAAAAGAAAGATTATTAGAAACTCGAAGTGTTTGAACATTAAGAGAAAATCGTAAATAACCCATAGGCCAAAGAAAAATCACACAGAAAATTAGAGAATATTTTGAATTGAATAAATATCAAAATACTAAGTACAAATATCTGAGGTAAATAACCAAAGCAGTAACTGGATATAAATTTATAGTTTTAAATGCATATATGATGAGAGAAAATAGCTTAAACCTAGTTATCTAAATTTCCATCTTAAAAAGTTACAAAAAGAACAGTAAATTAAACCCAAGCAAACAGACAGAAGGAAATAATAAAAATAAGAACCTAACTCAATTAAATATAAAGCAGATATACAACCAAGAAAGTCAACGAAGCAAAAAGTTGGGTTATCAAAAAGATAACTAGATTGATACACCTTGAGATAAAAACAGAGATAACATAAGTTACCAATATCAGCAATGAAAAAGATTCTATACATATTCACATACATATTTAGAGATAAAAATAGGTTATTAAATAGGTTATTATAAAAAACTTTATGCTAGCAAATTTAACAATTTTGATGAAGTCCAATTTATTTTTTTTCTTTTGTTACCTATACTTCTCATGTCAAATCTATGAAATTGTTGCCAAATTCAATGTCAAGAAGATTTTCTCCTATGTTTTCTTAGAAATTTAAAGTTTAGCTCTTAAGTATAGGTTTCTGATCTATATTGAGTTAATTTTTGGATATGATGTTAGGTAAGTGTCCAATTTCTTTTGCATGTATATATCTAGTTTTCCTAGCACCATTTGTTGGAAAGACTCTCCTCTCCTTATTGAATGATCTTGGCAATGTCGAAATCAATTGACCGTCTGTGAGAGGGTTTATTTCTGGGCTCTCTTTTCTATTCTTTTGGTCTATGTGACTGTCCTTATGCCAGTACTATACTGTTTTAATTACTGCAGCTTTGTAGTTTGTTTTGAAATCAGGAAGTATGAGACCTCTAACCTTATTCTTCTTTTTCAAAATTGTTTTCACAATCTGAAGCCCCTTCCAATTGATATGAGTTTGAGGATCTGTTTTTTTCATTTCTGTGAAAAAAGGCTGTTGAAATTTTGACAGGGGTTGCAGTGAGTTTATAAATAGCTTTGGATTATATATGCAATTTTTGAAACACATAGAATAGTATTATCTATTATTTATGGATGCACGCATATGTGGAAAGAATAAAATCCTGGACACACCAAAGTTGTGATAATGGTTTCCTCTAAGGGCGACAGGGTTAAGTTTAAGGAGGGGAATAAAATTGAGAATTACACCTGTAATGTTTTATGTCTTTAAAAAAATTAGAAGCAAACTTTGTTAAAATCATCATTACTGAGCAGGTGGTAAAAAGATTGTGCTATTTTGCTCTCTATATTTTTCCGTAGTTTTGAAATTTCTCATTATAGAAGAGAGAAATGACATAAGTGTCCTTGACAAACTGAAAGAGCAGATTTAGTAGATGGGAAAGGACTGGAAGAATGGGAGGTGACGATCAGAGCATGGGAAATCAGGAGGTCAGAGTCCAGATGGAGCTAAAGCATGAGGGTGGCCCAGCTTGAGTGGAGGCAAAAGAGGCTGCCTCCTGAGAGGCTCTCACCTCTTCTGCTGCACTCCATTCTGTTCCCTTTTACTGTCACCTCTCTGATCAGTTCGTTAGAAGCTTATTAAAGGAGTTGAATTTAAATACAGGTGCTACCTGGTTTTGATCATCTATCTCCTCTCAATTTGGCACCTTCTAGGATAAAGCCAAGAGGACTGAAGCCTAAAGAGCGTCATCATGTTGCCCAAATGCTCACCAGAGTGTGAGATCACCAGATCATTCCATGGTGCCAGATAGCTTCTCTGGATTGAGCAAGGCTTACGGAAGAACATGGAAGTGTATTCACTCAGAATTCTGGGAGCAGGGAGCAGGTTGATGTACAAGGAGGAAGGTGTTTAGAGCTGATGCCAGTCAGGAGCTTCTGCAAACCCAGAGTTGGGCTGTACATTGTGAAGGAAGCTTTTGGCTGGAGGGTACGAGGTGGGCGGGCCCTCCAGGGATAAGGGCAAAGGAGTCTTAGGTCCACTGGAGAAGCCTCTGAGGACTCTACTACATGTGAAAGACAAACACGAATCACCAATTTATTAACTGCAAAATCACTAGGAAATGAGCGACTTTATGTACATGAATGAGTACATAGTAGACAGACTAACGTCCCCAGAGAGATGTCCACATGTTAGTCCCCAGAATCTGTGAATATAGGCCTAATGTAATCACAAGGGTCTTTATTGGAGAGAGGCAAAAGGCTCAGCAAGAGAGAGGAAATGTAACAATGGAAGCCAGACAAGTGAGCAAAGCTTTATCCCCCAGCTTTCAAGCTGCCTCAGTTGGAGTGATGTGCTGTGAAGATGGAAGAAGGGCTCACAAGCAGAGGAAGGCTGGTGGCTCTGGAAGCAGGAAAGGGCAAAGAAACGGATTCTCCCCTAGAGCCTCCAGAGGAAGTGTGGCTCTGCCAATATCTCGATTTGGCCCATTTTAGAGCGAGCTCTGAGCCAGAACTCTATGATAATAGTTTTTTATTTTTTTTAAAGCACCAAACTTGTGATTCTTTGTTATTGCAGCAATAGGAAACTAATACAATGAATTTTGTAGGATACAGTATACGTAAGTATTACAACACTTAATATCAAAAATGGCTATAACAATATTTCCAGTCCCACACACCCTTCTGGAATTTTGACATTCTCCTCTCAAGAGGTGGGGTCTGTTCTCCTTTCATTAAACCTGGGCGGGCTTTTGTGACTGCCTCAAGGAAAGAAGTGATGTGACTTCCAATGCTAGGTCGTAGAAAGTGATATGGTTTCTGCCCCGGCTTGTTCTTTCTTTTGAATATGTGCTTTGGGAATTTGAGCTAACATGTATGAAATCTACTTACTCTGCAGCCACTATGCTAGAGAGAGCACAGAGAGAGAAAAAATAGCCCAAGAACCCCAAATGTTGGAGCTTCCTCTTGTTTGAATCTCCCTAGCCCAGAAGCCAGACAAGTGAGCAAAGCTTTATCCCCCAGCTTTCAAACTGCCTCAGTTGCTGCTGAGTAGGGCAGAGACCTGCTGTCCCTACCAAGCCCTAGCCCAATTGCAGACTAGTGAGCAACACTGATGTCTCAGAAGTGATATCTATCATTTCTGCCATATCCTGTTACTTTAGACCACTGTTACAATCTAAACTTGGAAGTGATATTTAATTATTCCTGCCATATC
>NW_006442484.1:6119018-6125834 GCF_000325575.1 Pteropus alecto
ACCACACAGTCACACAGAATCAGCTGTGTGGGAGGGTGTTGCACGAAGGCCTGAATACCAGAAGGCAGGGTTCACTGGGGGCCACGTTAGAGGCTGCCTACCACACCACCAAGAATTCTATAGCCAGCCAAAAGCGTAAATCATGTGTGAGGATATAATCAATGTATTTAAAGGCATGCAAGGTTTCAAACACCCTTTCTCAGAAGGCTGCTCGAGGATAGGCTCCACTAAAACAAAAGAGTAAACCAAAAAACAAGGAAACCAGCCCAGGAGAGAGATTGGGGGAGTCTTTAGGGTGATGGAGAAGGAAGATAGCAGGACAGCAGCTGCTTTGGGGACATAGTAGGTGCATACTATAGGATTTTGAACTGAGCTCAAGTGTTTTTTAGTAGAATTTCTTCTCCTTCTTCAATATCAGTCAGTCAGTGGTAACAAGGTTCCTGCCGTTCACTACTATTCTGCAGCTTTAAATAAGTGAAAAATGAGGAAACTAGAAGAGCAAGCTTGTTATTTTAGTCTGTAAATCAAGAATCATGTGATTATGAGGAGGGTCCAACTACTTGCATGAGTGTTTGTTCAAGTTTAGGTCAAGGACTTAGTGACATTCTATTTTCCTATCCACTCTTGGGCTCTTCGTATATTTGGTCTATATTTGGTCTAACTAAAGTTGCCAGGATGCTGGGAGACTCAGAACTCATATAAGAATATGGGGCTTTCATGGTCTCCATAGCACTTTCTCAGTGAGCCCTGATCTTGCTTGGTCCTCATTATCAACTGGGAAGTTGAAATAGCCATTACTGCAGAGGTGGGGCTGCAACCTTCTGCTCATACATCCCTCCATTGCCTGTGTCTGACTCCCTGAGGCAATCCTAGTAGAGTATATTCCTACAAAGGGGAATCTTGGGGTGGGTGAATCTTAGGCCCTGCCCTGCTTGATACTAATTAACCAAAATGGCTGGTCTGCCCTATCTCTACCCCCCATACTGCCTCTGCTGAAAAGCCACCTCGTCTGACCATTCCCAGGGAAGAATTAATTTCCCTGAGTTGTTTTCTTCTTCCAAATTAAGTCTTTTTAATTTCTTTCAAATTACATGAAATATGTAAACATCTCAGGCATGTAAGAGATGTGACTACTTTTTTTTTAAATAATTCAACTTATTTCTCATTAAGCTCCAATTATTCTAAGTAGCAAACATTTCATCTTGGTCAATCCAGTTTTCAATTTCAACAAAAGTTTTCTTTCACCTCCTCTCTAAAGCTGCAATGGTTGCAGGACATCCGGTCCCGCCTAATGTCATCCTTTCAGGTGGACTTCTGTTGTGTTGTTGTCATCTTTTCTCTGGTCACAGCCTTCATACCACTTCAGTTCTGCAGAACCATACCATAGAGTCACAGTGAACCCATTCTTGTCCTCATGGGAGAATGGCCTGCTGCAGCCTGTGACATGCTGGAGTACTAGGGGATTTGAGAAGACTTCTCATATCCGTGTCCACCTCCCATTACCATGTCAGCTCTGCAGGCCCTGCATTTTGTAGCGTGCAGATGTTCTTTCCAGTCCTGCTGCCTAAGCAGATTCCACTCAAGAAATCACATGCAGGGACCCAGTCATCTGAGGAATTCATTATCAGCTTTATCTTCGAGCTAAGCCTGGGGACAAGGCCAAGAAATAGGACAATATGTGGTCTCTCCATTATCTGAAGGCTCAATGTTTGTGGTACACTGGGATGAGGAGGATGGGAAGATAATAGAATAAAGATATTCCCATAATTCATTTGTTCTTTCATTCATTCTGCATTTTTCATGCACCTACCAGGTGCTGGTTTGCTAGAAATGCCAAGATAAAATATGGACCCTGTCCTTAAGGGTTCAAGGAGGAAGGAAGTAGATTATCAACCAATACGTTCAGTACCAGAGGATGAGGGTGGCATGGATATAAGAAAATAAAAAATTTATATCCCTAACATACAACAGCCTTTGGCAAATTAATAAGAAAATTCAAATATAGTATATTTATTTCTTATTGCTACTTAACAAATTATCGCAAACTTAATGGCTTAATACAACACAAATTTGTTAGCTTACAGTTCTCAAGATCAGAAGTCTAAAAGGAGTCTCTTAGGGCTAAAATCAAAGTGTTGGTGGGCCGATGTTCTCTCTAGAAGTTCTAAGGTAAATTTGTTTTTTATTGCGTTTTCCAGCTTCTAGAGGCTGCCTATAGTTTTTGGCTCTTGGCTCCTTCCTCCATCTTCAAAGCTTGGGGTCCCTAACCCCCCGCCATGGATGGTACTGGTCTATGGCCTGTTAGGAACCAGGACACACAACAGGAGGTGAGCAGAGGGCAAGCGCGTGAAGCTTCATCTGTATTTGTAGCTGCTGCCCAGCACTAGCGTCACCACTTCAGCTCCACCTCAGATCATCAGGCATTAGATTCTCATAGGAACACCGGTCCCTGGTGCCAAAAAGATTGGGGACACTGTTCAAAGTCATCAATGTCAGGTTGAGTCCTTCTCATGCTACCATCTCTCTGAATCTTTTTCTTCTGCTCCCTTTTCCACTTATAAGGACTCTTGTGATTACATCGGGCCCACCTGGATAACCCAGGCTACTCTTCCTATCTTGTGGCCAGCTGATGAGCAGCCTTAATTCCATCTGCAACCTTAATTTACCTTTGCCGTGTATCCTGATTCTGGTGATTAGGACAGAGACAATTTAGGTGGGTCACAGATTCTGGTGATTAGGACAGAGACAATTTAGGTGGGTCATTATTCTGCCTACTACATGTACCAAGAGAAAAATGGACAAAGATTATGAATAAGCAATTCACAAGAAAAGTACAAATAGCACATAAATCTATGAAAAGATGACCACTTTTCCCAATAGTCAGGGAAATGAAAGTCGGAACAGCAATGAGATCCCATGTTTACTCTCCAGAGGGCAAATATTGCAAAGGTTAAAGCTGTCCAGGGCTGAAGAGGACACAGGAAACGGGCATGCACATGCCCTGCTGGATGGAGGGCAATAGCCATGACATTTGGAGGAAAGTAATCAGATGGTCTATTGAAATTAAAATGCACTTACATTTTACCTCAGAAATAATACACCGCCACTTCATTCAAAAAATGTCAATATGTCAAGCACTGAGGAGGTAGCTGTGAACAGGACAGAAAAGGCCCCTGCTCTCCCAAAGCTGACATTCTTAAAATGAGACCACCAATAAACAAAGAAAGCAAGAAGCTAGAAAGGTACTGGACTGGTATTAGGGCTGTGTATTAGTTTCCTAGGGCTGGTAACAAATTACCAAATGCGGTGGCTTAAAACATCAGGTATATATTCCCCCATAGTTCTGGAGGCTAGAACTCCAGAATCAAGGTGTGGGCAGGTTCCTTCTGGAGGCTGTCAGTGAGGATCTCTTCCTTGCCTCTCTCCTAGCTTCTGGTGGCTGCCACAAACCTTGGTGTTCCTTGGTTTGTAGACACATTACTCCAATCTATCATCACATGGCATTCTCCTCTGTGTGTTTTTGTCCAAATTTCCCTCTTCTTATACGGACACCAATAATTGGATTAGGGTTCATTCCAGTCCACTAGGATCTTCACTTGACTACATCTGCAAAGACTGTTTCCAAATAAGATCACATTCACAGGTACTGAGAGTTAAGACTTCAATATATCTTTATTGAGGACACGATTTAACCTTCAGCAGGCTATGCAGAGAATTGATATAAGATAATATAACTACTAAAACTTGGATGAGCAGGAAGTCCTGTCAGAGGAGGTGATATTTCACCTGAGCTCTAAATGGTGAGGGAGAAGTCACTGAAGATCAAGGAAGAGGGTAGTAGGAGAGGAAACACCTGGCACGATGGCCTTAAGGCAGGATTTGGCTTGGCAAGTTCAAGGCCCTATAGTCAGGCTAGTGTAACTGGTGCTAACGGGCATGGGGAGGTGGCGGGGGGATATTCCAATGAGTGGTGTTCCAACTCAGGCTCTGAGTTTACTTGGGATCTCCCAAACAAACCCTTGCTAGCCACTGGGTCTCCCTAGAAGGCTCTAATCACCATAGTCTTCTCTACTGTTGTAGTCTCCTTTATGAAGCTATCTCCCCACCACCCCAGAGCATACGTGGAATCATAGAATGTTGGAAGACAAATAACTTAAAGATCTCCTCCTCTAGCTCCCCATTTTACAGTGAGAAGAACTGAGGCCCAGAGAGGGGAATGACTATTCAATAAGCCAATGTCAGGGGTGGGACCCAAAACCAGATTGTCTCTTGAACTTATCCCGTTGACCCTGCTGGAACATTATGCCCTGTAATGTGGGGTTTTTAAGTCCCTGTCCAATAGATGTATAGACCACATCCCATGCAGTTATACTCAGCATCAATAGACTCTAGTCTCTGAGCCCGTGAGCTGCCATCTTTGGAAACTGGATGCCCAAATGTTCATTTATAGGAGCTCAGATTGGAAAATGTTGTTTTAGAAATTTAGTTAGCTTTTCTTCTATGTTACCTTCTATATGGAAGCTGCTCTGTGACAAGCTCCTGTCTGGTGCAGTCCCCTCCTACTCGTCCCCATTGCTCTCCAGGTACAGATAATAAGTTTCAGTGTACAGACAGGCATGGGCCAAGTGCTCCTTTCAGTGGGGATAGAGGAGGTCACTGTGCCCACCTGGCTTGGAGAGATAAGAAGGCAGGAGACTCAGACATTTGAAGGAGTTTCTGTACAAAGGACTGAGTTAAATCATGAAATCATTTTATTCTAAATGAACCCTCCTTCTCAGCACATTCCCCAAACTTCCCCCTTCTGGAAGCCTTTCCTGACCCCAGAGCCAGGGGCACTGTCTTCTGTGGCCGCCTGTGCATCGGGGCCTGTCTTCTCCTTCCTTTCTGACTCTACATGCTCAAAAAAAAAAATCTGTTAATTTCTTGGCCGAGAAAGTGAAATGAATCTGAACCTCCATTCTCTGAGAGGTCCAACTAGACCAGACAAACCCAAGACCTCTGGCTGCCCCAGATTTCTTTGTTTGCTTTGGGCTGCCCCGGGCTGTAGAGCCCCCAGACACTTTATTTTCCTCACCGTCATGTGGACCTGGTTCCCACTCCGGGTCTGCATGCACATAGGAAGCCAGGTCTTGCCCCCTGTCTGTGCTGGTAGCTGCCTCCAGCAGCCAGGTCCCCAGCCTTTTCCTAAGGGAACACATCTACAGGGTAGCAAATATTGGCATCTTCTCAAGAACCGTTTCGGTTTTCTTAAATATTTCTCTTCTTGCCTTGCCAACATCTTCCTTCTTTTACTGGAAATCACCTGGGGAGGGAAGAGTTTTCCTCAGTCCTCTCCACCTCCTCCAATGGCTCTCCTTGACTTCGGTCCTCACTGAGCCCATGCTCTTCTGCGGGAGACTTTGTCATCTTAGCCCTTCTCTGTGGACTGCCTGTATGCTCCACCGCAGCCGTATTTCCACATGCAGCTCTCTGATATTCCAAACTGAGAGGTGGTAGAGCCAGGCTTTCTAAAGAAGGATGCTGACAGCAGCTGCAACGGAGATCATCATTGCTGAGCACCTGCTTCCACATGCAGACCTTGTTTCATGTTCAGAAACTCCTGCCAAGGAGCAACTTTCTCTCCCAACTTCGCAATTGAGGCTTGGGGGAGTCAAGCAATTTCCTCAGGGTCCAGTAGTACATAAAAGTAGCAGAGCCAGAACTGGTCCCTGTCCTTGCCTGAATTCGAGGGTCTGAGTCTGTCTGCTCTTTGAACCTGAAGCATATTCTTTTATGCTAATCCTCTCATTTATCCTTGAGAGGCAGACCCTATTTTTATCATTCCCTTTTCACAGAGAAGAAAACTGAAGATCGGAGAAATCGAATGACTAAGACTCCACTGGAACTTCCAGTTTTAAGCCCTGAGCCTTTGCTGCTGCAGTGTCTTCTTCCTGGCTCCTCTGTTCTTCTCAGGTCAAGAACTGCCCTGGATTCTGCCTTCTTGCCTTCCATATTATGAGTTTATCATGAAAAAAATCACCATCTTAGTGTTATAGGGAATGGATGGATGGATGTATCTATCTATCTATCTATCTATCTATCTATCTATCTATCTATCTATAACATCTGTCATCTATCTTTCAGCCTATACCATCAAGGAAATCACAATCCACTAGACCAAGATGGAGGGGACACACACACACATACACACATATACACATGAGTATTCACAAATATACATATATAAATAATCACTGATAGACATACTTAAAATACTGCCTGAGAGAGGTGTATGTACTGTGCCCAAGACTTTGAACTTGCACAAGTGATAAGGAGTCAGAAAAAGCTTTTTCAGCAACCTTGTCCTGGCTCCTCTGGCCAAATATAATGCTAGACACCAGGAAGATTGAAATGAAGTAGACACAGCTCCAGCTCTCAAAGAGCTCCCACCTTTAAGAGAGAATCTCAGATCTCAGCGGTTCTGGGTTTCGTGGGAGGAGGAGGCTGGGCTGCAGAGCAGTACGTTTCCTGGTGAGAGGCTGAGAATGGGTCTGCTCAGGAGAATGTCCCAGTTTGCCCTTCACTTGCTCTGTGGCATGGGAAAGGGTTTCCAATATCTTTGGCCTTGGAATGTCCCTTCCATAGAATGATACAATTTAACAGCACCCGCCACCAGAGGTTCTCTTCCCCATCCAGTCATCACGCAGCAGGCAAGGCACCCTGTCCTGGCCCTGCGGCTTCGCTGTAGCCAGGAGGTCATTTTTGCCTCCCAGCTTGCTGGAGTTTCTTTTCCAATGTGGAAGGAGGCATGTGCCTCTCCATCCCCCTCTTCCTCAG
>NW_006442484.1:6125854-6142778 GCF_000325575.1 Pteropus alecto
GAAGCCTGAAAATTTCCTGCATCTCTTCCTACCTGCTCCACACCCTCTCCTTACTAAGAACAGGACTGAGGTCTTTTTCTCCCATGGAGTGAAGGATCTCTGGTTCCTGAGTCACTTTACTGATACCGAGGACACTGGGTATAAAGGGAGGAACTGAGGGGTGAAGAAAGAGGAGAAGCCCACCAGTGTCGGGGGCCTGACGCAGACCTGGCAACTTCACTTTTGCTGTATTCTCTGATCAGAGCAAGCCTCAGGCCAGCCTGGATTCAAGGGCAGGGGGACAGACCCCCCTCCCAACTCTCCCAGGAAGGAGCTGAAATATCACTGCAAAGACTTGGAGACAGGAAGGAGTAAAGGTTTCAGCTGTATGCAATTACCTCTGGTCACCAGTGAGGGCTCTGCACCCACTCCCACGGTTCCTCCTGCATGCCCCAAGGGTCAGAAACAAGGGATGTTACATGTGGGGAAGAGGGCTAGGTAGGACTGTGCCAAGTTCTGGTGGCTGCAATCCAGACTTTCTCAGATTGGGGTCAATAGCTCCTTCTTGAGAATTTAAAAGTGCTGATCTGAAAATGCACTTAAACGTGTTCTGGGCCTTCTGCATAGCCCTGAGTCCCACCAGGAGTTTCAAAGTACTCAGGTGTGTATTTCTTTCCAACCCATGGTGCTGAGTTCAAGCAGTACAATTTCGAAGGTCATGGGTTATTAAAGAAAGAGGCAACCAGATGCCAGTCAGGCACAGGGCATGGACACGGCTCCTCAGGAGCTCAGGAAGACAAGAACAGAGGGAAACTGAGTTATGACATGATAGAGCTAAACTGGGAGAACCTTCTCTTAGTGGCTAGGAGTGTTTCCACATTGTCAGTGGCAATTGCATACCCGTTAACTCACATCAACTCATGTCCGGGAGCAGCGAGGCTGGGAGGAAACAGCGGGTGAGCGGTTGAGGGCATGTGTTTGGATGGAATCACCTTGTGAAGGAGACTGAGGATGGCAACTGGGTCTCTAGGACATCTGAGTCCCCAACAGCCTGACCAAATGAGGACTTTGTTACTAACGACCGACCTACCACCACTGTTGCCAGAGTGTTGGATGCCAGGCAACCATGCTGATCCTCCAATGGCTCAGCAAGGAAAGTTTGCTATTGACACTTAGCATATGCAGATGGTGGGTTCAGAGAGGTTAAGTGAGCTGCTTGAAGCCAAATGGCACTTCTACCAACTCTGTCCTACTCCATAGCCAGGACTCTTCCAACTCAGCCTCCTCCTCTTAGTTGCTTCTGTCTTGAATTGGGCAGCCCACCTTCCAAGACTTCTGAGGGCCCAGGTGAGAAGCAGATGCATGTGCTCCACTTAACTTTTGCCAGCCAGCCAGGCAAGCCAGCTCATAATTAGGTAATTAAGTCTTCTAGTAAACACCAGAGAAGTCCAACCTGTTTTTGTATCATTTCAGGAAAACAAAGGCCCAGGAGCTTTCCAGTAAGTTTGGAGATTTTCTGGCTCAGTGGTGACTAAACAGGGACAAGTGGCTTTGGTCCTGTCCCTCCCCACTGCCACCCTCTCCTGCCGGGCTCCTTTTCCATATCAGTCACCAAACCAACATGTTGTTTGTTCCCCAGAGTGCATTGGTGAGGGCAGCCCGCCTCCTGGGGTCTTTGTGTTGCTGGGCAGCTCCAGGCCAGGACTTCAGGATTTAGAAATCTCAGTAGGGTGTCTGTAATACTTCAAGCTGGGCTCTGCTGGCCAGTGAGGGACTGGGGTGCAGGCAGGCCTAGATCCCTGAGGATTAGCAAGGTGATGAGCAGCAGCACATAGTCGGCCTTGAGAACAAAGTATGTTGAAGATGCCTCACACAGAACACTATCTGTGGTTGAGAAAACCCTTCCTGGGGCAAGACCTCAGGCAGAGGTGGAGGTAGGAGCCCTTCAGAAACCCCTCCCAGAAACCTGTCACTTTCCATGATTTCATTTCATAAGAGACAAAGCCTTCATTCCCCAGAGAAGATACTCAGAAAGCTGGGGTCCAGGCAGAGGACAGTCCATTTAGTAGGGAGGAGGAGGGCACCAGAACACCAGGTCCTGCAGCGGGAGGAGAGGGCAGCAGGGAGGGCCAGTGGGCACAGAAGGGCGTCCCCATCCCCCAGGGTGGCTTAGGGTTGGCTCTGCAGGGAGCTCTCGGCTCACAGATTCATCGCGGCAGTGTTGGAGAGCTCTTCAAATTTCCTCAGAGTAGATTAGGGCCCTCGTGCCTGCCTCCTCTGTTTCCACCCCTCTGATGTTGCATGAGGTGCTGGCTTCTGGACCCCATGGGCTCCTGAGCTCACTGTCCCCTGACCTGGGGATCTTGCCACCTCAAGTTAAAATTGTCGACAGACTTATCTGTCTTCTCATGGGCAACTTGAGGGCAGGACTCACTTGTGATCTGGCCCAAATCCCCATCCCAGTCCTGACAGCGGAATGCAGAAGGGTCTCAGAGTGCTCTGGTGTATGAGTACATGAACATTGATGGAGATGCCTGCTGAAGCAGGAGTTAGGAGAGCGCGTTCTCATCCCTCCTGAGTCACTGGCTCTCAGGGTGACCTCGAGTAAAGCATTTTAACTCTCTGGGCCTTAGTTCTCCCTGTTAAATAGGGTATTTAGTGCCAGAAGAGTTTCTCTGCATTTCTAATAGTAGGTGTTATCAGTCAGGGATTCAATCACAGAATCACTGGAGCAACATGGTGGAAGAGACTGAGATTTTAGATAGATGAATGATAGACAGACACGTCAATAAATAGATAATTTATTCCAGGGAATTATCTTAAACCAATTGTGGGGGCTGGTTAAACATCTCCCTGTTTGATCTTGGAGCTTGAAGGCCACAAGGCACCAGTCAAAAATAGAGGCTCACGAGCAGGCTGGGACCCCAGGAGCATGAACTGGAACCCCATGAGGGTGGATGAAAGCCTCTGTCTCTTCTTATTGCTTCCAGCTCTCTCCTGAGTAGCCCCTCCTCCCCAGATACATGTAAGAAAAGGGACGCTGGGGAATGTATTTCAACCTAGCCAACATGACACATTACAAAGCTATCACAGTATGAGTATGTTCTTTATTCACTTCTTCTGTAAAAAAAAAAAAGAAAAAAAATCAAGTTAAAATTTAAAAGAAAGTTTGGAAAATAATCATCCTGAGATTATCTTCAAATAAATGACTGGTCTTCCAATGTGTAGCTCCAAGGTCATTAATTCAGAGTTAGATACAACTTACGGATTACCAGCTCCTTCAGGATGATCTTGCGTCAACTCCTTCGCTTGTGACTTCTGTGCACACAGCGCCACACAGGGTATAGTCTGAGGAGGATGGTAAAGGTCATTAGGATGGGCCTTGTTTCCCCACCAAAGCTGATGTTTGTTTAATGCTCACTCTGTGCAAACTCTGCTCATTTCACCTCCACATCAATACTTTGAGACACTAGCATTATCCCCATTCTCCAGATGGAAAAACAGAGGCACAGAGTTTACGTAATCTGCCTAGGATTCCATAGCCAGTAAGTAGTAGAACTGAGGTTTAAAGCTGAGCAGTCTGCCTCCCATGCCTGAGGCTCGACTATGCCTTATCCTGCCTATGCAGCTGAGCATGTGATGCTTGTGTTATTACCTGACTTGCTTAAGGTGGACTGAGAGATTGGGGGCATAAGTCTTAGGAGTCAAAAATGTGGTTTATTTTCGTATTTGGCCCTGGAAGATCGAAAAAACTGGCTCTGCTGACAAAGATTCAGAAATGTTTATGTTTTCATCTCAGTTTGTTGTGTGTTGGAGATTACTAATTGCCTCCCAATGTTTCTTATCTAATTACTCAGTAATAGAGCTCCTAATTTTTAGTTAGGCACATGGTAGTCTAAAAAAATAGACTATTTTCTAGCCTTCTTTACAAAGGTGAGGCCATGTGGCTTCACTGTGGCTAGTGGGATATTAGTGGAAGTGTGCAAATTCTGATGTATTCTTATAGGGAAGAGGCAAGCCCTTCTTCTATCAGCTCTTGCTTAATGAGAAAGGAGCTGGATAAAATGCAGTGTAATGGCTGGAGCTCCAGCAGCCATTTTGGATTATGAGAATCACCTTGGAAATAGAAATCGCACATGGTAGAGCAATAAGATTGTGGAGTCCCTGAGACCATGGAGTGACATGCCAGCCCTGGACTGACTCCTTCTGGACTTCAAGAACGTGAGGAAGAAATAAACTGTCTTATGTAAGTTCTTGCTACTCGATATGTGTTCCAAGGACCAGCATCATCAGCATCTCCTGAGAGCTTGTTAGAAATGTGCAACCTTGTGTCCCACCCAGACCTACTGAATCAATATCTACAGTTTAATAAGATCCCCTTGTAATGTGTATGCCTGTTAAAGTTTGAGAAACACTAGTTTAAGCCATTGTTAGTGGCTGAATTCATTCTAACGGATTGTGACTGCAGTGGCCTCACTGGTGCTGGCCACCTGAGTTCTGCCTGTTATATTTGGAGTCTACTGAGGCAATGGCTTCTGGGGAAGCTGTTCATGACTAATGGTCCTCATTCTGATCTTGATGTGCAGAGATTTGGGTGAAGGATGGACCCATCACTGAGAGACATCGGAACTCCCAGGCTTGTGTGTGTGTATCTGTGCATACATGTGTTTGTAGTTGTAGTTTTGTGGCTCTGTGTGTGCTTGCCTGTGTTTGTATAAAGGCTGGAGGGGCCAATGGAGTGTTTTCACCCACTAGTTGTTGCATCTGTAACGAAAACAGGGGAAGACAAGAACGGGAGAATACTTAGCCTATGAAGAAATACTACAAAAATCAGATTGGCTCTGTGGTATGTATCTAACTGCAAGAGTTTTGTTAGGTTGGGCATCTGGGAAGGCGCCTTCATGATAAGCAGACCTGGGGACCTAGGAAAGAGAGGGAGTAACCAGCCTGTTCTGAAGATGGAAGCCATGTGGGTTGTGGGGGCTGCTACTGAGCCTCCCTTGTCCCTGGGGGTGAGATCGACTACCAGCCTGTACAGACCATGGATGGTAATATCTAGGTGAAGGTGGATGACATCTGGGCAAAGGTCCAGAATATGCCTTGTGAGAACTGGACGATGTTTCTGTTGCCACTCTATGTTGTCTACATCTTTCTTGCCTCTCCCTGGTCCCTCTTGGAAGAATTCCTTCACACCTGATAGCCAGAAGGGCATCCTGTTCCGAGAAACATGGAGGTGATGAGATTGGCACTGTTTGTTTTCTTGCTGTTTGAGGCTATATCTTGCTGTCACCTCCCCCTCTCTCTAGGAAGAGAGAGTAGCAGTCAGAGAAACAGAGGTGATGTCACGTGACTGGCATCACTGGCATGGCAGCCAACCTGCGGAGGTTCCAGGATGGTTGCTTGTTTTATGGGCCAGTGTGCACTCTTTGCTGAACAAACATTCCTTGGACTCTCGCCCAGAAAAGCACCATGAAGCCAGGTGGAGAAGGCCAGCCTGCATCCTGGACAGGAAGGGAGTCAGACTTGTAAACAATTACAAGAGTTTTCTGTCATAGAGGAAGTAGCTGTGTGACCTTGGGAACTTAACCTTTTCTTGCCTCAATGACCTCATCTGTAAGATGAGGATACTAATGTCTCCTCATAGAGTTGTTGTGAGGATAACATGAGTTAATATCTAATATTATGATCAGGCCAGGGTCCTGGAAAAACCAGAGGCAGGGCCCTCCATGCAGTCTGGTGAGGGGGGAAGGGAAGGTTATACTTCACAGAGAGGCTGAGGATTAGTAAGCGTTTGCCAGGCACAGTGGGGTAGGAGAGAAGAGAATTCTAGGTCCACTGGCCAAGGCACCAAGTCATGAAGTTGTGGAGAGAGAAGAATTCAGTCATGGCTGAAATGGAGAGGATAACGCAAAGAAGCATGCCTTACCCTGACCCCCCCAGACACACAGGCCCTTCCTGGAGCCATCTGGCTGCCTCTGCCCCACAACAGTACTTATGGGACCATTCCCATGGTCTGCTGCTCTCTCCCCTGTGTTTTCTTAGACAGAAGGCTCCTGAAGGCACAATCATGCTGACCCTTGGTGGTCTGATTCTCAGGAACAGCACAAGGCCTTTCCACACAGCCTCCAAGTTCTGTCAAACAAGTCAGTGACTCTTGCCCTCCCTCCCTCCCCTGAGTTCTTCCCCCTGCCTACAATGCTTGCCTACTTCTCCAGTGGCCCCGACCTTCTAATTCTTTGGGACTCAACTGCCCCTTGCATGGAGACTTCTGAGATGGCTCCAGGCTCTCTCAGAACTACGATCTCTCCTTCACCGTATTTGCTCAGAGCCTGGGCTTGGTCCAGCTTGGCCTTCAGCCCTTCCTTTTGTGGATCCTGAAGGAGATGAAAGACTGAGCCCTAAAATGGGGCAAAACTTAGGGATAAGCCTGTATTTCTGCAAACCTTGCACTTCTGCACCCCTATTCCACAAAAAGCTTTTAAAAAGGAAATGATAGAAGCTGCTGACGATCAAGTCTAACTTTCCTAGCAGACCAACGCAGAGACCAATGTCACCATGCTTACATGCGTGAAGCCTTGTTTTCATTCTCAGGCACTGACTGCGTACAGGTGGCTATGGTCACAGTGCCGGCACCGACTGCTGGGGCCTGACGTTCAGGGGCATTCAGCCAGGAAGCCTGGACAAATGCCGAAAGGAACATGTAGAATCCTCCCAACCTATCAACCTCTGACCTATGCTTCCTGGGTAAGGTGTTGCGTTTTTTTCTTTCAAACCCATCTCTGATGGACTAATAGCCCACGAAGAGGACAACAACCCTGACTTAAATGACCAACCACTGGAAGGAAAACAGCAGCCTCACATGGCTAATTTGCTTGCCTCTGATGGATAGGCATGTTCGGGCTGTGAGCACTGGGTGGTCTCAGGACAGAACTTCACCATCTGGTCGCTGTCACCAGGGGTGGGAGTGCCGTCATTGAGCTATGAGTCAGCATCTCCTCCTTTCCTCTCTGCGCAGTTAATGCTAATGGAGGGGGGATGGTGGAGTTGGGACCCTGGCACTGGCTACCTGTAGTGTCCCTTCTGCAAAGGGCAGTGGGAAGCAGTGGCCACCTGAGCAGACTGCGTTCCAGATTATCTAAGGGGGAGTTTTATCAAGGAGAGTCAATTTAAAGAGGTTTAACTATAAAACCGATCATTGCTTGTAAGCAAGTTTTATTGAATTCTTAACAACATGGTAAGCGGATCAAAATAACTTTTGGTTATTAGAAGATTCCTCCCTGTTTTAAACCTTCCATCCCAAACTCAACATATCTTGCTTCACTCAGATTTGACCTTATAACTGGGAGGACCTGAAGTGGGCGGGAGGGTCTGGCCTTTTCTGAAACACATCCTCCCTCCCACCTCACCCCACTCTGTCTTCTCGACCTGGTTACCCTAAGATGGGGGGCAGCGGGGAAGGACAGAGGGGAGAGGTTGTCCTAGGAAGCTGATTTCATGCTGGTGATTGAAGGCCTCCCGAGCAGCAGGAGTCTAGCCATAGTTTTGAGCAGCTCTCTTTACGTTGTGGGGTACTTAGTGCCTCCTCATGCTCACATGTGGGTTCTGGTCACTGGAAAAGTTACCCTTCGACATAATGTTCACCAGGGTTTGCTGAGACACTTAGCAAGAAGCTGCAACAGAAAGTACCATAGACAATTAATTGTGTATGATACCAGGGAAGTTCACTTTTTAAAGAACTTTCAAAACCCTTTCTGATCTTCTCGATAGCCTGGTAAGATAAAATGTAAGAGCTATCATCGCTTCTTTGGTAGATTTAAGCAGTTAATTGCTTGTCTGAACTTCAATTTCCCCATTTGTAATATTGGGGATAGTAGAATCTACCTCATAGAGATGTTGAGAGAATTACATTTTAAAAAGTATAAAAAATAAAAGCATGCCAAGTGGAATCCTTAAAATGCACCACAGAGGTGCCACCTACCCCAAGTAGAACAGGGCAGATGAGAAGGAGGCAGAACAAAGGGGCGGGAAGGGAAGCGAGGAGGCAGAGCATGGGCTTCGTAATCAGGTGATGTGGACTCGGTCCCACACTGTCACTTATTAGCTGTGTGATCTTAAGCAAATCACTTAGATCCTTTAATCATCAGTTTCACCTTCTGCCCAGTGGGTGTAATAGGAGCATTTGTATCAAACCTGTGCCCCCTTCAGTTTACCCGCATCACTCAATGGCACTGCCATCCACCAGTTGCTCCTGACAAAACCTAAAGTTGTCTTTGACATCTCCTTCTTGTCTTCACTCTCCACATCCAACCTACCAGCAAGTTTTGTCAATTCTATTTCTGAGCATCTTTCAAAACAGTTGGCTTTAGCAGCAGGTGGGGCTTATCAACATAGGGGTCCTTCCCAAAAATGCAGATTCCCTGTGCAGCCTGGGCAGCTGGAGGCACTTCCCACTTTCCTTTGGCTGGTTGATGGAAACCTGGACTCAGTGGTGGCCTACATTGAAATGCCAGAAATTTCTTGTAAAATTAAAGTTCTGAAGTGAATTTATTATGCATGAATCCTTCCCAATTTTGTTCCCCACCCTTTCACCAGAAATATGTTGGCGAGGGGCATGCTTTGCAAAGTGCTGTGATGGCTGCTATCTGAAGGCCAGAGATATAGATTAGAGATTGCGTGAGTGAATAGTCATGATTTCAAGGATGAAGGGTCCTGGGGGGCAGAGGCCAGGTAATAGCACTTGACCATCAAAGGCAGTAGGTGAGGTGACCATTAGAAAGGATTGGGCTGGCCTGATGATAGGCTGACCCACAGAGATCTTGATTATGGCTCTTCGGTTTTAGGGACCTTAGGACTAACATAATAGGTAATCTACTAAGATTCTCTTGAACTTGACTTGAGTTATCATGATAGAGTCGTGGCCTCTTACTATTCAATCCCTAGTTCTGATTCAACTCATAGACTCAGAACCCCTGGAATGAACTCATTATCCTTAAAGCAAGACCTTGTAATAATGTGAATCCTCTTGGCCTACCACAAAGTGAGCTGGGTCATTTGTGGGGGTAATTCTGCATTGAAGAAAGGACTATTGAACATTGGCTCTGAGCTAAGACTGATTCCTGGAAACTCAAAACATCACTGTGGTCTATAAGATAGAGGATTTTGAAGCTAAGGTGATAACTGGTGTTTTGACTCAAATCTACCTCAGTGGAGGTAGTGGGAATCAGAACCCATCTCATGTTTATTTGCCAAGGTTGAGAGTGAATAGTTTGCTTGAACATACCTGGGAATTGACAGAATCTTCACATTGATTCCTTGGTTTGTGGAATAATGGCTGTTATAGTAAGGAAGGACCAAATGAAAGCCTCTGGAATTCCACCTCCCTATCAAAGTTTTAACCCACACAATTCCACATCCTTGAGGAATTTCAGATATTAGTGTCAGCACTGAACTCTTGAAAACATTCAGCCATAGTGATTTCTGTTATATAGCTTGGCTGTTTAGTTAGTGCAGAAGATAGATTGATCTTGGAGAATAACTATAGATAATGGTAAGCCTATTCAAGAGGTGGCTTCAATGTCAGCTGTTATTTTTGATGAGGTATCTTGATAAATTTACACAGCCCATGACATTGCAGCTGGTAAATCTTTTCTTTGTTTAGGCAACGGCATCAGGAATTCAGTAGTAAGATTTCACCTGAAAAGGATAGCTGTTCATCTTTGCAGCTCTCTCTTTGGGTTATATTTGGCTCTGTGGCACAATTCACTCTCATTGTCTCATCAGTCCACATGATATAATGTTAGTCTACTACGTTGCTGACATCTAGCTAGCAGTCCATGAAGAGTAGAAAGTAACAGGTACTTGAATGCTTTTGCAAGACATATGCATACTACGGGATAGACAATAAGTCTCATAAGAATACAGAGGCTTCGCCACGTCATTAAAGCTTCTGGCATTCTGGTGTTTAGGTCATATTGGATTATTCTCTCCAAAGTGAAAGAGAAATTGACTCACTATATCCATATTACAAAGAAGGTGGTGTGATGCTTTGCGAACTCTTTTGGACTTTGGAAGGAACATGGAAAGACCCAAACACTATAATTTATTACTTGTAACCCCTAAGACTCCCAGTTCTGGGGGAGCTCAGATCCTCTTAAGCTGGTTCAGGCTGTAATGTAAGCAGCTCTGCTCTTTGGGCCTTATAAGCCAGTAGTGCCAGTAGTGATCCAATCGTGCTAAGTTTCTTTAGTAGATCATTGATTGGACAAACAGCAGAAACCCTAAGATTTTAGAGCAAAGCTATGATCTATTCAACAAGCAACTATTCTCCTTTCGATAAGCAGCTTTGGTATTTATTACACAGGGCCTGGTAGAGAAATGGTACACCTAACCAGAAGATATCAGTGGTCAAGCAACTGTGTTTCCCCGTGTTGGCTCAGTGTTATCTGCTCCACCAAACCATAAAATTGAGCAGAGCTCTTGACATTCCATCATGACTTAAAAGGAGTATTGACAAGGCTGGGCCCATGCAGGTCCTGAAGATCAGTGGTGTACCGAGCATATCTGATACTCAGAGTCAGAAATGTACTGGTAAATATTTAACTACCGACACTCTTGGTGGGGTAGAGGGAGCCCTGACTTGTAGCGTTTGAAGATTTCTGAGGTGTAAATACTACCACTGTGGCTGATTTCAAATGTCCAACATGACATCACTGAACAGAGAGCTGGAAAGTGATTTCACAACTGGCTCTCATGAACCAGTGCAAGCTGGCTCTAGCACACCACTGCCCGGAGTGGATCGTTTTCTCAAATCCCCTTCCTCTATGCAGTAAGATTATTTTCAGAATATAATCATGAAATGAAATGAATGATGATGGTCAGAAAAGAAGAACAGTCAGTGAAAAAAATTTTTTTATTGTAATCATGCTAGTAAACCTTTTTAAAATAAAAAATAAAATGAATAGACAGTAAAAAAAGAGAAAATAATTGAACATATGATTTCTGGGTCGGCATTTAAGGAGCTTAGCAGTCCCCACACCATCCTAATAAGTAAAAAGCTGAACACACTGAAAAATCAGCAACTCATCTTACATCTGTCAGAGAAGTGAAGTCACAGGGCAAACAAATGCCCCCAATTTGGAGAGACTGATATGACAGACAGACAGATACAGAGACTCATACTTTACCTGAGCAGAAACCATGAGCTGAGATCTCAGGCTTAGGGGAGCGAGACCAGAACTGGGCCTGATGAATGGCTGGAGGCTCAGTGAGGACAAACTCCAGGGAACCTCGTCATGAGACAAAGGTTGGGGAGCACATTTTCCTGAGTTTTACCTCGGGACCTCTCCCAGGTCCTCACACTGAAGATCTGAGAAAAATCTCCTCCTGCTTCCAGCAAGGGAAAAGAAAAAGAAACAACTTTGAAATACACCAAAGTATTCTGTTCTTAACAGGCCTACCCTCAAGAGAAAATATTTTACTGAAGCATAAACTATAGAGGAATTTTTAAAGAGCATAACAGATCTGCTCTCTGGAGAAACTATTTCACCAGAGCCGACCCTGCTGAGGTTCTACTAGCACCTAATTGGCCTGGAGAAATAGAAAAGAGGAGGAAAGTAATGGATAAATACTTTTAAATCACATCAGTGTGTTTTCTATTTTTGAAAGAGGAAAAATACTTTTATCTAAATGTCAGTCTGTCACAGTAATGTTAACATTACGGTTTCCGATTTTGAGCCCCATCCTCAGCAAGTTTGCCAATGACGGATTCTTTGAATGTCAATATTTCTTGGACAGTATAGTCAGATTTGACAATCTCTTTGTTGTATTGATCAAAGAGCACTTTTTGTTCATCTTAACTCCAATTTCTCACTCACGAAGCACCATATAAACAAATCGCTTTTATAAATACAACTTTTTTTGGAACACAGCCACACACATTTAACATTTTATTTATAGCTGCTTTTATGCTGCAATAGTAGAGTCGAGTATTTGTGACAGAGCATATTGCTTGCAAGCCTAAAATATTTATTATCTGGCCCTTTAAGAAAAAGTTTGCCAACCCTGACCTAAAGGACTGAAAATAAAATGTAATTGTATTTAAAGTGTAGAAAGTGTGGATATATTTCCATTAAAAAAAAAAATCTGAATTATGATAAATTTAAGAAACAAAAATATTTTAATTTATGTTTTCAGAAAAGTGTTCTTTCTCTAAAATATTTAGAATTATCCATTGCAATCGAAAGACAAAATATAATTATAATTAATGACTTAAAATCTTATATCAAAATTATTAACGTAATGCTAAAATTTTAAGTTTAGTTTTTAAAAAATTCAAGTAAATCATATTAAATGTTTTTATAAAATGTTATTTTATAAAATGTTTTATAAAATGTTATTTTATAAAATGTTTTATAAAATGTTATTTTATAAAATGTTTTATAAAATGTTATTTTATAAAATGTTTTATAAAATGTTATTAAATGTTTTTATAATGATTATCCTAGTTGCCAATCTGAAGAATTGGTATTACACTTCACATTATTTCTAATGTAGACCTACATATATTCCAATTGAAGAGCAAAATCTAATATTGCAAAATATTTCTTAACCACTCAGACAAAATACCAACTCCACTATTGTGAAAAATATGCTAATTATCATGTACATTCAGAATCATGAATTCAAACAAGAAGGAAGAAAAAATGCTCAACAATATTTTGTTACTAAAAATATGACAATATATATTGCATTCATGCTGAGAGGATTTAAAAAGTTAAATAATGTGTATTTTCTCTCGGATAAAAGCTTCCACAGCTCAAATCCTCCTCACATTTGGGAGCAGTGTCTGTCTCTGACATCAGCTGAGATACAACCCTCAACTTTTATGTGTTCAGATACATTTTGTTTCAAAGACATTGGGCAAGAGATACAGAGATATATTTCTCTGGGGCCTGAGCAGTGTCAGCCAGAGAATGAATATTAAGAGTCAGGAGCTGTAATCTGCCAGCACTGAGCACTGGATCCTGTGTGTTCTTGTGTGTGTGTGTGTGTGTGTGTGTGTGTGTGTGTGTGTGTGTAATATGGAAGGTCATCTTAAGCACGATGCCAAGGGCAACGGTTCCTCTTGTAAGGTGGAAGAGTATATAAAATATGCCTTTATTCTGTGTACTGATCTGGTAACTGCCTTGTGATTCACAGCAGGATGTCAGTGATTAAAACTGTCGTAAGGCACATGACCCCAGGAAACGACTGACTGAAGAAAGGGCAGACATTTGACCCAGGCTACCCAATCCTATTCTCTCTCTCTCAGGAATTTGGAGATTTTACTGAGGGACTGCAAACCAAATCAAGTCAATGACAGAGTTCTAGAGGGAAGACCATTAACCCCACCTTTGGGGTTCTCGGAGCTGTCCCAGAAAATCCCAATTCTGTCACTCAGGTCCTCCTGTAGGGAAGTCCAGTTCCTCCTTCAGGTTCTACCATGCCTCTCAATATCCTTCTAATGATTTTTTTTTTTCTTTTGCTGATTTGGTCTCTGTTACTTAAAATCAAAAGAACTCTAACATATCATGAAAGGGGTTGCCTGCATGCCCAAATTGAAAGGCTGGGTCAGGCATAAACCAGCCTGTAGAGAAATCCTCTGTCCAGACTACTTTATGAGGCTACAGTTGGTCTAATAATAGCCTGTCTGTGCCACCAACATTCTATATGGGGTGGAGTCAGATAGACCTGAAATTGTGTCCTGGTTCTACCACATATCTGTGGTGTGATCTTGAGCGAGTTACTTAACCTCTCTGAGCCTCAGTTTCTCTCTCTGTAAAACCAACCCTCAGAGGGGTTATGTAGCTGGGCACTACTACCTATAGCGCATCCTTGTATGAATGAGAAAAAGTGTCCCTCTGGGCACAGGGCTTGGAGAGTGGATGCAGGCCGGACTTGGGCCCCCATGGGCATTTGGGTGCAGTGCACAGTCTGTATACTGAGGACTGGTGGCCCTGGGTGCTGTGAACCATCAGTGAGGAAAACTATGCAGAGTGCCTGTGTGCAGTAACTGTAGTTCCCTCTTCCTTTTCCTTCTGAGTCAGCCCAACCACAAACAGCACAGAAACCAACTTGTAAGATGTGGGTGTTAGGACAAAAGGAATGAAGTGATTACAGAGGGGAATGCCAAGTGAAGTCTCCTCACAGCTGGGCTGGACTCCATGTCATGCTGACTGTCATATCTGTCTGTAATGCCTTTGGGCCTTTGGAAGAAAATGAAAGGGTACTCACTGATTCTTGTAATTCTTATTTCATTCACTCGGCCAGCTTTGGTGAGCACTTGTGTCCAGGCTCGTTCTGCTGACCAGAGGGAAACCCAGATGTGTAGCACCTGATCCCAACCTCCTGAGGTGGAATCTGGAGAGGGAGGCAGATTAGCTCGTGGGAAACGGTTGTACAACATCATAATAGGCTTCTGCTTGTGTGTGCCTCCTCATTACTTCCCCACTGCATTCTCAACACACTCTCACCCAACCCCATGGGGTAGGCAGGAGAGGCCATTGGTGACATTTTATAGCCAAGAAACCTAAGGCTCCTAGGACTAAAGCCACTGTCCACTGCATAGTGATCTCTGAAGTTGAGGTTGGAACTTCATTGTGGTGACTCCTGGGCTCGTTTTCAAATCAGAGGCTGAGAGGGATCAGGCCTTCCACTCCCCTACTGGCCTCACTGCTTGCTTCCATACCCCACTCTAAGGAAAGAGAAGCTACTATTCCCATCAGATGGAAAAGCCACCAATGGGCCACATGTACCACTGGGCAGGGTCCCGTGCACTCAAAGATGTGCAGTGGATAGGTCTTTCTCCTTCTGTAGTCTTCTGTCTCTCTGGGCACAGGAAGGGGGCCCTGGCTCAGCCTGGACTGTTTGTGTCTCTGCATGCTGACTAAGAGTGAGGTTTTGGGCCCAACTGGCTAGAAAGATCTGGACTCATGTTTAGGGGGAAGTAGGAAGCCTCCCCATCCTGAGGACCATAATGCGTTATCCACCCAGCTCTCCTGAAGTTCTGCGTGGAGATATCAGACAAGAGACAAGCTTTTAACAAGGTGGCCCTTTCTTAGTTTCCTGTTTGGCATACGACACAGGTGGGGGCCCTCGGGAAGCAGCCTGGGATGGAAGTTTGCCTGCCGGAGGTTATTAGGATACACACCTGTGGACGAGAAGATGCAAGAGTGGGCAGAAGGTGGAGTCCAGCTGGCAGGCAGTCTTCACAAAGTCTCACTGGCCCTGAGGGGAGCTCTGAAGATGCCATCCAGCCTTTGTATCCCTGAGCCATCAATCAGTGGTCGACTAGGTTTCCCTGAGGAGGGGGGCTTGCCCTTGGGTGACAAGTCTCTCCCTTGCTAGAGGAGGAGAAGGCAAGGAAAGCTGACTGGGGGGCAATCCCAGTGGCTGGGGAATGAGCCCTCCATTCCTAAAGTGAAACCTGGGCAATGTGACTGTGTGGCCACTTTGCTATTGTGATCATCCCCAGAGCTTCCCAGGGGATGGAGATCGGGATCCCAGAATAACGCTCCCCCTCCTCCACCCCACCCTGACCCCCGGGGAGCGGGGAGGATTTGAAAGAGGATAAGTCATTCAGGATACAAACGAGGTAACTGTGAAGTGAGTTGGGATGAGCACCGTAGTCCAGGGAATGAGTGAGGGGACTCTTGGGGTCCTTTTCCAGCTGGAAGCCCTGCCTAGGGAGGGAGGCCTCCATTTCTGCAGCCCTGGGAGAACAGGCCGGGGAGGGGTTAGAGAGACCCCTGGGCAGGACAGGCATAGCTCTGGAGCAATGCCTGGGGGATGTGAGGCTGCGCCCCTGGTCACTGCTGCTGGAGGGATCCGGGAGGGCCTCCTGCCCTCCGCCTCCCTCCGGAAGGCTGGTTGCTGTTGTAGAGATCCGAGGGAACCCTGGAACCAGAGCTTAGCTTAGGGTGGTAGTGGGATCGGGCCAGGCGGGGCAGACCCAGGGAGGGTGACTGGTTGCCCTGCCAGGGACGGGGATCTCCGAGTGACAGTTGCAGTGCCGGTGGTGATATGAGGCCAGCCCTCGCTGAAGGCACAGCCAGCCTCCTTCGGCGCGGGTTTTTCCACAGCGGAAAGAAGCTCCGGACCACGGGGAGCGGCCGATTGCCTTTGGGGTCCCTCCGTGACTCAGAGCGTTTTCCAGCTCGTTGAACCGGGGCCCTGCTGTGTGAAGTTTCCTCCTGGGCTTGGCGAATGCATAATGAATGGGGAATTTAATCCATATGCTGCCGATTCCTTTACCCTGAACTCATCCGCAGGCGGCTCCCCAGGAACCTTTGATGTCCCGCAGGACTCGCAGCCTTTTTATGAGATGTTTTATGCTCTCTCCCCACCACTCCCCACCCGCCCCTCGCCCTTTCTGCTTAAGGAATAGAAGTTGTGCTTTTCGGGAGTCTAAATGGACCCAGACTTTGAAAGATTCCGGTTCTAAATTCTAAACTCGTGGGGTTCCCTTAGATTCCAACCTTGGCAACCTCTTCTCCTCCAGCGGGGACTTTGGGCCCAGTTAAGGAGGCCGTGAATGCAGGGACCCCAAGCAGGGGCGGGCAGAGCTGTGAGCGTCAGAGGCAGAGGCTCTGGTCCCTTCTCCTGACCCCCAATCCAGGGCTGGCCTGGGCAGAGGAACTCAGGATATGGGGAGCTGATAGAAGGCCCCCAGTCATCCCTCCCTCATCCCAGGGCCTCTGCCTTCAGCCACTTCACTCATTTTTTTCACTCCTTTGCTTTGTGTTAAGGCATCATTTCCCCAAATCCTTAGTAGCACTGCAAGTATTCATGATCGGGTCAGTCATTACTATGGGTTCCCTTTTTGGCTGGGAGACCATCTCAGGCAATAGGACACCAGATGGTAAAGTTTGATGCCCAGAGAAGAGTTCCTGTTGGGAAAGAGAGCCTT
>NW_006442484.1:6142907-6143760 GCF_000325575.1 Pteropus alecto
AGTGGGGGTGGGGTGGGGTGGGAGAACACTGACTCAGACTGCAGCAGATGGAAACTCTGAACTAGAGGGGTTGTTCAGAAGAAAAAATAAGTCTCCACACTGGGGCCTCTCTCCTGCTCTCTAGCCCTGCACGTATGCTGGGGGAGACGGCAATCTCCTGAGCTGAAGTTGCTTTTCATGGCTGCCGAGCATGACTTTAGGGATGGCGGTGGCTGTTCAACACAGGGACCCAGTAGGCAAGGCGGCAGTGCTCATGCCTACCTGGAACAGCAATCAGGGAAGGTCTCCAAGAGAAGGGAGAAGTCAGGTCTGAGATTTGGAGGAGCCTTAGAGGTTCTCCTGGGTTACAAAAATGAAGGATGAGTGACGGGGAGGAAGAGGAGACCCAGAGAGCGTAATACGTGTTCGAGAGTGGTTTATGAAGTGGAGAAGGTGTTCTCTGCCCCCCATTGACACTGAAAGAGGTCACACCTGCCACTCAGGAGAGGATGGAGGTCTGGAGTTGCTTAGCTCATTCCTGCCTGGTTTGTATTCTTCACTGGCAAAGGCATCCTGCTCTGTGTCTCCTAGGTACATTTTGTTCAAAATTTTGGGAATGTTAACAATCCTATGACCCCATATGTCCCCACCATTTCGTGTTATCATCACAGCCCCACCCAGAGATGAGAACGAGGGCAGAAAAAATCTCATCCTTTTCCTTTTATGGCAGATGAAGAAATGGAGTTTCAGAGAGATTGTGTGGTTTGCTTAAGGTCACACAGCAAACCAGAGCGGAACTGAGGTTCGAACCATCTGTGCCAGGGCTTGTTGCTGCCCCCACCCCTTTCCTGGGTGAGTCTCCTCATGATCTCTC
>NW_006442484.1:6143814-6178583 GCF_000325575.1 Pteropus alecto
CCATCAAGCAAATTTGTGTGAGGAGCAGCTGTTATGTACAGGCACTGGGCCAAACACTTGGCAATATGAAAATGAATCGGATGGCTCCTATCCCCTGGAGCCCACTGTCAGGTCAAAGGCAGACATGGGAACAGACACAGAGAACATGGCGTGATGGTGGGAAGGAGCAAGGTGAGCACACATGCATACACATACCCAGGCTTAGAGAATGAGTTGGGGAGGGTAATCTGGGAACACTTCCTGCAGAAGGAGAAGACTTGGCTGAGTTAAAAAGCAGAGAGAAGCAGGGAGAGAAGAAAAGGGAGCCATAGGAAGTAGCAGAGCCAAGGCATGAGGTGGAAGAGAGCAACGTGGGTGAGATTACAGGTATGAGCAAGTTGGTGTTATAAAGGTGAGGGACAAGGGTGGGGGCAGTGGGCAATCACGAACAAGGAAGCTGGGGAAATAGGTTAGCTAGGGGAGATGAGCCTTTTAAGCCTGCTAGGTTCTGAACTTTGTCTTGGAGACAAAGCAGACTATTTCGACATGGCAAGGTTTGCATCTAGAATGATATTTCCTCTTGGGGAAAATTGGATTGGGAAAGAGGAAAGGCTGAGGCTGGAGTAACACTCCCAACCACGCCAGGAGGGTGACAGTGGGATCAGAAGAAGGGACAGGATGTGATGACTTGGTATGGGGGCTGGGAGTTCATGGATGACTCCCAGACTGAGAAGCAGGTAGAGAAGCAGGCTGAGGAGTCGATCATGGACACTGGTGCAGGTCAGGGAGGACTTCCAGTCGGCATCTACATGCAGGGCTAGAGAGCAGGAGAGAGGCCCCATCTGGAGATGCATATCCTCGGCATATCTGCCTATGGGTGGGAATTTAAATCCAGAACTGGCCCAAGATGGTCTAGAAAGGAGGATAATGGTCATTAGAGGAAGCTCAGGATGGGAATAAAAATATGCTTTGGCTGGGCCTTAAAGGTAGGGAGAGAGGAACTTGGCACTGAGTGAGACAGAGGTCCTTGGGGACTGACACCTAGTGCGTCTCCCCTGTCAGCCCAGCCCCAAGCACGGCAGTGGAGTGAACTAGAAGCAGGTTTTGTTCTTCTGGAATAATGGGCTTTTCCCCAGAGTCAAGAGCTTAAGAATAGGAATGAAGCATGGGGCAGCTTTAGTGGATCTCCCAGCCTTGTGCACCTAATCGGAAAAGAAAGGGCCCCTGAGCAAGAGGAAAGCCAAGAGTTCGTCCTTCTCCTGGGTCCATGTGCTGATGGCAGAGACTGAGACCAGGTGTGTTCTGGTGACTCAGGCTCCAGCAGGGACTGGGGCAGCTCCCAGCAATTGGATGAGGAGTCGACCATGGACTGGGTTTTGCTTTACCTGGCCAATGGAAGCACATGTCTTTCAGGGGGATCAGCTACACAAGTGCAGCTTGGGTGGGCTGGGTGTCTTGCGGCTCTTAGAGGCCCAGAAAGAGTTTGTGCCCTTTCTGTTGATGGAGGCAGTGGACTGAATCTTGCCTCACTTTTGACAAGAGGAGGTTTGGGCACCTCTGTCAGGCACAGAGGCCCCTTACCTTGCTAATTCTCTAAAAATATATTGATGAAAACCAGCCAGAGCCTTACATTTCCAACTTGACATCGTCGGCTAAATTCAGAGCATTGCATCCCAACCAAGAGTGCATCAACCAGCTTTGTTTGTGAGACTTCACCTGAAGGGACAGGTACACTAAGAGTCTCACTACAATGAGGCTTTTGTTTGGGGGTCAGAGTAGAGGGGATGACCTCTCAGTGCAGGGCCTTCTCACCCACGAAGCATCGTGAATCATGTAGTCAAACTGCCCAGGGCTTGGAGAATTCTAATCTCAGTTCTATCATTCACCCAAGTGGGACCTTGAGCAAGTCACTCAGTATTCTTATCTGTCAAATGGGGCATAAAAATCCCCGGGTTGACTGTCTTACAGGCCGTGAAGCAAATCAAATGAGTTCATAGACGAGAAACGGATTTTAAAATTAAAAAGCACTCAGTTTCCAGCCTTTGTCAGCTCTTCCACCTGATGACCCTGAAATCTCTCAAGGCTGCAACATTCATCGCCTGTGCGGGGGCTGTTCTACTGCCTTCTGGGCTCCTCTTAAAAATCAAAGGCAATGAAAGCCAGGAATGGGAAAGAACCAGCCCAGTTTCAGCCATGAGCTGAGAGCAGATGACAAGATGGGGAAAACTGGCTCTAAAAGCAAATAAATTCCTCCACACCCCACCTTCCACTCAAGGGTCATTTGACTTTCCATCAACAATGGCTAATGACGTGGGGAGATACGACGCTGGGGGGGCCTGTTTCTGCCTCTTCCCATGCAGCCGCACCTCATGGCGGGCTGATGGCTTCGGGAATTGTAGGGAAGCTGCTGGCCTATAAAAAGCCTGCCTTGACGGTTCCTTGGCAAGAAATAGATGCTGTCCCCCCAGAGGGTGGGGCTTTTCCCGCACTGACCATCCAGGGACACTCCTGTCTTTACCGGGAGCATGGGAAAGGCCTGCAGCTGCTTGGGCTGGGCGCTTCCAGAGAGGCGAAAACCCTAGCTTTTGAGCCAAGGCCAACCCCATCAGCGAGAATTATTTCCTTCTGTAGGTGCTCTTTTGAAAAATGTCTATGGAGCCCCAACCGAGGAGCAGTTCCCGCACTCCATGTTGGATAACATTAGCCTGGAGGGCAAAGGTGTCCAGTCTGTCTGACCCCAGACTCACAAGCTCCCTTGGCTACTGATCTGCAGCCCTGGCCACAGCTGGGGTTGAAACTCAGCAGCGTTTAGCAGCCCAATGGTGTCCCAGGTGTGTGTTGTTGATAACCCAAGGGCCTAGACAAAGGCTGGATTTCCAGCCTTTCTCGCACCAGCGTGGTTGGGGCCCATAGGTCCTGGGACGCTGTGGTTCTGAAACGCTCTCTAACCTGGAGGTCAGTCTTTTCCCCAGTAGTCCTCTTCCTCACTAGTGAGACTTGAATTTGCTGTTGTCCACACCCACTCCACCCAGGGTTTACAGACAGGTAAGTCTTCACTATTCTAAGCCAAACCTAGTGATTCCACGGTTGTTGTCAGTGATAGATTTAGAACCAGGCGTCTGATACAATTCTGGCCAATAGGATATGAGGGAAAATGCGCTAGGGGAGGAGCTTTTGGGGAAGATTTCCCACTAACTAAAAGACACACTTAGGAAGAGGTGTGTTGTCTCTCTGTCAGTGGTGCTGTGTTTGTATATAATACCTGGCAGCCATCCTGAAACCATGAGGGGAACTAATGTGAGGACAACACTAACACAGCGAGGAACTGAGTTGAAACGCAGAAGGAACCTGAGTCCTCGATGATGTCACTGGATCACTAAATTAATCAAACCTTGGTGCTGCACTTCATCAAGATTTCTGGTTTGTGAAATTTTCTTCAACACGATCTTTGGTTGGGTTCCCTACTCCATGCATCAGAAGCATCCTCACTGATTGGATCCCTGTCTCTATGCTTACAGCCTCTTTTGACCTCATTGTGAGCCACAGATATTGGAGTTAGGTGGCCTCATACTCTGTGAAAAAACTAAAGCCGCCAAAATGTGCGAGATACATTGCTTGGGATTATCTCAAAGCAATGGGATAATTGTGGTTTGATGATGTGGGCACTGGTAGCGCTGAGTCGCTGCAGCTCCTCAAGGCCTTTTCCATAAGTGAAGTGGGTCCAGAGTCCTCCCCATGCCTATCCACCCAGGGGATAAGGGCTGGAGGTCCTCATGCTCATCCTTTGCCTTGGTAAGGGTCATTCTTCCTTAGCTGGCTCCCCTTGTGACCTCCCCTCTCCAGGGAGCTTTCAGCTATTTCTTGCCTTCCTGGGAGATAAGGGATCCCTCACCTTTGCTGGCTCAGGGGAGTCTGCCTTTCTCCCTGCCATTCGGCCAAAGGTTGATGTTACCCAGGGTCTCCTCTAGCCAGGGAAGACAGGGCTTCAGGAGCAGTGGGGTCACGGCCTCTGGAACAGGCTCAGTGGGTGAGGAGAATGCAGAGGGAGCTTCCGTGGCTCTAACTCAAGAGGTCCTACCAGAACTAAGCCAGATGTGGAAGGGTAGGGACTGGTGTATAAGGGGGCAGCTTGGAAGCAAGGGAGAGGCTGTTTGTCAGGGCTGAGGTTCCAGGTAGGGGACATGCTTGCAGTAAGGGAGACCCCTGCATCAGGTGCATCTGGGGCTGGGAACCTGGTCCTAGTCACCTGTGCTGTCCTGAGCCTGGATTTTTCAGTAGGTGCTCAGTGTATCTGTGTCTGATGGGTGCAACCATTCATTCATTTATTCATTCATTCAGCAAAGACATTGTACCACTTTGTGATGAACAAACATATCAAGTACTGAGTAGGACAGATAAGGTCCCTGCCCTCTGGATCCTTATGAGCAGATTGAGGGGATGGACATAAACCAGGAGCTAAATAACTGATTAACTAACTAGTTAACTAACTAATTAATAGCTTTGGTTATTTATATGTGTTATGAAGTAGACAGCCTGTGTATATTGTAGAGGAGTGGTATGTAGAAGTTGGAGAGTGTCAGAGAGGGCCTTGCCAAGGGTCAAGCTGGAAGAATGAGAGGGAGCTAGACATGCAAACCCCTGTGGAAAGAGGCCTGGAGGAAGAAGCAGCCAGACTGAAGCCTGAGGTAGACTGGGAGTGTTCAAGGCTGGGTGTCTGGGAAGTCTGGGCTGGTGGACCTGACGCTAGAGAGTGAGACAGGGATTGGCCTCTTGAGCTCTGTGGACCATGATCTGGGGTCTGGGGAGATGGTCAAATGGTTCTGAGTTCCAGAATGTTAAACTGGAGCACATTTAATCCTTTTCTGCTTAAGGTCATAATTAGTCCTGGAGATCTAAACAAAAATGTGTCTGCATTCAGGAGACCGCAGTAGGCTGAGAACCAGGTTGAGCCAGAACCACTCTGGGCCTCAGTTCTGTCACTTGTAGAATTAGCCAGTATTTGGAAGCATCCACTTTCGCAGTTACTGTGATTGTGATTTCTGACGTCCAGGGCTGGGGCCTTTCCTGCTTCGTCCTCCTTTCCTCTCCCACCAACCTCTCACCCAAGTCCATCTGGCCAAAACTTTAGTTTTGCCCCCCACCTCACTCCTGAGTGCTCCCTCCACACAGGCCTCCTAATGGGGAATGATAGACACCAGTCTGGAGACAATAGGCAGCCCACACCCGGCCCCTCCGTGGGAAGTATGACTGAGGAGGCTTAAATCTGGGACTTTCTAGTACTCCCATTCCTTCCTCCCATGCTTGGCACCTGCCAGTCTCATCTGTGCCTGTCCAGGCCCTGGTCATCCTGAGTGCCAGCTTCCAGTCCTCCGGCACCTGGCCTCGCTTTATTTCCCCAAATGACCCCCTGGCCCAGGTTCCCTAGGAAGGGCCTGACAACCTGTTTTCCTCTGCTGCTGGTCTCACTCTTCCTTCCCTGGCTCGAGGATTGATAAATACAAGTTACGAGAGGCTTTAGTTTGGTACTTCTTAAGGAAACAGTTAATAAAGAAATGAAAGGGGCACAGAGGTGAGGGCAGAGGCCTGGCTTGAATTCCTGTTGAAACTGGTACCTTCCCTGACCCTCCGAGCTCACCCGTGGGACAGGCCGCAATGCCTCCTTGCAGAATGGGATGGCTGAGCTGATATAGGGGACATGATGGGCTAGGTGCAGCTGGCTCCTAAGTCTGGTGTTGGGCCATCGTCCTGAGATGGATCACACTATGCAGAGAGAGGGCTGTGGGTTGATTCCAGTGTGGTCAGTCAGCTGTGTGATCTTCAGCAGGCCACAGAACCACTCTGGGCCTCAGTTCTGTCACCTGTAAAATCAGAATAACAATAGCTCTCTCATGGAATAGGTAGAGGGTATAAATAACATAAGACTTGTGCAGTGTGCCTGCTGTGGGGTCTGGCACTCCATAGCATGCCTCACCCCAACCCCTTGCCTTTCTCCATTTCTCCCTTTCTGTCTCCTTTCCCCCTCTGCTTTAATGTGTGACCCTCATTCTCCCCTACTTTAGAGTCTAAAAAGGAACCATAGCCAAAAAATGCACAAATGCTCATGGAAGACAGAGTGGTAGTAGTGTGTGCAAGCACCATAACAATCCTGTGAGGGAAGGTAGAGTGTGATCTGGTGTGGACCAGATCAAAGACCTTCCAGCTGCCTGCTCATCAGCCCAGGCAGGGGCCCCGAGTGCTCCCGTTTCCACCATCACCAGATCAGAGAAGCGGCTATGACCAAAGAAAGACAGGTCTGGCTCACGGGCAGTGCAGCTCCTGGGCAGACAGCCGGACCTCCCGTGCTCCAGCACCAGCCCCAGCACCCGGGCCCAGACCGCCTTGGGAGTGCTGCAGGTTTCCTCATCTGTCAGTGTTGGCCCCTGAGGAACCCTGGGCCGCCTACCCTGGAGAAGCCAGTGAAGCACAGGGAATCAGGGCAGGAGTCGCGGGGTCTCCGGTGGGTCTGTGGATCAGTGGTGTGTGTCTGTGTGCATCTGTGGGGGTATGCCTTGGTGGCGTGCCTGTGTGTGTATGAATGGTATGCTTGTATGCATGGTAGTTGTGTTGTGCATGTGTTTGTGTATGTGTAGTGTGTGTGTACCCATGTTCTGTATAGTAAATGTGTGTCTCTGTGTGTAGTATGTGTGTGTGTCTGTGGTGTGTGCATATGTGTCTGTGGGGTGTGTGTGTGTGTGTGTGTGTGTGTGTGTGTTGTGTCCGTGTGTTGTGTCTGTGTGTGTTAGTGTGTCTGTGGTGTGTCTCTGTGTGTGTATTATGTCTGTGGTGTGTGCATATATGTTATGCATGTGTGTGTACAGCATTGGTGAGAACAGGACCCTTCCTACACATGTAGGGGCAACATCTTTGATGAAGCCATGATGTCGTGAGTAAGATCATAAAGTCACTTTTCTTGTTTCCCCACTTTTCTGAGTCCTCCTGCTGTGTGTGTTGTGTCCGTGTGTTGTGTCTGTGTGTATTAGTGTGTCTGTGGTGTGTCTCTGTGTGTGTATTATGTCTGTGGTGTGTGCATATATGTTATGCATGTGTGTGTACAGCATTGGTGAGAACAGGACCCTTCCTACACATGTAGGGGCAACATCTTTGATGAAGCCATGATGTCGTGAGTAAGATCATAAAGTCACTTTTCTTGTTTCCCCACTTTTCTGAGTCCTCCTGCTCCCTCCTTGGGCAGCCCCTCTTGCTCCCCTGTCCCCACTGAGGTCCCTCCTTGACCACCGTCCTGTCACCTCTCTCTCAGGGTCCGGCCCCAGACTCCAGGACTGTGCCAGACCTGATGGCTCCCTCTGACTCTGGGTTTGACTCAGGGCTCCTTCTGTACCCTAGGACATCTCTGTGTGCCCTACCAGACTGCAGCAAGGCATTGGTGACATCTCCATCTGGCTGACCCCTGTCAATCTCCCAAGTCAAGGAAACAGCCTCCTATGGCCCAGCCTCTTCCTGATCTAGGTAGTGGCGTGCTTGCTGTCACTCTGCTTGTAGACAGTGGGGAGGGAGGGATGGAGTTTACATTGGGACATGTTATATGTGAGTCTCTGATGGGCACCTGGAAGACAGAAGTCAGGAGTCACTGGAGACACAGGGCTGGGGCCCAGGGTGTGGGCTGGAGTTAATATGGGCCACTCTCAGTTGCTCATGGAAGGCCTCCAACTGTGTCAAGTGTACCATTGCATGTTGATGATGATTAAGATCAGAAGAATGAGAATGAATGTGAAGAGTAAGGCCTGGGATGAGCCCCGCTGCACCCACATTGAAAGACTGACAGGGAAAAGAAAGAGACACGCACCCACACCCATTCATCCACCTCCTCCCCACAAAACTCATGCACCAAGGCCATCACTGAAGACTTCCAATCACACTCAGAATAAAGACTGTTCCTCCGCTGTGGTCTCCACGGGCCCCATAGTCTGGCCCCTACTCCTCCCCCATGCCACACCTGGGTCCACGTGGCTACCCTGCTGTTCCTTGACATTCTCCCCTCAGGGCCTGTGTACTTGCTGTTCCCTCTTTTGGGGCAGTTTTCCCCCAGCAGCCGTGTGGCTCTCTCCCTCACGTCATTCATGTCTCTGGTTTCAGCTATCTTCTAAGAGAGGCCTTTCCCGACCACTTTATTTAAAATGTCACCCGATGTTAACCCTCTATCCCCTTATGCCATTTTATTATCCCCGTATTACCTGAAATTGCATTATCTAACTGTATTTATTTGTTTGCTATCTGTCTCCGGAGACCAGATGTCATCCCTCTGAGGACAGGCACGTGATCTTCTCTGCTCTATCATCAGTGTTTGGCTCATAGTAAAGGCTCAAAATACATTTGTGGAGTAGATAAATACATAAATGAGTAAATGGGAAGATGGGTGCAGTTGGAGAATCTGTGTATACCACAGCAAGACCAGGTTTCACAAGAAAGGGAGTGTCGTGCTGCAAAATACATTTCAGATGGATCAAGCCTGTAAAAGGGAAAAACAAAGCTATAAAACCACTGGATGAAAAGAGAGAAGAATATTTTCATGATCTGGGAGGAGGGAAAGCCATCCTAAGCAAGACACGAAATCCAGAAGCTATAAAAGAAAAGCCTAACAGATTTGACTACATAAAAATAAAAAGCTTATGCATGGCAAATACACGATAAACAAAGTTAAAAGATGTTTGACTGCCTGGGAGAAAATATTTAAAACATGTGCAACAGACAACAGATTAATATTACAACATATAATGAGTTTCCATGAGCCAATAAGTAAGATGTGTACATCCCGGTATTAAAAATGGGTGAAGAAAAGGAGTGAGTAATTCATAGAATAAGAAATACTCGTGGCCAGTGAACAGCTGAATAGGTGCTCACCAGTCACCAGCAAGAACCCACTGGGGGGTAAAATTAAAAGGAGGGGTAATGCTGTACTCTTGAGGGGTACCAGTTCCTCATACATGGGATGGGCATGGTCCCTACAGACAGTAAGAGGGCAAGCTGGGCAGACTTAGTGACATTCAAAATGCACGTTCCTTGTGACTCAGAAACTCCACTTTGAGGAGGCTCTCTTGGCAAAATGCCAAAGACATTCAATGCCTCATGGTATGTTCTAGCACAGGAACAGAGGGCACTCTCTTCATCGTTCCACGGTAGGGTGGCGGTTGCGAAGGAGACCTATGCAGCCACTAAAAAGACTCTACTCTGGTTCTGGGAAATGTTCCTAACTTAATTGAAAATAAAAGCAAGAGGCACAGCCACAGGAGTGGCCACGTTCCATTTGTATTCTCTCAAGTCCTATATGTGCAGTCACCCAGATGCACATACACTTGCATAGAGAATGATCCGGAGAGAAATTTACAACTGCCAACAGGAAGGCACTCTGGAGAGTGGGGCGGAGCTTGAGGAGTGACTTTCTATCTTTCTTGTTTCTTTATCATAGAATTTTAGCAACTAAAATATTTTACTATTGTAATTTTTTAATAAAGAAAAGATAACAGCATTAAAGAGTACAGCTGGAATGTGTGGTGCATAGAGTCAAGATAGGCTGGTTGGGCTCAGAGACTGCAAGCCAAGCAGAAGCTGTGGCGTGCTCACGGGGGGCTGGCCCTGCTCTAGGCTTCCCCACGACGCTGAGGCAGGTCCCAAGATCCCTACCTTTCTGATGTGTTGGAGATGAAACCCAGAGTCTCCTAGGGTGTGAGACACAGAGTTAGTTCCCCACCAGGGAAACAGTGACACCTCTCCCCTCATGGTCAGGGCTGGGGTATCTTAGAAACACGATGTGGTAGATCCTCAGCTCCAGCTGAGTCGCCCTTCAGTTCAGTGTTCATAAAGGGGGCTAAGCAGTTCCTGTGAAGGCTCCTCCTATCCCAATGCTTTCAGGTTTCCCTTCCTATGAGGTAAGGGCCTTTTCTTCTCTTGAAGCCTCCACGGCACTTGGTCCATTCCCAGGGTGGTCAGGAGCTCAGTTCTGGACACATGCTATAGAGATGGGCATGAGACCTCTGGGTAGATGTCATGGTAACAGGTGGTTGTGAGTATCTAGAGTTCAAGGGAGAAGCCTGGCTAGAGATAGACCTTATGGTGGGACTTAATTGTGAGCTGGTGGAGAAAAGAGCAGTGGGCCCAGGATGGAGTGCTAGCTTCTTATACAGAGGAGACTGCAATAATCATAATAACAGTCATAATAGTCGCTGCTGTGTTGAGCCCAAAGGGGCAGGCCCCTTGAGCCTGTTTTCAAGGAACTTGCCCATGGCCATCCAGGGAGTACCTAATTCTGCTTGGCTGCAAAATCTGGCGCCTCCCTGCTGGTCACTCTGCTCACTGTTTCTCTGTCAGACCTAATATCTCATGTTTGTTTTACTGCCCCCTTCCTGCTTCCTCCTGCAGCAGTTAGTGTGGTGATTTAAGACAGCTAAGTTGTTTTGATTTTATTTCTGCCTCTGACCTTTGTCCTTGAGTTCATGGAGCTGATCAGCTGGAGTTTTGAGAAGTCGGAAGGAACTGGGAACAACTCAGAGGTCAGAAATGGAGGACGCCCAGCAGGGGGCAGGGAGCAGACTCACTTAGTTGTCCATGTCCTTGCTCAGCGCTACCTGGAGATTGGAGGCTGTGATGGTCATGCCCACTCACACAGTTGACAGGGAGGCTCTGATATAGAGGAAGGAGGCACGGGTGCCTGAACTAGCAGAACCACCTATGACTACTGCCTGAGGGACATCCTCTTACTCCAGGTAGCATTGCTTCATTTTACCCACAAGGTGGGCACTGCAGCTCTCTTGCTACCTGCAGAAGGTTTAAGAACATAGACTTCAAGGAAGGTTGGGGCCAGGCCTGTCTAATGACACATCTCAACCTTATAATCACCAGAGAATAAGAAGCTCCCTATATATGGTCAGTGTTTACATGTTTTCACGTAGGCCTTACAATGACCTTGTAAGTTGGATATTATTGGCTTCCTCTCACAGACAAGGAAACAGAGGCCCAGGAAGGTCATTTAAGGTCACCTAGCAAGTAGGCTCCAGATCTTGCATCCAACTCCAGTCACTCCCAGAGTGTAGGCTCATGGCACAGCCCAGTCAGCCACCTAGGGAAGGGCACGGGAACTGAGCACTGCCAGGAGGGTCTCTCCTCCAGATGGCACCCACCCTCTTTCCTTGTTTTACCATATTTGATAGATTAAGATGACAGTTTTTACATTTTTGCATCTTTGAAATCTGGGAGAGTCTTACAATCTTTGTCTGGCCAGGCAGCTGTTGTGACTTTATTGTCTTTTCCTGACTCATATATCAGAACTTGCAGGATGAGTGTTCCCTTGCTCGGGAGAAAGTCCTACAGCCCTTAGTGGAGCACACTTAAAAAGAGGTGCTGAACTGATGTGCTTTCGATGGTATAGAAGACAAGGCTGTATAGAAAACCCAACTGCAACAGCTCTGAGTCATAGAGGTTCTGAAGAGTTGGACTCCATACCAAGCAGATCTGGGACTATTTGATCCAAGGAGTCTCTGTTTATATCTCGTGAAGGGGTGTGCATGCTCATGGCTCCCCCAGTTCTGTGCGATGACAGTTCTAGAAGACACACCCCAGAAGTCACATGGCCAGTGGGCAAACACACCGTCCCAGGCGCTCATGTCCCACCCTAAAGGAGGCAGGGAGAGATGACCTCTTGGCCTACCTGGGTGCCCACAGGTGGCAAAGTGGGGAAGTTGGATGGTTGGTCTAATGGCTTGGAAGGCTGATGATAGGCACCAACTGACTCTGAGCCAAAGTGGAGCCCTGATCCTGCATCCTCTGCTGAGCTGGTAAACACAGCCCTTTATGGGTGTGGCTCACTACTCTTCTTAGGGCCCTGTACAGAGGCCAGCACACTAGCGGCTGCTGAATTAGTGAAAATTGCACATGGCATTGTAGTTTCTACAACACAAATTTGAATTATGCACCTGCCACTTCTTCTCTGAGCCTCAGTTTTCTCATCTATAAAATGGAGATAAGATGCCTTCATGATAGGGTTATTGAGAAGATAAATGAGATGACACATATGAAGTGCTGGGCTTAATGGCCAATGATTGACTGATAAGAGTGGTTAGAAATATTTCTGAGGATACTCGTTATCATGATTTTTTTGTGTGTGTGATGGCCTCACATACAGCTCTAATCCTAGCTCTTGGTCACAACAAGAATGGGGGAAAAGCGTGAATGGCTCAGTGTCAATCCGTCCTCAGCACAGAAACAAATGCCACAGCTGTGCTCTTCAGCTGGGCACAGGGACTTCTCACTAGCTCTTGGTGTGATAGAATCTGCACTGATCTTGTCCTCACCCCAGGGAGTATTCTGAGCAAGCAGCGTCTGAGGTCTGTCTGTGGCACTAGATAGGGGCTCCTCCAGGGCAGGGTCTTGGCTTAGTCACCTCTTGTCAGCTGGCACATAGCAGATGCTTAACATGTTATTTATGGTTAAAACAGTCCTTGTTTGTGAGAGTAGGCCCCCAGAGAATGAGTCTGTTCTCTCTCACCCCCTTGTACATGTGTGTGCATGCTCAGGCACACAAGAGCACACACACACCCATACAAGCACATAGGCTCACTCACCTGACTGGAGTCTCTTTGCAGGTCTGGAGCTTATAATGCCATCTGTCCTCCTACAGCCAGCCACAAACTCCTGCTCCAGTATGTGGAACTGTGGATGACCTGCCTTTGCATTTTCCCCAGCGACCAGCACAAAATGCTCAGGAATCACTAAGCGGAAAGAATGACACTGATCTGGGGTAACTGATATGAACAAATTTTACGCAAGACGATAGTGACAATAAAGCACACATGCTAGTTAAAATAAAGGCTCAATGTTGCTGTAAACTACAGGTTAACTGTAAAGATGCCACAGTAACAAGATCCAGGGCTACTACTCCTCATATGATGAACCGTCTATTAGCATGACGAACTGCTATGGCAGCTCCAAGGTGTCAGGGACCCAGCCTCCACTAATCATACGAAAGAGCTTTCATCTCGAGGTAGAAAGTGGCTGCTCTACCTATTGCCATCACATCCACATTCTTACTAGCAGGGAGCATAAAGCGAAAATAGAAGGAACTTCTTTTTCCTTTAAGGGCATGGCCCAGAAGTTGCTTCCATGCCATCTGCTCATATCTGACTGGCCATAATTTAGTCCCAAGGCCATACTTTGATGCAAGGGAAGCTGGGAAACTGGTCTTTAGCTGGGCGGTCATGTGCCAAACTTAAACTTGAAGGGTGCATTTACTAAAGCAAGAAAAAAAGAATGGCTATTGGGGCAACTTGTTTGCTCTGCCCCACCTTATTTGAAAAGATGGAATAGCCTGTTCATTGGGCATATGTAGTGGGGTAGAGGGGTCATGCCAGCTTTGATTGTGAGTCTGGGGGAAATGGTGGAAGAGGCACAGAGAGAGAGGTATTGCCTTGAATGGGTGGATGCTACTGCAGGGTCTCTCAGGTGGAGGGTAGAGAGTCCAAGAACCCTCTGGGAAGCACAAAGAGGAGAAGGTGTCAGGGACAGCTAGATTGCAGTCTGCCCAGGTGGTCTGTGTTCTAACCCAGACACATGGACAGAGGCCAGGGACAGGAGGGACCAGAATTGCAGCCCCACGAAAAGCCGCTGTGTTTCTGGCAACCTCAATCACAGGAGCTGCACAGTGCTGTTAGCAAATCTGAATCGGCTCCCCACATTTATAAAATGACTAGTTTTCCCATTTCTCTTAAAATATTAGAGGCTCAGACGAGCCGTGTCTCACTCTCATTTAAGGTGACAGTCGGCGGGCCCTGGGCAGTGGCTGTGGGCTCTGGCATACCGGCCCCCATCACCTCCTGCTAGGCTTCCCTCATTCACACCCCTGCCTGCTGGTGTAGAAATAGGAGTGGGCAACCTTCTCAGCATCACCAAGGGGCCCTGCTATATCACTCAGGACCTAGCAAGGCGTATCCATCCCTGGAGAACAAATGTCTATCTCATAGTGGTTGTGGCTCATCCCCATATACTCTGTGCCAGGCCTTGTGCTCAGGATGAAGGTCAAAGAATATGTGAGCAAAACCTCAGCCTGTGAGTAGCTGAGCATCCATCTCGCACTCAGATATGCCCCCAAAGCTGGAGCCCTACGTGACCTTGTTTCTTGCTCCGCGCCTCGCTTTTCCCTGGCTCTCTAACACAGTGCTGATCTCAAAGAGTCCAGATGCCCAGTAGTTATCATTTACCTTCAATGTTTCTTACCACTGGATGGACCTGGCATTTTTCTTTGTTTTCAGGGGTGGGTGTTGGGTGTGATTTGGCTCAGTAGCTGAGTGCACCTATGAGACACTGAGTCCAGCCCTGGACCCTAGGCCTGTGGGGACAGTGTCTCTGTAGTGGAAGAGGAGACTAGGTAATGAAGGAGTCTCCCCCTGGGGTGGAAGAGCATCTCCCAGAGGTGGAGAACCCTCAAAACAAAAACAGTTTGATTTCATCCAGCAACTGGTTTCTTATTAGCTCCACCGTTTTCAACATCAGCCTTGGCCAGAACTCAAAATGGCTTTATTTTGCAAGCAGCTTTGTGTGTGGAGACACATCCGGGGTTGATACTGCTGCAACCCGGCATATTTTGGTTCTTCCATATTTGAAGGGAAGATCTGCTGCCACCCGGCCCCACCTGGTCCTCCAGATTGGAAACTATGTGACCCTCATGATGGAGTTTCAGCTGGACACCTCGGGCCAGATTTCCAAGCTAAAAGGAACACAGGGCCGTGCCGAGGCCAAAAACACGCTCTGGACAGCTGGGTATGATGTTTTGTTCTGTCCCTTAAAAACAAAAGCTTAAACTGAGCAGAGAATTGCTTTCAAATCAAATATTTGTTGGCACATGAATGTTAGAAAACATGTTTTTTTGTTTTAAAATTAGATTTCCCTGGAAAGAACAATGGCAGAATCAAAGGAGACAAGTGTTTGGTGGGGCAGAAAAGAATAAATTCTTTTGCCCCCAAAATCTTGAGGTTTGGTGAGATCCAAGCCGCTCAAGGTGCCTGGCTCCCTGGCTTGGGTCAGAGGACAGGGCTCACAGCTTGTCGAGAGCTGTGTGGTTGCCGCTTGGGTCCCTCGGAGGCCCTGGTGTCAAGCACGCCAGGAGCAGTGCTCCAGACAGCGTCAGCCTCTGTTCCTGCCTGACTGTGGCACTCCCTGAGGGGACTGCTGGGGTGACACTGGGTGTGAGGGGTTCTGAGAACGCACCCGCATGCACGCAAGACTCTCGCTGCCCCAGTGCTGCCCTGCCGAGGGCCAGCATCTCCATGCAACCCACGGCTCTGGCCACCGCTGGGGAGACCTGACGCGGAGCCTTGACCTCAGGCAGCTGTCAGTAGCCTAGCTGGAGAGCATGGCCCAGAGCCCAGTGTCTGTCCAGCCAAACAGATGCTCCCTCTTGGGGCTTTTGTATGCAAAACACACAAAGAGGGATCCAGAGAGACTCGCTGAGAGCAGGCAGTTCACAGAGGCCATGAAGCTGAGGCCAAAGAGCAGCCCCAGAGGGGCAGCCCCAGTCCTGAAGGGCGGGCAGTGGGGGTGCGGAGGGAGGACGAGCAGGAAGAGCAAGGAGCTGCGACAGCAGCAGAGGCCGGGCCCAGGGACATCCAGAACTGTGGCCAGGCTCCTGAGCTGCTGCCCGGCAGCCAGAGATGCCACTCCATGGAAAACAGCTCCTGCAACTGCTCCCTGGGATAGGCTGAACCCCAGGCCCTGAGCTACCCACTCAGGAATAATGCTCACTGTGCTTGAGGGGTCAATTTCAGCACTTGAGCTCTAAGTAAGGGGTGATATGAGAGCAGACATGTGCACAAAAATCAGCTCATTCCTTCCAGCGTTGTGGTCCCTTCCCCATCTCTTCTGGGAAGCCCTCTCTGACCACCTCTCTACCCATAAACCCTAGCCCTCTCGTTTTGTCCACAGAACTTGTCCCTAAGTGTTCCCGGCCTCCTGTTATGGCTAACTCTCCATCTTTGTGTTCTATCTCCCACCTTGGCCACAAGCTCCCCAAAGACAGGAATAGCTCTGGGTATCTGTGTGTCCACGCATCACTGAGCAGGAGGCCTGGAGAGTGACTGAGGCTCAGATGTACTTTTATTTGGACCAAAGGATTCATCTGCATAGACCCTGCATGGGTCCTATCTGCAGGCAGCCCCACCTGTGCCCCACATAGGGAACACTGGCTCTAATGGCCTCTTAAGACAGAGACATGGCTCTCTCCTGCCTTTCTCTTGGCAAAGCCAGAGGAGAGGCTTTTAGCCCTGGCCTTACGACTGGAGGCAGGTGGCTGAGCTCAGCTGGTAAATGTGCTGATAGTTTAGACAGAACCAGACACACAGGCTAGGGCTCAAGGCTGGACAAACTTGGAAAGGCAAGGAAACTTTCTCACTTCTCAGAGCTTTGTCTGTGCTTCCCAAGGCTATCTACTCCTTGGCCATTAGCTAAGACATTCTGTAAAAGGAAAGTCCCTTGGGGAAGGGGGAGCTGGAGACACCAGTTTGGGAATGGACAAGCTTCGAGTCCCCCACTTCTGCGTGGACCCGCCTCTCTCTGCGTGCCTTGCCTTGCTCCACATCCATCCGCCATGGATGCAGCTGTCCTCACAGCATGGCCTGAGATCAACCCCCGAGTTTTCACAGGCACACCCCACTCTTTGGCAGAACTGGTGCAGATCAAAGACAAGGCTGCCTCTTTCCTTTCATGCTTAGCGTGCATGCACACACACATACTCCTTGAGAGAGTCAATTGGACTGAGAAGAATATCTCTCAGGAGCCTTCCCCGTGAGTGGGAAGAGCTTGGGCAAAGGTGAGAAGCCATGACTATGCATCAGATGAGGGGCAATGAGGGCTGGCCCAGAAGCCACAAAGGAAGTCACCGTAACCAAGCAGTGAGTAAGATGACAGCTTGAAAAAGCAGGCTTTGTTATTCTTAATAGTCACATTATAGCCCACAGTAGATGCTCAAAAACTTGTAGTTATTAATTCTCACAATAAGCCCATTTGGGGAGTATTCCTAGTCCTCTTTTACAAATGAGCAAACTGAAATCCAGAGAAGTGACAAATCTTGCCTGAGCTTACACACTGGTAAATGTGGAGGCAGAGATTTGAATTCAGAGGTCTTGGGTTCCAAAATCTATGCTCTTCTCACCTAGTCCTCAGCCTCATTCTGCAAAATGACCTCAGGTAAGACATATAGATAGGGCTGGGCTCGGGAACCTGGGGCCATGAATCGTCCTCACCTGGCTGTGGAGTCACAACCAGCCCAGCAGACTGATATGCTCAAGCTCCATCAGGCCAGAGGGAATTTCCTATTCTCCCAACAGTTCAGGCCTCCAGGATGTAAAGTCAGCATGATTTTTTATTTTGTCTTTTTAATTTTGGGGAAAAGGAATGAAAATGAACATGGAGAGCAACTAGAAAGCTCCAGTGACAGGTGGAAGGGTTGCTTGGAAGCCCTTCTGCCATAGTAAGCTGGCCCTGGGAATCACTTGTTGCTGGGACCATCAGAATTTAATGTGACATGATCCCAGCTGCCCAGGCCCATCACTGAGGATGCTGCAGACTTCCAAGTGAGAAAGGGCAGGACATCAAGAGATCTGAGTGCAGTGAAACTCTCTCACTGAGATGCTTACCTCCCCAGGCCTCATCTGATGGAAATAATTGCACCCGGCCCCGTGTAAAGCTGCTGTCAGAGTGAGGTGATGTTCCCATATGCAATCCTGAGACCCACTTCCTTGGCCATGATGCAAGCCACAGCTGTCCATATGAAGGACTTCCAGGGTGGGATTGTCATGGCGGGAAAAGCGAAGAGAAACACAGCTCAGCTTTTGAAGATCCTAGTACCACCAATCACTTTGAGAGATAAAGCTTTAAGAATCACAGGGTTCTGGCCATTCTGAGTCCTGGTATTCAATGTTACCACCTGTCATCAACAGAAGTTCTGGGGGAATCTGAGTGAGTAACTGTCCACTCCAGACAGCAGATAACAGGTTGTCCAGGTTCTGCGTGTGAAAGAGACAGGGGTGATTGACCAGGGTGATTGGGTAGGGACCTCAGCACCCACAGGGCCAGGATCCCAGGCATTGCCAGGGTGTGAAGTGATGGTAGCAGAACAGGGTGTGACGAGATGGAGGAGTGGGACCCCACCTTAGGGTTGCAGCCACACTTAGGCTGAGGAGCCCTCATGCCAACCTCTCACTGCCAGGTGAGGACATTTGTTGATAGCACTGTGGTGACAGACCTGTCACTTGTGTGTGCCCAAGACTTCACACCACCCATGTGCCCTGCCTACATGAACAACCAAATTATTGATAGCCTAGGGCAACCATATGTGCCAATACTGAGAGTCTGCTTTTGAAGATGGTATTAATTAAGGATGACTGAACTACTGTAATGCATAGACCCCAAAATGTTACAGCTTAAACCCAAGAGAAATGTATCATTCTCTTGTTGAACAGTACAGGGTGGAGGTCTGAGATTGGCAGAGCTTCACCCCCACACAGCTCTGTAGGGATCCAAGCTGACTGTAGCTCTGTGATCTTCAGCACGGGTCCTCAAAGGCCACCCTGGGTGTTGCCAGCCTGGTCAGTGAGAAGAAACAAGAGCTTGGAGGGGTCTGCAGGGGAAATGCTCAGGGGCTGGGACTGGAAGTGGTGTAACTCACTTCTGCTCACATTCCTTTGCCTAGAACTCGGGCATATGGCCACATCCAGCAGTAAGGGGGATGGAAAATAAAACCTGGCAGTTAGCCCCATCCTGACAACAGCTCTGGTCCTCAGAGGGTCGGTATGGAAGGGAGGCCTGTTCCTGTGTCCTTGCCATGGGTGGGATGAGGTAAGGGGAGCCCCAGCCCTTCCCCAAGTACCAGTGCTGTGGGGAAAATAGCAGGACTCTGGCTACTCGGCTCATGGCTATGCATTCCTGGGCCAGCATCATACCTCTCTCCAGGGTAACTTCCGTGTACTGTCCCACATCCTCAAGAGCACAGAAATTGAGTTCTAATCTTCTTTAAATGGGCACTGGCCCAGTTTCATTTGGCTGAAAGATCCAGTCCACAGTAAGCACCTGCCTTGTACCAAAGCCCATGCCAGCCCTGTGGGGTGGTCACAAGGATGCTGTGGGGAAGAGCACAGGATCACAGTCAACGAGTGTTTTCTGTAGCCAACTCTGGGCTCTGCACTAGGCTGCTGTGGGAAGTCTGAGTACAGAGAGAGAGATGCCAGAGAGAGACGAGCCAAACAGAAACAGAGCAGCAAGGAGGATGCCATGATTGCAGAGGTCTAGAGGGGTGGTCAGGGTGTTAGAATCCCCAGAGGGCCAGGGAAAGGACAGTGGAAAGACATGACAGCCCACACTCCTATCTGAAGGGAGTAGCCATTATTCAGCAACAGCTGTTTGGCCCCTGGTGGGAGCTGGCACCTAGGGTGGCCCAGTCTTCCAATTTGTCTAGAGAAGCCGGAAATGCAGGGCATGTCTGTGTGTGTGTGTGTGTGTGTGTGTGTGAAAGAGAGAGAGAGAGAGAGAGAGAGAGAGAGAGAGAGAGAGAGAGAGAGAGAGAAAGAGAGAGAGAGAGAGATCCTAATTTTTCAAATACTGACTGGAGGCTGAGTAAACTTTGCTGCAGGCAAGAATGCGTCCCGGGGCTGCCCCTGGGCTGCCCCTGACCCTTTGCAACAAAGACACACCCAGGGTCTGAATGATGTGATCCAGAAGGTGATGACTGGGCTGGGTGGAAGAGAACAGAACCCTAGGTTTATGACCAAGGGGACTACTGACTGCATTGAATGGCTGGCCTCTCCATTCCAGGGGCTTGTCATTGTTATCTCATTTAATTCTTACAAGAAGCCTCTGAAGTAACTGTTGTCACATTCCCCTTTCTATGGCTGAAAAGCTGTGGCTCAGAGAGGTTAGACCGCTTACGCAAGGTCACAAAGCTTATAGGAAGCCCTGAGAGATTGAGCTGAGCCTTATGGAGGGTGGAGACCAAGCCTCTTCAGGAAGGAAAATGGAGCTCAGAGCAAAGCAGTGATTTGCTTCAAGTTACCCAAGAGTGAGGACAGGTGGGACCAGGCTGGGATTCTCTGCTCATTTCCTTTCACCAGTTGCTCTTTTTGGCTCAGCTCCCAGGTCTCCCTGCACAATAGTGACTCCAGGTGGAGCTGTATGTTTCCTCCCACACCAGGTCCTGCTGGTGAGCAGTAGCCCAGGGGATCCCTTTGTGCAGACAGACTTTCACAAAGCACATAATCACCTGCTAATGTACCTCCTCGCTAAGCCTGAACTTTGGTCCTTTCCCCAAGGCCTGGGTCTACCTGCACTGCATGTCTGGTAGGATGTGGAGGACTTAAGCCACGGGAATCTGCCTGAGCTCTTGGCTTCTGAGGATAATTAATGACACATGCATTCTAAATTTAGGCCAGTGCACATCTGTCCAGCGTGGCCTGGATAGATCTTTGCCCTGAGGCAGGGAGTTGGCCTCAGTGGCCTCAGGTAACCCTTACCACTAGGGACAGCAGTGACTGTAGGAGCTTAGAGCCGCTGCCCTAACCCCTCTAAAGAGGAGGAACCCTGAAGTCCCTGGTGGGGTGGAAGGGCTGCCATGTGCCTTTCTCTCTTATAAAATGGGTTGGTGCCCCATTCTTCTTTCAGCCTTTAATGGTGCAATCACTGGTAGCCTCACTTGATTTTTACTGGGCTACCTGTGGCTTAGTTTCCCTAATCTCCTTGTCCAGCCCCCTTCCCTCTTCCCTCTTCCCTCCCTCCATTCAAACCACTCTAGATCAGCTGCAAGGATTTTATAACTCATATTTAAGGAGGTACAAATCACTGAGAATGGGTCACAGGATGCCCTTCCCAGATTTATTTGCATTTCAAAGACACCATGGTCACTTTAGCCAAAAGGGTGATATCTCAGGCATCAGCAATCAGGAACTTTGGAGATACCCTGGGACATTTCCAAATTCTACACAAGGTTTGTATAGTGTCTGTCCTGACAGCACCCTGTTGTCAAAATATCATTTATATCTTCTTCATATAGCACCAGTTTTCAAAGTCTTTAAAAAACACACACACAATAAACCTACCCTGAAAACAACTTTGGATAGAGTCTAGTCTTGCCTTCATTTTTCAGGGCTTGATACATCCTAGTCATTGTTAATAGGACTTTTCATTGGCAGAACCCTGAGAAAAAGGGACACCCCATATTGGCATGGAGCAGCTGGCTATGGGAAGACTCCCCTGAAGTCTGACGACTTTGTCAGAAGTAAGAGGACTAAGCAGCTCTGGGTACACAGACTGGCCTGCAGAAGATCTGGACCATGCTGTTTCAAGCAAATAATGTTGATTTGGTCCTAGGTCAGCTCATAAAATCTCTTTAAATCTAAAATGTGCTTGAACCTTAAAGCCATTAGTTCTACAATATTTTTCTCATTCATTCATTCGTTCATTCACTCACTCAATCAACAAATATTTACTAAATGCCTATCATATACAGTGGTAGACTAATTAGTTTTGGGGTATGGTTACTGTGACACAGACCCAAAATGACAGTGGCTCAAATAAGACAGAGGATTAACTCTCTGTCGTGGTTAATTTTATGTGTCAACTTGACTGCACTAAGGGATGCCCAGATAGCTGGTAAAACATTATTTCTGGGTGTGTCCATGAGAGTGTTTCTGGAAGAGATCAGCATTTGAATCAGTAGACTGTGTAAAGCAGATGACTCTCACCAATGCAAGTGGGCAACAGTCAATCCACTGAGAATCGGGATAGGATAGAAGGGCAGAGGAAGGGAAAATTTGCTCTCTGCTTGAGCTGAGATGCCTATCTTCTCCTGTCCTTGGATATCAGCATTCCTAGTTCTTGGAGCTTCAGAGTCAGATTGGGACTTACACCTTGGCTCCCCTGACTCTCACACCTTTGGGCTTGGACTGGATTCACACCACTAGCTTCCCTGGGCCTCCAGCTTGCAGACAGCAGATTGTGGGACTTCTCAACCTCTGTTAGGACATGAGCCAATTCCTATGATAAATTTCCTCTTATATATGTATCTCTATCTATCCTATTGGTTCTCTCTTGTCAAAGTCCCAGCCTGTATGTTTCTCAGGTTCCTTCTTCTTGTTGCTTGGCATTTTTTAAGTGAGCTCCTGTTTGCGTGGTCCAAAGCAGCACCCCATGTCACATCTATATTCCACCATAGAGAGGAGGTGAGAAAGAAAGACACAGCCCACAGTGGTGCGCCTCATGTGCACTCACATTCCATTGGCTAGGACTTGGGCTCATGGCCACACCCAGCTGCAAGGGAGGCTGGAGAATGTGGTCTTTATTTTGGATGAACACAGGCCAAGTTAAAAATCAGGAGGTCTGTCACTGTGAGAGAACATAAGAATAAATCATGAGGGATAACTAGTAGGTTCTGACAAAACTGGTGAATAAAACTGAGGAACTCACAGTCCAGTTGGGGAGATGGTTATTAAATGGCAAATGGCCCCAAATTAACGCTGCCACTGTGATGAGGAATATTATGGAAACACATAAGATACTCTAAGGGAAGTCAGGACAGGCTTCTCGAGGTGGACCTCAGAGCAGAGACCTGAAAGATGGTAAGGTCGGGGAAGGAGTGAATTAGGAGCAGTGAGGAAGTTTCCACCAGGCAGGGTAGATGGCAAATACTAAGATGCTGTGGCAGAAAGGAAGGTGGCACTTAGGAGGACTGGCAAGAAGGCTGCTGTGGCTGGATTCCAGTGAGCGATGGTAGAGGGTGGGTGCTGAGGGGAGAGGGCTGACTGGGACAGGCAGGCTCTTGTAGCTGAGGTGGGCATTTGCAGACATCCCTCTTAGGGCAATGGGAAGCCACTGGAGGATGTAATGGAGAAGGCTGCACAACTGTACTGCAGATTCAGATCATCCCAATTGACTGCCTGGTTTCTCTGGAATTTGGAAACCCGGAGCTCAGCAGAGGTTACAGGGGCTCAGCAGAGGAAGAGGTCCCGCTGGCCGTGGAGACAGAGAGTGGACAGAGAGACTTGCTGGGCTCTACTACATGCCTAGCATCTAATTGTGCCAAATTAACATCACAGAATGTTGGATTTGATATAATGGAAAGAAAATCCAGTGCAACTGCATGGTACAGATGAGGAAGCTGAACCCAGACAGAGAAAGTGGATTGGCCAGGTCACCCAGCAGGGTAGTGGCAGAACTGAAGCCAGAACTGACACCTCTTGACTTCCTGGATGGTGGCATGGTGGAGGAAGGCTGGTTGGGCTGGGGTCACTGGGTCAATGGGTGTCACCTGCCTCCTGGGAGCAACCTATCTGAAGCAGCTCCAGAAACGTAAATATGCTCATTAATTTCTAATTCCAGCCCTAAGACATAAAATCAAACCACATACTGAGCTGCCCATAGTTGCCTGACAGCTGGCCTGTCTGATCCTGGCTGTCTGCTCACAGATTGGTATTAGTGGCACCAAGAGCAGATTAACATGGTAACCGAGTACCCAACAACTTGATGCCACCAGCTGGGCTCACTAAAGCTGTCAGTCTCCCCCAGCTGCTAAACTGCCCAGGCACCCACATCTCCCCAACCTTGGGGTGGAGAGCAGTCCTGGGTGCAACAAGGGATAAGTCCTCCCTTGGCCACCAAATGATGCCTCTGGTCCAGCCTAACATACAAGAAAGGATGCAGGGAAGCATGACTGGGAAGGCAACACTCAAGATTTTAGGGTTAGCACAGGAATAAAAAGTAGTGGGGCCCAGGACCATTCATCATCTGAGCCAAAGTCTGCATTGCATAGCTAAAGAGCTAGGCCCAGAAGGGTAGGAGCTATGGCAAGGTCATATACCAGTGGGCTAGAGCTTGGATTCCCTTCCTGTCAATCATGTTCTTTCTGTTTTACCAAATTGAGGATTACCTTTATATTATCTCTACTAATCTGAGTCTCTCTTTTACAGATATGTTCACCTTGTCAACTACCACCTCCTAAGCACCTACTGAGTCTCAGTCACTGTGCTAAGCACTGGGATGTAGGAAACAATCATTGTGGAAAGGACTAGAGGTAAGAAAAGAGCCATTCACTGAGGTTAGTACAATGTACATTAGTGAACAAGGCAGAGTGGGGGAGTGATGGCAGAGGAGACATCTCAGAATGGATGAGCCATGATGTAAATTGCATTAGATAGGATTGGAAAACACCACAGTAACAATGATGTAGGTAAGGCATTTCTCTCTCTTGTAAAATTCCAGGGCTAGTATGGTGATTTCTTTTGCAAAGACCTCAGGGACTCAGGCTCCTTGCACCCCACTATATTACTGTCTTTAGAGAAAAGCTCTGGTCCTCATGGGCTGAGATGGTGACTAGAGCTCCAAACACCACATCTGTATTCCAGGAAGCAGGATAGAAGGTCAAAGAGGAAGGAGGCAAACATACATTCACCAAAACACTTGTACAAGAATGTTTAGTGTCAAGAACTATGAAGGTTCTGAGGTTTTAGCCAACATGAAAGCTAATGAGTGAGCCTGCCACTATTTTATAGAGTTTGGCAGAAGATGTGAGAACCATGGGTCAGAGACAAAGGCCTTTATTACTCACAGCACAGCAAGCAGCATGAGCATCACCATATTTGTGTCAGTTTCTCTAGTCCTCAAGTCCCAGCGGACAATATGGAAGGACACGGATGGTTGCTACACATGTAGTGAGTTACATTACAAGAAAGGAACCCTAAGTTTAGGGAACCTGGACCACTTACAATGGGAAGAAAGCTTACCTACCCTTTTCTCCAGTGGGAAATAATTTTCCAAGACTATTCTCAATAGAAATATCCTTGAAAACACAGTCCAGAACAAAGGGAAGTCAGTCAGTGCCTCACTCACGAGATGTGCGGAAATGCAAGAATTGGCTCCCAATTCATGGCAGCTTTATTCACAATAGTCCAAAACCAGAAACAACCCAGGGGTCCATCAATAGGAGAACAAATATATTCATTCACACAGTGAACTACTACTCACCAATGAAAAGAAACTACTGATAGTTGCAACAACAGGATTATCCTCGAAAACATTATTCTGACCAAAACATTTCAGACACAAAGTGTACATATTGTATGATCCATTTAAATAAAATTCTAGAACAGAAAAAGCTAATAGATGGTGGGAAGAAATCAGAACAGTCATTGCCTAGCAGTGGGGAGAAGGTCAAGGACTAACTGGAAAGGAGCATGACAGATCTTTTCTGGAGTGATAATCCTTATCTTGATACATTTGTCAAGACTCACCAAATGTACACTTCAAGTTTGTTAATTTCATTACATGTAAATTTTACAACAAAATGTTGTGAACAAATGTACACTGAAGTATTTGAGGGAAGTATACTGGTGTCTGCAATTTACTTCTGTAATGAATCAAAAATAGGATTTTTAATTAATAGATTGATGGAAGATGGATGGATAGAGAGATAGATGGATGAAGAGTAAAACAAATATCACATAGAATCTAGGAGATGAGTATGTAGGTATTTGTATTATACTTCTAACTCTTCTGCATGTTAGAAAACTTTTACGATAAAATGTTGGGAGGAAAAAAAGGGGGCAGAAGTCATATAACAATTTTCTTTTAAGAAGGCTCCCGGAAGCTGCCACATGATATTTCTGCTTACATCTTATTGGCCTGATCCTAGTCACATGGCCATACCCAGCTGCAAGGGAAGTTGGGCAGTGTAGTCTTTGTTCTAGGTGACCTGGGATCCAGGTAAAACTTATAATACTGAGAAAGGAGAGAATAGATCAACCAGCAGCCCCTGCCACGTGTAGGGCTTCCTTTAGCCCATACGATGCCTTTGTGTGAGTTAGGAAAAGGCACTCCTTCCTCCAGGCACAAGGCCCAATGCTTGGGTGAAGCTTGGAGTTGAGCATGGGCTGGCTTCAACCCTCACTTACCCCTAGGCTAATGTCCTTGAGCAGGTGTGAATATACACAGCAGACACTTTAAGCATACTGCATAAAGCCTGGTAGTATGCTTAAAGTGTATGCTGTGCATTTTTTTTTTTTTTAAAAAGGGCTGACCACTTAAAGAAAACAGTTTAAATTTCATTTATTTCAGAAATCTCTTGAGAACAAAAATAGATTTGTTTCTGTGTTGCTTTGGTTTCCAATAAGAGAGCTATATTAGAATATCAGGAAGACTATTTACTGGTTCCCATCATCTGTGCCTTTACCTTTCAAAACCTTAAACGTGTGACAAGAGCCCATAGACATCAGGAGAAACAATTTCTTTTTAAAAAGTCACCACTTTTTTTCTTCTGAGGGCTTTGAATTTGTTTAATGGTGAGCTGCTTCTCGTTGTAATGAAACAGTTTAGATGTGGCTGCTGTCGCTATGGAATGAAGAGCTCATCCCAAAGTCTCTAGAAGAGGGGGTAGATAACCTCAGACATGGACTTATCTCCCCACTCGGGAATGTCCCTTCACAGAATAAAGAATTCCACATGGATTCCCACAAATTCATGAGAGAGGCAAACCCAAATCTTGTCTGAGGTTGGAACTTGTTTGGAGACAAAAGATGAGATTTTGAAAATGGAAACACTTGACAAACATTGCATAATCCAGGGTAGACTATCAGCAGTAACGTTGATGATTTTCCACGTTGGGCTTGTAGGATTCCGGTTTGGGCTACCATGGAATTGAAGGTGCCTGGGATTTTTGTGGAAGGCACAGGATAACTCTGTGCTTGGCTTGTTTGATGTTAGAAGCCCACCCGCTCTGACCTTGCTAAGAAGCAGAGCAGGAAGCTCTGAACATAGAGTGTGTGTATGAGGAGTAGTGGAGTCCAACAGCATTTGCAGCTTGAGAATCCTCCTTCCTTCCCCTTTGAGACCTGCTGTCCTTAAGTGAAGGGGCGAGCTCACAGAACTCTGAGAGTTCCCTTTCTCGGGGAGGGTCCTTCCATTCACCAAGCTGCTCAGGTTAGAAACTTAAGCATCGTCCTTTACTCCTCTCTTTCTGGGTGAATCCGGAATCTGACACTTTCACCAGGGAATCAGAGAAATAGTGTGGCCCCGTCTACTGCTGAACGACTGCCACTGTCCTCTACCTAGTCTCCCAAGTCCTACCTTTGTCCCTCTATAACCTGCTCTCCACACTCAATCAGAGAAATTGTTAATAAAACTGTCAGGTCATGTCACTCTGCTTAAAACCCTCCGCAGGCTTAATTCCTCAGCAGAGCCAGATTTAAACTTTGAACTATGGCCTGCCACACCTCAGTCCCGGCTGCCAGTGGAATCACCTGGGAGCTTTCCAATTCCTGATACCCAGGCTGTCCCCCAAACCAAGTGACTCCAGTGTGCAGCCAGGCCTGGAGCTACACCACCGTGCCCACCCTGCCACTCTCTGCTTTGTGTCCTTCACTCTCCTTTGCTCCCACACACCAACCTCACCCACCACCTTGTGTTGCTGCTTCAGGCCATTGCCACTGCCTGGAACCCTCCCTTCCTGCCTTCAGGTCTCTGCTCGAATGTTACCTCTTCAAAAAGGCCAGCGGGTCATTCCATACCCCTTCATCCTGCTCTTTTCTCAAGGTGCTCTCACTACATGTCTTTCACCAGAGCTGGGCATCTTCTGCTTTGTTCCTGAACTCTCAGAGTCTGAAAGAGTGCCAGCACATAGCGGGCACTCAAGTGTATAGAATGCAGGGAGAGTGAGGATTGTGACTCTACCTAGGCTAACAGAACTTTGCCTCTACTGTAGAGGCTATTTCCCCTGTAGAAGGGGCCTGCCTAGTTAGATGACAAAGGCCTACGACCTATACTGCAGTGGTTAAGTGCTTGGTTAGGGCCAGGCCTGGCTACCTGCGTGAATGTCTTCACCTCTCTCGCTGTTTCTTCAACTGTACAATGGGAATAATCGGACTTACTTCTTAGGCTGACTTTGAGAATTAAAAGCAGTAATGGAAGGGAGGCTTTCAAGGCTCAATAGTGTAATTATGGGTCATGAGCATGTAAGCTCCGATCTGAAGCATTTAAGAGTCTTATTCTCCGGTTACTTAATTTATGTAATAATGAACTCTTTATTATTTCCAACTAGGTATGGCGGCCCAGAGAGGGGCCATGCGTGGCCTCAAGGCACACCGCCACGGGCTCCGCGGCCAGAGCCGACTCCTGGCCTCCGCGCGGGTCTGCGCTGTCCAGGCGTCGGGTCCGAGTAGGCGCCCGACGACCCGGCCCAGGACGGCTGAGGGCGCGGCCTGGCCGCGGGGAGGCTTTGTGTGCCGCCTGATTTCCATTTCCCCAGATAAACACGCGGCGGGGGCCGCGACCTCGCTGCATAGTAAATGCCTCGGCTCCCGCCCCGCGTGGGGCCCGCGAATGAGATGATTTACTCCTGTTTTGCATATTAATTGATCTAAACGCCACCCGTTCTGGGAACAATTAAGAGGCCCTCTGGCTCCAGGGGCCGCGTGGCTGCTGCGGCAGCGAAGTGACGGGCGCCCCCTCGGGGCTGCAAGCCGGGTGAGGGGTGCGGGGGAGGGGGGTACAGGCCCGGAGGCAGGAGGCGCAGGGAGTGCGAGGGTACGGGATGCGTGAGCTGTAGCAACACTTGGACGCGGCGCAAAAATGGTCTGCGTGCGGGAGCCGGGCATAAGGTGCAGACAAAGCCCCCCGCGCACGTCCTGCTTCCCCACCTGCCACAAACGCGCTCCACAGCCGCCCAGGGCGAGAGCTAGAGCGCGAGGTCCGGGCGATGGGACCAGACGCAGCACCTGCGCCTTCAAAGACCGCAGCCTTTGTATTTCCCTGGTATCCGATTTTTCGAAGTGTGTTTCTCTGGTATTCGGTCCCTTGAAGTGTCATTTGACCCTCACTTTTCAGATGAGGTTAACAGATCAGGTGGACAGGCAGGTGGACTTTGCCTCCTATCTGGGTCATAGGCCATGCCGTTAAGTTTGGTCATGCCGCAGCCAGGGCGGGAGCTCCGTGGCCATGCCATTATTTTTCCAGACCTCTTCACACCCCCTGGCCCGAGCCATGGAGCTAAGAACGACAGTACTGCCAGCCTGCCCAGCTGACATGCCGTGCTGCAGCGTCACCGCCTTCATTGAAATGGGGCTCAAAGGAAGTGGGCGTCAACAGAACTCGCGTTCCTCTCAACACATTTCTGACACTTTCCTTGCCCGGTGTCTCCACCTCAGGACCGTGGCACTGCCACCCACTCCTCTGCTGGGGATGGAAACCAAGCAATCTCCCTTGACTTTCTTCCCTGACACCAGGCTCTCTACACCCTACACCCACTTGCACATTCACAAAACACATAGTGACTTCTCTCTAGTACCACTGCCTCTGCCACCTCCCACCAGGACAAGTGCCCAAGCTCCGCCGCCACTCTGGCCTTGTGGTCTCCTTCCTACGCAGGTGCTAGAGACAGCCTTTCAAGAGGTAGATCAGATCCAGTCACTGCACCACCACAACCCCCACCACCAGCCCATTCAGACCTTCCCTTCTTGCTCAGAAATGTACCTGCCTTTTCATGGTTCCCAGCGCCCCATGGAAATCATCAGCCTTCTTGCTATCTTTTGGCCTTTACAAGTATATTTCAAAGTCTTTTAGGAAAGAATATTTAAGAGGATGAGGGGAAACTAGCTAGCTAAAGAGTCAGGGGAACAGTATTTCAGGCAGCAGAAACAGTAAGTGCAGGGGCCTTGGGGCAAAAAAAGCCCTTGGCCTCCTTTGGGATGGCCCAAGGCTTCTTTGGCTTGATATGCAAGGTGAGCATAGTATGAAGAGAGGATCAGAGAGATGGGCAGTGGCCAGATTGCTCAGATATGGAATTTGGGTTTTAAGCAGGAGTGTGGTTTACATGTTCATGAACATTTACACGCCTGAGTGAAAATCTTGGGGGTCCTTCCTTAATGCCTTCTCCAAAAGCTCCCATGCCCTCCCCATATCTCCCGGGAGCATGCTCTCTCGCTCTCTCGCTCTCTCGCTCTCTCGCTCTCTCGCTCTCTCGCTCTCTCGCTCTCTCGCTCTCTCGCTCTCTCGCTCTCTCGCTCTCTCTCTCTCTCTCTCTCTCTCTCTCATACACACACACACACACACACACACACACACGCAACCACACCTCCCATCTGTCTTTAAACCCTGTGGATTCGAGCCCCAAATTCCCTCTGGCCGAGCCCCTTCCTTTGGTTGCCTCTGTCATGACTTCTCACCTGAGTGACCACACAGCCTAGAAACTGCTTCCCCAACCCCCAGCTGTATGTAGCTTCATCTCTTCACCCCCATGCCAGGGCTCAGGGCTCACCTGCCATCATTCCCCTTCTCCCATCTGTCTTCAAGCCCTGTGGATTCAAGCTCCAAATTCCCTCTGGCCGAGCCCCTTCCTTTGGTTGCCTCTGTCATGACTTCTCACCTGAGTGACCACACAGCCTAGAAACTGCTTCCCCAACCCCCAGCTGTATGTAGCTTCATCTCTTCACCCCCATGCCAGGGCTCAGGGCTCACCTGCCATCATTCCCCTTTACCTACTCTGGTCATTGGATCCTGTTAGCTCCTGAAGACTTTGAGCCCACATTTTCCCATCCTCAGGACTAAGGGTAGTGGCTCAGTTGATTCTTCCATGAAGGAATGAGGGCCCAGATGTTAAGACATTTCAGAGCAAGTCTGAAATGCAGATTTTTATGTGAAATCTTCTAGTTTTAAAATATTAGATCAAAACTAAAAATGTTTAACACTAGTAGAACCAAACAAATTATGTGTAGCAAATCTAGTCCAGGTCTTCCTATTGGCAGCCACCAACATGGCATTTACAGAACCTGACAGTCAATCCATTATTCAGTCAACAACCCACAGGTTGGACTGGCTCACTGTTGTCAGGCATCGAGCAAGAGTAGGGCTCAGAAGATGAATGTTCACAGATCCCCTGTGTTCTTCTGGTACTTTAAGGATTTCATGATTTCATTTAAGCCTTTGATTCATGTGGAATTTATTTTGGTGTCACATGTGAAGTGAAGATCTAAATTAATTTATTTTACAGATGGGTAGCCAATTGTCCCAATACCAAATATGGATAGATCCTGTTTTTAAAATGCCATCTTGATTATACAGTAACTTCTTGTGTATATTGGGTGACTATAATTTCTAAATTATCTATTCATGTACTTGCACCATAGTTTTCATTATTTGGCTGTAGATTTAAAATACATGTAAGTATTTGATGGGGTTATTGCTGCTCTTTACATGTATTTTTCCTACCTTTCCTGGATAATCATGCTTGCGTATCTTTCCAAATTGACTTTAGAATTAACTTGTCTAGTGTAGTTCCATGAGAAATCCTGTGGGTGTTTTCATTGTGATTGTGTTGATGTGTCGATTAATTTGGGGAGAACTGACATCCTTGTTATGTTGAATTTTTTTTTAACCCAAGAATGTGCTATAAGTTCCCATCGGTATCCTCCGGTAGCATTTGAAAAGTTTCCTTCATAGATTTTGCACATTTTAAAAAATGTTTGTTTCTAGGTTGCATTTTCAAATGGAGCCTTTTCATCTGTTATATTTCAGTACTAGTTGTTGTCTGTATAATTGAAGGCTGTTGATAATAGAATACTAATTTTGTATTCAATTACATTACTCAATTATTTTGTCATTTTCAATGATTTTTTTCAGTGGATTCTTATAGGCTTTCCAGGTTAACAGTCAAATAATCTCCAAACAGTGACAGGTCACCTCCTTCTTTCCAATCTGATGCCTCCTTCCATTGCATGGGCTGGAGATACGATGGCAGGGTTTCTAGTACCTCCACCCTGCTGGGTTAAAATACATAAATGTCAATTTATGGCATTATCTACCTAGTCTAAGTTATTAAAAGCTTTTTTAAAAAAATTAGAATAATATTGAATTTTATTAAATATTTTTTTTAGAACATGGGGATAGAGAGAAGATCCTAGAAGATTTCGGAGACCGAAAGGGTCACATAATGAGCATCGAGAACCCGAAAGGTGTTGGACTTCTTAACATCAACCCAGAACATGTGGTTGTAGAGAACTGCTTTCAGAATTCTGGGGGAAAGATGATTTCCAACCTAGATTTATTCATCCAGCCAAACTGTCAATCAATTATCCAAAAACTGAACTCCCATATGCAGTTTCCAAGGAAGCTACTGGCATGCATATTACAACAAATGAAGGGAATAAACCAAGAAAGAACATGGCTTAGGATTTAAGAAACAAGGACCCAACACAGGAGAGCAGTGAAGGGAATTCTCAGGAGAGTGATGAAGAGAAATTTCAGGACTTTCAGGACAGACAGCCAGGAGAGCAATTGGTCCAGGTAGGAGCAGGAAGACAGAGGGCTTCAAGAGAAAAATAGAACTGATAAGTTCCCAGATGTGTTTGAATGTATTGCTAGAAGTTTAAACATGTTTATGGCAAGAATTAGTGATGTTACATCAAAAACTAATAAAATGGAGGGGGGAGGGGGTCGGTGGCTCCATAGTGTAGTGGTTAGCACGTCTGCTTTGTACACGCCCCAGGTGGAGCCACGGACCATACCCCCAATGCTCCAAGCTCCCGGGGTGCATCAGGGGTGCCAGGCCCCAGGTGCGCCAGGCCCTGGGTGCACGTCGCAAGCGTGTGGGATGAGATGTTCCGCCTTCAGAGATCCAGTTCTTAAGGGGAAACGGCAACATCCATAGGTCAGGGGTGGAAGTGGGGGTAGGGGAGGGAATTAAAGAGGGGAAAAAAACCCAAAAATCTAATTAAATGAATAACTGGGGTAATCACGAACTCCACGGAAAACAAACAAACAAAAAAAGTGTACAGTTACTGTAACTATAACCATAATATAGTATTTCGTTTATCTGTGAATAATATATATGTAAGTATGATAATTTAAAAATTGAGTATTGATTTAGCAACTGTGATAGAACTATACTGAAAGGAAAATGTGGATTTGTGTGTGATGTCTGGTGGAGCATCTGAATCTTCTACAGAGAAAGCCAATGGATAATATCTAAAAAATAATGGTAAAGAATGATATTTAGAAATATGAAAGTAAATGTCAGAAGGACTAGCTAAAAGAGTTGGAAGTAGTTGCCTTTGAGAAGGGCGCTGGGTGGTGAGAAGAGAGGCAGGACTGCTGCTTTTCACTATCAGCTTCCTGATACCATTTGACTTGGAAAATTCTCTGCATAAATATTTGAATGAAAATAGAATTTAGTTTTAAAAAGTTCACGTATGCATTACCTAAAGGCACCTTTTACACCACCTCTGCTTTAGCAAAATTTGGACAGACCGAGATGCTTCAAATTGTTAGCTGTGTGACCCTAGGCGAGTCGCTCAGTCTCTCTGAGCCTCCATTTTTTTCATCTAGAATATTGAGATAATATAAGTACCTACATCATAGAGTTATCGAGAGGATAAAATGAGATCCTACCTGGGCCTGCACATAGAAGCATCCACTAAAAGGTGTCTACTATCGTGGTTATTGTTCCTTCCATTTCACCTCTTTCAATTCCTAAGTGATTAACTGTGGGCAACTCAGTTAACTTCTCAGAGCCTCACCTTTAAAACTGGAATAAATACTTCAAGCCTCTGAAGAGATAAATGGGATAATGAGTGTAGGGTATCTGGCACCTACCCTCCAAACCTCAGATTTGTCCTTTTTAAAATGAGAAAATCCTTTTAGAGTTTTGTGAGAATGAAATAAAATGACATGGCTGAAGTCTCTAGCACAGTATCAAGGATGCATTTATTTACTTAAAAAAGCTAGCTATGCTTTAGACTAATAACTTTTTTAAGTGTAAAAGTAAGTACTCCTTAAACTTATACAGAGCTGTAAGTCAATTATATCTCAATAAAACTGAAAGAAAAAAGTCACAAACGTAAGACATGCTGATTACAGATAATTTGAAAAATTTAGAAAAGTTTAAAAACAAAATTGCCAGTAACCACAATGTCTCCTGATGATATTTTTTGCATCTATTTCACATATTTATTAGATCAGTCAATATAGGGTAGATCATGCTGCAGGGAAAATCATACAAAAATCTCAGTGGTTTAATAGCACAAAGGTTTATTTCTGCTCATACTCAGATCATGCAAGCCTTGTGACAATCAAGGGTGCTGTTCCCCACATGGTGGCTCCTTCAATCTTCTGGGCACCCAATATTAACCACACTCCTGTGGCTGCTGAGGCAAGGGAAGAGTGGGCTGGGCAGGAGAGCACCAGAAATAAACACTGCCACGAGAAAGTGACCTGGTTGCTTCCCTCACATTTCAATAGCCAAGGTAAGTCACGTGGCTACACTTGATCTTAAGGAGTGAGAAAGTGAAATCCTCCCAAGTGCCTTGAAGTAGAGGGGAGTTGGATATGGGTGAACAGCAATGATGTCTCCCCCTCACATTATAAAACTGAGATCTCATTGTCATATAGGTTCTACCTGCTGCTTTTGTCTTTTATCATTTTATCATGAAGTATTCTTTGAAAATGTGGTAAACATGCAGATTTAATAAAAGGCTTTAAGTAGTATGATGACACGACTTCCCTCTTCTTTTTTTTCTTCTTCCTCTTATACTTTTAGTTTAGGGAACTGTGCATATGTAGGTTCATGCCCCAGATCTTTGAATGCCACAGCTCCGAAATGACTCCCCTGCCCCTCCTGGCTGATGCAGGACGGGCAGGTCCTGTCATTCCTTCTTGGGAGAGCTCGTGCAGTTCGGTGGTGTTGTTCCCTCCAGAAGTAACACGTTTGGAGGTGAGGCCAAGAGAACCTG
>NW_006442484.1:6178608-6191214 GCF_000325575.1 Pteropus alecto
TGGGGTGCGGCTGCACGCAGCTCTGCTGCGGCCTCCTCGCAGGCAGTCAGCCGGCGGTGTGAACGTGCAGTGTTAAAAGTGACACCAGAGTGGTGGAGGCGTCACTGTCAGCCGTTGCAAGAGATGACACCCGGGCCTGCAGGGTTGGGTGAGAGCTCAGGAGTGGCAGCCCCTCCTTGCTTGGGTCCCAGGATTCCAGGGACTGATGGGAAGGGGTCCAGGAAGAAGTAAGGTTGGCCAGCCTGCTGAAGGGGAGAATTTTGTCCCAGGCATGCAAAGTACAGAAAACAGAAGCTGTGAGGATGGTGAGGAACATCTCAAGGTCAAGAGACTAGGAGCAGCAAGAGAAGGGACCAGGGAGTCAGGAAGCCCAGCTCTGCAGGGGGCTGCTCAGTTTGGTTTCCTCCAACAAATTTTTGGTAGGTGCCCATTCTGATCATACAGATAGAACAGTTGTGATTTTCACAAAAGAAGTCACAGACAACCTCTAAGGTTTATAATCAAGTTGTGAAATGTTACTGACACACTTGAAACATTTAAGAGGAAAGTAAAGTGCATTCTTGTCCAGCTTGGCTATGCAGGTGGATGGCTGGGGTTTAAGAGGACCTCAGAAGAGGACTTCCGATGGCCAGGGTTTTAGAAGACTTTAGGAGAAGGAGAGTGTATTGAAGGGCTCCGTCTTTCTCAGCTGCTACCATCCACGGAAGCCCCAGAGAGAAGGAGAGGGAAGAGGAAACAGGAGCAGAGCAAGCAAGCAGAGAGAGGGGGAGATTATTTAATCCACTAGCAGTATATAAACAGGGCAAGGCAGTCATGTCAAACCATGTTGCACATGAAGAAATTGAGACAAAGAGTCTAACCAGTTTCCCCTGGAGGTAGAGCTGTATCTGGAGCTAAGGTAGTCCAGCCTGGTGCATTCTACAGAAAGACTCGTGTACATGTTCTCTCGCAGGCTGTGGGTATAGATGTAAGATCTGACCTGTGTCCAGCATCAGCTTGGGGTTGGACAAAGGTTAATTGTAAAGTAGAATTCAAGAGCATTCACTCCCTTGGAAGTGAAATAAAACAACTCGCGTCTAGCTTTACGGTTTACGAAACACTCTCCTGTTTATTACCTCATTTTTTCCTCACAACAAGCCTGTGACAAACATTTTGATTACCATTTTGCAGTTTAAGAAACTGAGGCTCGATGAGAGAATGTACTGGTTCGTAGAGCTTGTTAGGGATGGATAGAGCCCAGGTCAGCTGATCTCATTTCCAGGCACTCTTCTATCTACGAGTCACTCAAGACAATCCAGATGGTAGCTGATTTGCTCGCCCTGTCCCATTTCCTCTTCCAGTGTGACCTGCTCTCCCTAAGCCCAGTCTGGAGCTAATTGGACCAGGAGTGCGTTTAGAGGAAGCCGCCCATTGGCTGGCCGGCACCCAGTCAGATACTTCTGTAGATCTGTCCTCAGTCTACACAGAGAGGCCCTGGGATCTGGGGAACTGAGGCAGATATTGGGATGATATTAGCATGCAGTCTGCATATACCTGTTTCTGAGGTCCTCAAAACTGCCCTCATTTCTCCTTCACTCCCCACCCCCCAACCCACTCTCCACACCCTCACATACCCTGGAATCTGTGAGCTCTGGAGCCCTTATGACCTTTCTTTTCTCTACCCAAGATTAGTAGGGTTCCCTGCTCCATGGGAGTCAGGTAGCCCAAAGCCACCCAGTAGAATTCAGGGAACCTGGGTTTAGTAGGGCCCCAGAAAGTCATCCTCTTTCCTCTGAGATGACTCCTTTTAGGGGGGAGCACGGAGCCTGCCTACTGCACACACTCTCTGGAGTTGCCAGGCTTGGCCGCTGAGCCCACCTTGGTCAGTGCTGAGACCTGCAGATGACATTTCCACCACACTTATGCTGCTGGCCCAGCACCAGGACTCGCAGCCACCTTTTCCTTGTGTCCTTGCTAAATTCGTGGGCTCAGGGTTGAGCTACCTGTTTTAATAAGTCTTGCAAACTTCCTTGCAGGTTATGCATTCGAGAAATGTTGGTTGAGTGCCCATTGTGTATCAGGCACCATTCCATGAGCACACATTTTGTGTTCGCTCCCAGCTGTGGCCCTGGGATCTGTTTTCCTCTTAATCTTGCTTCTTGGCCATGGAGCTGGGCTTCTCTTGGGCCAGAATTTTCATTTCCTTCTTCACATGCACTTCAGACTGTTCCTCTGGCTTTGCTGTCCTTGCAATCCTGGGTCAAATGCCATCACCTCCATCTAATTCCTGGAAAGCTGGGTTTTGGCCCATCTCTCTGTTGGGCTTTGAGTATATCCAAGCCCTAGAAGCATAACCTGGATTTCTGCTAGGTTGGGTCATATAAAAATGGCCATTCAGGAGAATTAGTCATGAGTCCAGCTTTGAGATACTGCTGGGAGAGAGGGGACCTCGGGAGTAAGAGACCATTTTCACAGCCTACAGATATTCTCAGCTCCCTGATACTAATCACCTTCCCATCTGTACCCTATCCCTCCTTCAAACTCTCTCCTTTCCTTCACCACCAAATAACCTTGAAAGTCTGGTCTCCAAGGTCAACTCTCTCTTCACCTCTCTCTCTTCACCTCTTTCCCGCAGCAGTCCCAGGTCCGCCCGCACTATACCTGCTTCACAGGTAATTGAATTGTCTCAATCCCAAGAATGCATCTCCTACTCTCATTTGTCTCTCCTCTTTCCCACAGTGACCTCTTCCTTCCTTCCCCAGGTCTCCTTCTTTTAGCCTTGGTGTTACTCCGATTCTTCCTCTCTCCTGATCACGTCTTAATCTTACCTGGAAGCACATCGTGACCTCACTTTACAGATGAGAAAATGGAGGCTCAGTGAATATAAGTAAGCTGCCTGCAGTCATGCAGCTGGGAAGCTGGGGAGCCAAGATTTGCAGAGTCTGACCGAAGAGGCACCCCAGGCTTCACCCCTGTGTCGCATGTTGACCAGCCATCCGCTGAAATCACGCTGGGGCCCTGGCCTTCCACTCCAGTGGAGCCCATCGCAGCCCCTCCCTGCAGGCTTTTTCTCCCATGAGGCCACACATCTTGAAGATGTTTATCCAATTTAAACCAAGATGTCATTTGTCACCTCCACATCTCTGTCATGATGAGTAAGGCTGCGCAGCTTCTCATTTCCTTAGAAGCCATTTGTAGCTCCTCTCCGTGAATGGCCTGTTGCTATTTGCTCGATTTCCCCTGGGTTGTTGATTTCCCACTTACTGTAGGAGTGCTTTAGCATTTAAGGAAACTCACCCTTTGCCATATGTGTTGCAAATATTTTTTCCAGTTTTTTTTATAGTGGAATTTTAACATAATATGCAGTTGAATTTTCAATATTTATTTTTTGGCTTGACATTTACCATCAATCCAGTCAGCCTTCTGCAGTGTTCTTCCCGGCTTTGGGGGCGTGAGGTCTCCCCACACCCTACTCTGAGCCCTAGAGGCTGAAGGGTGTGATCCACATTTGGCTCTGCTAGCCTTCCTGTTAATGTTACCTTCGGATTCCTCAAAGACAGGGTGAGACCTACATGTGAGCCCTTCCTCCTGAGGAGGCCCTGGTGAAGAAGAAGGAAACTCGGAGCAGGTGTCTCTCACCCTTTATCTGCCAGGGGTGAGTGGGGCAGAGCAGCAGGATGCCTAGGAACAGCCCACTGACAGTGAAGAACTCTTTGGCAGGGTGGGTGAGTGAAGGTGGGAGGAGGGGAGTAGAAGAAATTTGGAGGGATCTGAAGGCAAGAGAGATCTATGCCAGGAGGAGACCCCAGTGCATTCCAGACGGAGCAATGTAAGAACAAAAGTGTGCGAGGCCTATTTGGAGGACAATAGGAGTCTGCCTTGGCTGAGACAGGTTCCTGTGAAGGGTGAGAGGGCGGAGGGCAGGCTGGGGACACGAGGTCCCTGAGGTGGCGGCGGGAACATTACTGCTTCTCACAGAGGCGGGAGCAGCGATGGGTCCCCACAGCCAGGCAGGGTGGGGGTGGCAGTGTGGCAGTGACCCTGGTTGAGACAGCAGGGAAGGGAGGGGCGGCTTCTTGGTGCAGCCTGGCGATGCCCTAATTAAGCCGGGTACGTTTCCCAGCCCAACTGTCAACTGCACGCTGTGTAAGCCAGGAATGAATATTCCCAAAGCGCCAACAGAAGGAAGTTCTTCATAAAAACGGAGCCCGAGGGTGTGAAGGGAAAACAAGCCCTGTTCACACGCAGGCAGCGCATCCGCTCGGCACAGCCCAAGGGGACGAAGCCCACGACACCCAGGGTCCCCGTGAGCCCCAGCGCGCAGATGTTGAGTGGGTCCCTGGAGCTGGAGGCTCTTTTCCTGTTTCCCTGCTCCTTCGAGGGCCGGGAGGACAGGCTGCCCCCTGCATGCAAACACACCCAGATAGGTGGCTTGATGGGGCTTCCTTGGCCTCAGTGGGGGTCAGGGAGCTCCAGCCTGGGCTCTGAAATGCCCTTTCCCGGTGTTCCTGTGACAATGTGACTTTCAGCAAGTGACGCCACCTCTCAATACTTCTTTTTCCTTTCCTGAGACATGAGGTTAATAACAAACACTTCTGGCCGGTTCTGAGGACTGAAGGAGATACACACATATTGCTGGCTATAGCATGGCTCCATAAACGAAAGGAGATCTGAGGAATGGAGAGCAGAAAAGATATTTTTAAAGGAATTTCTTCTTTTCCTGCTCCAGGACTTTGCCTTCTGTTCCTCTACGTGCTGCAGTGCCTGCCGGAGGACTCTCTAACAAGAGGTCCTGCTATGGCACCCCCTGTCTAACCCCTACCAGGGCTCCTTTCACCAACAAAACAGCTATCAAGTCATCATTGTCTTTGGTTCTATCTCCTCCTGGGTACCCAGGCCCCAGCCAGATCCAGATTTGGCGGTTTTAGGATCAGCCATATTGCTTTGCCAGCCTTTTCCCTTTCTCCCTCCCTCCCTTCCTCCCAGTGCCTCTGCAGAGGCTTTAGTGAGGCTTTAGTGAGGGTGTGCTTGGGAGCCAGATGGCCTGAGGTTGATCCCAACTTGATAGCCTCAATAGCACCTGGCCCCTTGCAGGCCTACATTATTCACTCTGCCCCCAACCAGCCCCCTTGAGCTCAGTGTCACTTTCTCTTTACCTGCCAGTCTCTCCTCTTGATTGGCAGCTCCTGGGGCAGGTGCCAAGCCTCCTTCACTCTGCTTCGTCAGCACCTAACACAGTGCCTGACACATAATAAGTGCCCAGTGAATATAACTGGCAGTGCAAATGGTAGCCTGTATGCTATGGGTGAGTAGTACCCACAGGAACCTCTTTCCACAAATAACCAACATCTATCAGCCTATAGCTCCACCGTTGGTCAGTTCTTTGGGCAGGACAGGCTGCATAATTTGCAGAGCCCATTGCAAATGAAAATACGGTTTCTTTATTAAAAAGTTAAGAATTGCAAGATGGTGACAACAGAGCATTAAACTAAGCACGGAGCCCTTCTGAGTGTGGGCCCTGTACCACTGCACAGGTCACACACACATGAAGCAGCACTGCGTTTGGGTCTTGGACGTTAGATACCTTGGGTGTCTCCCATTAAAATGTTACCACCACTCCCTCTTTCAGGGGCAATGCCTGTAATGTGGTCTTACTCAGCTGAAGAGCAGCATTTCCCTCTTTAGGGAAGAGCTTCTGAAAGTCCCGGAATCAGTGGGTGAGGACGTGGCCATTCTTCCAGACAGGCCAATGAAGCTCTGATCACAAACAAAAACAAAACCCTAATTAGATTCTTTTTCAAGGTGACTATTAAGTCACAAACTTCCCAGCCCCTTGCCCTGCTCTTTGTCCCGCTAATCAGGTCTTTCTTGGATGCTGTGACTATTTATTGAGTACTCACTGTGTGTACGCAGTGCTTTAGGCCCCAGGGATATAACAGTGACCAGTGTAGATGAAGCCCCTGCCCTCCTACGGCTGACGTTGTAGTGAGGGAGACAGATAATAAATATAATAAGGAGACAAATATACAGTATAATGTCATGTAGTGCTAAGTGCTATCTGGCAAACAACCTAACAACAACAAAGGCAGGTTAAGGGTGATAATTGTAAGGCACGGAGTGGAGGGGAGTGTGTGTAACAGTAGACAAAGTAGTCAGGGAAGGCCTCCCTGAGGAGGTGCCTTTTGAGCAGAGACTTAGATGCGTTAAAGGGCAAGTCATGCCCAGGTCTGTTGGTAGAGTGTTCAAAACTGCAAGAATAGCAAGTGCAAAGTCCCTGAGGCAGGAATGAGACTGGCAAGAGCAGCATGGATGCAGACAGGGGTAGTGTGGAATCTGGGAGGTCATGGGGACCCGGACCAGGCAGGGGCTTGTAGGCTTCATGAGAAGTTTGATTCTGATGCCAACTGGCCAGAGGGTAAGAACTCATTAGTGTCAGGCTATCATTTCCCTTACCATGGAGGACGCCAAAACTACTTTTCTTTGGCTTACTCGGCTTCTGCGTTTCAGCAGCACCTCTAGGGAGCCATGGCAAGAGAGGAGACACAGGAAATGAGAGGGTGCTGAGCTCGAATTTTTTCTTCCGCAGTTACTGCCTCTGGGATTTGGGTCTGAACTTAAACTCAGTCTCAGACTCCTTTATTGCATGCTGCAGCTTTGTTGGGAGGCTCAGGATATAAAGCACCTAGTAGGAAGCCTGGCACACAGTAGGCACTCATAGGCACTTGGTAAGCATTAGCTACAATTATCACCCTTTTTACCTTTTCCAGAGAGTTCGCCATTGGTTCTAATCACAGCATCACTGGAATTCCAATGTCTCCACCCTCTTGGGGAACAATAGTATTTTGTTATGTGCATTGTCTTCAAGTTTCCTTCCTGAGGGGAAAAAGGAAAGGAACTTAATGTTTGTTCAGTACCAACCCCCTGCCTGGTACCTGGCACAAATAATTCCATATCATCCCCTGGCAAGCCTGGGGTGTGAGCAGTACTATACCATTTTATGGTCAAGGAGCTGAGGTTCAGAAGAGCTCAGGGATGCAGTGACACAGTAAGTGGCAGGCCTGCGGTCAGCTTGATGACACTGGAGGCTGGCTGGCTGCTCCTTCCATGATTTTACCGAGAGGAAAACCCAAGAGCTAATGGTTATGGGCTCGGCTGGACTCTGGGGCCAGATGCCGGGGTCTGAATCCTGTCTGTGTTTCTTCAAGGGAAGTTTCCAAGATTACAGTTCAAACTACTGCATGCCTCAGTTTCCCCATCTATAAAATGAGGAGAGTAACAGTCCCTTTCCCATAGGGTTATTGTGAGAAAGAAATGAGATAACTCATGTTTATCCCTAAGACAGTCCTGCCTGGCGCACAGTAATTGCTCAAATATTCTTAACTATCATATTATTGGACAATGCTTTCTGAATCAGCCTTTAAGCCTACCCTTCCCTGGGCTACTCCAAAGACAGTGAAACGAGGGAAAACTTGGCTGTGAGGTCTCCCTTCTGTGGCTATAGAAGGCCACAGCAGTATACCCGACCCCACATGCTTTTCTGCACTGGGCTCTTGCCTCCCCCCGTCCCCAACCAAAGGGTAAAGTTGAATTCTCCTTATCCTTGTATCAGGAAACAGAAGTGACACCATCTGAGTTCCGAGCCTGTGTCAGAAAAGGCTACACATTGTTCTCTGTTTCTCTTGGGCTGCTCCCTCTGGGGAAGCCAGATGACACAGAAGAAGTCCAGGGACCAGTCATCCTGGAGAGACCTTGAGTATGCCCCCAGACATGCCAGCATGCCAGCAAAGTTGCATCAGACCCATAGTTGGCATCATGCAGAGCCCTGCCCAAGCTCCCGACCAGAGGCTTCTCTGAAGCCGTGGGGGGTTGCTGTTTCAGAAGCAGTGTGTCGGGGTGGGGGTGGGGGATCAGCTGAAGCTGGCTGCTAGGCAGGCCTCTGCCTGTTCTGGGGGCTTCGATGCACTTACACAGGGTATATAACCTGAACAGAGGGGTGGCCCCACTCAAAGTTGCCTTTGGGGACCACCTCGGGACAGCTCCCGGCCTGTTGCTCCTGTGTGCATCTCTTTCCAGCTTCGTGTTCAATAACGTTACGATGGCTTGAAATTTTCCTTGGTGGGGGTAGCCACGCCATAGAAATTGCCAAACACCACAAGTCAGGCTCCCCTTGCCCCATTCCCCATAACTGGCTCACCAGTGGGCATGGCCTCTTTCCTCATCTCCTTGAGTGAGCGGATCTCATGTGACAGCATCACTTCCATAGACTTGAATCCTCCAAGCTGGGGGCAGGCTGGCTTAGGTTAGGGGGCGGGCTGACAGGTGGGCCATCTGTCTCTTGATACTCTGACCATTAAATAAGTCCAGGCTCACTACTGCCTTCTCACACAGTCCCAGGTGAGCAGCATTCCTCTCATCTCATAGTTGGGTAAACCGAGGTCAAAGGCCTTGCTGAAGTCTGTGCAGCTTTTTGGAGGCAGAGACGAGTCAATCTCAGGTCTATCAGGCTGAAGGGGTCTTAGAATCCTAAGTCCTGACCATTCCTTGTCCAAGCCACAGAAGCCCAGGGCAGAGAGCAAACTTCAGTTAGAGTTCCCACAGCAAGTTAGAGAAAAGCCAAGATGGGAATTCGGGACCCCCGACCCCAGCCAGGGCTCTCCCCACACCCTTTCTCTGCCCCCGGGATCCTTTCACTAGCCATTCTCGCCTTCTGACAGAGACCCTGGTTCCTCAAGTGCAGCCTGCAAACTGCTTGCTGGTGGCTGGTTTGTGTGTGGATTCAAATAAAGGCATCACCCCCCACTCTGTGTCTGACCCCAAGGTCCCAGCTCTGAGACCTGCCTCCCACGCTTGGCCTGGCCCAGTTTGTCTCAGTCTCCTGCACTTTGTATTCTGCTTATCTCCTTGCAGGGTCAATATTTGCTATTTAAATGAATGCTATTTGCTTGTGTTTGAGATTTTGCATTTTACCTCATATTTTGGGTCATGGAAGGGAGAATCTGGGGTCAGTGAGGTGGCCTGAAGCTCCTAGCAGCCACTGGGACCACGGAGTGGCAGAGAAGAAATCTGCCCAGGATGACCAGCCCTATTTTCACTGCTTCATGCATATTGATATTTATACCTGTACTCTCACTCATGTTCACATCTGTTCATTGGAAAAACTTTTCCTGAACGCCAGCCTCCTTCCAGGCAACTGCTAGGTCTGGGAAACTTAGAGGTGAATCAAACAGCATGTGGCAAAGATGGCTACGCTCTTGCCAAAACTCACTTTTCCATCTCCAGGGTCTCCTGCAAGATTATAGCTCCCAGCATCCACTGTAATTAGATGTCTTCAAATGATAAGTTTTGGGGAATGGAATGTTGGCCAGAGAGACAAATGCCACTTTCCAGGCCGGTCTCAAAACAATCTCAAAATCTTCTCCATTTTCAGCCGGAATCGGAAGATCCAGTGGAGAGCTCCAAGGTTGCTGCAGACAACATGGCAGCCACTAAATACATGCAGTTATTGAAATGAAATTGATTAAAATTAAGTAAAATGGAAAACTCAGGTCCTCAGTCGTACTAGCCACATTTCAAAGGTTCAACAGCCTCGTGGGCACAGAAATCTCAGAAGGTTCTAACGGAAGGTGGTGCTCCAAGTCCCAAGGTTCTGAACGATCAAGTGAAAGGCCACCCACCAACCAGGAATATCACGCCAAGTTACGTGTGACAGAGAAATAAACTTTTACTAAGTTCAGTTTGGTGGTGGGGGGGGGGGGGCAGCAAGAAGGGAGCAGCGTTTGTTATTTACTCTAATTAATGCACAGCCCTTGGCCTGGAGGAGCTTTCCATTTAGAGGAGAGGTGCAGACCAAAAACAGCCAGTCCTGAGCCCTGCAGGATGCTGAGACAGAGGGGCACGGAGGCTGTAAGAGCCTGAACCTGGAAACAAGAAGGGAAGGTCAGAGAAGGCCCTGCGAGGGAGGGAGGACCTTACCCAGTCCTGAAAGTCAAACAGGAGCAGGTTGCAGAGGGAGAAGGGTGAGGCAACCATTTACCTCTGTGTCTCTCCCTTGCTTCCTAAAGCCCGCCTCTCCCTCCTCCCTGCTACCAAGGGCCTCCTGCTCCCCTCCTTCTCTAGGACAGACATCAACATCCTGATTCTCCTTGGGGGCCCATACCGCCCCCTTTCATAGTGCCTCCTGTCTGGAGTGGAGAGCGGGGAAGGGGAACTGATTTCATTGAAAAGGAGGAGGTGGGTCTGAGGCCAGATCATTTCCTAGGCCACAGAGTGTGTGGGACTGGGAGCTGAGGCAGGGATGAAATGCAGGGGCTTCAGGAACTAGAACATAAGGACCTCTTTTTCTTCAGGGGTTTCTTAGCAGGTGAGAAGTCAGCCTGGAGCTGGGAGTGGTCATCTTTCTCACCCCTTGGGGAGAGCCTGCTGGCAACAGAAAGCAACGTGGAGGAAAATAGAATCAAGAAATGAAGAGAAACAGATTCCCAGGACACTGTACACCTAAGAGCAGACAGTGCTGGGCTTCTTAGTTAAATGAGCTAATAAATGCCCTTTAAAATTTGAGCAAGTTTTGGTGGAGAGTGAAAAAAAATTTCTTGTATAGTTGTTTTCTCAGGTAGGACTCTGATAAACTCATTTGTATAGTGGTGCCAATTCATTCGGTGTAGCCCGTTTGAAGGTTAAGTGTGACCGCAGGCTTAGGCTCAGCCAGATAGTAAGCGGTGATCAGCAGTAGTTGAGAGAGATGTTGGGCACTGTTTTCAGGGTGGAGAGCTTTATTGTATCCACTATAGATGACAGAGAGAAGGGGTATGAGGCATCCTGGGCCCTAAGCCAGCCCACTAATCATTAGCAGAAGGAAAAGTAGGGCCACACCCCAAATATGGGGTGGAGTGGGCAGGCACAGGCAAAGTGGGGATTCCCTACAGAAGCCTCAGGGATCTGGTGAAGACAGTGGTCCTTACGTTGACCTTCAGTTTCTGGCCAGGGTAGACAGCTGGCCTGTAGTGAGGGGTTATCCCCTTTATCCCCAGGTCTCCTAGGCCCAGACAGAGCCCACTGCCCCTGGGTCTGGGGTCTCCTCCCTGAGGGGAGACTGAGCTCCCTCTTCTCTCTGAGGTCCCAGCATCTGAGGGTGTGAGGAAGAAGAAGGCAGAAGACCCAGGCCCGGTTGGGCCAGTAACTCACAGACAGTCTTGAGCTGCTCATCCAAGGGCCTTAAGCTCTGGTCCACTAATGTAAAGTTTTTTTATTTGTTTGATTTTATATATTTTTAGCTACTGTACCAGTCAGGGTAACAGAAGGAAACAGATTGCACACTCAAAGTAGAAGTACTTGAGAGTTTCATAGAGAAACTATTTATAAAGTGAAGGTCAAGGCGTAGGTCACCGTAAAGGATCTGTTCCCACCACTAGGCTTAAAGAGACAAAGGTGCAGGGAATATTACGGATCCCAGCAAGAGAGCCAAGCGGAAGGAGCTTCCTGACAGCCAGGGACTCGGCCAGAGACCACAGGGGGGAGCCCCCTCTCAATTGCCAGGATACCTCACTGGCTCCCAGGAGAGGTTCATCCAATCCTGGCAGGTGCAGACAGACAGAGAAACTGGGCTCCCTGAGTGACAGGCCAGGGCTCTCATCCCAGGTTTCCTCTGTGCTCAGGAGAACACATCTAATGGTGACTGGACAAAAGCTGTGAAGCCAGATGCCTGCTTTCTAATCCTACTTCTAGTACTAAGTTACTTCTCAATGCCTCTGTTTTCTCACCTATAAAATGGGGGTGGTAGCAAAATCTGCCTTACAAGTCTGAATGATTTAATAAATAGAAGCTTTTTAGAAGAGTCTTGCATATATTGAGGCCTCAGCATGCTTTGGATAGTGTCATTAGTCATAGGCGCTGTGCTAACTCCGTCACCCGCACCATCTCATTTAAGCATTCAACAAGCCTGGTCCCAAAGCCTGTGCTCAAAGCCTCTGTCCTAGCTGCTTTCCTTTTGAGAGACTATCCTACACTCAGGTCTGTGTGAAACATTCATTCATTTTCCAGGCTGGTCGTCGCTATAAAATTGTTGGCTGTTTTCTTTTGTGAGGCAATCTGGTGCAGTGGAAAGAATCTCCATTTTCTCATCTGAATTTTTTGCCTGTTACAAGAAGGAATACATTGGTGTGTGTTCATGAGCTCGAGGCACACTGGGCACCAAAAGGGCAAATTTTCTTCCCTTCCCTGTGGAACCTGCAGAATCTCGGGACAGCTGTGATTCCCTAATATACTTTGTCATCAGACTCCTATGCCTGCGGTGCTGGTTAAAAATAGATTCCTGGGCCATGCCCCGGGATTACTGAGTCAGGCTGTCCAAGGTGGGGCCCTGCAATCTGCACTCTATTCCAACACCTCAGGGGATCACGAGGTGGCTGGTACCCTGGCCCCTGGGCCTCCAGGCTAGGGTGTGTTAACCACGGGAGCTCTGGGGAGGACTCTGGCTGGGTCTAGAGCAGCGTTTGTCAGTGCAGTGACAGAGCCGGTCTTGGAATCGCACAGCCCTGTCTGAACCTGGGCTCGGTTATGCTCTTGCTGAATGACCTTGAACAAGTCCCTTCACCTCCCCGAGTCTCGCTTTCTGCCTCCATCAAATGCAGA
>NW_006442484.1:6191328-6194491 GCF_000325575.1 Pteropus alecto
GTGTCCGGCGTGGAGTCCACCTCAGCGCCTTAGGAGCTCCCTATGGTGATGAAGGGGGATGAAGAAAAGACGATTTCCCCAAAGGTGGGCTCAGAGCAGGTGCCCCAGCCGGCTGGTAGAGGAGGGGTTAACGATGACTGTGTCCCAGGAACAATAAGTGGCCGGTGGTGGAAACGCTGAACTGTGATGATGGGGCTGACAGGGGCTATTTTCAGAGCCCAACCGCATGGAGTAATAGGATTGGAGCGGAGGCAAGCGTGACCAGAGCCGATGTTCTCAGCTACCGAGGCAACGGCCGGCTGGCTGCGCCAAACAAAACACTCCGTGCTTCTCTTCCCCCCGCCCCCAGCGGGTTTTATCTTGACCTTCATGCAAGCCACCCTCACAAACAGCAAGAAAAGGATTGCTTTTGATTTCCTCACTGTGTTGTGCTTCAGACCCACTGTTCTCACACCATCAGGCTCCAGCTTGATGTCCATGGCACAGTGGGGACACTGAGGCAGGGATGGTCTAAGTGGGAAGTGAACTCAGATGTCTGACTGTAGCCATAGGCCAGGAATTCTTCACCCTTCTACCAAAAGCCCTGCTTAGGAGAAGATTCCTTTCTGCCCTGCACACCTGGGGACAGTGTCCATCTGCCCCTTTATTGCCACGCCCACCAAAGTTGCTCTGAAGGGGAAGGCAGGGACACACCTGCTCTCAGTGCTCAGATGAGCATAAGACCTGCTGAAGAGGGGACACAACAAAGGGCATCTCGATAAGTGTCCAGTGGTAAGGGGCGGGGTACACGAGGGGTTTAATATCCTAGTCCTCATACCTCTGTGACACAGGCCTTCTTGCTCCCATGTCCCAGGTGTTGGCCACTCGCTAAGAAGTGACAGGGCTCCTTGGTCCTCTATTTCAGGTGCCAGGAGGTCCTCAGGCTCAGCAGGGGACACCTCCATTCACCCCTGCCCTACCAGGGCTTCCTCCAGGGCAGATTGGCATCTTATGAAATAATACATTTAGAAAAGTGGGAATGTGCATGTTTTTTCTTCTTTTCTTCATATATGACCTTCCTGCCAGCCTGCCAGAGGCACCCAGTGCCTCGGGGAGGATTAGAGTTGTAACAAGACACAAAGAAAAACTGAGCTTAAGGCCAGACTAGGATCTCCAAGCTCATGACACTTTGAAAACCAGGCTCGGCTGCAGGAGTAAAGCTTTTCTAAATTCTGCACGTTGTCTCCTTTATATCAAGTACAATGCCTTGCAGTCATTGTTAGATTTACTCTGAGCCGATGTGGGGTAGAGAGGACACTGAAAGTGACAAGAAGATGAGCTTGAGCAGGACAAGAGGGATATCAGGAGAGGATACATGGGGCTGAGAAGGCTGCTGAATTCCACAGGACCCAGTGATATTGTCAGGCCAGGCCGGACTCTAGAAGAGGTGGAAGAAAGAAACTCCGTAAGTCAAAGGAAATGCTGATGCTCCATCCCCTCCTGTTCCCTGAGCTTCTGGAACCCAGGATCCAACCTCCACAACGTGGGCTGAAATGGCAGGGATGAAGTTTCAGGAAGTGTGAGAGGGGCTTGCACTAGCATCCCCAGGCTCCTAGACTCCCAGCTATGTGGAAGGGAACCAGAGGTTGGTGAATTTGCCAAGGGGTCAGCTCTATGGCCAAGAACCGCAGAAACACCACCATGGGGGAGGTGGGACATCAAGGGTCAGAGCCAGGCCTCTGGGCAGCAGCCCTACAGTGGGGAATGAGCATCAGGGCCCAGAGCAGTTCCCCGCTACATGAATTAGGTGCAGTGAACAGACCATGGGACCCCAGGCCACAGGACTGTAGGGCTTTTGCAAGAAAGATAGCCCATCCCCTGCACCCGAGGGACCAGCCATAGTCCTCTGCAGCAGAGGGAGAGGGAGCGGAGTGTCCTCGTGAGAGCAGGAGACAGCCCTGCAGTGGCTCTGACCTTTGAAAAGTCAGATACATAATAGCTAAAAGAAATGAGATGAACTTGAGCTAGGAAGTTTAACTCTCACTTGCCCAGGAAGATGAGGTCAGGTGAAGTGTTATTTGTGTGTGTGTGCTTGTGTGTGAGCATCCAATTGTGCACTGTGTACATTTGGAGCCCCTGCCCCAGCTGGTGCAGGCCCCGAGCAGCCCTGCGGTGGGACTGGTCTCTATTGCAGGCAATGTGGCAATCTCCAACAGCAGCTGGGCCCAAGTTCACCCCAAAGCTATTTCTGAGGGGCAGATTGGCTGAGCAAATGAAGAGTGTAAACAGGATTGCAGGGGGATTATTTAAACGCTTTGGGCAAACAAAGTTTTCCAGCCCCTGGGGCTCCCCTGGAAGCACCTAATGACAGGCAAACAAAGGATGCGCCAATTTATCCATTCACTGAGGCTCCGCCTCTTGGGACCCTTGCCCCACCCCAAGTCCTCCTCAGCTGTGTTCACTGGTTAACCTTGATAACATTGCCTCACTGAGAGTTCAGCCCTCTGTCATTGTCCTCCTCCCCCAATCACTCGCCCCTCCCCCCACTGTGAGTGGAAATTAATGAGGTGTCCACATGACCCGCCAGCCTCTTGTTTAATATGCGGCAGAGGTCAGCGTCGCAGAAGGGTGGCCGTGCCCTGTAGTCCAGGCTTGCCCAGAAGGGAAGAAACGGTTGATCCGGGGTTTTATGTTTCTATTAATACCCGAACACAAACGCACTGTGACTCACCTGGTCCTGCCCAGAGCTCAGGAGCCGCTACCTACCACCCCCAGCCCTGGACCTGGCCCCAGGGGTATCCCCACTTGCAGAGGGTTCAAGAACAGATTCCAGCTGCCCACTGAGGCAGAAGCTTGAGAGTGTTCCCGAAATCAGCCTTTTAGTAAGCTTTCCTGGTGAAGTTTCTGTTGGCTACTGGAGTTTAGGAATCACTGGCCCAGTCGGTACTGGGCATCTAGATTCAGTGACTGAATACTGACCAAATAAATGGAAAAAGGAATGACCAACCAGCCAGTGCTACTAAGTGGGGTCTAGAGCCAACTCCACCATTGAGCAGCTGAGTGACCTTAAACCAGGCCCTCCACCTTTCCTCACATGTGGAGTGGGTTTGGGAGATGGTTTAATAAGATAATCAACTTTAAAAACTTGCAGCGTGCCTGACACAAGAGTGTTAAGAGCAGGAAT
>NW_006442484.1:6194512-6204705 GCF_000325575.1 Pteropus alecto
TGAGAGAGGAGAAATGTATAACAGCTTTATTCAGCTATAATTCACATACGATAAAATTCACCTGTTTGAAATGTACAATTCAGTGATTGCAATATATTCTATGGCGTGCAGTTCTATTAGTCATAGCATTAATATTAATTTCCGTTTCCTCTAAGCAGGTTGTCCTAGGTGGGACCCGTGGGAGCCAGACTCCCGCTTGCCAAGATTTGAACACTCTTCTTAACATGTGCCCTGTGCTGGCCTCTCCTCCCTCTTCCTGTCCCCTCCCTACCGTAGTGAGACCACAGTGGTTAACTAGGCGTGGTGCCCAGCAGGTGTCTGTGCCGATGCCTGAGGTCCTTGGAGAGCTCTTGGGCTAAATGGTTAGTGGCAGGGACAGGGTGCAAGGATCCATCCACCTCCAGTTCTCCAGCCGTCTTGTCCTCTCCCTGACCATGACAGTGAGCAGGGAGTGTCCTGCCCTTTTACTGTCTCCTTCATGTGGCATCTGAGCTGCCCAGCTGAATCCTCTGAAGACCTTAATTTAGAGGTGGGAAAGGTGGTAGGGATGTCAGGGCACCAGGGTCACCACACAGCCCAGCACCCCTCCTGGCAAGCTTGAGCTCAACTATTTTTACTTTGAAATGTCCTTCAGCAGCTAAAAATGTCTTCTCTTCCCTCCTTTCCTTGAGCTCTAATCTCTGAGCTGACCATGCTCTCTGGCCTGGCTCTGGAGTTGGTCAGCCTGCATGTGTGCCAGAGGCATGGGACCCTGTGCGTGTGTGTGTGCATGTGCTTATATGCACATGTGTCTACAGGACTCTGTGTGTTTAACATCCACAGGATGCATCCATGTGTGGGTGTGCCTGAACGTGCAAGAGTACACATCTGCAAAGACATTTTTTGTAATGAGCGTGATTTCCATTGTGCATATAAGTGCCCGAATACATGAGCTTATGCATGTAAACATGCAAGGGTGTATGTGCAAGAGTATTCTGTTTGTACAGATTCTTCAGCGATGTCAGGTTAGGAACCACAGCTGTCAGACCAGTGTTCAGAAATGCAAACCGCCAAATGGAACAGGCAGCTCCCACCCATAGTGCTCTTTTCCCACTCTTCATGAACATTCATAAATGTGTTGAGTCCTGATCAGACACCAGACTCAGAGCTTTGCTGCACTATGTCATCTAATGATAACAACTCTAGGATGCATTATGATCCCACTTTACAGATGAGGAGTCCAAAGCTCAGGCGGTAATAACTTGAAGTAACAGAAACAGATCTGACTGGTTCCCAAGTCTCTGCTTTGTGGTATTCTGTGTTGTCTGCCTATGATGACTGTAAACACTCATACATTTTAATAATAACTCAGAGCCAGTGCCAGTGCGTTGCTATGGTTGTCCGTGAGAACATCTGGAGGGTAGTCTGTGTTGCAGAGATCGTTGAAGTGCTGGTCTTGAATGCAGATGCTCAATTCAGAAACCTGGCCCCAAAGGGTAGGCAAGCTGGTAAGCATTAGGGCTCTGGGCAGCATCTTGCTGAGGCTACCCAAGATGAGAATGGGCAGACGATCTCAGATTTCCGTTCGTCCATGGGACAAGCTAGTCCTCTGCTTAGAGGACCCCCAATCTAGGCCTGAACCCTGGGCAAGAGAACATCCCTAAGAGGCAGACAGGATGGGAAGGCTCCCCTTGCCCTCACCTGGTCTCTGCCAGCCTTGGAGAGACCCTGCTGTGCCCTGTCTAAACTCTGTCATCCAGACCCGAACAGCTGAAGGGAGGGAGGGAGGAGCTCTTCCTGGGAGCCCCATGTAAAATAAACAGCTGCGTTTTGTGCCTGTTGAACCAAAGAGACTTATCAGGTCACTAAATTACACTTTTCTCCACAAAATGAACTAGACCTAGAAATAGTGGAGGCTGTAAGCTGGCTTCCAGAGCCCCTTCGGAGAAGTATTAGGTCATCATCATAAATCAGTGTGTGGCGAGGCCGGTGCTCAGGTCAGAATAGACCAGCACAGGAGTCCCAGGCTTCGAGGAGGGGGCTCCTGGAACATCGTCTCTTAGAAGACCCCCAATATCCCTTCAGGAAGGGGATTTTCTGCCCACTTTGGATGAGGAGCGGTTCCTCACTTGACAAAGTTGATGCAGTGTTGGAGAGGGGCCTAAGTCCCTCTCTGTTCCCGCTTCTTGCTGCCTCTCTGTTCTGCTGCTGAGAGACATGGTTCTCCCTTATCAGGAGGTCCTGGGGGAGTGCCTCCAAGTGTCCTTGCTTCTGCAGCTCAGGAGTAGACCTTCATCTTCCCTGGTCCCAGCCTCCTCTCTCTTCAGACATACCTCCAGGCTACAACTCTGGGTCAGTTTGGCTGGGCAAGGCATCCCAATCTGTGCATGGGGCTAGGATGGGGCTCAGAGACTTGGAGCTCTGGCCTCAACTCTGTCACCATGCAGCTGGTGATTTGGACAATGCCTTTACCTCTCCCTATCCCTATCCCCACTGGCCCTGGCACCTCGGCTACATATTCGATAGTCTAGGTGAAAACGATCACCGGCTGAGCACTTTAGGGATCATAAGACCTATCTCTGTCTCTTGTCCTGAAACCCTCCAACCTTTACCTTCAAGACTGAGCAGTGGTTGGAGAGGTAGTGATGGGTCTCTTGTGGGTGGTCATGGTTCTGATCCTGGTCTGCCCTCTCCAGTAGTGCCACTTTGGGTCCTGTGGGCAGCATTGGAGGGTTGACAGTGAGAGAGATTTATTGGGGGTAAGGCCTGTGAAAGAGAAAACGTGCAGAGACCTGGATTGGGCAGGAGGGCCTCAGAACAACACGTACACATGACAAAGTCTCAGCCAACTCTGCAGGGAGATCTGGAGTAGAGATTGCCCCTCAGAGGAGCCTGTGCTGGGCAGGATATCCAGGCCCTAGTACAACCCCTGTTAGTTCCTGCTGGGGCTGCCCGGGAAGTACATGGCCTTGACGCAGAAGTGGAGGTGGATCATGAAAGTGTTGCACTGAGGCTGGAGGCTCCTGAGCTCCCATAGCTGAACAGCAGGTTCTCTCCTGAAAGGAGATGGGAGAGGCACCTCCATGGTTGCCACACCAGCTGTGTGACCCTGGGCATGTAATTAACAGCTCTGAGCTCAGCCTCCTGGTCATGGAGTGGTGCTGAAGACGGCATCTTCAAGGTCGTAACACAGTGCCTACTACATGAAGGTGCTGAGTAGTGGTCACTGCGGCTGTCACCACGGTTTTAGCCTTGCTAGTGAGGTTTCTCCACTGGCTGTTGGGATCTATGTCCTGGAGAGGAGCTTTCATTTCTGTCTTCTCTCATCCAGAGCTGTTGGCTGGGTCGAATGGGGTTCTTGCCAACAACTCCTACTGCATGTGTGCCGGGGGAAGGCGGGATTGGAGAAGGCATAGTTTCTATGGCCTGATCTCCATTTCTATCCCTAGGAGCTGGCCTTGTGTGATTGAAAATAATGTGGTGTCATGAGCCAAACTGTTTCCCTGCAAAATTTGTATATTAAAACCCTAACCTCCAGTACCTCAAAATGTATTTGGAGATAAAGTCTTTAAAAAGGTAATTAAATTTATAACTGGAAAGTAGAGTGGGCCCTAACACAGTATAACTGGTATCCTCCTCAGAAAATAAAATTTGGACACAGACAAGCACAGAGAGAAGATGGTGTGATCACACAGGGAGAAGACAGGTATCTACAAGCCAAGGAGAGAGGCCTAGGACAGATCTTTTTCTCACATGGCCTCCAGAAGGAACCAACTCTGCCCACACCTTGATCTCAGACTTCCAGCCTTCAGAACTGTGAGACAATAAATCTTTGGTGTTGAAGCCATTCAGTCTGTAGTACTTTATTTTGGCAGCCTGAGCTGCTAATACATGTGGTAAAAATGCATCCGCTAGAGTAATTTCAACTTCAAGTAAGACATGTGAGTAAGAGTGGCTTGACCCATGGAGACATTTAATTATCTCATATGGCAAGAAGCATGGAGATAGATGATTTAACAGGGTTGTCAAGGATTTGGCTCCTTCCCAACTCTGCACTCTGCCTCCCAAGTCGGGCCTTTGATCCTTGGGCTACTTCAGATGGGTGGTCTGGGAGGGCCTCTCTGAGAAGATGACATTTGACTAAGACTTGCAGGATCAGAGGATGCTGGCCCTGGACAGGGCCAGAGGATGACCCGCTTTCATTGTTGGGGAGCCAGCAACTGTGTTCCCCTGGAGGCTGGGACTGGAGAATTATTGGCCACTGACTTCGACTCCCAGCTCAAGGCCACCTAGTCCAGTGCCTGCCTTCAGGCAGTGCCAGGCATCCATCCAGCATAGACACTCATTATATTTGACTGTTTTTCATTCTTGGCAACATTGGTTGAAGGATATGCAAATAAGAAAATCAACTGACTTTGTTTCACAAAGAACGACATTTGATCATCACAATAAATACTTATGTGTATATATAGTCGTTGGCTGTAAAAGATGACAGTTAATGGAGAAAGAACGAGTAGAAGGAAAAGTCTGAAGGGCAGAGAAATAGAAAAAAAGAACAGGAAGAGGCCCTGCAGAAAGAGCCAATGGGTCTTGAGACCTGAGGTTGTTCATTCATTCTTGCATTCATTCATTCAACACATATTTATCGCTCTCCTAATAGGTTTCAGGGACGACCCTAGATGTTAAAAACATGAGAGTGATTAAAACAGATACTGTTCCTGCCTAAAGGGTATTTCTAGTGCACTGGGAGGAGGAAGAGAGTCATGAAACAATCTCACAAATATATAGTTACAGACTGTATAAATGCTATGAAGAGGGCAAGAGGTGAAGAAAGGTTTTCCTAGGGAAGCAGTAAGATCAGCAGGACAAGCAAGAGTAAACAAGGCAAAGAGGTTGAGTATCCTTCTAAGAAGATGAGGGTTTGTCTTTCTGACACAGGGAGCAGCCTCTGCAAGGGCCCTCAGGGATGAAGAAGCATGGCTCCCTGAAGGAAGACCAGTGAGACTAGAACAACAGAGATGAAGTAGGAAGGTGGAAAGAGGGGTAAGTAGAGCCAGGTCACACAGAGTCTATTGGCCCATGGTGAAGAGCATGGGTCTGTACGGAAGGACAGTATTAGAATTTAGAATTTGAGATTACTTTTGCTTCTGGGTAGAGAATTGACTGTAGAAGCAAGATGGAGGCAAGAAGTCTGGTCAAGAGGCCCTTGAGCTTGTCTAAGCATGACACTCAATCTCATCCCTGTTAATATTCTGGGCCGGATCTGAGGCCCACTGTTGTCAGGGGCTGTTTAGCAGCAGCCCTGGCCTGTACCTACTACATGGCACTAGCCCCCATTCCCCAAGTTGTGACAATCAAAAATGTCTCTAGACATTGCCAAATATCCTCTGGGGAGCAAAATTGCCCCCTGTTAGTAACCTTGGACTAGTAGGATGGTGGAGAAATACACAGAAGTGGATGGCTTGAAAGCAAGTTAAGGGGGAACTGAACAGGAAGTGGCAATCGAATGTGCAGGGCGTGGGAGAGAAAGGTGCTGAGGACCCCTCCCTGGCAACTACACGAATGCCTCTGGGGAGCAAAATTGCCCCCTGTTAGTAACCTTGGACTAGGAGGATGGTGGAGAAATACGCAGAAGTGGATGGCTTGAAAGCAAGTTAAGGGGGAACTGAACAGGAAGTGGCAATCGAATGTGCAGGGCGTGGGAGAGAAAGGTGCTGAGGACCCCTCCCTGGCAACTACACGAATGCCGTTGCCACACACCGACTGACATGGAGAACAATGAAAGACAATCTACTTTGGGGCAGGCTTGGGGAATGGGATTCTATTGTGAACTGGCAATGAGACCCAGGCATGTTATTTTCTCTTACTTGGTTTGTTTTCTTACCCTCAAAATACAATGTTTGTACTAGATCTACAATAGCAAATATGTAAAGGTGCCACTTGTTATTCCTGCACCCAAGGCAGACATAACTAATCAATTCTGGTTCTCTGAGCCTGGATACTTCTTCACACAGTGCTGTAGACAACCAGTGGAGGCGTGCCACAAGAGAGAAAACCTGTTTGCCATCCCTGCACTTGAAATTCATTTCAATCCCTTCTAGGTTGCCCAATGTTGACATTTTCTTAATAAATACCAAGGTGTGCTTGATAAATTCTGAGGAACAGTGTCTGAAGCAAGAGTGGGGATTCCCCAACTTTCAGGCCAAATCCCATTCTTACTATACCATCCACCAACAAAATGGGAGTTCCCTGTTCATGTCGTTTGTTGTGAAAATGCACCAGGGCTTTGGAAGTCTCTAGTGTCAGGCTCCCAGTGGCCTGGGAGTGATCCTGTCTCTCAGAGCCTTTGCCGCTGTCTTCCCCCTCTCACTCGCTGAGTCTCTGCGATTGTCTGCCTGCCTTGGTCTCCATGTGGCCCTGCATACCCCTTCACCTCATCCACACACTTTCTATTACCCTCCCCTGTCAGATCATAACATGGAATGGGAGTAGATACTGTTTTTGCATTTTTACTCAAAAGAATTTCTGCTTCCTATTAATGCTTTAAAAAGCAGATGCATGAAATGTGAATTTTAAAATATTTGTCTTCCTTCCAATTCTAATGATGTAGCAAGCCCGCCATTAGAATAACCTCACACTCCTGTTACGAGCAGAGTTGTTTCCCTCAAGGATCAGTCTGGCCAGGTCCTAAGCCTCAGGATCTGTGAAGATGACCTTTTGAAAATAGGATCTTTGCAGATGTAGTCTAATTAAGATGAGGTTACAATGGACTAGAGTGGGTCCTAATCCAATGACTGGTATCCTTATTAGAAGAGGAAAATTTGGACACAGATGCAGGTGGAGAACAATGAAGGCAGAGATCAAGAGTGATGTGTCCACAAGCCAAAGATGGTCCACCAGTAGCAAGGAGAGAAGCACAGAACAAATTCCCCCTCACGGCCTCCAGAAGGAATCAACCTGCTCACACCTTGATTTCAAAATTCTGGCCTCCAGAACTGTGGAAAAGTAAAAATTTCTGTTCGGTAGCCCTGGGAAACTAATTTGACCCCTGACCCCAATTCCCTAGAAATAGGTTGCCATTTATATCTGATTTGTTTATGCAATTTTTCCTCTCTGGTTCAGTGACTCTCAGTGGAGAAACAGGTCTCCCACCACTCACCTTCTTGCCCTTGATCCTGGGCTGCACACCTGCTCTGAGACTTCAGCCTCCTGGACTCGGCACCTGTGGAGCAGTGTGTGCCCCACAGGCCTGGGTCCTGTGGCAGCCATTCCCCAAGATGGCCTGCAATGATCTTATCCTTTAGGAATTTACATCTTTGGGCAGGATCCAACCCTGTACCTGCCCGACTCACTTCACTTGCCTCATCCTGATCCCAGCTTCACTGGATCCTGTCTTTATTTGAAACGTTGATATTTTGTTCATCAGGAATGTTTTCACATTAGTTTTGATTTCTCAAAATACTTACTTTTAATACTGAGATTTTTAAGTGTTCTCTTAAATTTTGCACACAAGACAAGCACTTCACTTGTCTCACCTAATCCTGGCCCTGTTTCCCGCCCGCATTGCAACTGGGCTGCTGTATGTGACAAATGGGATAAGTCAGAAGCATGTGATTTATGAGGTGAAAACACAAAAGAAATTTCAGCCTTTATCGTGGTCTCTTGGATCACTCACTCTGGTGGAAACTTTTAGTGAGGACCCTGAGCAGCCCGATGGAGAGGCAGACAGGATGAAGAACTGAGGCCTCCCACCCACAGCTAGCATCAGTGTGTCAGGCATGTGAGTGGCTATCTTGGAAGCAGATCCTCAGCCCCAGGTAAATCCAGCCAGCATATGAGTAAGAAATACCAAGTCAGAACCCCCAGCCAAGTTGCTCCCAAATTCCTGATCCATAGAAACCATGGGAAATAATAAACGGTTATTGTTGTTTTAAGCCATTAAGTTTTGGATTGAGTTATCACACAGTATTATTAACTAACAAAGTTCCTTTCCTCAGCATCTGTGGCATCCTTCCCTCTCCCCTTTACCAGCTCTTATTGATCCTTCAGATTATCACACTTTGTGTGCCACCACCTTCAGGAAGCCTTCCTAAATGCCCCCAACTGAGTTAAGTGCCCCTTAGACTCTATTCTCAACCTGTACTGATCTGTCATTCCTAACTAAGCCTTTCTCTCCATGCCCCTCCCCCCACTTCTGAGCCTCTGTACTCACTTATCTCCTTGCTGGAATGTTGCCTCTCTTTGCTTCTCATTCTTTCAGGCTCAGCTCAAGCATCACCTCTCCAGGGAGCCGTCTCTGACCCCCTCCTCCTATGGCCCCCTCTAGTACCATTATGGTTCCATGATGCTGGTACCATGCATGACCCTGAGGTCCAGGAGGGCGGGAGCCATGTCTTATTATCTTAGCACCCACCATAGGACAGTAAAGGAAGGGTGGGATGTGTTGGGGATCGTGAGAAGGGTTGGTTGAGATCCCTGCAACAGAAATTCTGAAACCTGATGCAGCATCAGAGCCAGCTGCTGAACTTCTGGAAGGCAGAGATTGTGTTCTGGGAGGGAGATGCCTGCCTCCAGGAACAGATACCATGTACACCTACCAGAGTTCAGGTTCAGGTTGGCACCATCAAACAAAGAACAGCTATGGCAGGATAATAAAGTAGAAGATGCAAACTCGGCACCCAGTGGGGCCAGGGAGGTGACATAGTCACTGTTGTCAGGTGAGTGGACAGGTAGGGACTATGGAAAACTGTGGAGAAGGGTCCCTGCCAGCTCCCAGTTCAAAGGTCACCTCCTTAAGAAGGCATTCATGGACCCATACACCATCAGGTCTCCCTGTTAGAGGCCGCTTAATGCCTAGAACTTCTCCATTGTAGCTTTTACTCTCATTGTAATTAGCTAATTCATTGTATTACTTGTTTAGCAGACCCAGCCTCCTAGACAGAGAGAGAATTCTTCAAGAGTGGACTGTGTCTGTGTTCCCTACCTATACCTGGCACTTCAAAGATGCTCTATTACTATTCATTGAGGGAATGAATAACTGAATAAATAATGCTACAACCTAATTTGCAGAGCTGTTTGATGGAAGAAGTGAGGTAATTATGTGTGAAAATGAGTGTTATGCATGTTAGAAAATAAGAACACTGAATGGAAGAATACGCCAGTGAATGAACCAAGAGATCAATGGCATCAGCTGCCTGCATGGCAGAGCTCAGCTTCTCTCCATGAGGCGGGGTGCCAAGGGGTTTGTAACTCAGTTCCCGAGTCCCCAGGGTCTGACTGACACATAGGGTTGTTCCCTATTTCTCTAGCCCTAACTCCGCAGAAGAAAGCAGAATCCCGTTGCAGGTTGGTTGGAACCTACCATGTGCCAATTCACGTATTTAAACATCGCTTCTCTTTGCTTCACTTCCAGGCATGGGAACAGAATCCCAGAGAGGACGGGATACCTGCCCCAGGTGCCTCTTACTGCAGAGCAAGTGGTGTCTGAGCAACCAGCAGCTTCCCTCCCTCCCCAACCCATCACCCATGACCCACCAGCTAGGGCAGGTCCAGGAGCAGAAGGAGCCTCCTGGTGGCCCCTCTTTTACCTCCTCCTCCCCAGAAGACCCTACGTGGAAGGGACTCTCCACTTCCAGAGGATGAAGGTCAGGTTCTGGCCAACGGCCCAGCATTTCTGGCTCAATTTTGCCTGAGGAAGCCAACTGTGCAGAAGGTCAGGAGGCCCTTGGGGTCAGAGTGGGAGAGTTAACATTCCCAAGGGACTCTAAGCAACAGGATTTCCTGACATGGAACTATTACTTTTCTCACATTACGTGGCCAGATTTACTTCCTGTTATTATTAACAGTGTGAGCAAGACGAGGACGTTTATTTAATGGAAACAAGAGAAGAAGTTTGCTGGACTCTGGACTTTGAGAAGGCAGTGAGACCATGGAATTAACAACGGTTGGGGGTTGGGGTTCTAGTGCTCGCGCCAACTGCCTTTGCCAGCGGCTGGAGCAAGTAACTGCACTCCTCAGTTTCCTTTTCTGTAACAGGTGGGGAAGGTGTGTGGTAAAAAATGTCAAATCTGAATTCATAGAGTTGCTAGGTGGGTGAAGTGAGATAATTTACATGGGGAACTGTTTTGCAAACTGGCAAGTACAATTTGAGTCTCCATCAGTTCTGATCTCCAACCGTCTAGCACTGCAGGCTGACCTTTCTCTGCTGAGAAGTC
>NW_006442484.1:6205038-6218307 GCF_000325575.1 Pteropus alecto
ACTCAACTCCTATTGGCTCTGGTTCAGCTGGGCTCCGGCCCCCACATCCCCTCTACTCTTTTGCTTCTGTACTTCTTTGTGTCGAAAGTTCCACCTCTGTTCTCTGTCCAGCCAAATGCTCTCACTATTCAAAGCCTGCTTTCTGGCCTTTTCCAAAAAGCCTTCCCTGAGTCCTCTCTATAGCTGCTGCCTGAACCCTCCGATTCCGCTCTGGGCATACTGCCTGATAACACCCATGGCGAGGTTGCCCTTAAACAGAGGGCCCCTTCTACACACATCCTTCATACAATGTTTTGCACTGACCAGGTTCATGTTAACGGGAGCCCTTGAGCTGTTGAGTACCAGCTTCTGCAGCCGCATTATGAAGAGTCACCTCACCTTCGGCAGAGGTAGCCCAGGGATGTATGTCTCTGAGTCTTTGTGCCAGCACTTCCAGCAGAAGCAATTCACACCTGAAGGATATTGACCTGAAGGATAAAGAAAGGGAAGAACTTCAGGCCTTTGGCAAGCTGCAGGGTTTTGTCCCACAGCTGCTCCAAGCCTCCTGGATGTGCCCGTGGAGTTCACAGTGGTGGTGGTACAAGAAAGATCCTGCCAGGCCATGCTGGTCTCTGTGTCACCCATGCCATCTCAGGGATCTCTTTTATAACCATGACCCTTTCTACCATAGCCCATGTGTCTGCATATTCTTCTCCCAAGCCACAGATGGGAGCCAGCATCCTGGAACTAGACCACCTGAGTTTGAATCCTGGCTCTGCTGCCTCAAGTAAGTTATTTAACCATTCCATGCCTCAGTCCCCTCACCTGTAAAGTGGGCATGGGTAGTAACACTTAGCTCTGCAGATGAAATCTGAGAGGATGTGCCAAGGGCACAGAGTTGGGCTCCCACAGAGGAACCCCCAAAGCTCTTGGTCATGAGGTGGGGCGGGGCTCTGCCTCCCTACTGAGCCCAGTCATAAAAGAAGGGAGTTGGTGAGTGCTGGGCTAGGTATACTTGAGGACTGGCTTCCTCCCTAGTTGCCCTAAGGCCCATAACCAGTCTCTAACTCCGCATTGCACATGACTCTGTGATTTTGGGACCAGAATTTCTAACTTTTTTGGCTGTAAGTATGAGGACCCCTATTTAGTGCTAAATAAAGTTTCTGCTTTTCCTTTTTGCTTTCTCTGAGAGAAAATGACTTCAGCGATATCTTGGAATTTGTATTCTATTTATCACAACAGCACCTGTATACGTTTGAGGACTATTCAGACATGAATGAGTGAGACACATCTATTCCGCTTGTATACGATGCTTGGTACCCTGCTGGGCTCTCCGGCAGGCCCCTAGCTGGGTGCCTCAGGGCCAGAGACCAGTGTGGTCTCCAATGAATGAATTCTTAATGTAAATCTTGTTCCCCTCAGACATGAGCTTCCTTAACACTCTTTGCCAGTCATGTAGTGTGATAGGCCCAACATGACTTGTAATCAGCGAGGGTCTCGCCTCAGCAACTTCAGCCCACCAAACAGCTCCTCCTGTCTCTAGGGGACAATCATCCCTGCAGAATTCTGCTGGCACACATGGGTTCATACTCAGATAACAGGTTTTGCTGCTTGAAAGCATTTTGCTTTTTGTATTGCTGTTCCCCAGAATGAGCTGGAACTGCCTGGCCCCAAATCTGTCCCTTATTCCAGATTCCTCTGAGCAACTCGAATCCAATGCCTTGGCTTGGGAGCAAGTAGAGGTAGAATGCAGAGAGAGCTTGGTGTCAAGCAGAAATTCTTTACCCTCCCTATTTGGTGATCCCGAGTAGTCACCCAGCCACTCTCCACCTTGGCTCCCTCTTCTGGAATATGGGGATAGCAAGGGTTCATTCTGGAAGCTTGGGGCCTGTGACTCCTCGCGCAGTGCCTGGGACAGTGCAGATGCATGACAGCTCCTGCTCTTGAGAAACTGCTGAACTGAAGAATGGCCAAGGAGAAGGTGGCTTTGTGCATATACCCAGGCACCCTCAGATGGCTGCTCAATCAAGTGTTCCTTGTCAAGCATCTCTTTTATCAAACCACTTCCCTTCTCAAAAGTGTTCACTGGCTTCCTGGCTCCCCTGAATACAACCCGGATTCTTTAACCTGGCCATCGAGGCCCTCACTTCCCAACATGCCTTTTCAGCCAACTTTTCTACCCTCCAAAAAACCACTTAATAAATATTTAAAGGAAGAGTGAATACAATGTATTTAGCATTGTGTGGTTAAAAATCTTGGCCCTGTTCCCAAGAAACTCATAAGCTAATTAGGAGCAAGACTCGAGATACCAGAAAAAGAGAAAATGACTCTTTATTTTACATTTTAAACAAGGGACCAACTCAGATCTCAGTTCTAGTCCTGATTTTGCCCTAAAGTCCTGAGGGTCTGCTCTGATGCCACTCAGGTTAAGGAACAAGGCAGGTGCTGCAAGTCTCTAATAACGATCGCTAGGCCAGGAAGATGCTGACAGCCTACAGAGGAAGCCCCCCACCCCACCCTAGAACTACTGCAAGCACCTGTGTTGTCTCAGTCGACACCCACACTTTTCCAACAAGCATAAAAAAGGTTAGAAATGATGTCTTTTGGGTTCTTTCTGGGGGATGGTGAAAACAGTTGCCTGTTAACCAGCATGATAACATAAGAAATAAGCTTTTGTTGTTGAAGATAAAGGTATTCAGGACTTGCGGATTGGCTGTGTTATTTAGAGAGACTTCCCAGGCTGCATGAACAGTGTAAGGGTCCAGTGAGGCCTGAAGGTTTGTCCTCCAGTGCTGGTGTACGAAGCGTGACCCCACAATGGCCTTTGGTGCAGTTATCCACCTGTTGGGAGGATTTCCAGTTGCCTGACTGTAAGGACTACGTGGACAGCAGCATCCTGCCCAGAAATACGGTGATCGTTGCTCATGAACTTATGCAGGTGGTGCTGAGAGCTCCTTGAAGGGCAGAGTTGAGAGTCCCCTGATGATATTCAAGAGTTCATATGGACAATTTGGAGTCCTTGAAAATGAACACTTGTTTTCTAAACGTCTCCATGAAGCAGAATTTGGACTGGGACTCGCTTCCGTTATAACGGAAGTTGGAGGGTAGGAGCTGACCAGCACTGACTCCAAACTTCTACAAGGGGCTACCCTCACAGGCCAAAAACAAGCCAACAGCTGTGCATGGCTGAAGGGTCTTAGGCCAGAACATTTTCAGTGGGGCCCTTTATCAATAGCACCCTATCAGTTAGCAGGGCATTTACTATAGGCTAGTCTGTCCTGGACTCTGCGTTCACTTTTTGTGTGGGTGGCAGATGTAAACGCCTCTATGACATTTGGATGCAAGAAAGGCCACAGCCATGTATCTAAACACAATTAAATCAGCTTCAAGACATCCCACTCATAAAAATGGGCAGAAATTGCAATATAGTCATTTGTCGGTCACTCCTTAAGCCTTATATTGGGGGACTTTGTTGGTCCCCGCAAGAAGCCACAGTTAGTGGTGTTCCTCTGCTGTTTAGTGGTCAGTGGCGCTGCCTCTGGACAGCTGCAACTGCACTTTTGGGATAGTCTGCCAGCCCGGCTTCCAGCCCAGGTCAGCACTGTCCCTCTTATGAAGGGTGTCTCCTACTGATGACCAACCCCTTCCTCCAAGGTAGCCGGCTAGAGTGACCTCAGGCAGCCTATGAGGCTTCCATGCTAGTGCCCAGAAGTTCCAGGCACCAGGGTAGCCATTTCTGCAACGTGCTGGGCCACCTGGGTGTTTCTGCATTTGCGACACCCAGGTCCCATAGCCCACTCTGTTTTTGTCCTCTCCCTTCCTCGGTGGTCATTTGGAACTGGGTCACACCCTTTTTCCTCACCTGGCATACAAAATTCTTTTGAGATTTATAGTTGAAGTTTCTTTGTTGGGTCCCAAACTCCAAAAGTTCTTAAACCTACAAGGTAACAGAGGCCAGAGGTTGGGGCTCAGGTGCCTGGCTGTGGCAGAGAGCAATTTATTAACAGCAAAAAAGTTAACACAGCAACACATCTCTCAGAAAATTTCCCATTAAATAGAAAATTTTATTTAAGCACACAACAACGCCCTGAGAAGGTGATATTACCGTCACCATTTAACAGACGGGGAAATGGATTTAGAGGGATTAATTAATCCTTTATGGACATGGCTCATGAGTTGGGGAGCATTGGTTTTAGTTCCAGGTTCAAAGTCCATGCTCTTGACCCCCATTTTGTAATCGTTCTCAAAGTAAGGCCTGGGCACTTCTGGGCCTCAGTTTCTTCACCTGCAAGATGGTTGATCCTGTTTCCTCCACAGGCTGACTGAACCCCACGAAGCCCCAGGCCTGGCCCATCGGCATCTCCCATGGGCCCGTCAGCTCCGGCCGGCAGTGAAGTCTGCCCTACAGGTGTTTGACACATTTATGCTCAGCCTCAGGCCCCTGGTGTATAAGGAAGTGACCCTGATCTGGGGGCACCTTATCTTGGGGCTCTGCAGTCGTAAATGAGTTGACAGTTGCTCAGCTCCCATTCTCAAAGGTGGCAACCCTAGTAACTCTATCTCTGGGATATCAAAGCGGCAAATGACCCTGGGAAAACAGCTAGGAACAGCAGGACGGCAAAGGAGCTCCTCCCTGGCGGCGGGTGCATTCCCCAGGTCTCGCTTGCCTGTGAGTGCATCATATATCATTTTTAGTAGCTTCTGCCGCACCCCCCACCCTGCCCCCCCTGCAACCAAGGACCTTGGAGAGAGGATGCCTTGAGCCCCACCTGGTCTGTTTTCTGAGAGGAGGCAGGGAGGAGGGAAGCTTCCTCCCACCCCCTACGTGGCTGCCTTTGTTCCATTTAATCTCCAGCCTGCTTTCTCTACTATCCCTGGTGAAGAGTGTTTGATCTCAGAGTTAAAACCACCAAAAGCAACTCTTTCTTTTCTCCTCTAACTGCTAGGCTGGCAAATTTGTTTGGCCCCAGGGTCTTAAGGCATAGAAGGCATTTGGAGGGCAGCATAAGTCAATCTCTATCTTGCCCTTGGACAGTGATGCAACCACCACTTGTCAGTTTACCCACCCTGGCAGCACTGTCCCCCAGAGCGGACATCTGGAGTGAAGGACTGACGAGTGGATTCCAGAGGCAGCCCCGTCTCCTGTCTGCTGCAGCCTAGCGTGGCCCACAGCCGCCAACAAGGACACGCAGTGTCATTCTGCACATTCCCATGTACACACATCCTCCTTGCCCTGCTCTTAGCTCATGACTTCATTTCTTACGTTGTGAATTCTGACAATTCAGGCTGGTGTCAGCCTCACAAGCATGTTCCTTACTATGCCACGCTACCTAAAGCACCTGGCTGTTCAGGCTGTTCTGGAGCCTCTCTGCTGAGTCCCCACCCCCACCTCCCAAGCTGAAGGTGTCTGGGTCTCTGTCCCAGGGAGTCCTGGTGAAATGGCACATTCTCTTGCCTAATTTACTGGACTTTTAACACAGTTATTTACTGTGCTATCTACACCAGACCAAACATCTGGAAGGAACCTGGGATAAAATCCGCCAAGAATTTAAATGTTTATTTTGCACTGTAACTTTTAGAACCAAATCAGGGAACCTTCACATCTTCAGCCAATTGTTTGCTGGTATATAGACCTAAGCCAACGTATCCTCTGATAAAGTTTGTCCCTCCTTGCCCTCTCACCATGTAACTCATTCACTGAATGGCTCGTAAACACTTCTTTCTTTCCTTCTCAGAGATATCTAGGGCCAATCTGAGCCACTCCATTGCTCTACCAGCAGCACTGCAGCTGCCACCTAACCTGAGAATCAAGCCACCGCAGAGCTCAAAGAACCTTTGGGGTTGTCAGGTCTTCTCTGGGCCTAAAGTTTACCTTCTATATTTATCTTCTGCTTTATAACCCATTACGTCGCTTCCTTTGCCCATTCCAGATCTCATCATACGTGATCACCATCATGTGAGTGCAGCGCATTGTGACTCACAGAAAGACCCACCCATGCTACAATTAGTTAGCAGCAGTTCTGATGAGGTGCGACTCCCTTTTATCTCTCGAAGGGAAAGCCAATCAAAATTAATAGAAAACTGGAGTACTAGACCATTCCAAAGATAAAATTTTATATTCAAAGAAACTAGCTACTTGGATGAAATACTTTAGAAAGCACAATTTCCCAAGAGTGAGGTCGCCTTTCTTCCTTGCACAATTTTTTAATCTAAGTTCTAATGTCAGGCACTGAAAGGAGGTTTTGAAATACAGTGTGATACCTACCCCTTCTTGAGGAGCTCGGGTTCTCAAATGGGATCGACCTCCATTAATAAATAATTACACTCAAGTGCAAAAAGCCCAGGGAGGTGAAAGTGCAGGGAGGCTCAGGAGGAGCCCATTCAGACTTGAGACATAGGAATGGCCTTGAGCGGCATCGGTCATCAGCAACAGGCCCAGTGCTAGTGACACTGAAGTTTCCAAGATGGAAGCCTCTCTCCCCACCTGACTTGCTCACCAGCAGGCATAAGGCCCCATCTCTAACTAGGCCCTTCTCTCCCCTTTAACTCTGCCAGGAGCATTCCTACATTTGCATCCTTGCCGAAGCCCCTCCTTCTGCCCAGGATGCCCTCTCTCCATCTCTCCGCCTGTGTGAATCCTACCTGTCCTCCACACAGGACCTGCCTCAAGTATATTCGAACTGTCCAGTGACACAAACACCCCTCCTCCCAGCTTGGTTGAATACTCTGCTGCTGCCATGTTGAAATTCTTAATCACTTTATCTTCCATCTTGTGTTTTGTAAGTGAAGGCCAGTGGGGCCGTAGAGCATGTGTGCGAGCGGATGAGAGATGCACATGGTGTGGCCACTTTTGCACACAGTGTTTGTGATGCTCCATGTTCAGCAATACGCAGCGTGAGTACAGGATAAGCGTATTATGCCTACGCCTGACTCAGTGTGGGTGCTGACAGCTCTGAAAGGCTATGCTTTCCATTCGATCCAGAACTCGCTTCCAATTATTCAAGGAAAAACAAACAACTGAGGCGCCCTATTGTATTCCTTCTTACCCTGTTACTTTCCTGTACCAGCCAACCACGTATCCTTGAAATGATGCCCAAGGGAAAGGGAAAGGTAAGGCAGCCCATAGTTTCTAATCCTTTCAGTCTTTCTCAGCAGCAAGCTGAAGGTAGAGTGTATTGGTGAAATGAAAACAGTTGATTTATTGTTGTACTGTGTTTCTACTGCTCCAGTAATCATGAAATACGTATGCATGTACTAGCTATGAAATACAAACTGTATAATTTTGGTGATTCTGCATATGAGTCAAATGTTCTTATAATTGCATTTAAAACTGGCATTGAAGTGTCAAGATGAACAGTGAAAGGCACGCTAATAATTTAAAATTTTTACTTTGTTTACTTAGAATGACATCAAATGGTACCAAACAAACACCATGACAAGTTGAGAGAGAGAAACCACAGAAGAAAGGAAAAAGCTTAAACTTTTAGTATCTTTTGTGACACTTTTTCTGGCCTTTTAGCAGGGGTCACCCATTTTCATTTTTCACTGCACTCTGCAAATTATGTAGCCGGCCCTGCCTTCGAAGCACATTTGAGTGACTCCCCCTCTGTAATCACTTCATCCTACATCCATTGCCTTGGTCCCAAACACCATCCATTGCCTTGGCCCCAAACACTTTCACTGCTGTACCAGCCGACATCCTTCATTCAACGGGCAGGTCTCCCCCGTCCCTCTGTTGTCTTTTTCTAATGACATCTGTCTACTTCACAGGGTTTTCAGAGGCACAAATGGGCTTTTATAACTGGAAAGATCACAACTGGAAGATGTCCTTTCTGTATTTAACTCACGTTGCAGCTCTCAGGAAATGCTTGTTGAGTGCCACGGACTGAACCACAAAGCCCTGAGGCCAGGGTCAGGGTCTTATACCTTTGAGCCTTTTTCACAGTGGTAGCACATGGCCTTGGGCAGAAAAGGAACACAATGAAATGTTGAGGAAGATCTGGTTTCAGCATTTTGCTCAGTAAACCCTATCTCCATGGATAGCACAAGGCAAATTCTAGTTCTTGCTCTGGTCTCAGTGATTTAACCTGGAAGATGAAGATGACTGATAGTTCCAGATATTAGTGTTAGAAGGGATTTTAGACAAATTCTCTCATTTTCTAAATGAAAGAGTAGAGACTTGTCCAAAACCACAAATGAAGTGGATAGTTATTGCCTTCCATGCACGACCACCTTCTTCCTTGCCAGCTTCTTCATGTGGTCTGTGAAACAGTCTCCACCCCGTTTTGGGAGTTGATGGGGAGGGTGGCTTGTGACCCAGTCTGAACCAATCAGCTTGTTCTATCCTTCTGCCCATGACAACTGACTCGAAGCCAGCCTGAGATCTAGGCTGATTAAGCAAGCTAAGTTAATCAATGTGAATAGCAAGGCTTTTGCCAGGAGTGAAGGAAGGCAGAATCCCTCTTCCTCTGGACCAGGGTGTGAGGAGATGTGGCATAGGGCTGCTACAGCCATTTCTGATATCCTGGTGGGACTGAGCCTGGAGATCCAGCCGGTACACTACAGAAAGAAGGACAAAGGGAAGGACAGAAATTGGCACCAGAGCTCGAAGCCATTGTGAGTCACTGGATCGACCCCTACCTGAAGCTGACATGCTATGAGAGTTTTCATTTATATGAACCAACAAATTTTCTTTTTCAAATGTGTTATTTTTGAAGCCAGTTCGATTGGAGATTTCTATTCCTTGCAACATAGATGGTACTGACAAAAACAATAGAAAGGTAAGGGGACTAAATTAAAGACACAGAGGCAAGCCTAAAACCTAGCTCTCCTAACTCCCCACCCAAGGTTACCACTGCAATAACCCTGCCATAATGCCTCTAGATAGGCGTTTTTTGAAATCGCCCATCTGAACTAATGCTACTGAGAATAAGTATGGTGGCAATTCAGTGGGAGCCATAGCAAACATAACAGAGACTAAGCATTATTACTACATTACGAATGAATCAAAGATTACGATTGATCTCTTGTCAGGGCCAGAAAAGGCAAGTCTTCCATGTGACACTATAGTGATTCCCACTTAGAATCATGACATCAGGTAGTGTCCACCCTGGCAGAGGATCCGTGGATGATAGCACTGCTGGGAGACTTCCCAAGGTCACCAGGAGGGAGCACAGGCAGCAGTGCACTGTGCTTAGCTCAGTACAAGTCTGCATTCAATCAATTCCAACCAATGGGCCATAGCTGGCCACAACCAGCTCTCTCCTTCATACTTTAATGAGCACGGTGTGGTGGAGAGCATTGGACTTTAGCCTCCTAGAGGATCGAATCAGATAAACTAAATCAGCCCACTCATCTCACTTTCGGCATACCAGGCAGTGGTGCACCTGGGCTGCACAGCCACAGATGAAGACCCTCAGCCACACCAGCTCTGCTCTCCTCCAGGACACTGGGTCCTCCTGTCTAAAAACCTTCTTTAATTGGTGAGGATCAGGCCCCGGATCCTGTGGTTGCCCTTCCCGGCCAGGTGCTTTGGTCAGGTGCCAGGTAGGAGAGGAAAGGCCTATAATGCCTATCTGATTTCCCGAGACACCCTGGAGGGGCCTCTTCCTGATGACCTGACCAGGTGGCCAGACGATGGAGCTTAGAAAGCAAGACAAATTGCATGGGGAGCTGCGGTGGCCCAAGAATTGGCTTGGCAGGTTGAAGGCCCTCTGGCAAAGCTAATGAAGGGGGTCTCTCACTAGCTGGAAACAGGGAGCTTGCAGAGCTGGGAGCCCTATGGAGATTAGCTGGATTCTGATGACAAGCAGCTGGCAGGGCTGGAGGCAGTGGCATGGAGCCCCCAGGTCCTAGTCCTGGAGGCTGGAGACAGATGCTATGTGGGCTCTTCCCTGCAGTTAGCAAAGATTTGCTTAGTTCTTTTGATGAGACATTGTTAAGTCACCTAACGTCCCCGAGCCTCTGTTTTCTCATCTGTAAAATGGTTGTGTCTCCTGATAGGGATGCTTTGGGTGCTCACCAAACTCATGGGCCTGGCAGAGAAAAGTGTCCTTCAATGTAAGTTTCCTGCCCCCTTGGCCTAGCTCCCTGTGCCCCCATCTGGTTTTGTCTAGTTCCATGCGCCCCCTCCCTCCCCACCACCTCCATGCACTCTTTGCCTTGGGCTGAATGAAGCAGTCCACATGTCTATCACCAGGCACTAAATCTCCCCAGAGGACATTCCTTACTGCCGCAGTAAAGCTGCCAGCTCCAGGGAGCAAGATTGCACCACAGGGCAGGCTCCCCATAGGAGACTTAAAGGGCCAGCTCACAGACTCCCATTTCCAGCTGAGGAGGTCCTCAGGCCCAGCCAACAGCTGTGTCAGTGGGCTTGGCCTTATGTGGCCATGGGCATGTTAGCAACAGCAGCAGTAGCCACAGAAACAAACAAGCAGTAACCCCACATAGAGAGATGATGATGTGGATTAGGGAGTCAGGGCCCAACCTCTTTAATGAGACTGATTTCTCTCAATTCCCAATCTGGCTGCTTCTTGGCTGTGTGGCCCTGGACAGTTGATTCCTTTCCTGTCCACCTCAGTCTCCTCAATACAAATGTGTATGGGAAAACCTTCTGCCTTCCAGGTCTCATTCTGTTGGTAGCACCATCATTACTTGTCACCTCATTTTCTCCTACCTAGTTTCTTGAGGAAGAGATTGTTACTATGCCTAATTCTCCAGAGGAGTAATTGTACAGGCTCTCTGGCTTGTTTTAGTTGCTTTATCAGTGGTTACTGTGAAACCTGGGACATTTGCCCCATGCACCAAACAAGGCAGGTGATTGGCTGGAGCCTGAGCATTGGAGGTCCCGACCGCTGTGACTGCCACTTATACCCATTGGCCATCCTTCCATGGCTGGTTCCCGCCCCAGGCAGCATTCAGGCCAGCCTTCCCAGGCATGGTTTGGTCACAAATGGAGAACTGCATTCGAGCTGATCTTTGTTGAGCCCCACCAGTTAAGGAAGACCCCTTCACACCCAATCCTCTCACCAGTTCTGCCAGGATCCTGCTTTGGAGGAGAGGAACCCAAGAATTAGAGAAGCTGTATGCCTGCTCCAGGTCACCGTGCAGGTGGGTGTGGGTACCAGGAGTCAAGCCTGACTTTGAAGCTGGTGTTCTCTCCTCTCTATCCCGTATGTGCGGCATGTGTGGCTCAGTCTAAAGCATCCCTCACTCCCAGAAAAAGGACAAAAGAATTCAACACATGGCCCACCCTCTGAGCCGCGAAGGATGGCACTTTTATTTATGACAACCAGCTGGCCAAGATTAAAATGACCAGTGGAAGAAGCTGGCTTCTTAAGGATGACTTTGTCACCAGATCTCTGAAGTGAGGAGTGTTTATCTGTCAGAGTGGAAAGAGGCTCACTCTTCCTTCCGCAATGCCTTCTGAAATTATTGGAGGGATTTAAAATGGTAAAAGACTAATGTTTTTATTATGAAAATAATATGCTTCTATTAGAGAAAAGTAGGAAATACAGAGAGATGGGGGCAGGGGGAGCCCCTAAATGCCACCCAGAGATAACTAGTAGCCTGTTTGTATCTTCCGCTGTATAAACCTCATTCTTTTTCAGTAAACATTTATTGAAATCTTCCCTATGAGGCTGCTCAAAAATTGAGTCAGGTAAGGTTTGTGCCCTGGAAAAACTCTGGGTGTGTATGGGTATAAGGTTTTTATTTTACATACAGTTTCACACGCTTCTTCCACTTCAAATCTCCTCAACCACTTTAACGGATACCAGTTCTGGGTGAGCTTTCAGTAGCTTCCTACAGGAAAAAGTGGCCAGTGTCGGGCCACGCTGCTTCTCCAATGCTGCGCTGCTCGTGTTTATGCATGTGCAGCCCAGAAGTGCAGCACACTCCGCCCACGGGCCACACTTTGACCAATGGGGGTGGGAGCCAATGGACAACTGCTCCTCCTTTCTTCTCTGGGGTGGATAGTTTAGATACACATTGTATGAATCTCCAGGAGGGTGGAGCACCAGTTGCCCACAGTGATGATCAACTCAAGAATGTACTCTTGAGTTGGCTTTCCCTCCTCCCTTTCTCACTCTCTGGATTCTCTCACTGTAGTTCCTGGTAACAGTTCCCAGACAAACCACCTGCATGCCAGCTCTTGGCTCTGCTCCGAGGGAGCCCAGGGTAAGTCAATGAGTGATTATACTGTATATGCAAATGTTCTAAAAAACATTTTTAAAAATTTACTTGCATTTTTAGGTTTCATAGGTTTAGCTTTAGTATTTACTAAATATCACCCAGTACAACAAGATCATTGTCACATTTGATTCCTCTTTATCAACAAAACATAAAGGAAATGGTGAGGGAAAGATATGTTACCATCATCAGTAAAGTATATTTGTCTTTCATTGATTTATTGAAGGCTGCCTAGGAGAATGGTTTCAGATTTTAACTTTTTATGTAGAAATAATTTTAGATTTATAGGAGAGTTGCAAAGCTAATACAGAGCGTTCCTATTATACACAATTTTTTTTGTATTGCTTTTCTGCTTCACACAATTACATGCTTTCCCATGTGAGATGAGAGGCCATGCCCACAGCCATCCCAGGGAATCGACCACATCCAGTCTTGGCCAGCCCCAGCCTCTTGCCATCTTTTAGTATTCAAATGGGTGTGTACCCACTTGCATGCATTGAGAGCAAGGGGATCTCCTGAAAGACAAAATCCCTGTTCTTCCTCTGAGCATGGCTATGTCGAGATGTGATTCTTGGAACAGCTGCTGCATCTTTCAAACCAAGACCAGCTGTAGGAGGAGCCAACATCTGAGGGCACAGCTGGAAGAAAAGGTCTGCACAACCCTGCCTCTGGTTTTAACATAACAGTTTTCTGCTATATTCAAAGCATCCCAGCTGTACACTCTATTGTTAGAAATTCTTTATAAGCATCATCTCAATGGCTGCCTAATAGTGTATATATTGAATGTTTTAATTTATTTAACTAAACTCCACTTATAAGACTTGAAGGCTGTTTCTTGTGTTTTGTTATTATAAATGATGCTATGGTAAGCATCTTTGTGTATAAAGCTTTTATTTGTATTTCAGATACTTTCTCGGGAACCATTGGATTTTAAGACATGAACCTCTTTAAGCCTCTTGATACATATGGTCAGACTGCCAACAGACTATCACCCCACCAACCAAGTATGAGTGTAACCTCATTACATCAGCAGCAGTGCTGGGTTTTCTTGTTTTATTTTTATTTTTATTTTTTTCCTATTTATTTATTTATTTATTTATT
>NW_006442484.1:6218329-6219189 GCF_000325575.1 Pteropus alecto
AATTTATTCTTGTTCTCTTTTTTTTTTTTTCCTAAGGCGAGGCAACCCTTGGTTGACCTCACAGATTGCAAGGACCTTGTTGGCTTACAATCTCTTATTTTTTTATTTTTTATGCCTACAGCACCTGGTCTTCCTAGGCTGTCTCCTATCCAAGTACTAACCAGGCCTGACCCAGCTTAGTTTCCAAGATCAGACGGGATCGGGCTTGTTCAGGGTAAAATGGTCGCAGACTCATTTTTTTTTTTAATTCACAGCTTCTTTGACAATTAAGAAGCAAAAGAGTATTGATTACCTACAGCTGACATCACACTCAATGGGGAAAGGCTAAAAGCACTTTCCTTAAGATAAAGAAAAAGACAAAGATGCCCACTTCTTTCGACATTGTATTGAAAGTCTTAACCACAGCAATAAGACAAGAAAGAGAAATAAAAGGTATCCAAATTGGAAAGGAAGAAGTAAAACTCTTGTCAATTGCCAATGACATGATACTATGTATAGAGAACCCTAAAAATTCCACCAAAAAAACTGTTAGAACTGATTGATGAATTCAATAAAGTAGCAAGATACAAAATTAATATTCCGAAGTCAGTGGCATTTTTATACGCCAATGATGAACTTTCAGAAAGAGAAATTAAGAAAACAATCCCATTTACAATGGCATCAAAAACAATGAAATACCTGGCAATCAATTTACCAAGGAGGTAAAAGACCCGTTCTCAGAAAATTGTCATTGAAAAAGAAATTGAAGAAGATACAAATAAATGGAAGCATATACTGTGTTCATGGGAAGGAATAATCAACATCACGAAAGTGGACATACGACCCAAAGTAATCTATAGATTCAATGCAATCCTTATCAA
>NW_006442484.1:6219481-6235570 GCF_000325575.1 Pteropus alecto
GGGATTTTCTAGGTATGCTAGTGACCTCTCTAGGCACTGGGGGTGGACCAATAAATGAATTAAACACCTGGCCTCACTAAGCTAATATTCCACTGGGGTGAGAGATGGTAAATATATAAGTATATAAATAATGTAAACCGAAGTCCAGGCAAGTGCTGTGAGGAAAAGTAAAAGATAGCATTAAAAGACTTTTAAAAAGGATGGTCTGTTAAGGCCTTTGTAAGCAGATGACATTTGAGCAGGGACTTAGGGAAGTGGAATGAAGAAGCAAGCCTTGCAAAAGTTAGAAGGAAGAGACTTACTGACAGTAGATGAAAATGACCCAGACTGTTGTAACAGAAAATGGAAATGTTTGCGTGCAGCAAAGGAAAAAACCATTAACAACAACAACAACAACAAAGCCAACTGACTGGGAGGAGATATTCACTTATGATATGCCTGTTAAGAGGTTAATATCTAAAATATATATAAAGAACTCATGCAACTCAACAGCAAAATAACAACAAAGAAACCAAAAAACAATCCAGCTAAAAATGGGCAGAGGACCTGAACAGATATTTCTCCAAAGAGGAAATACATATGGCCAATAGATATATGAAAAGATGCTCAAGGTCACTAATCATCAGAGAAATGTAAATTAAAATCACAACGAGATATCACCCGATACCTGTCAGATTGGCTATCATCAATAAATCAAAGAATAACAAGTATTGATGAGGATGTTGAGAAACGGGAACTCTCATACACTATAGAATACAGTCTGGAGATTTCTCAAAAAATTAAAAATGAATATACCTTTTGACCCAGCAATTGAACTTCTGGATATTTATCCAAAGAAAATCAAAACAATAATTCATAAAGATCTATGCATCCCTACATTCACAGCAGCACAATTTACAATAGCCAAGATATGGAAGCTACCTAAATGCCCATTAACAGAAGATTAAATAAAGAAGTTATGGTTCATATATACAATGAAATATTACTCAGTCATTAAAAAAAATGCAATCCTACCATTTGCAACAACATGGATGGCTCTACAGCCTCTCGTTGTTTCTTGAAGACCCAGTTGGGAGAATTTGGTCCCTATTAGATGCTGGTCTCCAAGAAGAGGCCATCCCACCTTTGTCCACCTCTTGTGCCGCTTTCCTCCACCACATGGTTCCACACTGCTCCTCAACTTTACCCTCACACTTCTCCCAGGCCCTGCGTGGGTCCCACAGCAGAGGCAGAGAGGGAAGCAGCTTTATCTCCCTGCCCACTCCTAGTGACAGGGGACTGCCTGAGGCACTGCATGGAGAAAGATTCTGAGAACTTTTCTCTGCTCCTCAGGAAAAACCATGATTGATTAGTGGTGACATTGTGGGTATGGAAAGGGAATGCCCAAATATATGCCACATATTTGTCTTCCCTTTACAGAGTCCTACACAAAGCTCACCATCATACCTGCCAAGCTAAATCCCAGGAAATACTGCAGATCAGAGCCTGTCAGAGCTGGAGGAGATGTGTTCAGAATGAACAACTCCCAGTAGTGTTTCCTGAGCTTTTACTATGCGCAGTCTCTATGGCATGAGATGCAAGAACACAGCTCAGGAACTATTGTATTCACGATGGCTTCACTGCAGTGAAAGCATGAACAGGTTTTAAAGCAGAAATGGAAGGTGCCAGCCCTGGTGGAGTGGCAATGGTGGCACAAGCTCGTGACCTTCAGCTGGCACATTGCAAAGCTCTTTGAAAGAGCACAGGCTTTGCTACCAGGAAACCTGGGGTTTGCCCCCACAGGTCCACCACTGCCAGGTGGTGACCCTGGGCCAGAAACTCACTTTCTTGAGTTCCAAAAATGTTTTCCATAGTTCGAGCTCTTGTGTCAGTATTAATATGTGCTTCTCTTTGAGAAACCCTGTCATATTCATAAACCCCAGGACCATGGCCATCTTGTGCAGGCTTAAAGGGGCTACATGGTGGGCACTTGACAAATCCCAATCTTCTCTAAAGGGTGGCTGTCCTGGCACCCAGTAGGCACTCGACAAGTGAGGTTCCCCCACTTCCTAATAAAGTTTATTTGGGACCATCGCGTATAGGAAAGCCCTTAACAAGCAGTCAAGGTCACCATCAACATTAAATATTTTACAATTACTCAATCCTATTGGATCCTGCAAAAACCAATGCTTTAGTGTTCATTCATGCCTAAACCTTTCTGGAGGCCCACGGTGTGTCAGGCAGATGAGGTGCTGGGGATACCAGTGTGAATGAGGCTGGCTCATGCCTCCAAGGAATTCACGATATACTCAAGTCTGAGATGGGGGCAGTGAAGCTAATGGGGCTCCGGGGTTCCTTGGCATGTCATCTAGAAGGACAGCCCTGAGCTAGGGCACATGAGTTGGGGTAGGTTGAATTTCAGCCCCCACATCCACCTCACCCCTCAACTGGCCTAAGCCACAGGGTCGCACATGCACGGGTGGGGGCGGGGGGTGGAGGACAGGGCAAGGAGCTGGGGAAGCACAGGGCTATAGACTGAAAGACCCCTTGGCTCCTAACATACCACCTTAGACCCAAGATAGCTAGAGCTGTAAGGGTTCAGAGAAACTGTCCTGGTCACCTCCACGATGACAGCTAAGGAAACTTAGGCACAGAGAGGGGAAGATCACATGGGCAGTTAGGAGCAGGCACCTCAACTCCCACCAGGCCTGCTCCTTCTGGGATGCTATCTGAGCAGGCCATCTGGAGGAAAGCCCACCCTCAGGGGAACCCAACCTTCCGAGGGAGTTCAGGTGTCATCTTCAACTCCCAAGAGCAGAGCAGCTATATCATAGCTCCTATCCCTATGGAGGTGGGTGATGTCCCAGGCACTGCTCCCAGCTTCCCCTATGATGGAGAAAGGTCTCCCACCTTGGAAAATCCCAGGGTCAGCTGGGGCGCTTAAAGCTTCAGGATGACTCACCTCCAGCCAGTCACACAATCAAATGCCCACCACTGCCCTTCTCACAGGAGCAGAGAGAAGGGGCTGGCTTATGAGCCAGACAGGAAGGACAGCCAGCTATCACATGATTTCTGCAGGGCCCCATTATTGTGGATGAGCCACACCTCTCCCCAGCCTCCATAAGACCTTCATGTTGTTATCTTCTTCATCACCATCACCATCTGCTGGACCAAACAGCCTCCATGAAGGAGCTTCCGCCTACACCCCTCCCTCCTGTTGGTGTCCAGTGGGGCCCCTACCCCTCGCACGTACCTCTACTCTCTTGCTCCCCAAAGTGAGGTCCAGGGACTTACATCATGAGCACTAACTGGAATATCTGAGAAATGCAAATGTTCAGGCCCTGCCCAGACCAGCTGAATCAGAAGCTGCATTTAATAAGATCTGTGCCCATTAAGAAAACTTTTTATGTCAGAGCAGCTGTAGATTCACAGAAAAGTCTAAAGAGGGTACAGCGTTCCCATATACCACACACCTAGTCCTCCCAACTGTGATTCTCAGCACGTTAGAGTTTGAAGAACCTACTCTTCTCCCTGCTTCCTATCCCTCCCCTTCCTGATCTATCCTCCTCTCAACTCCAAGGTCAAAGCCAACGATATCTTATCAGAGCCCTCTCCTATCCCCTGGAAACTCTGTGATGTCAGGGTGTTTTGAGAGGCTCAGACCACTGTTCATAGATCCGGTGACCTTCAGATGCTCCTGTGGCCTTCCCTTACCCACACTGTCTCGGGAACCATTTTATCTATGGGTGGCCCAGCCAGCTGTGAGTTACCCCTGATTGGTCCTCCCCTGGGATTTTACGATCTGCAGGCCTTTGAGGGAGAGGCTGACTCTGGGAACACTCAGGGTCAAGGAGTGGTCTTAGCTGCACATGGTCTACATTGCTGCCCAAAGTTACATGCCAACGAATACCAGACACTCATCTGATCTGACCGGGCAGGCCTTCCTCAGCCCAGGTAGGCAGAATGTTTTGGCAGGGGCAGTTTTCACAACTCCTCAGATGACTGAGACGTGTCTCCCTTTGAGACAGGGTAGGAAAAAGTCTGGGGAGTAGGGCGATCGAGTGACCTGAAGAAGAGGTGGGCTGTCTGAAGAAATCTGCTGGCTGTTCAAGAACCTTATCAAGTTCACTTCTTTTAGGAAGCCTTCCTGAATGGAAGCCCACCCACGTTGTTCATGGATTCGTTTGTTCACCCAATGGTGACTGTCCATTTCTAGTCTTCCCACCTGAGGGACAAGGAGGCATGAGGTGGGTGAAAACATGTGGACTTGAACATGATTCCACTACTCACCAGGTCTACAGCCTTGAACATGTCACATTATCTTGCTGATTCAGTTTCTGCATTTGCAAGATGGGGTTACAGTATGTGCTAACTTACTGTGGCTAAAATATACCCACAAATATTTGGTTCTCCTTACCATAAATGAGACTACAACAGTAGCCACTAAAGCTCATATTCATAAAGTCTTTAAAAGTTAATGAAGACATGCGGAGGGGAAAGATCTTAGAACTTGAACTTCTGACAAAACGGCAGACTGAATTAATGTGGATTCTCCCTTCTGATGCAAATATAGACAAATGCTGCATACAAGCTAATATGTCATCTTAAAAATGTTTTAAATGCAGAGCCAACTTTAGAAAAAGGGAACTCTGAGGTCTAGGATCAGAGAGAACACAAGCCAGGGATGTAGCTCAGCTGCGGCTGATGCTGTCGCTGCCCACGGCTGTTTCCAGCCCTGTTAGAGGCTGGTGGGGCTGGGAACTGGAGTTTAATGCCCAGGTGGGGGCAGGAGATATGGCCTAGGGCTTATGCTGGTGGGATGTTGGAAAGGGTACCCTTGCAGAAAGCTAAGGCACTTAAAAGGCAACCACAGTCTCTGAAAAGGGGACTAGAGAGCTCCACCCACCAGCCCAGAAAATGGGTATGTCTTCTCTGCTCAGGGCTTTAAAAAGCCTTCCGTGAGAATTTGAAAGCTCAAGCTTGTGCTAAGTGGAGGTGTGAGACTTAAAGGAATATGGGCAGGCAGTCTCAAGTAGGAACCCCAAGCTCAGAAATTGATGTAAAACCCAGGCAGCAGAATCAGGGAACCGCTGGAGCCCTCAAATGGAAAGCCCAACCACTCTGCAGAGCTTGTTCCGCCACCTGGAGCATGCAGGACTCCCTCAGAAGAAACAGCCCTTGCTGAAGATGAACTTACAATAAATGAGCAGAAGTAGAAGCAAACCCGACACGGCAAAGGTGATGGTTTGCACCCTGAGAATAGGAACAAGAGAAAAGCACGAAGGAGACTACAAAAGAAGAGTGCTTTAAATAGTCAAGGTAAAAGGACAAGAAAAATTAATAAAGATCTGCAAACTGTAAAAAAGTGTAAATGTACAAAAGCATCAACTAGAACCTCTGCAAATGAAAGGTATGGTCATTGCAATTAAAAACAGGAGACTGGCCACAGCTAAAAAGAGAATTGGTGAACTGGAAGAAAAAAAAAAAACTGTGGTAAGTAGAGTAATTTTGATTGCATGGAAGCCTGATCATATGTAGGGAATCCTTGTTTCTGAATTATAGGCTAAGCAAAAAAAAGTAGCCCTTTGTGTAAGTGTGTAAGTGTGTGTGTGTGTGTGTGTGTGTGTGTGTGTGTGTGTGTGTGTGTCAGTGTGTTGGGGGGAGCACAGATAACATGGATACAGTGGAATGGGTCTGTTAAGAGATGACCATCATGACCTTGCTTTGAGACTATGTCTTATCCAGTACAGAACATTTTCAGCATGTTTCACAATTCAGGAGGCTGACTTCCTGTATTTTTGACAATTCTATTAAATCTCCAGCAATTACATTTCCCCCCTTCTGGGATGTCAGGACCCAATGTCGGGGACATCGGGGGTACACAGGACCCCTGTTAACGGCTTGCCTGTGTTCTCACATCTGAGGGAGGGAGCTTAGACTAGGGGGCACTGCCAGCTGATAGGAAAGCGAGCACATCAAAAAGACACCCCTGTGGCTCCTGGCTTCACATGCTTCCCCTGTACTCCACCCTCTCCATCTTTCATCTTTTCATCATCATCTTAACAACCATGGAAAAAGGACTGCTTTGAAAGATTGCTAGGGGAGGAGTAGCAACTGTGCCGCCCGTCATCCCACTCATTCTTCTGCCCCACCCTGGACCATCCCCAAAAGGAAAAAACTCCACGTTTTTTTCTGAACTAAGCAAACACTAGAGCAAAGTTATTGTCTTTTAAAAATGTTTAAGAACATGTTTTGTAAGACATCAAAGGAAAACGTTTCACAATGAGCCAAATGCATCTCTTTCATCAGACAGGTACCCCAACCTCTATAGCAGTAGTAGTGGTCAGGAGCGCGCTCATGCTTGATGCCTGAAAGCCTATGTGACGGTGGGTAAGTTACTTAACTTCTCTGAGCCTTAGCTTCCTGTCTGACAAATGGAGATAGAAAATAGTGCCTACCTCGTGGGGGTGAGGATTAAAATGAGATAACACGTATGAACCACTGCTGTGAAACTAGAAGTTGTCGTCTTCTTGAGCTTGTTATATTAGTATCTGTGTGGCTAGCCAGGTTCTCCAGCACTGTATCTGGCTGCTGGTTGGGGGAGGGCACCAGCCATCACCACTACTCTGTTGGCTGTGCCCAGGATTTGAGATGATGTGTGCACTGTGTCTGCTCAGTGATTGCCCAGGTGTTGTTCCCAGGAAGCACTGCAACAGCCCCCTTGCTGCTGCCTATTCCCTCTCTTAGCCTTATGGCTGTCAGAGTACTCTTTAAACTCATGAATCATGTCACTGTCCTTTTCCTACCCTAAACCTTCAAAGTCTTTCCAGCCTACTTCAAATAGAATCCAGTCTACTTACTGTGGCCTAAAGTGATGAACCAGACTCTCTCTCCAACCTCCACTCTTGGTCCTCTTTCCTCACTCACCACATTCCCTCCATACTCAACCTCAGGGCCTTCGCACATGCTATTTCCCCACCCCAGAACTCTCCCTAGGTTTTTGCAAGACTAACCCTCATCTTTCTAGTCTGTCCTTGGAAAGATCTTCATTGACTAGCCTATGTACACTCTTCTCTACTCAACTTGTGCATCTGCCTCATCAGTCCGTTCCTTTCCTCTAAAGCTCTGGCCACAGTGTAATTATGTATGAGATGTCGATTCATATGCTTGCTGTTCTCTTCCCCCATAGGACTGTGAATTTCATGAGGGCAAGGACCATGCCTGCTTTATTGTCAAGGTGTCCCCATTACCTAGTGTAGTGCCTGGCAGAAAATGGGGGTCAATAATCTGGGGTCAGAAGAGACCAATTCAAAACAAAACAAAATTTTGCATACGCTCAAGTTTGGAACTAATTGGGAGATAAAAATTCTAAAGGATGGAGATAAAAAATACCAGTTTTCCTAAGAAGAGGTACACTGGAGGTTGTAGTTAAGTGTGTGATGGTAAGGGGATGAGTCCCCAGATGGACTCACCCCCTAGACAATGGCAGCACTGTAAAGCTCAGCCACATGCTGAATTCGTGTCACTTGTGGATGGACTGCCCTTTCCTCCTGTCAAGCTCACCAGGCAGGTGGCTGCGCCTCCTTTGGGGTCAGAAGTAAGCCATGGAGCAGGAAGCCAGGTGCTCAGGGAAAATCCCTCCTGATGGGACCTGAGGAGGAGAGACGCATTCTATCCTCCCAATGCATAAGAAATAGATACTGGATGAACTACATGAAGCCTAAGGAGACTTCAGTTTGGTAGAAGTGAAAGACCGAGCAAATAGAGCGGTAGATTGATTGAGGGCAGCATGAGGGAGGTCAAGGGGCTTCCTGGAAGAGGCTTCCTGAGAGAAGCAGCACAGTTCTGGAGAGGTAGCAGAGATGACCCTAGCTAGAAGCACATGGAGACCCAGGGCCTGGCTCTTAGGCTCCACCTCCAGGGCTCAGAGCAAGTCTCAATGTCTCTGGTCCCAGGCTCTGTCACCACCTGGAAAGCCCCCAAAGCTTCCAGGGGGAACAGGGTGAAGAAGGGGCAGCAATGTTTGGGAATGAGTCCTCTCCCTGCCTCAACAGCCATAGGACCAGCCACATCCCCTCTCCTTTACAAGCGGATATTCCAGAGAGATCAGGCTCTGTGATTAGGGGATTGAATCGTGGGAGGATTAAAAGAGCTCAAGGTGCAGTATCTAAGCTGGGACAGAGAGACGGCGCCAGGGCTGTTTACAAACACTGAAAGGAGGAAGCCAGGGCTGAGGGAGGGCTGCCAGGAGATGGCAGTTTACTCAGAGAGACAGAAATAGGCACTTGGTGTCCACATGTCCACGTCTTCATACACCCATGCCCACACGTGGTGTCTGTCTATGGAAGACTTTAAAGTAAATGTACTGCACATTTAGGAGGACAGACACACACACAGCACATACACATGCACGTGGTTCCCCAATGTATTTATAGACAAATCTCATACACAGCACTGTGAATACATATTACGTACATGTGGGTATATATGAAATACATATGGATACACATGTCCAAAGATGGTATATCTAGTTACATATATGGCATATAATTATTATGCATGTATATGTATAACCGAACCCACATTTGGTATGCTCATGCACATGTGTGGTGCTTACAAGCAGCCTTCATAGTAAGGTGCACATATAACATACGCACCCATATAACATGTCACTATATGCGGTGTATACACTCCACAAATGATCTACCTATATATCAGGTGTGTGTACGTGGACCCGCTCCAGTGCATCATATGTGTCCCCATATATTTGTGACCTGAAGTCAATCTAAAAAGTAAGGTAAAACCTTCCTGTTCTCTGAGAAGTGTCACAGGAGTGTGGTCTCCCCTTCCTGTTCATTATTTATGAACACTTATAAACAATGAATCGTCTCTCCCCAGCAGCTGCTGGCATGAATGGGCAAGTTCCCTTCTACAAGCAGGTGATGGCGTCACAGCCAGAAGGAACAATACATCCCAAATGGGATGAGACGGAAGCCCATGTCTATAGTAGGAAGCAGCCCTGGTCCAGACAGGGACTTTCTGAAGCTGCTGATGGCATAACCCCAGCTTGCTCTGGTCCTGTGGAATTGTGCCCAGCAGAGAAATCAGGGCACCAGTCCACAGAGCCCTGGCCACCGAGGCTAGGGAATCCTTGTTCTTCTCTACTTTTCCATGACCCCAACCTGACCTCCCAGACCCTCTTAGTCAGCAGCAGCTTGAGTGATTCCACAGGGACACTCATCGGACAGCAGGAGTACGGGCTAGCGGGCCCCCCAGGCAGCAATGTCAGCTTCTCTGTAGAGAGATGGCCATCACGCTTCTCATCCAGACTTCAGGGCTGTTGGAAAAACTGACCATGGCTCTTGGTTTTTTCTAAGACAGTTTCTAGACATGTATTGTCCAGGGAGAGACCCTCAGCCTGTGCTGAGCCTGTTCACCAGAAAGGACCTGTCAGTGTTTGGGAATGAGTCCCAAAGGGACAGATGTGGGCAAATGGGCTTAGGGTGCTCTCTGACCTGGCTCTGCCTCCTTCACTGCTTCTCAGCCTGTCACTTTAGCTTTTCTAAATCTTACTTCTCTAATGACACTGGTCTCAGAGGATTGGAGGAGAAATTAAGCAGCATCGTTATGTTGAAAGTGATTTATTCCTAAATTGTAAAGCCCTACATGCATGCTATGTGATGTCAGAGACCAAGACAGCAGAACCATCTGATCTTCTAGATGTGTTTTTCTGCCTTTAAAAAATTTTAATTTGGGACATACAGGATGTGGCAGATTATTACATAAATGCCTCCATCGATCTTACCTCCTAGTACACATACCCCTGCAGATCCCCTCCCACCTTGATCCTGGACTTGGCAGTGTGACTCATTTGGTAATGAGACATTAGCCACATGATGCGACAGAGGAGATTGTTAAGTGCTTGCACATTGGGGCTTGCCCTCTTGGAATACTACTGATGCCATGTAAGAAAGTGGAGCTATCCTGTTAGAGAGGCCATGTGGAGAAGAATCAAGTGCTCTAGCCCAGCAGTCCCCAACCTTTTTGGCACCAGGGACCAGTGCTCCTATGAGAATCTAATACCTGATGATCTGAGGTGGAGCTGAGGCGGCGATGCTGGCGCTGGTCATAGCTGCAAATACAGAGGAAGTTTCTGGCCCATTATTCACCTCCTGCTGTGCGGCCCGGTTCCTAACAGGCCATGGACTGGTACCGATTTGGGGACGCCTGCTCTAGGCAACAGCCTTAGCTAGATGCCAGACAGGTGAGTGAGGCCATCATGGACCATCAGCCCAGGTGAGCCTCTAGATGACTGAAACTGCAGGAATGGACCTGGCAAGACCTGCTCCAACTGCTGAATCATGAGCAAACCCATGCTTTTAAGTCACCAAGTTTGGGGCAGTTTGTTACTTGGCAATAGGTAACTGATACACAAGTTATTAGAAGCACAACAAGTTCTTGTGTTCCGCTTGGCTGAGTTGAGTGTAGGATTCAAGCCCCCAGGGTTGTTTCTGCCTTCTCCAGGCCCTGCATCTATTCATTCTGTAGTGCTTGAAATTTCAAAGGCCCAGAGGAAAATGTTGTTTTGAGAAGGGACTCACAATGGTACTTAAAGGAATAGTTAATGGCACTGGTATTCTAGAATACTGCATAGGAGAAGGGCTCGCAAGGTAGGTGAAGGGATTCAGAAAAGCCAGAAGGGAAAATTTCTCCCTTAAAAAGGGAAATGGCACACAGAAGACTTGAGCTGTGAGGTCAGAAAGAAAGTGGGTCAATACCTAACTGTCCTCTGCTTAGTGCATTCCTTTGAGTAAGTTGCTTCATCAAGTGAGCCTCATTTTCATATCTGTAAGATAGATGTAGTTGTGCCCTCTTAGAGATGACTCATATAAAATGCCCCACTCCAAGCCTGGGAGCATGCAGGAAATTCTCTTTCTCTCCTAGGATCTGAGCACCTCCCTCAAGGGGCTGCTAGAACAGGCAGCATGGCAGCTGCTTCTCCAGGGGTCTTGCAAAGATTCGAGGAGTTTGGAGCAAGTCAGTGTCACAGGGACACAGGGTCTTCTGCAACGGCAAACCTGGGAGAGGAGAGGAAAGACTGGAGGGGGAGGGGAGGCCCTACTCCAGGCCTGTTTTCTGTCTGTCCGTCCAGAGTGCCTGGTTCAAAGGCAGCTGCAGCCCCTCGGAGGTGTCGCTGATCCCGGGACCCTTGACTCTGTCAGCAAGACCCCTGGCCACACCCTCTTCACCTTTGATGGCTGACCTGTGGCCAAGAGGTCAGACATGCACATCAAAAAGCCATGCTTCCCCCAGACTAGACTGCCCTGAGGTCCCCTATCAGCCACATCAGAGCCCACAGCCAGGCCTGGAAGAAGGGAGTAGCTGCCTGAGCCCCTCCTCAAATCTGGTTCCTCCATTTGCTCTCACGTCCTGCATGTGGATCAGCTACTACTAAATGAGCACCAGCCATCTGCTGGGGCATCATTCCTGGCCTCCACTCATTCATTTCGTTATTGTATTAGTTTCCTAGGGTTGCTGTAACAAAGTACCACCAATGGGGTGGCTTAAAACAACAGAAATTTGTTCTCTCACAGGACTGGAGGCCAGAGGTACAAATCAAGGTGTCAGCAGGGCTGTGCTTTCTCTGAGACTCTGGGAAGAATCCTTCCTTGCCTCTTCCTAACTTCTAGGGTGGCTGTCACTCCCTGGTGACTTCGGCATGTAGCTGCATCACTCCAGGCTCTGCCTGTCTTTGCCTGGCCTTCTCTCTGTACGCTTGTCTCTGTGTCACTCTCATCTTCTTATAAGGACCCTAGTCTTGTTGGATTAGGGCCCATACGACTTCAGTAGGACTTCATCTTAACTTGATGACATCTGCAAAGACTCTTTCAAAAAAAGGTCACATTCACAGGTATCAGGAGTTAGGGCTTCAACAAATCTTTTTAGAGGACACAGCAATAAAAAATGTGTCAAGCCCTATCTCTGTGACAAGTATAATAAAACCAATATAATCATCATCATCATAAAGTATTTCTTTGTCCCAGAAACCATCCTAAGAATTTTTACAGCACTTCTTTGTGTAAGTATAGTTGTCACCTCCACTTTACAATTGAGGAAATTAAGGCACAGAGAAGTTATTAATGGTCCAAGGTCACAGAATCAAGTGGCGTAGTTGGACCAGCCTAACATCTACCCTCCACTGCCTCCTCCATCACCAGTCGTTCAGGGCCGAATCTTATCTGTGGGTGTCAGCAAGTGTATTAAGGAAGTACATACACTGCTCTCTTCATCTGTTCATCTCATGATCTGGCCACAGGTTTTTAATATTATGAATGATACAGGCCGACCTTGGCTTTCATGCTGCTTCCTCCGAAGTTTTCCTTCAAGGACTTAATAGCTATCAGAGTGACATGTTCCCTGAAAACATGTCATCAGGTGGACCTGAGCCTCTTTGAAGAAGGTATGGTGCTGCCCTGCTCCTTCAGCCATGTGTCTGGCATTTTATACAATCAAATATGGGTAGATGTGAGATGTAGACTCCACACCTGACCCCATATCAAATGATCCCATGCCTGACTTTGGAATCCGTTTATGGTTGAATCATAGAGAAACTGAGGTTGCAGGGATTGGGACGTGTCCAGAGTCACAGAGCAGGTTGATCCAGGGCCAGGGATGAGTCCCAGGCCTCACATTCCGGGGCCAGATTCTTCTCAGTGCCACCACCTCCCTTCCCATACACAAGTAAACTTTGTGAGAAGTTTCTTGAATGTAGACAAGAGTGGACAGTTTGGGGACAGCCCACTCCGGAGGTCAGGGCTACATTTGGGGTTAGAATGGCCTAAGCTCTGCCCATCTCTAGCTGTGCCCGCCCCCACTGCCATGCCAGATGTCTCCAGGAGACAGCCCTGTGGTCAGTCTCCAGGCCAGGGCAGGACTGATCTGCTGCCCTCCCCCTTGGGCAGGGATTTCACACCCAGGAAAATAATTTCCTGGTAAGGAGATTAGAATGCATCACGGGCTCTCTGGAACAGGATGGGGCCTGGGTAAGGCAGGAGAGGAACAGCGGGAGAGGCGGGGAGGAAGGAGGGGACGCGGGAGGAAGTGTCACTGTCAATCAGGGCGCTGACCCGTCTAATCCAGCCTCCTGGCTCTCCTGATCCTAGGGACAGATGCCGGGTAAAAAGGTGCAAACTCCGCAGGCCGGGCCCTCCCCGCAGACCTGCAATACGGGCCCCTCTGTGGAGAGCAGCTTAATCTTGCCAAGAGATAAGCTGTCCAAAAGGTGGTATCCGAGGCTCCCATGCATTTCTACCACACCTCACGTGCAGGGCTGCGGTAAGTAAGGCCAGGTATAGCAATTTTCCTTTAGTCCAGGTGACTCATGCACTTGGTGGTGGTTGCGATGGGAGTTGGGGCAAGAACCTGGAGTCTCACCCAGACCTGTACTGGTCTCTGGTCTCATTCATTCATCTATTCAACAAGCACATACTGATCTAACATGTGCCAAGATCAGATGGGCTCCTGATACTGCGAAAGCTTGGTATGTAACTGTATAGGATTACACCTCCACCACCCATTCATCCCTCCATCCATCCATCTGTCCATCTATCACCCATCTGTCTGTCCATCCGTTACAGGCTGGGCTCCCAGGCTGACCAGGTACCCATGTAAAGAGAAGTGGTAGCAAGCCTCACTCACATCCTGCCCAGACTCTGTTGAACAGTTAACCCAGGACAAAATGAACATCCTGACAAGGAGCTCTTCATTCGGTCCTCTTCAATTCAACTTTATGCATGTTTTTACTTAACTTCACTTACACCTAGAAATTGTTTGGGTCCCTGAAGAAGCCAACAGAATAGTAGCCAGGCTGGCCTTGAGTACTAGATACCCATCCAAAAGAAGAAAGCAGCAAGAACACCAGCCGTATACTGAGGGCACAATGACAAGCCACAAAGGGCAGATGGAGGAGGTAGAGATGCCCCAGTAGCCAGGGCCTAGCCCTTCAATGTTCATTTGGATTTGCCAGGAAGTTGGTTCACTTGTGGTGCCAGTGGATAAAAGGACATCAGAAGAACCGTGTTGTAGAGTAACAGAGAGTCAAGAAGGAAACAGTGCTCTGAGGACTATGGGGTACTTGCGAAAACAGAGGGGGCTATACTTGAATTTGAGACCGGATAAATTCCAGATGCCTAAGTATTAGGTATATCAGTGACTGACCTGTGACAAAACTATACAGTCAGTGCCTTGTCTTCTATCTAGTTCCATCCCATCCAATAAATCACATGATTTCTTTGTTATTCTGGGTGACACTGGCACCTCTACATCAGGGGAGGAGACTAAGGGAAGTAACGGATCAGTGGTATCTGAATGTACTTAGAGCCCATAAGAAATGGCCTGGCATTTCCTTAGGACAATATTGGAGAGTGTTGGAGGACTGCTCTGCTAGCATCACTATGGAGTAGCAAACTCTGCCATTAGGCTCCCTGGGTACAAATCTTGTCTCCACCACTTACTAGCTGAGTGACCTTGGGCAAATTTTCTTAACTTTTCTTTGTCTCAATTTATCTATCTATAAAATGGGGATAAGATTATGTAGGTCATTTGGGTTATTCACAAATACTCTAATTCTCCTTCTGGACACATGGTAAGATTGTACTTCTCTATTTACCTTTTTTATTTTTTATAGACAACATATTCTTTTAAACATTCTTGGAACATTCAGGGAAGTAATCTTGCTTACCTACCTACTTTGAATTTGGGCATAGCTTTGTGACTTTCTTTAGTCAGTGAAATATAAGTGACTTACCACATCCTCCTCACTACTACCATGCCCATGGTGACCGTGAAATGACCATGAAAAACAGAGGCTCCCTGATGACCCATAGCATATGCAAGAAATATACCTTTGTTGTTTCAAGCCACTGAGATTTTGAGATTTGTTGCCATGGCATAACCCAGCCTAAACTGACACGTACATGTAGCACTACTGTGGACTAAATTATGTCCCCTCAAAATTCTTATATTGAAACCCTACTGACCATGTGATGATGCTAGGAAATGAGGCCTTTGGGAGGTAATTCCACTTAGACGAGGGAAGGTGGGGCCCTTATGATGGGATTAGTGCCCTTACAAGAAGAAACCCCATAGTCCTGCAGGGTGAGTACTGTTATGCCCGATCTATAGATGAGGTCACTGAGCTCAGAGCTATTGTTTGTCCCAAGTGCCTAGAATGTTTCTGAGCTCAATAAGTATCCCTTAATTGGCTGAATGGAGGGAGAACTGGGATTTGTGCACAGTACTGTCTGAGCAGGAAAAGAAGAGGAGTCAGCATGGGTGTGTGTGTGTGTGTGTGTGTGTGTGTGTGTGTGTGTGTGTGTGTGTGTGGTGGAACAGAAGGAATGCAGAGAGGAGAAGCCTGGGACTCGAAGGCACATGACCAGTGCTGTACACCACTACTCCATATAAGAAGTAGCTTGAGGTCCACTTAGATATGAGGGTGGGCATGGCTTTGGGGTGACATAGCAGCTTCCAAATGCAGCAGAAAGGTTCAATGGACTTAAGTACACCCCCCATCCAGCTCTGCCACTTAACAGCTATGACCTCAGGCAAAGGGCTTAGCCTCTCCAAGACTCAGTTTCCCTGTCTATAAACTACTGGTGCCTATCTCCTTACTTGTTGTTGAATTTTAAATAAGACAGTGATATAAGATGTCCAGCCTGGTGTCTGGCCTCTAGACAGTTCTCAGAGCTTTCCCCTCCCATTTCTTACTACTACGATCCCTTCTTCTGTTCACCTCCCTTCTTGGTCACTGACAGGCTGCTTCCAGGAGCCAAGACACAAGAGCACCTGAGGGTGTAGCTTGAGGCTCTAGGCTGGGAGTATAGAGCTCAAGAGGGCAATCTCAGCATTGTCATTGGCTGGTTATATGATATCAGTGAGGGTCACTTCCTTTTTTTTGGCTCTGCTTTGTCATCTGTAAAACAGGACAGAAAAGGATTGAACTAGGAAGTCCCTGAGGTCTCTTCTGGCTGTGAAAGAAATAAATATGGTTGCAGGTCCTGGGGAAACCAGCTTTTCGCCCGGCCATAAAAGAGACCTTATTCCCCAGGA
>NW_006442484.1:6236305-6241423 GCF_000325575.1 Pteropus alecto
TTCCGAGCAACCTAATAAATTGACTCAGTCAGCCTGTAGTACTGGGTTGGGGGCTGAGGGAATGCTAGGCTCCTTCATTTGATTTGCATTTTAGTTGACCCTGAGTGCTACTCTAGCTGTTCCCTCTGAGCTAATGCTGCTCATTGTCTTCTTGTGAGCATCAGCCTTAAAACACGTGTGTGCACAGCAAAGATGGAGTGTCTATTAGCAGGAACGATGATTAGCGATTCACATATTAAGGTCATGTTTACACTTCCATTGTCAACGATGGTCATTATTTATTAGAAATGAGGCCTTTTTATTTACTGGGCCTCACTGCTATGAGTAAGAGCATATTGAAGGCTTAATGATTTTCATATGGTCAGGACTAAAAACAGAAAGGGCCGAGGCTCCCTTTGTTAGCCAGGAGAAGGGTCTTCCCATGGGGGCGCTGGCCTCACATCACGGAGAGGGAAGCACAGCTATGAGACAGGAGAGGGGATAGTCAGAGAGTACCCAATGGCCTCAAATGTAGCTCTAGCTTCTTGGCCCAGACAAATGACCTCCCAGAATATCAGGGGGATTTTAAGACATGAACTCAGACTCTCCTTCAGGAAGCTTAGAGAAATCACGGAGAGTAGGAAATGGGATACATGACCAAATTTGTCATCCCCTGAATGGAAGGCAAATACATTTTAGCGACTACAGCTAGTGGAAGGCAGCATAGTGTTGGAGAAGGAAAATAGGGTTTGGAATAAGAAAGAGCTAGGGTAGAATCTCTATTGGTTTGTGTGGCCTTGAGCAAGTGCTTAACGCTGACTTTCCTCATCTTTGAAATAGAGAGAAAAGCATGTACCCTACAGGCTGATGTTGATAGTTGCATGAGATAATGCATGTGACTTTCCAAGAGAGAGAAATAGATGTATTACTTTCTTTCTCCTTCACCTATAAGCCAGCTACATTCTCTTCTGAAATATGGAGAAGGGTTTGGAAAGAATTTGGAAGGACTCTGTTTCTTCTGAGAGAAGGTCATGACAAACTCATCTCTTCTTCTCTCTTGAGCATATGAGCTTCAAAGGTCAGAGAAAGTGGCAAACAGAAAGTATGTTTGTTTTAAGATATTATTTAAAGAGTCTCTTGTGTTAGACATTCTGGAATCAGTGACACTACCCACCTGGTTAGTTCACAGGCTCCACCGGGCTTGGGGAGAAAGTTGAGAAGTGCTGAGGGGATGTTAGAACAGGTCATTGGACTTTCAACTGGTTAAAAAATTGTATTCAAAGAGTAATGACCGCTGGCCTCATATCAAACAGGTGTAGGTCTCCAGCAGGATGACAGAGCTCTGTTAATACAATCTGCTTCCATCTTGGAACATTATTTTCAATGCGTTCAGTAAAGACTTAGAAAATGTGCTTACCAAGTATTTAGGTGACAGAAAGAGCTACTAAGTAGGAGACAAAAATTATTAGGCCTTTACAAACATATTTTTGCCTTATCCTCACAACCACCCCATGAGGTTGGGACAATGTAATTATTCTCATTTTACATTTGAGGAAACTGGGGGCTTGAATGGGTTTAGTGACTTGCCCAAGATCGTGTGGCTAAGTAGAGGAACCTGAAATGGAACAGAGGCCTGACAGAGCTTGTCTCTGAATTGCATGTGAAACACCAGCTCCTTTGGATACATCCAAAATGCTCAAGAACCTGGAGAAGCAGGCACAGCAGAGGCCATTTTCAGACTTTGTTCATTTTTTCATCGAACCAATATTCTGCAAACACTTAGTATGCACCAAGCATATTCTAGGTCCTGTTGATACAGTGGAGATAAGACTATCCAGAGGAATCATGCCCTTATAGTCCAGGGAAATGAAGAGGTTAGGTAAGGAGGACAATTAAAAATACATGAGAGAGAGGGGGAAAAATGGCATAGATGATAGAAGCTTTTCATCTTTCTTGCGACCAAATCGAAGTTGTGACAGAAACAAGCAGCAAACAGCAAGCGAAGTCGTCTGGGATCTAGATGAACAGAAGCACTATAACTAGGGAGAGAAATAATTAATCAACATGCAGTGTTAGAAGGTAGGAGTGGATGAAGATGTGAGGTTGCCTGGTCTCTAGCAGTTGAGTAGGACAGAGGCTGTGGCAGCTGCAAACTCCTCTTAAAAGGGTCGCGTCTGCGAGCGGACTTTTGCAGTGACGGACCTGCTCATCCTGAGCGCCAGCACCAGCACCAGGTTGGCTGCATGAGGGGCACCAGGGACTTACAGGGGGACATTGAGTTGTTGGAGTGAGGGCTGGAGGCAAGGATTTCTCCCAAACAGAAGTGCCAGCGGTATCCATTGTTACTCTGTTGAGCCCCCACCCCTTCCAGTGCGCTGACCCAGCACTACCATAGCTGAGATGTCATCAAACTGGATAACAGAGGTCGCTCCACTCAAAGGATTCCCTGAAACCCCGCCTCTCCCAACTCACGGCTCCGCCCAAGCCACATCAATGTATATACTCAGCGAGTCAGGTGCTCCTTGCTGAGCAGTGCCAAGACTCACACTGGTGGCAGCTGGCCTCGGTTTCAGATGTGATTTTTTGAGGCAACTATAAGCACAGCATCTGTGGATTGCTTGCTGAAGCTTAACAAGTGGCCCCGGAGGGGCACAGGCTGGGGGCAAAACTTGGCCTGCAGCTGGACGCCTCTCAGGACTGTGCCATTGGACATCTACTACACAAAACCACACTAATAAGACCAGGAGACTTAGGAGCTTTGCTTAGCACATAGAAACAGAGGCAGAAAGGCAGTCAATATGGGAAGATAAAAAAGCAGAAACCATATGAGCAAACAGAACAGAGATCCAGGAATAATGGAGTCAAGCAATCTAACAGATGCAGAGTTCAAAACACTGGTTCTAAAGATGCTCAATGAATTTAGGGAAGTATAGATGAGTTCAGGGAGAACTTTAACAAAGAGATAAAAAACATAAAAATGGAAGTGGAAATTATAAAAGAGAACCAATTGGAAATGAAGAACACATTATCTGAGATAAAGAGTATATTAGATGAAATAAACAGAGTGGGTAAAGAAGAGGATCAAACCACTGATATAGAGGATGGGGAAGCCAAGGAAACTCAATCAGAATGGCAAGAAAAAAGAAGCTAAGACTACAATAATTAAGGAGCCTATGGGACACATTTAAATGTAAAAATATCCATGTCATAGGGATCCCCGAAGGAAAAGAAGGCATTGAAGAGCTATTTGAAGAAATGATGGAAAACTTGCCTCACCTGATGAAGGAAATGTACATAAAACCCGAGGAAGTTCAGAGAGTCCCAAGAAAGAGGAACCCAAAGAGGCCCACATCAAGACACATCATAATTAAAATGTTAAAGGTTAAAGACAAGAGAGAATCTTAAAAGCAGCGAGAGAAAAGCAATTAGTTACCTACACAGGAGCATCCATAAGGCTGGCAGCTGCTTTCTCAAAAGAAACTGTGCAGGACAAAGGGCTTGGCACAAAATATTCAACATGATGAAAACCCAGGATCTACAGCCAAGAATATTTTATCCAACAAAGCTATCGTTTAGAGTTGAAGAACAGATAAAGAGTTTCCCAGATAAAAATAAGCTAAAGGAATTTATCACCGCCAAGCCAGTATTACAGGAAACGTTGGAGGGACTTCTTTAAGAAGAAAAACCATGTATCGAAAACAGGAATAAAGAATGGTAATAACTGCATTCCTATCAACAAGTACCTCAAGTGGAAAAGAATTAAGTGCTCCAACCAAAAGATAGGGTGGCTGAAAGGATAAGAAAACAAGACCCCTACATCTGCTACCTACAAGAGACTCACTACAGTTTAAAAGACACACACAGACAAAAAGGAAGGGGATGGAAAAAAGATATTGCCTCGATGGACCTACAGGGTATTACGCTGAATGAAATGGGCTGGATAGAGAAAGAAGAATGTCATATGATTTCATGTACATGTGGAACCTAAAGAACAAAATAACAACAACAAAAATGGAAATAAACTCACAAATACAGAGAATATCTTAAAGGCTACTAGATGGGAGGGGGTTTAGAGGAAACAGTGAAAAAAGGCAAAAGGATTAAGAAGTACAAATGGATAGTTGCAGAATAGACATAGAGATATAGAGTGTAGCATGGGGAAGATGGTTAATAATGTAATGAATATGTAGGGGGGATGAGGGTACTAGATTTAGTGGGGTGATTGCTTTGCAAGTTATGTGAACCTCTGATCACTATGCTGTACAACTGAAACTGATATATTATTGTATGCCAACTATAATTGAAAAAAAAAACTCATTGAATTGTACAATGTAATTACGAGCAACTAATTATCTATTATATTTCAATAAAGCCGGGCAAAAAAATACACGGGAAGATGAGTTGGGTAATTTTAGAAGATGATAATATAACCAACACTTTTCTTGTTGGTACTGTTGGTATTGGTATTGTTCTAAGCTCAAAAATCCTATGAAGTAGGTGCTATCATTATTCTTACTTACAGATGAGGAAAACCGAGGTACAGAAAATCTGAGCATCCAGTCACAGGGCCCAAGCTAAAAGGTGGTCCTTTACCTTTGGAACCTGCAGAGCACACTGCTCAGTGTTCTGAAGATACAACAGGGCTAAGAAAGGGCACTAGCTGGAGGGGGCTCAGGACAGACCAAGATACCAAGTAGGGTGATCAAGGAAGACCATTTTGTAGGGGTGACATCTGAGTCTGAAGGAGGAGCCCCGAGCCTTGTGAGGCTCAGAGGGAACAGCAGGTACATAGGCCCAGAGATGAGAATTAGCTGTGCAGGTTGAGGAACAGAAAGATGCTCAAAGTGGCTGAACTCAAAGGAATCAGGGGTCAGATGGATGGGCAGAGGCAGGTGGTTGCAGGTTTGTAGGTTGTGGCAAAGTGTTTGGACTTTCTTACCTACTTGTGAAGAGAAGTCCAACTGAGCATTTATGCAGGAAAATAAAGTGATCAAGGTCAATTTTTCATTGAGTCTGGGCTCCTTGGGAGTCCCTAAACCTGAGGCACAAGCTTCTAAATGGTTCCACAGGATTTGAAAACCCCTGAGCAACTCCCTGAGGCCAGCCCCACAGCTTGGTACTACTGCCTCTCCCTGAACC
>NW_006442484.1:6241461-6248169 GCF_000325575.1 Pteropus alecto
GCTTTCAAAATCAGAACCCTAACAGGTCACCTGAGCTGAGCACCCAGGTGGGGACAACCCAGAGCTGTGGAGTTTCCCCATTACAGACTGGGGACCTGGAGGACACGTGGAGGTCCCAGCTCATGAAGTCAGGGGCTCGAGTCGAGACTCAAAGTCCTTGCTTAACCCGTTGGCACTAGAAGTGGAACCCGTTGAGATGGGATTTCCCAGCAAGAAATGTGAGGCCTTGCTCTTGGATTCAGAAAACCAGTCAGAAGAGTCAGGGAGGAAGAGGAGCTGGGGAGGACGGGGACTCAGGAAGGAGAGCAGGGTGGTGGTGAACTGGGAAGAGGGCATACCAGGGAGGTCAGAGTCAGCGGGGAGGGAGGGTGAGGCTAAACCAGGGAGGGATGGGAGCCAGAGCAGAGGAGGAAGATGGGGAAGGGGAGCCTCAGAGGAGGTAGAGCCAGGGCAGAGGGAGAGGAGGATGAAGAACCAAGGAGGAAGGAGACTCAGAGAGGAGAGGAAGTGAGGAGGAAGGGAAGCTGGGGAGCCAGGGAGGAAGAGAGCTGGCTCAGCAGAGGCAGTGTAAGGAAAAGGACTCAGGAATTAGGAGGGGAACTGCACACTTGGGTGAACTGACAGTGAATGACAACAGGGTAGCGACGCCAAGCTCCTGCTTGTCCATGCATTTATTTCTTCCCATTTGTCTCCAATTACACGAGGGCTTCTGGAGAGCAAGGTTCTGTTGGCCTTTTCACTGCCATGGCCTAGAGAAACCCTCATGTGGAACAGGTGCAGATAAACGTTTGTTGAAGGACGGAAGCCTGAGGGAGATGATGTCCCACCTCTCTTGGCTCCCGCTCTAGCAGCTCATGGCTGGCCCAGAGGTATGTGTCTCTACCCAGAGCAGCGTCAACCAGGTCCCCGGGCTACCTAGGGTGAGCATGCTCCCTGGGAGCATCAGAGGGCTCTCAATTGATCATGGTTGCGGGGAGGGACATCTTCCCCGGGGAAACCTATAGAGGAATCACTCCAGAGGGCAGAGCCAGAACTAGGACACAGGTTGGAAGGCAGAGGGAGAGCTATTTTAGGACTTTACCAGAAAAATGTGAATGAAGAATTTGGTTCTGACAATCACACACATTGAAATGACCTGGTTTATGAATCAGGGAGAGCTCTGTCAGTGGAGAAGTTTAGGCAGAGAATAAGAGGTCACAGAGAGCCCGTGGAGGAGGTTTTTGCATTCAACAAACACTGAGCGCCAACTGTGTGCCAAGCTGTGGGCAGGGTGTTGGGAGCCTCAGGCAGAATCAGACTGAGCCCTGGACTCAGGTTGCTCCACTTCTGTGGCAGACATAGACCAGTAAACAACTGTTGGAGAAAAAGATGGGACAAATCAGAGAGGGCTTTCCTGAAGGAGGTGCTGATGGAATGAAGATATCAAGAAAATACGTAGCAGCTGCCTAGTAGCTGCAAAAGGCATGGCCAGAGGGGCTTGTGGTTGTGCTGCTCAAGGTGCAGGCCCTCCACCCCAGGTGTGGCCAGGTAGAAGTGTGAGTGGAGGCCAAGCCTGAGCAAGCGCTCCTGGAGCACAGCTCCCTGGCTGCTCTGGGTCTCCACTTCACGCACATCAAGCCATGGGGCCCCCTGGCTGAGCCTACGACAGCTGCAGGTGACTGAGCCAGCCTTGAAAACCAGAGCTGCTTCATGGTTATTAAAAACACTTCCCATGAGAAAATTCAATGAGATACAAAATCTGCTCGTATAATCATAAGACATTCCAACATCACATTTGTCAATGAAAGAAAAGAAAGAACCATTATTAGATTTTAAACTACATTTTCAACTGTCGTAAGATAGTTTTAACTTTTCATCATCTATTTGTGTGAATAATGTTTCTTGTCGAAGGTGACTGTCAAAATTTTGACGGCGTCGTCCGTCATTAAAGACTCTTGGTTGGCTTCCTGGTTTGAGTGATACGCTATCGTTATATGCGCAGCTGTCACCACTGCTCGAAGCTAGCCGATGAGTAGACAAGACCTCTCCCTACTATTTTTGCAACTTTTTGTGAGCCTATAATTATTTTTAAATAAAAATTAAAAAGCAAACAAAAATCCTCTTGCTCTGGAATCGCATGCAGTCATCACAAGCATTAGACCTGATACAGAAACAAGTTTTGTTATGTAAGCCACAGTTTCTCAATTAATTTTTAAAAGAATGCACCTGGAAGCTTATCTAAATTTGTTATTTATTTAATACACTTCATTATATGTTTTTTCTTAGCATAATTTTATAAAAAAGAAAAAATTTTAATTTTTTCCTTCTTGTGTCCTCAGTGCCTCCTCTTAACTCCAAAGTATCCAAGAATTGCTAACTTTCTATGTGTACTCCAGCTTGGATAAGCTAGAGACTGCTCTCGGGAGGTGGGACAATGCCTAGGGTGGGCAGCCCAGTTAGGGACAGAACCTCTGAGTGAGTGGGGAAGTCACTGAGGTTCCTAGCGGTGGTTCCAAGGAGCCCAAAGCTTGGGCAGCCCGCAGAGCCAGGGCTAGGTAGGCCAAGGCCCATGAGGCTCTGGGTCTGGAGATGAAAGGTAGGTGGCGTTTAGGTAACATTGAGAAGGTATAGGATGGATGAGCTCAGATCAAAGTAGACTTGGGGACTGTTAGGTCAGATTTGCAGCCAGGAGCCACGGGAGGAAGCTAGGACAAGGGGACTCCAGGTCTGAGGAGCTCTTGGACTTTCCTCTGATCAGTGGAAGTCTCTGGGTGAGAAAAAAATGGCACCCTGGAAGATTTTGCCTGTACCTCTCTCTCACTCTCATCATTCCAGGGAGGGAGCTGAGGTGTCTGGGGCCCAGGACAGAGCCTAGCACCCCACCTTCTTTCCTCTGACAGCCACACTAAGCAGCTGCCACAGCCTTGGCTAAAAACACAGCGTCATCCTGAGAAGATAACAGAGATCTCGAAGACACCGCCTGCCCCTCCTGCCTGCTCTCCTGTGAGTGCAGACCTCTAGCAGGCAATCTCTGCTGGTTGGGAAGCCTCAGGACACCCTGTGGCCCCTGGCAGAGGCTCCGGCAAGCTGAGCTGTGCGTTCAGTGGCCAGCAAGAGAACATGTTGTCTGACAGGTCCCCAACTTTCACCTAAGCCAGGGCCTGAATGGAAACATTATCACAATTTAATTACCTTTCACAAACACAGCCTGAGAAACCCACTCCTTGGCCTCCATGCCAACCTCCAACGGAGCCAGGGGTGAGCGGAAATGGTGCTCCCTAGGGGGTGCCCTTGAGGAGCTGCACACACTCTAATGAAATTTAAAAAGTGATCCAGGGACCCTAGGCCCACACGGAGCCGAGCAGTCTCTCCCCCAGCAAGACTGCAAACTCCAGGGCCAGGCACAGGTTGTGTATGGATGGTCCCAAGGGGAGAGGGTTTTTTCCCTTCTTTTTCCTTTCCTTTCTTGTCTTCTTTCTTTCTTTCTTCTTCTTCTTCTTCTTCCTCTTCTTCTTTTTCTTCTTCTTCTTCTTTTTCTTTTTCTTCTTCTTCTTCCTCTTTTTTTTTTTTTTTTTTAATAAAACGAATGATAAAGGATCCTGCCAGGAACCATTGTCTTCCAAAGTATAAAGTGTTTGAAATTAATTTATCCTCTTAGGATGGTGTATAAATTTCTCATTACGAGTGTCAGTGATGAACAAGAAACCATTCCAAGCAATGTCTCAGGCCCTTGCCAAGCCGCGGGCCTGGGGTCCCTCGCGGAGCCGGTGCCGCGACAAAGGGTTTCACACAGTCAGGAGCGTTAACTATGCATGCTTTCGCGTTGCCCGGGCTCAGCCAAATGCCCTGTGAGAACGCCACGTCCACACCGGTTTTATTATTCTGCACAGATGCCGGCTCACTGTGTATTTCCAGCTTTGTGGAACATAATGTGGGGTGTTGGGGGTTCTGTTGTTGTTGGGCATGTGCTTTTTTACATTATCTCTCCCCACCCCTTCTTTCTGCTATCCACCCCAATGGCTGGGGCAAGGGGAAGTAGGGGGGCAGCCGGGACATTCTTGGAAGGGCTGGGGAAAGGTGGGGGAGGGGATTAAATGAATTGAGTCCCTTTGAGGTGTGTGTGTTGTGGGGGAGGGTGTGGAAACTAAAGAGAGGAAAGGGGAGGGGAGGGGGAGGGAGGTTAAGCCCTGGGAAAAAAATGGCACCCCTTGGCCCTTGCTGGGCCCAACTGTCAGCTACACAGTGGCGGGTGGCAGGCCCAGAGAGCCGTAGCCAGGTCAAGTTGCCAGCTATGCTCGTGGCTGCCCTGGTGCCCCCGGAGACTCAGTTTCAGAGGGAGGGGTCCTCAGAGCACTCTTGCCATGTGTCACCCAATAATTCTTAAATGCAAATGTCAACCTGAGACTGCAAGGGTTGAAGAGGTGGCAGGGCTGGGACGCAAACCCAGGTCCCTGATAATGCACCATGCATGGCCTCCTGACTCTCCCAGGCGGGCAGCATTCTCTGCCCTCCCCCCAGGGCAAAAGTCCACTTGCCTCTGCCTGCTCTGTTCTGTCCTGTCTGTGGCTTATGCTCTGGCCTCATGCTCCAGAGCCCCTGGCAGGTCTTCTTCTATTAAGAGAACAAGGCCCAGAGGGCAATAGGAAGGCAGTCACCAGGAGCTCAGCCAGGGTCCTGGTTATAGCTCAGCAGATTGTGATTTTTTCCAGGGGTCACCAGGGTAGGGACAAAGCTGAGACCTTACGGGACACCGCAGTAGGGCTGGCCTGGGAATTAGAAGACCCGACTGGAATCCTGCTTTCCTCACCATCTCCCCATGTGACCAAGGCCTAATCCTACCCCTCTCTGAATCTCTACGCTTTCTTCTATATATAAAGGGCTGGGTCCAAGGGTCACCATGCAGCCCCCAGATATGGGCTCCAGGACGATGGAGAAGGGAGGCAGGTCGTGCTGGCCGTAGGTGCCATTGATACTGACTGTAGTCGCTGCAGCTGGGGAAGGTTGGGGGTCTACTCCTTGGGGGCCCTGCAGGTGACAGTGCCTACCACAGCCCCTAAGATATGCCTAGCCCTTTTCTTGACATAAAGTCCCCCTCCTTGGGGACCCTGCCCAGAAGGCTGGGCATGTTTGGACTCCAGGGTCACCTCCAAGAACCACCAGTCTTGGCTGACGTGTTCACTCCGAGCCTCTGTGTGCTGGCTGCCGAGGGCCGGGCCTCTCAGAATCGCTGATTGGGATGCCTGGCAAATCATTGGCCCTGGGCGGTGGGCCAGCCTGCAGACCCTGCGGAGGTGGCCTCATTACAGGCCTCATGGTCCAGTGGGCAGGGCATCAGACTGGACATCTGGAGACTTGGGGCCTGGTCCAGCTTGCTGCTGCTTTGCTGGGTGACCTTAAGCAGATTACTTGGCCTCTCAGTGCCCCATCTGCCCCCTGCCTTCTCCCTGTCTGGCAAGACTTCCTAGAGGGAATATTAATGGGGTGGCTCACAGAAGCCCAGATTCTACAGCACCTCAGTTTAGCCTTTCCAGCCATGCCAGGGTTTGGCAGCGACTCACAAGAATACTCTCTTGGGCTGCCACAGGCCTGGCCTTGGAGGGGAAAGCTGCAAGGGGCCTGGGAGGAGTGCCACAGTCTCCAGAATAGAAAAGGCCATTCGGAACCTTCAGGGCAATCTCTCCTTTTGTAGATGGAGAAACCGAGGTCAGTATAGACAGCCAGGTGGTCGCTTTGCTGAGCGAAGAACCTGAGCCCTTCTATTTCTCCTCCTTTAAGTACCTTTATCCAGTCTCCCCTTCCTGACATGGTTCCCAGGATGATGCTTTAATCACAAGGATCTAACCCTATCAATCTCCACATCAGCCCCTTCCATGACCTCCTATCTCCAGGTAATCAAGTACCTCAGCTGGTATCCTGGGTCCCCTTTTCTGCAGCATCCTCCATCGCTTTGCTCTAGTTATATACAACCCAGGCTCCAGCATCACTGAGGCATGGGTTCCACCCTCCATGCTCGTGAAGGACCCCAGGCCCTGCACGTGACAATTTTGCCACTTGCGGGGCCCTCCTCCCCCGGCTCCTAGGTAAACTGATGGCCCTTCATGACTGCCATGAAACATCCCCTCTGCTTGGCACCTGCTCCAAGCTGTCCCTAAGGACGTAGCTTCCACTGTCCCCTTGCAGCACGCAGACCCATCTCCACCAGAGCACTGCCTACATGCAGCGCAGGGCCTTACAGAGCAGGTCCCGCCTCTCAGCCATGTTGAGGCCACAGGGTAGGGCCACAAGGCTTGGCATACAGTCAAAGCCAGAATCCTGACCCCTTAAGCCCCCTGCCCTCTTCCTTTCTCCTCCTTTAAGTACCTCTGAACAAGCATTTAGAAGCTTTGTCCAAGTGACACACCAGGGTCCTCCTACTGCTCTGTGCCCACACCCGCCTCCCGCACCCCAGTCTGCAGGGCTAGCCTAGGCCTATCCCTCAGAGTTCCTCTTTTCTAGTTGTCTGGGTCCCAATCCATCATAATACTTCCTGCTTATTGTGCCTTACCTTGTGTTAAGTACTATATATGTGTGTGTATATATATAAAATTTGTACTATATATGCATATAATAGTTTTTCTTTATTTTTTCAATCATTTAAAACATATAAAAGCCATTCTTTGCTTGTGGGATGTACATAAACAGGTGGCAGACCAGATTTGGCTTGTGGCCAGGAAGTTTGGCACTCCCTGG
>NW_006442484.1:6248254-6271262 GCF_000325575.1 Pteropus alecto
CCCACCCGCCTCCCGCACCCCAGTCTGCAGGGCCAGCCTAGGCCTATCCCTCAGAGTTCCTCTTTTCTAGTTGTCTGGGTCCCAATCCATCATAATACTTCCTGCTTATTGTGCCTTACCTTGTGTTAAGTACTATATATGTGTGTGTATATATATAAAATTTGTACTATATATGCATATTCCTGAAAACAATATCACAGCTCGGTTTATAGCTGAGGAAACTAAGGCTCAGAGAGATTAAGTGGCTTGCCTAGGGTCCCACAGCTGGGAGAGACAGAGCTGGGATCTGAGCCCAGATCTGCAGGATGGAAGCTCATGCTCCGCCCCCACCAGCACCTGCTCTCCTCCCACCCTGCCAACCAGGCTGCCTGGAGGCATGGAGTCAGCTGAGTTACTAAAGGCAATAAGGAATTTCCTGGGTGATCCTGTCCCCCTGGCACTGGCATTTTAACCAGTCTTCAGAGCTACCCCAAAGTGGAATTTCAGACATCGTTATGGTCTAATGTTTATGAAATTGTGTCTGTATCTATATCTCAGCAACATACGCAATGAACTTGTGAGGGTTAGTCTTTTCTCCCATCTTTCTCCACTATAGCTCTAATTGTTATTATTTTTTGTATTTTTAAGCCTTTCAAGGGCTGCGGCTTGGGGACGAGAGCCAAAAATGAAATGTTAATTAAAATCCCTATGGCTTTAAGATATCAGTTCTTTTCCAAGCGATCTATAGATCTAACACAATCCCAATCAAAGTCTTAGCAGGATTTTTAAAAAATAGAAATTGACAAGTCAGTTCTAAAAATTTTTATGGAAAAACAAGGGATGCGAAAAGCCAAAGTAAGCTTGGAAAAGAACAAATTTGAAAGATTCATGCTCCTTGACTTCAAAATATGCTATAAAGCTACGATAACCAAGACACTGTGTTAGTGACCAGAAGATAGACACAGATCAATGGAAGAGGACAGATAGTTCAAAAATAGTAACACACAAATATGGTCAATTGATTTTCAACAAAGATGTAGGCAATTCAATCTTTTCAGCAAATGGTGTTGGGGGAATTGGACGTGCATATTCAAAGAGACAAATCTGGATCTTTCTTCATGTCTTATACAAAAAGTAACTCAAAATAGACCATAGGCCTACATGCAAAACCTAAACCCATAAAACTTGAAGAAGAAAGCATAAGAGAAAGTCTTTTTGATCTTGGGTTAAGCAGAGAATTCTTAGGTACAACACAAAAGCACAATCTATACAATAAAATTAAATTGATACTTTGGATTTTTTCAAAATTAAAAACTCTGCTTTTAGAAAAACCCCAAGACTTAAAGGCAGCAGCAGGAGCTGAGCCTCTCTCTACCTTGACGGATTTCAGACTGAGGCTGGGGAGCCCAGCGAATAAGAGGTGATCAAGAGCAGCCTGAGAGGGGGAGAAAGATGGTGGGCACATGTGGGCTGGAACTGGCTGTGAACCCTTTCCAACTGTGTGCAGGCTCATTATCCTTCAGTACGTCACTTAACTTCTCTAAGCCTCAGTTTTCTCATCTGTAAAATAGCTGCATATAGAAATCTCACTTTGAGGAACCAATGAAATAGAAAGTGCTGGCTCAAAAGTCGTGACTTCCTTTCTCTTTTCTTTCCTTTCCTCAGAGAGGATACAGACCAATTAAGGAGGCAGAAGACATGAATGTGAATGCACTAGAAAAGATTCTACTGAATAAACTACCAAAAGGGCACAACAGAAAATCCTGCCTGTGATCTCTCTCTCTGCTGTTTGGTGTCCTCTTGGAAGAAGCCCTGATCTAACCCAAAGATCCGAATCTGGATGGTGAAGGAAAACCGGATGATCCCCATTTCTCCAGAATTGTGAATGGTTCTAGAAGCCAGGAGTGAGAGGTGTGTAAAGAAGAAGCAGGATAAAGAAGACAGAGGAAGGAGGAGGGAATGTGGGAGAGAGTGGAAAGAAGCGAGTTGTAGCATATGACCCAACTAAAGCGGGGGGCAGTGGGGAGATGACAATAATTACAGAGGAGTGGGGTGACTGCAAAGAAGAACCTCAAAAATAATACCTTATCTGACTCCTTGGTCCATCTCAAATCTCAATACCTACCCATTAGCTGTGGCTGCCTAGAGGATGGCATTGAGAGCTGTGAAGCTAAACCCAGACTCAGCGATGTCTGCCGTGGGTGAGGAATTTAGGAATGGCGGCGTATGTGCCATACTTTTGCCAAGTTGAAACAGGAAGCCTGTAACTATAAGGGCTTTATTCAGTTCAGACGCAAACCTCTTCACTCTCAGCGGTGAAGTCTTTGTTTAGTTCAAGAACTGATAATAAAATGACATATGAATTAATTATCTTTAGGTGGGAGAATTATGTATTTTAGAAAATGTTTGATGCAAAACAGATATAAGAAAAACTTTTAGCCTTGGGGGGTAAATTTTCCATTATATATAAATATCAGTTACATGGAATATTTTACCCTCCAAGCATGCTGGGAGAATTGGGGTGCTACAGCTCAATGAGTGAAGAACTGAGGAACTTCACAGAAAGGCCCCAGAGCTAGGGAGCCTGGCAATTTTGACAGTGGCCAGGGGCATGGATTAGTAGAGAGGAGAGGAAGGGGAGCAAAATCATCAGACATCTTTCAGTTACATAATGCATTTAAAGGGCAGGGGTCTCCTAGCAGTCCCTGACCTCTTTGGCACCAGGGACCGGTGCTCCTATGAGAATCTAATGCCTGGTGATCTGAGGTGGAGCTGAGGTGGTGACGCTAGTGCTGGGGAATGGCTGCAAATACAGATGAAGCTTCGGTTGGTTGCCAGCCGTTCAACTCCTGGTATGTAACTAGGTTCCTATGTGGTACCCATCCACGGCCCCGGGGGTTGGGGACCCCTGTCCTAGAAAGTTCCCTTCAACTCAAAAAGCATGGATTGAGCCTGTTCTCTGTTTGGAGAACAAGCCGGACACTGAGAATAGCTAAGGCTGGGGTTTTTCTGTCCTGAAGGAGCTCCCTAAAATAGGCCTGTGGAAGGGACTTCCCACCTGGTCAGCCCACCCTTGTACTGGTATCCTGACTATAATGAACCTCCTCAGTTCAGTGTCTAGAAAAGTACCTAGAACCTGATCATGTCACTCCCCTGCTAATACCCGTCAGTGATGCCCCATCGCTACTTTATTATTGGGACAAAATCCAAGAGCTTTTCGTTGCTGACAAGGCCTGAGGAATCTGGCCTTTGCCTAACTCCTCATTTCCCACCCAGTCTCCCCCTCAGTTTTAGCTCCAGTCATAATGGCCTTTTCTCTGTTCCTTTAACATTTAGATCTCTTTCTTGCCTTAGGCACATTCCCACCTTCCCCCATCTCCTGCACATCTCCAGCTCCTCCTCTCTGTCTCAGCTTTACTGCTGCTTCCCCAGGGAGGCCTCCTGTGACCACTGCGTGAGATGAGCCCCTTCCCTCTTAATGTACATACTGTATTGTCAACTTCTTCTTTGCATTTAGCACAATTATAATTAGATATGTAGTTGTGTATTCAAATGTCTAATTTCTATCGCTTCTGCTAAACTGCAGGCTCCCAAAAAGTGGGGACAAGGCCTATCTCCTACCTGACGAGAGCCTCATTATCAACACAGCCTGACATTGAGAAGGCACAAGTATTTTTGGAGTGAGTAGATGATGAATAAATAAAAGCTCTTTCATCAAGACTTTATGGACGCCACAGGTATATGAGATATGCATGGCTGAACCATGACTGCAAAGTGAGGCTGGAATTGCCTATAGAGTTGGCTCCAGCCTGACTGCATACAATGAAGAGTCGCCAAATCCATTGTAGGCATGTCTAGATTCTTCTCATTCAAAGATGGTAGGAACCCTCACTCCCTAGGCTCTGTGCTGGTCCAGATTTTCCTCTTCATCTTCCCACACTCGCTCATCGGCCTCTTCATCTCTCTCACCTTGTAGCTAGCTGGAAAGTCACACCCTTTCTGTGTTAGAGCCAACTCATCGGCCTCTTCATCTCTCTCACCTTGTAGCTGGAAAGTCACACCCTTTCTGTGTTAGAGCCATGATTGCTATTTGCAGAGTCTCTATCCCCGAGATTGTTCTCGTGTCCCTTTGTTGGATTTTTATCTTAAGTAGCATTGCTTCCCCAGCCCTCTCAGCACAGTGCCTATTGCTTAGCCCTGCATCCATGATGGCTTTCTGTCTGCTCACCAGACCCACCTTTTATTGCAGAGACTTTGAGTCGGGGTAAGGGTGCGGATCAACCCCTCAACTGGGGTCTGGGGAGGAGGCCCAGATGCCTGTGTCTCCTTAGCTTCCTCTAGTGCCCACACTGTGCCTTCTCCACAACCACCAAACACCCATTCTCCGGGAGCTACTCGTTAAATGTAGCATGATGCTGTGGAAAGACAGCATTCCCAAGTTTGCAGATTGAATCCTCATTGAACACTCACAGGCTGATCACTTAACACAGACTTAGCCACTGTATCTGTCGAATAGGAGTTAATGACAGCAGCTACGTCATGGGGGGTTGGAAGGCCTAAAGGGAACACCCAGCTGCCCCTAGCACAATGCCTGGCACATAGCTGGTACTTCATAAGTGATAGCCCTTCCTCTTCTTTTGAGCACCCTGGTGATGTAGGCATTATGTTCTCAGGTGACAGGCCCAGGGGTTAAGTACATGGCCTCTTGCGTCCTAGCAGTGGGTTCTTTCAAGATGGCGCACTCCTTGCGGTCAGGGGTAAAGTGGGGGCAGTGGGCTGCCGAGGGTGTATTCATCGAGCCTCTTCAGGGTCCCAGAGTACTGCAGGGAGACTGTATTGCCGTCTTGCTAAACAGAAACAATGCTCCCAAGAGCCTGGGAGCATTGATATCACCATGAGGATGGACCCTGGGTAAAAACAGAACTGCTCTTCCAGATTTGTTCGACCTAGGCACAGGCCACCCTGACCCAAGATGCTCATGGACTTGGGCAGCTGGTGATCGATGTCCCTGTGCTGCTCCTGGGACCACAGGGGGCACATCAAGTCACAGCACGTCTGCCTTATTTGCCAATCTGTTGACTGTGCCCCCTGGCCCTCAAGTCCCTATTCACTGGGCAGTAAACATGTTACCTAGCAACTGCGTGTCAATATCAACAAAGGCTCAGATGAAGTTGTTAATCTGGGCAAGACTGACAGAGGGCCGAGGTGCTCTGTGCTCGCTCCTCCACTCATTGTCTGACACTTAGACTGGCCCACGAGGATATCGATGCTCAAAAGACCCCACATCTCCCTCCACTATGAAAATTAAATGAAGTGTGCATCTCAGGCAGGGAAAAGGCACCGGCACCGGACCGCCTGGTGATCTTGTTTTTCTTTTTTCTTTCTTTCCCTGCCTCCCCACCGTGCCTTTGCCCATGGAGTAGAGTGCTTCCCTTGAAGGCAATGACCGCTGCTAATTTCTGAAGCCATGCCTGTCATTTGTCCTGTTCGTGGGGCTCCAGGTGGGGCAAGGAGGGCACAGCCAGGCTCTGGCCTCCACTGGCATTATGGAATGGATTGAGGCTGAGCATGGGTAGGCGCTGCAAGGGGGCAACCAGTCTCTTGTCCCTGGAGCTCATATTTCAATGAAAACAGGCCATAAACAAATAAAGAAATGAGGCAATAATCTAATGCTATGTAGGTAACTGGGGGAAGAGCACTTCAGGAGGTGGATGGGCAAATACAAAGCCCTGAGGAATGTGTTTTGCGTTTTGTATCTCCAGAGAGCTGCAGGCAGGGCAGAGTATCAGCACGGGCCCATTGTGCAGGGCCTCAGGAGGCCATGGCAGGGAGTCAGAGTTCACCTAAGGGGGATGGGAAGCCAGTAGAGGGTTTCTGTTGTGGGGCAACTTGGTCTGATTTTCACTTTGGCCGTTTTGTGGAGAAGTGCATGTAAGGGCCTGGCGGAGGCAGGGAAACCATGTAGGAGGTTCTAGGAGAGGCCAGGTGAGAAGTGCTGGATGGTGGCCATTCAATCATATCCCCAGGAGGCCACACCTGAGGCTGTTGGAGGAGCCAAGAGGGTGTAAGGAGGACCTAGCCTTAGGAGGGTTGGGGTTGAAAGGTCAAAGTGTGGGGTCAAGGCCTGAGCCCTATGCCAGGCCTTGGCTGTTCCTCCCTGTGTCCTTGGAGAACACCTCTGTCTCAGGGCCACCGTTCCTCATCCGCAGCCACATTCCTCTTTGTCCTGTATACTTTCCAAAGTGCGAGGAATGGAGTGGGAGGGTCACATGTTTGGATTTGGGCAGAACTTGGTTCTGAGACTGATCGTGTCGTTTATTAGCTGTGTGACCTTGGGCGAGCTATTCAATCTCCCTAAACCTCAACTTTTTTCTTCTTTAAAATGGGCTAATGGCGTCTATCTCAATGGTGCTCAATTGACGCTTAATTATTTGTTTAGCATACGCATTTTTCATGCCAGGCACTGTGCTAAGACTCAAGATGAGTAGGACCTGGCCCTTTTTCTTTTTGGGGCCAAAAGACTGGCTCATAATGAACAATTATAGTCCAGGGGTCGTGTTCTCGGGAAGCCCTGGAATCCTTGCTCCTGCCCAGGGCCGCGGCAATGAGAGGGTCTTGTCGGGAGGTATCAGGGCAAAGTAGAAGGTGGCCCAAGCTACAGTTCAGAAACCCAGGTGCCAGGAGGCTCCTGCTCTGATTTGCTGGCTGACCCTGGGTGAGTCCTTCTTCTTTTGGGTCTTGGTTTCTGCACCTGAAAAATGAAGAGGTTGGATTGGATGGTCTTTAAATTCTCTTCCAGCCTTTGACCCTACAGAGAGAAGGACCCTCTGACTTGGACCTGGGGCTGAAGCTCAGCAGTGATAAGCTTGGGTTCACTGAGGCTGAACTGTAGGGCAGCAATTCAGAGCATTTTCCACAAATACAGGGTTCATTTTGGGAAGTAGATTCCAGGAGCTCCAGGGATTCCTGAGGCAGAGTTGACCACCTAACAGTGCTCTTTCAACTCTTCTGATTACTTAAAGGAAAAAGCAGGGCTCACATGCTCCCAACACCTCTCTTCTATCTTAAACAAGAAGAGCACAACCTCAAGACAATGTCTTGAGAGGCAAGAATATCTACGTAGAATTTAACAATATCACTCTACTTGCATTGTATGTAGATGTATGTTACCTTCTACTGTGGCAAGTGCTATTAGTTTCCCATATCAGTGAAGATGTAAATAAAGTTTCTTTCAAAAATACAAACAAGGCATGCTGATTTTGAGGGTAAAAAACTGAACTCTGTGAAGTCGCTAATAATTGACCACAGGGTTTCTGACCTGCGAAAATGGCAATTTCCCATGGTTCAATCTAATAGTATTGATGATAATAGTAGCAGCTAGCATTTATTGAGGACTCATGGTCAGACACTGCTCCTAATGCTTTACAAAGAGTGTCTCACTTAAATCCCAGAGTAAATAGAATGCTCGGGAAGCACTGCTTGGGAGTAGCTTTGTGACTTTGGGTAGAGGCTTGTCCAGAACCTGAGGCCCTCTATCGTTTTTGCGTCCATACATAGCCCATGATCAGATAGGTGATAATGATGAAGATGGAAGTTATGAGATGTTTTTAATCCCAAATCAAAAGCTTCTTTTGGTGTGGTTTACACCCCCACTCAATGATGAATGGCAAGAAGGTGATCAGCAAGCACACCAATGAGAAATACAGACAAAACATTTAAAGCCAAGGTCCCCACTGTATGACTTAGTGGAGAGGTGCTGGTGGAGTGGCAAATTGCCTAGTGAGGGAAATGAGAAATTGCAGGCTCTGGTGGCTTGGGCTGCAGCCATGGCCCGCGGCAAATTGGGCTCTCTTAGTCTAGCAACCAAAAGGGGAGGAAATGCAGGAGAGACCATTATTACTCTCTAGAGGAGTGGATGCAGCCTCATTTTCCTCATTCATATGATGAGGCTAATATTACTGGTCTTGGCCATGACTGTGAGGAATCTGCATACCAGAAATTGAAACTTCACATTCTCTTTCTCGCCCTGGGGTAAAGCAGGGTGGTTGATGGAAAGAAGAGGGATCTGGGAGGGCAAAGCTTGAAAGAGCTGCTATTTGGAAGTGCCCCAGAGCCCTGGAGGGCTGGGACAGCCCTGCCCGGCTGACTGGGTTCCTGACCTGCTCTGAGGGGCAGGCTGAGCACTGCAAGGCCTGGAATGGAAGCTCTCCTATCCTGATGGCTGCTGTTTCATTTATTGGGTCTCAGAGAGAGAAAAAGAAGGGCAGGCAAGAAGAGAATGCTGGCTGGATAGATAGGAGAAGGGGATGAACAAAGAGAGAAAGGGATGCCAGGATAGGTTGCTCAGAAATGAGTCAGAAAGAGGAAGAAAGGAGGCAGGTAGAGTTGGTGGGACAGGGTGGGGAGGGCAGTGGGCAAACTCCATTAAAGATACCCATTTCCATAATGCACGGCATGGGGTTGCCACTAGTTTCTTCCTTTCCACCATGACCAGCTTGGGCTGAGAGAGCCTTGAAGGGGACACTGCAGGGGCCCAGGGCCACATCCCAGCCTCGCCCTCTTTTCTCATGTGCAGAGAGGGCCTGTAGCCACCACTCGGGTCTGGCTCATGCCCAGGCTCTTCTTCAGCCTGACTCCCAGAGCAAGTCCCAATCCTGCAAAGCCCCAATTAGGCTCCCACTAATCACCAGCCTCAGCCTTGGAGCCCAGGTTGCTTCTTTGTTGAGTCTGCTGAGGCCCCTACCCTGAGTTCTGCCCCTATCTGCCTGGGTCCAGTACATTAAAGGGGCCTAGCCTGGCCATCTCTGACCTGCACCGTGACTGTCTCCACCTGCCACTCTCTATCCTCTCTCCATGCCTTCCTTAGCCGGCTGCCGAGTTGAGGGATCCAGTAACTGTGCCCTCAGATATATAGGTGATTAAATATATACCCATATATTACTTACCCTGGAGCAGGAGTAAGTGCTCAACAATGTTAGCTATTAGCTGCATTTTAATCAAATTTCTTGACTCCTCAGAGCTGCGGTTCACTCATCTCTTAAATGGGATTAATGCAATATCAGGTACCTGCTGATATGCTGCACTGAGCAGGGCACAGCTTCTCTTCTGTGCTGTTCTTGCCAAAAATGCATAATGTGAACATGAGGAAACATGAGACAAATCCATATTGAGAGACATTTCTATAAAATAACTGGTCAGAACTCCTCAAAAGTGTCAAGGTAATGAAAGACAAGGGAAGACAGACAGGCTGTCTCAGATTTGAGAAATGCAAAATGCAAAATAAGATCCTGATTAGATCCCAGAAGAACAACAACAACAAAGGATGTTGGTGAGAAAATTTGGAAAATTCAAATAAGGCCTGCAGATTAGTTAATAGTGTCATCTCTGCCCGTGTCCTGTTTTTGACCATTGTCCCGGGGTCTACGGGGCATTAGTGTTAGAGAAGGCTGGGTGAAGGATGTATGGGAACTCTTTGGACGATTTTTGCAACATTTTTTTCAAGTCTGAAATTATTTCAATATAAAAAGTTCAGCAAATAGGATTAATGATAGTATCCATCTCATAGGTTATAAGGAATAAATGTAAAGCACTTAGAGTAACACCGGGTACCCAGCAGGCTGTCATTACTGCAATCTTGCAGACCGGAGGCCTGGACCAGCAGTCTTGGGCCCATGAAGCCACAACTGTCAGTGCCAAGAGAGTTCAGGGTCAAGTCTCTCCTTTTAAAGAGTCATTCATCTGTCTCCCTACTAAGCAAACTTCTACAGGGCACTGATGTGATGTGGCGGGGAGCAGGACCCAACCCAGTGCCCAGCGCCCTAGATCGGGGTGGCAGAGATCGATGCTAATCAATGCTTCCCACAAACCAGCATGAAGGTGCACATGACCATGAGAGCTATGATGGGAGATTCAGAGGGACCAGGCACATGTACAATGTCCTTATAGACCCTGTCCTGGGATTGTCAGGCTTCCCTGGGCAGCAACTCTGAAGCTGCTATCTGAAGCATGGTAGAGAATTAGGTCGGGAGAACAGCACTGTGAAGGCCCGAGGCAGAAAAGGCCCAGGTATCAGAGTGGATGCTCGTGTGGCGTGAGCACAGAAGCTCAGAGAACCAGGGGTGCAGAGTGGGCTGGCCTTGTCCGTGGTCACTGGAAATAGGAGCCGAGCTGAAGCTGCAGTCCAGGCCCCAATTCTTGGCCCTTTGAGTCCATCACACCATGGAAGGCAGCCACCATATTCCCAAACATAACTGAATTTAAACTGTAAAAAGAGTCTCATCTTGCAAATAGGAAATCACTTGGGCTTTGCACCTAACATTTAGGCTTTTTTTTTTTTTTTTTTAATGAAGAAAAGGTGTACAGGTCCTAACTCTATTGTGCAGGATTTGGTGATCTTCAGACAGAGCCAATCTGCCAACTTTAAGAAGAAAAGGTGTCCTGGGGCTGGGTGGGGGTTGGAGGAGTTGTCATTGTCAAAAGCTGGGCATATCATGGGCACCTAACAACAATGCCTTCTGCCTACCGGCACTGGCCCAGGTTCCCAACACATTTTCACAGCATCTTCACACCTAGCCTGTGGTGTGAGCTCCAGCAGATGCCTCGGCTCCCATTTCACCAAGTAAATAATGGAAGACTGAGAGCCTGAGTAGACCAGAGGCTTTTCATGCCCGGGCCAGGTCTCACCTACCATTGTAAGTTAGTGGGGGATGGGGAGTGTAGGGGGAAAGGACTTCCATGCTATTCACCCACAGGGGGAGGGATAGAAAGGAAGGAGCATTGGCTTGGTGGACAGACCATGCTGGTTCATCCGAGTCTGCAAACTTCACATTCCTCATTAAGAAAATGGGGTCGCAAAGATCTCTCTCCTGGCTAGCGATGAGCATGAGTCATAATATTTGTGACATTCTTGTCCCAGTGTTGGGCACATAGAAGGCACTCACTAAATGGAAGTCCTCCTTTCTCTCATCCTTCGGTAGGATGCCCTATAAAAGTAGCCAAGGTAAGCAGGGTCTGGAGTCCGACCCACTGTCGTTCACTATTTCCTTCAGACTGTCCTTTTTCCATATGGTATATACTCATTTAACACTTATATATACTTATTATGTGCCAGACACTAGACCGAAGACTTCACATATGGGTACTTTCTTATTTTTCATAACAACCCTAAGAAGTGGGTACGAGCATTACCCCACTTCTCATATGCACAGATAGTAAATGATGAGGTTGCAAGTTGAACCCAAGAGGTATGACTCCAAGTATCTGCCCTCAACCACTGTACATCTGAGGGTGACAGTGTCATCACTGTAAGGCTTGAATTGTGACTCTCAAAAAAGATATGGTGAAGTCCTAACCCTTTGTGCCTCAGAATGTAGGACTTTATTTGAAAATAGGGTTTTTGTAGATGTAGTCAATATGAGGTCATTAGGGTGGGCCCTAATCCACTATGACTGGCGTCCTTATAAAAAAAGGAAATTTGGACACAGAGACACGCACACAGGGAGAACGCCCTATGAAGATGAAAGCAGAGATCAGGCTGATGCTTTTACAAGCCAAGGAACATCAAATATTGTCAGCAAGCCACCAGAAGCTAGGAGAGAGGCCTAGAACAGAGTTTTCTTCACAGCCACCAGAAGGAATCGGCCCTGCTGACACCTTGATCTCAGACTTCTGGCCTCCAGATTGCTGAGGCATTACATTTCTGTTGTTTAAGCCACCACCCACTTTGTGGTACTTTATTATGACAGCCCTAGCAAATTAAAACAATCACTATAGTCTTGATGGCATGCCCCAAAGCAATTCCCTGTTCCTCCAGAAATGCTACAGAAATCCCATCCTGTTAGATGGACTCATACTCTTTTTGGTGTCTTAGTGGTTCTTAACCAGAGGCAATTTTGGCAATATCTGGAAACATTTTTGATTGTCACACTGGGAGGGTGCCATTAGCATCTAGTGAGTAGAGGCCAGGGATGCTGCTAAACATCATACAGAGCACAGGACATTCCTACCACAAAGAATTATCTGGTCCAAAACGTTAACAGTGCCAAGATTGAAAACTCTTTTGACAATATGATGAGTACTGTGGATCCTCTCCTCAGAAAAATATTCACCTGGTAACACATATATTCACTTAACTCTCACACACATATATACACACTCACAAAGACGTACTCATTCACACATATTCTTAGTCTCACATTCATATTTTCACCCACACTCACATGCCATTTTGCATCTAGGCCCAGGGATATACAGAGTCCCATGCACCCTAGGTTAAGAACCTCTGTCGCTTTGTAGATTAGGAAGGATGTTAATGTAGTCAAGAGCCAAGATTTTCAGCTTGATAAAGAAATACTACTATAGGATAATATAGAAAAAGTTAAAAATGATGTAATCTTAAACTTGAACTAGAAATATCAATATGAACTCATGATCTGTTTTTCTTTTCATAAAGAAAACACGTATCACCTAGAGCTGTCCACTGAAAAGTGCTTTAAGTAATAGAAACCCGGAAACAATGAGCCTTATAGCTCCAGGCTGGGGTCTCCAAGGAACCAGGGAGCCTTGGAGAAATGGTCAATTCTAGAGCTGAGGTAAGAAAAATATAAAATGAGCTGAACCATTTTGTCATTCCAAAAAGCAAAGAAGATGTTCCAAATTTCTGCAGCTGTGTCAGGAGGAGCTAACTCATAATGGTTCTTATTGGCCAACAATGGGAATTATTTATCATCAAAAATAAAAATGACTAAAATGGATTGAAATAAATAAACTAAATATTCTGTTTATAATGATATTTTGAAAAACTCATTTGTCACCTTTGAAAGACGTTTGAGAACCAACCCATTATTCTGAAAAACTTTTTAAAATTATTATTTTAAAAAGGAAAGAATCAAACATTTATCCTGCCTTTTCTGTACAAACTTCTGTCCAGGGAAATCATTAAGGAAAGAAAGAGTTATAGAAGAATTTCACCTAGAAAATACAGAAGAAATAATAGGATATCACCACTTTTTCTTCCACCATCTAGTCTCCTGGGAGTCCTGGCAGGAGACTAGCTGGTGGAAGAAAAAGAGATCAGGAGATCCTGCTCACCCTCTTTTGTCTTGTTCTGCAACTGGCTATGCCTCTGTGAGCTCTGGCTTCCCTCTTTCCAGCTTTGAATGTTGCTCCTGTAACTCTGCTTCCTCTGCTGCCCCTTTGAGCCCTGGGCGGTAATAGCTCTCATGATGGCCAGTCTCTGGGTGCCTTACATTCCTCTTAGTTCCTTGAACTCAATGACATCTCTACAAAGAGCCCCTTCACTTACAAGTCTCTTCACAAATCTCAGCCAAGTGTTTCCTGATTGATAAATACAGGAGTGCCCTCCTCGCCACTCCCCTTACCCATCCTTGAAGGCTCAGGCCGTATAGAAAACAATGAATCCCTGCTCATAAGTAGTGAGCTTGAATGCATGTAGCACCTCATGTTGGTGCTATTTGCCTCTGAATGAAGGTATGGCCTGTTTGCACATGGAGACTTAGAGGTGCTCCTTGGATGGAGGCCTTGCCTCTGCCTCCCCCAGGAGCCCAGCCCGCCCAGACTGGCTGACCTCTATAGAAAACACTGAATCCCTGCTCACAAATAGTGAGCTTGAATGCATGCAGCACCTCATGTTGGTGCCATTTGCCTCTGAATGAAGGTATGGCCTGTCTGCACATGGAGACTTAGAGGTGCTCCTTGAATGGAGGCCTTGCCTCTGCCTCCCCCCAGGAGCCCAGCCCGCCCAGACTGGCTGACCTCTCAAGTGTAGGGGGTCACATGACATCGAATGGCTGGAGCTGAGGGAAAAGGAGCATTGCCCTCAAAGCGGCACCGTCATGTTAGAAGCAGAGTCAATGACAATTCCAAAAACAGTCCTCTGAGACTTTCGCAAACACACCAGGCTCCAAGAATAGGAAGGCATGCGCACACACACATCCAAACCAAACAACCAACGGTCCATAGCACCCGTGTGTGAACGTCCATCTTTAAAGGGATTCTTGGTCTTGATCAGAGAAATAGCTACACACATATACACACACTCACACGTACAGCAAGACTTAGGTTACAATTTAGCTCATGGTTAATATGAAGTTTGCATGAGGAATCAGAGAAAAAGAAAGAAAAAGAAAGACATTACATCTTCAGAAAGTTGTGGAGAGCAAAGAGAGGACCTGCTGGGTGTACCTATTTGTTTGGGGACCCAGGATTTTCCTCCTGGGGTGACACTGACACTGTGTCAGCAGACACCACCGTGCCGGAGGCCCCAGAGTCAGAGCATGGTGACCTCCACCCACACTTCCTGACCAGGCATAGGCTGGGAAGCTGCGTAGAAATTGCCCTAGGCAACACACTCCCCTGTGGATCACCACCCGACTTACAAACCTGGATGACAGGTGGGAATGTTTCTGGGAGTCCACTGGATCGGTGAGCCCAGAAACAGCATGTTACATATGGACTCCTCTTGCAGGGAGTCACCAGGCAGGCATTTGTTTACCCACTAGTTTGAGGAGGTTCTGAATAGGTAAGAAGGGAAGAGAACCAATATTTACTGAGTGACAGCCATGGGCCTGGCCCTGCACCAGGGGCTTAATGTCTTCGTTAATTTCACTCCAGTTCCTTAGGCTCTGGCCATGCATGCTGTGAATAATGATGAAAATGATGATGGGATCTCTCTGTGTACTTTTCAAGAGCTTTATGTAGTCTATTTATATCTTATTTGGGATTCACGAGAATCCCTGCTCTAGTAATGGCAGCTACTGTGGTCACCTCTTTTCCTGGTGAGAAAATAGAGACCCAGGGGATGAAGAGATTTACCTACAAAGACTTAAATGTTGAATGCCAGAGCCAGGGCCGGGGCCCTGATGCTTGACTTCGCATCTGTGGTTCTTATTACATCCAGGATTTAAAAGACCATCAGCTCCCAGTGCTAGAAAGGGCTCATCGCATTTGGTGGAATGACTTGAGACTTAGCTGATCTTAAGGAGCAGGACAGAGCATCTGGGAATAGAAGGCAGAGAGAACTGGTCTTCACTGAGAACCATCCAGTGCTGGGCAGTGAGCTCGGGCATCCCAGCCCAGAGCCAGACAGCTGGCAGTTGGGGGCAGTTGGGGAAAGGTGACCTGTTACTCCTCCCTGGGCAGCTCTCCCCTACCCCTGCCCCTACCCCTACCTCTGCCAGGAGCACCCCCAGAAAGCTGAACCTTAGTGATATGGGGAGCTCCTGGTGACACACTGTGGCCTTGCACCTTATTTCTTGGGCATCGGTGTGTGAATTTACACAAGATGGTCCATTTTCATATGAGATCACAGCTCTGGGAACACGATTATAGGCTGGGGGTTGAGTACTATTATGTCCTCAGCATGAGACTACTGATGGCCCCTCTTCCTGTGGTGAGAATCAGATGTCATGATCACTGTGAAGTTTTAGCACAACGCCTGGTACATGGGCATTGCAGAGAAATATTAGCTCCTTCTCTGGCCCACTCCTTGGGCTCCCAGAGAGTAGTCTTAGAGAAAAGCCCCTCCCCTCCTGATAATGTCATCAAGGCCAAACCCCACAAGATGGCCTTCTCAATCCACATTTCGATCAGGAGTCTTGTGTTGAGGGGGAGCGGGAGTCCAGACAAAGCCCAAGAATAGCAGAAGATGGTTCCCAAGTCCCCAGGGTTCCTGGCCACCGTGGCGCCTTGCCCAAGCCAGGCCCCAAGCAGGAGGGCAAAGGGAAGGCATGGAGAGGTGTCCGGAAGGGAGCGGTCAGCCAGGGCCTCATTCTGGGCTCCAGCCGGGCCAGCTCTGTTCCTGGCCTTGTTAAAGCCACCTGGCCAGGAAGAAAACCTGTCTTGCGAGGTGAGAGGGCCTGAGGAGGAAGGAAGCCCACAGAACGAGGAAGTCGTTGAGGACTAAAGCCAAACACCAAAATAATCAGCCAGGGAGGAAAGCAGGTCACCAGCTGAGCTGCAGGGGCCTGCGCCTCGTCACGCGTGCCTGCACACACCACACTTTCACCCTCCCACCCCTCCATGTCTTGGGTTTTGGCCAGGAAGAGGGTCAGTGGGAAGCGTTGATGTCAGGAGTCCTCCTCAGAGCTAGGTCAGCAGGGCTCGGCTGGAAGGATGCATGGGGCAGAGGCAAGTACAGAGGAGGGAAAGGTACACTAGGCTGAGGGAATGGCTTGGGGGGCCACGAGGATCTGGGATTCCCAGAGCCCAAGGTGGTGATGAAGCAGGAGAGAGAAGGCCATGGGGAGGGATGACGGCTGATTTGGGTTTTCTGAACACCACCTGGAAAGAAAGGAAGGTCAATCACCTTGTCTGTAGGTAACGAGGAATGCGAGGACTCAGTGTGTCACATGCCATAGAAGTGACTCTTACCTCCTGGGAGCAAGCGTGGTACAGAAGCATTATGTTTGTCCCATCAGTCCATGGGACACACAGTCTTCGCCATTCTGCCCCTCAGCACATGGCTTCAGGGCGGGCTCACGCTGGGATTATATCACAGAACTGCCCTCAGGTACCTCATCTTTCCCACAATCCTCGTCTTGGGAACCTCTACATGGCTCTGGGGACCTGATGTCAATGGACTAGCAACACTTGTACAAACATCCATGGACCCAATGGACAAGTGTTTATTGAGCAGTTTCTATGCATAAAGTTGAGTCTTGGTACTGCAGGAAGGAGGACGGAAAAAGAATGACCAGAGCCCATACTCACACGTTGATAGCTGGAGATATGAGGCAGGTCATGCACAAAAGGTAGAGAGAGCAGCAGCAGGTAATCCACCAACGGTCACAAGAGCTTGGTGTGTCGCCTAAAGTGACTCAGGTGCTGGGAATTGCGAGGGAGACAGGCGGGAAGAGATAGGTTACATCCCTAACTTTCTGAGCGACACTGGGCAGACCAGGTTTTCTCTGTATTCCGTTTTGTGATTCTAACTGCAGAAATCCAGGCTCCAGCTGAGTACATGAGTCAGGCATTCAAGGAGGTGCCAACATGTCCTCCTGACCCTTGGCTGCTGACACCTCTCAGACCTGCCCCTCTGCCCCTCCTGGGCCAAGTCCTTGCTGCCAGCCTGTGGCCTACCGCCCAGAATTTTCTAAACCTTGTGGCCACTTCCTGGATTTCAGAGCTTTGCCCTACCCTGCCTCCACCCCGCCTCCACCCCAACCTTCTGGAATTTTAAACGCCAGAATAAAAATGGCAATAGCGCTGATTCCCACCCCCAATTGCCCAGCTTCCTTCTAATCCCAGCCTCAGATCTGACAACTGTTATGTTGGGAAAATCGGGGTGGCATCATAGAAAGAGTAAGGGTTTGGGTTCAATCCTGAGTCAAATAGAGACTCTGCCATCCTCGGCTTGTCACTTACCCTCTCCGAGCTACAGTTCCTCATCTAAAAAGTGAGAACAAAAGTTCCTGCCTCTTAGGGTTGTTGGAAGATGGCTAGATGATAATAAGATAAGGAGCTCCAGATGTCAAAGATATTCTTCAGTAAACAGGACCATTCTTTTCACGGCAAAGCCACTCCCAACCTTTGGGGACAAAGAGAGGGTGCGTGCCTGCATTTATCAAATGCCCACAGTATGCATGGGTAAACGTGCCATAATAATTACATAATAATGCATCACGAGTTTTATACAGCATTATCACTGTGCAATCTTTTGCTGTTCTTTGACACAATGAAGTTGAAGAAATAAAGATTTCCATTAGCCAAAATGGACCTTAAAGAGTCGCTGAATCTGGTGTAGAAATGTCTAGATTCTTCTCATTCAAAGATAGTAGGAACCCTCACTCCCCAGGCTCTGTGCTGGTCCAGATTTTCCTCCTCATCTTCCCACGCTCACTCAGCTTGCAGGTGGGGGCCGGGGCACGTGAAGAACTGTGCCTCAAATTCTGAGACCCATGAAGCTTTGTGACTCCTACCTAGGGAGCCCATGGAGCTGACAGACAGACAATGGGTATAGCAAGTCACAGTTCTGGGACTGGCCCAATCTTCTGCAGTATATACAACAAAACACTTTCTCTCTTCATCCAGTATAGTTAAATTTTCTTGTGTTCAAAACACATTCGATGCTATTTCTCTGGATAAGAATTCTAGACTCAGAGACCTTATCCAGTGGTTTCCACACTCTTTTTTTTCCAACAAAATTAAACATAATGTCTCCCCCAACACACACACACACACGCACACACACACTCACACACTCACACACTCACACACCCTTGTTGATTCATCTGGTTGAAGAGTGGTCTTGGGTCCCTGTCCACCTGCCCTTCCTCATCCCCTGAGGCCCATAAGACTGAAGCCCCAGGGTTCTAGGAGGTGAGGCCAGAAAACCAGTGAACTACCCTTGCTCTTTAATAGTAAATAACTAAGACCTATGATTTATACCCTCAAATGAACATGAAATTGATAATAGAACATTATCTTGTTCCCTAATTGTTTCCTGTGTGCTAAGCTGATCTCTCTAAAGAGACTGCAAAGCAAAGGTAGACTCTGTGTTGCTCCTCCTCTGAGCCCTGGTAAAATGTACACAAGAGTTTTTGGTTACAATGGTGTAAATGGGGCCAGAGCGTGAGGGCCAATATCTGCCACAAGACAGGCAAATCCTGATGCCCCTGCCCAGTAAGTAGAGCTTGGTGGGGGTGGACATACTCAGATGGCCCCAAGTCTGTTCCTAAGCTCCAGGAATCTCAGATTCCCGAGCCCCACCATCTCCAAGGGAAGGCAGGCAATGAGGTGTGGTGGCCATGTGTGGTTTAGGCTGTCTGCAGAGCTAGAAAAGAGGACTTTGGGTATGGGGACAGTCACATAACCAGAGGGGTGCCTTGGCCTGGTACAGTGGGGCTTCGGTATGGCCCATGGATGGGAGCATAACTTTCACTCAAGACTGTGAAAGAAGCATCCCCTAAGTCACACTGGGCCAAGGGCAGGGAATCGGCATTACTGAAGGGAGTGCCTGTGGGGTGGAGACCCCAAGCTGGGTAGGGGGTCATCTGGTTCCCTTCGCAGCCCACAGGCTGGCCAATTTCATTATTCTTGTTTATAAACATGCAAAATATTTGTAAACATTTTCTTGCCCAATAGCAAATTAGTAAGTGAGGGAAGCTCGATTCTAACCTAGTTCCCAGAACCCCAAAGTTCATACTTTTCCCGCTGTACCTGTCACATTGCCTACAGATCACCCGAGACTCAGGCAGAACAGCAGTGGGGCAAGCAGACTAGGCCCTAGTGGCCACTGGACAGTTTGGTTGCCTTAGAAAGCCGGCCCATATCCTATTGGGTTTGTGAATAGAAGACAGAGCAGAAATGTAGCAAGAAATACTTAAATCCTCTTCCCCATAGCAGATTCTGTTGATCTCCTCTGGGCAGAGCAATAAGCAAATTCCTCATCTGGAGTCCTGTTTGCCCTACTGCTCTTCAGGTCAATCACTTGTTTGTTAAATCTAGATTTACTTCCTTTCTTTACTCATTAGAGGCTGTCAGAAGCTGATAATACACTCAACTCTTCAGTCAACACCATCCCAGGTGGACACCCAAGGTCTTAGATGAACATCCGTAGAGACTGAGCACACAGCTGGAGCACAATAGCTCTGGATTTACTGATTCCTCAGGCCTTTTTTGCATAGTGGGTTTTAATGTTGTTTGTCCTTTGACCACATATGGCCCACGCATGTCCGAGCGTGTCCCCATGTATGTGCTATGCTGGGGCTGTGGAGAGTCAGCCCTCACCACTCCCCACGCCAGGTCCCGAGCGGCCAAGTCAGGGATGACTCAAGGCAGCAGGTGGTCTGTGGTCAGTCCATCTGTCCTGCGCACTCCGCCCCCTGCCCCCCAAGCTGGTCAGCCGAGCGATTAAGTCCTATTTAGCTATCAGCCTCTCTCCCCTTGCCTTCTCTGGCCACTCTCAGGGTTCCAGCATTTCCTGAGTTCCCACAGCTTTCTCACACCTCGGCCTCTCCTTGCTGCTTACCTGGCCTCAGGAGAGCCCTACTAAGACCATGCTGGTGCTTGGAGAGTACTGAGCTCCCTGTCTTTGGATGTATTCAAGTGTGGATTGTTCCATGGCATTAATGTGGGAGAAGGAGCTCCCATGGCAATGGAACAGGGAGAAAGGTGACCCTGGACTAGAAGACAAAAATCATTTATATCTCTGACATTCTCTGAGATGGGCTCGTCAATTTAATCTATCCTTTGCCCAAGAAATTGGCTGCAATTTAAGGAGAAAGGAAGAATGAGAAATCAGTTCTACTTTTGCCATCAACTTGACTGCTCAGGGCCTGTGTACAGCAAGAAAGCTTCAGGGTAGACTTCTGGCCTTGTTTTTGGCCTTTCCCACCAGAGCTGCCACATAGGCAGGGTACAGACCTGTCAGATCTGAATCCAGGGTGGGTCTGAGGAGGAGGGAGACATGGAAAGCTCCTCTGCCGGTGCAGAGACCCTGTTTCCAGTTCTCCCGTGAGGTCAGCTCCACTTGCAAACAGGCACTGAGCCCTTCCTGCCACCACGTCACCTCCTCTCAGTCTCACAACAGCTCCCTGGGGCAAGATCTAGCATTTGGCCATAGCTCAATAAATATTTGTTGAATGAATAGAACTGCTCACCCAAAGCAACCTGGGCAGTCAAATGGGGCTATGTTCCCAGGAAAGTCTTACCTCTCCTCCAAGCCTCTTCCCAGAAGTGCCTTCCCAGGAAGTGCCCTCTTCCCACACACATCGGAGCTCCCGGGGGCGCCTGCCTGTGGTCAAAACTCCATCCAGACACTGCTTGCTGCCCACCCGCCCATGCATCAGGATTCGGTCCCACCTGCCTGGGGCCAGTTCTGTGAGCAGGCCATCACCACCTAGGCCCCTATAGTCATGGGGCTTCCGGGCCTTTGCTGCTAAAAGTTACTGGAATCTACCAGCTGCCACGTGTCCCCAGCTCTATAGGGGAAACAGAAAGTGACTCAAGTTGTCAGTGGACAAATATTTATGGTGCATCTACTCTGTGGCAGGCGCCTGAGAATTGGTGCTGCTACTAGCTGGGCCAGGCCTCCAGAATGCAAGCAGCTGGGCTGCGTGCAGTTGAGGGGGCTCTTCAGCAGCATCTCCTGGGCCCCAAATTGTGAAACACTTAGCAGTTCAGGATTTTTAGTGCACACACACACACACACACACACACACCTGTGCACTTTTTCCGTCAAACAGGCCCCTTGTCCCAGGGGAGCTGGCTCTGAATGCGTTTCTCTTTCATCCACATGCTGGGTGGTAACTAGCCCATTCCTGACCGTGGGCCTTGGGCTAACTAGAGCTCCCCTGCCCTTATTCCTCTATGCTGAGCTTTCCTCAAGGGTCTACTGCCCTTTCCTAAAACATGGCCTTGGTTGGGGTACTGCAGAATATTGGGCTTATTTACAATTACCCATCCTTTCTTCATGGTAAACCCAGGTCCTGCAACCTGGAATATGAGCGAGGAACATCCAGCCCCCAGGGGCAGATTAGGGTTCCCAGCTCAGAAAAGCCTCAGGGCCTGGGTGCAGCCCAGCCGGAATGCCTGTTGCCTTCATGTGAGTCAAGCACAGAGTTTCACAGTGGGGAAGGTCAGAGAGACCTCCCTTCGCCCTCTGCAAGAAGAGAAATGGCTTCGCCAAAGAAAGCCAGGTCCCTTCCAAAAGGAGATGTCACCAATATCAGCTGGGGCTGAGAAGAGCAGCTTCCCATGGGTAATGTCCAGTGCCATTCAACTCAACGGCACAAAGCTGAGAACAAAGGACTTTGTCCAACCCAAGCTTGTCTTAGGCCCTCCCGCTAGTCCTTATGTTTCTTGCAATCAGAAACCGTATTTGTCTCACACAGGGGTAGCACATAGTAGGCCCTTGTTGGAATGAATACTCCAGTACATTTTCCATGTGCTAGCTCACACTCACCCAGGCCTTGTTTGTATTAACTTCTTTATTTTGTAATTCATGCCTTTTTAACTCATTAAAAATTGTTTTTCCTGTCACTGAGTTGAGTTTTTCTTTTTCTTCCGTGGGATCCTGTTCTCCATCCTGGAGCCTGGCAGGCCTGTCAATAATTTGCAGATGGGCAAGTATCAGCGGTAATCCCTCCCAGTCCCACGTCACCACTACCCCACATTTCAGCACATGTGGCTTAACTTCCACTTTGCTTTTCTGGACTTTCCTGTTGAAGATAAAAATGAAGAGAGGAAGCTGGAGGATGAGAATTTTGATAGAGGAAAAGTGGATGGCTCCATTGAAGAAGAACTCTTTGCAATGATGCCTTGGGAAGTCCGTGGGAACAGAAAGAGGAAGTGGGCCTCATAATTCCCCTTATATGTGAATTGGAAGGGGGCAGAAGCTCGAGGAAGATGGCTGCAGCCAATAAAAGGACCACAACAGGAGAGATATGGTCAGCTGTACTTCCACCCTCGCACCCAGAAGGCCAGGCCCTGTCCATGACGAGAAGCCTTCAACTCACGTTTCTGCCAAGATATTGCACCAAACCATGTCTCTGGGACCACGGAGGGACTTCACACAGGAGTCTGTGAGTCCAGTTTGCAGAAAATTAAACACAGAGGAAAAGGCCTCAGCTCACCAAGTAATTGATACGGGTCATGCTGAAATTGTGCAAAATGAAATCCGAAAGGGTTTCCAGCCAGGTAGAAGAGATCCATGGAAACGAACAGCTTTTGCTAATTTACAATCTGTGCAATATCCTATAACTCTTCTCATTGAGTGTGATGTCTTTGTTGAAATTTTTAAAAAATGAAAGTGAAAATATTTATCATGCACACAGAAAAATGATCAGAACAATTATAAGTTAATTCCCCTAATACTTTGTTTTTCATAACCTCTAAAGTTACTGAATTGAGAATTTTCCTGGGGAAACTGTGGTGTGTGTGTGTGTGTGTGTGTGTGTGTGTGTGTGTGTGTGTGGCAGAGTGTGTGTGTGGCGACACTTAGAACATAAGAGAGAGATCTAGAAAGAGAATTCCTGACTGTGTGGGCAGGCCTCTGGAGGAAGGGAGGTAG
>NW_006442484.1:6271307-6275305 GCF_000325575.1 Pteropus alecto
GTGTTCCGGGCTGAAAGAGCAGCAAAGCCCCTGAGAAGGCGAGGGCTCCACTGTCTGTGTGACAGAAAATAGGAAGAGGGTTGGAACCCAGTGGACACCCAGGAAGCGTTGGATGGGAGGTCAGGGACAGAGAAGGCAGGCCCGGGAAGGACAGGCTAAGGAATTTAGTTCTCCTCCTTAGCTCTGTGTCTGGTTAACTATTCTCACAGTGCCCGGCACTGGGCCTGGCATGGGGCGGGCACTGAATCAAACCCTGTTGAATTATAACCACCTTAGCACATTCCCAGGTAAGTTAGCGCACACCCAGCCAGGGAATTCCTTGGAGGCTGGAACAGGGGAGACACATGGTGGGATTTGGATCCTTAAAAAGCCACTTTGATTGCTGAGCAGAAAAGAGCAAGAGTGGGCTTGAGTGGAACATTCAGAGGCTACTGTACTGCATCTGTCCAGGCAGGAGGTGCTGGGGAGAAACGGCAGAGTCTCAAATACAATTTCAAAGGAGGCTGGCAGGAAGTGAGGACTGAGTCCAAACACAGCCTCTGTGAAACTCTTCTTGAGATCCCATAGGAAGTAAGCTGGCACTCATGGACCCTAAGCCCACAGAGAAAGTTAACCAGAATTTCTGAAAAATTAGTGGCAGGTGCTTTGCAAACCTCATGTGAGATGCTGCATTTTATGGGTTCTGGCCCCAGCTCTGTAATCTTGGGTAAGTGACTTTGCCTCTCTGAGACTCAGTTTTCTCACCTTTAAACAGGCCAGAGTTGTGGCAAAGGGCACCACACCTGCCCACCAGGGAAGCTCAGCTATGTGTTCAAGCTCCTGGTAAGTCGTTAGCATTGGACTCCACACTGGGCCATATGGGCCCTGTGAAACAGCCTTCTCAGCTCTGCTCAGTGTCCCCGGGCTGCTGCCAGTCCACTCAGAGAGGGGAACTCAGGCACCTCCATGTGTGGTACCTCCCAGCAGCTTATTAAAGAGTCCCCTACCTCTGATCACACAATTTCACCCGAAATACGTGTTTGTATTCAAAGCGATTCATCACAGCGTGTTTCCAATGGTGAGAACTTAAAAATAACTAAGCCGTCCAGCACTGACGGAGGGTTACGTACATGTGGTTTGCAGCCATTGGACGGGATGGCATATAGACATCAAACCTAATGTTTGTACTGAATTTCTCACCAGAGAGAGGAAGAAATACTTCTGAAGAGAAGTATTGCTAGGTACAAAAGCTGGAATCATAGCAGTGTATACAGCTCTAATTAAGAACTTGGGCTCTGCAATCAGACAGATTTGGAGTTGAATCCTTTCTCTGCCTTTTTCTTACCATGTGGAAGCCTGGGTTTATCAACCTCTCGATGATTCAGGTTGTCCCTCTAAAAAGTGAAATGATACTGCCTGCTTCCAAAGGCTACAGCTGGTGAACAAATGATGCAGGGAAGTCTGAGGGCACTCAGAAGTTGGTAAAGATGATAAAACAGGAACCACACAAAACCATCAAATACACATCTATGAAAGGATGGGAAGAATACACCTAGTGGTTGTCTCTGAGTAAATTATTTCTCTTTATATCATTGCTTTATCTAAATTTTCTCTTAAAGTGCAGCCAAATAACTGTATTCTTGTTTAATATATATTTTTGGCAGAAGCAGCCTAAATTCAACCTGACACCCTGATTGCTTTGCGGTCCAGTGACAGGATGTGGGTGATTCTGTGCTGCCCACTGGCATTCACCCTCTATAGACACATGGCCCCCAGTGCAGTAAGAGCCAGTAGCCCATCCCACAGAGGTGATGTGTCCCAAGAAGGAAGGAAGTAATGCACCCTGGGCACCAAGGCTCAAGGCTGAGACCAGATGCAGGACTTATGTTGTTTTCTCATCTGAAGTCCTGGGGATGGAAGCGAAACCCCAATGGGTGCCTGCTTGCTGCTCACTTGGGATGACTAACCATGCTGAAGGACCTCCAGGTCTCTGGCCATACCAGGTGGGTGGCAGGAGCTGCCAGGGCCAGACCCCTGACTCATAGGCCAATGGATTTCCTCTCTGAACCTCTCTTCTACCCAGGTTGGCTAGCTCTGCCTGAAGACAAATCTCATTTTGTAACCACATTCCCGGTATAAGGAACCACACTCAAGCACAACTAGAAAGTTGTCACAGGCCTGCACTGACCCCTGCCTCTGCCATGTTAACTTTGTGGCCTTGGGCAAGTCACTTACCTTCTCTGTGCTTCATTTCCTCTTCTGTGGAATGTGGACCAAATCAGGCCTGATCCCACAAGGTTGTTGAGAAAGTAGGATGAGATAACACACATAAAGAAAGTACCTGCACATAGCAGGGACTCAATTAGTATCATTATCCCCTCTCTGCTCCCCTCTGTACATTGCTTCCTTTAGTGATGAACTTTAGTTTCCAGTGTGGCCACTCTAGGACCCAACATGAAGCCGCTCTCCTCCCTGTCAAAATGTTCCTGGCTCAGGACTTATTCTTCAGGTGCCAGGTGCTGGTGTGCCCATCGATGGCTGTGCCTTGACACCAGAAGCAGACAGCAGCTTACATCATACCAGGGGTCCTGCCTGCATACTACAGGCACCACAGCAGCATAAGGCTTGATAAGAATTTAGCGAGTATGGCAGACGAAGAGGTCCGACAAGGGAGCCTGGGCTCTCTCCACATCAGCAGCTGCCTGCCTGCCTCATCTCCCAGACACAGGAGGGCCAGGCAAGCTCGAGGTCTGGGTGTTAGCCAGAGGAGTAGTGGCAGGAAGCAGAGAGGACTGAGCACAGGGTCGAATCAAGTGGGCATGTTTAACTCTCACTCTGCCACCTATCAGCTCTTGGACCACTGGCCTAAGCTCACTGAGTCCCCTCCTCTGCAAAGGGGATAAACAATAGCAACACATAGGCTCGTAGTAAACTTAGGTGCCTCGTAGGAGGCAGTCAATGAACAGGGTAATTAGAGCACAAAGGCTGCCAAAGGCCAACCATTTGTCTGAAGTCCTCTTAGACTGACATAAGGATTGACAGAATATGCCTACTGAGCTTGAGCTGCTTCACAGACCTATCACTTTAGTTAAACCTCCCAAGGTTTACTTGTTCCTTCTCGCGCACGGGAAGCTTAGAGCCACCTCGTAAGGTCACGGATCTTGAAGGCTAGGAGTTAGGACTTGACCCTAGTTTTCAGACTTCCGAGCTGGGAAGTCCCCCTGTCCCCCGCACACTCATCACCCCCCAACACCCTCCCTAGCTTTCAGCAGCTGTCTGTTGTGTGACTTCCTGCCAGTGGCAGACAGAAGTTCTCCTGTGTCTCCGTGGGGGCCACCTGGGGGTTCGCCCTGACATCCCAGGACAAACATCCTAATGAGCCCTTGAGGATCAGGAACCTAGGAGTAGGGAAATGTGAGAAAAGCATTATTGTGTGGCACACTCTGTCACTTATCCAGTCCTGTTCATTTATTCTGCCAATCAAGTAGGATTTCAACTGGAGAGATGGTGGAAAGGAAATTACAAATGGCCAGCATGGCCCAGGCAAAGGTGTGAAGGCTGGACAAGGCAAGATGAGTTCCAGATAAAGTGAGGAGCCTAGCCTGGCCAGAGCAGAGAATTCAAGAGTGGGAATTCAAGCAATGGGAAAAGTAGACTCAGGCCAGGTGAAGCAGAAGGAAGGCTTTATCTATATATCTGACTTGCTTCTTTAATATTGCCTCCTTCCAGCCCTCAGCCTCCCTGCCAGCGCTGCTTGCTCTTCGGGGGGCAGGAGTGATATTTGTGGAACTTCTTAATATCTTCTCTTGGGCACGTAACAGCATTTCACCTGCTCCCTGGCAGGACAGGCTGCATGATAAGAAATCCAGGAAGTTCAACAAACTTGGAACACTTGGACATCACCGTGGTTTATGCCAGAATAAACAGAGCCTGGCGCAGGGCTGCAAGGTCCTGTCCCAGGGCAAACACTGCCCTTTGCCAAATAGGGAATTGTTTTTGCAAAGGCAGTGCGTGGGCGA
>NW_006442484.1:6275476-6279733 GCF_000325575.1 Pteropus alecto
TGGTTCTTACTAACACTGCATCCAGAGGGCTGGGGTGGGGAGAATGGAGGGGACACTCTTATGACCAACAATGAAAGATATGAAAGTTATTGCAAAAATAAATAAATAAATAAATAAAAGAATGAGTAATCTTCCCGGAGCCTCCCAGCACTGCCAACACAGTATCTCACTTGATCTTAAAGTGCCCTGTGAGGTTGGCGGGGAGGGGAGGATGAGCTAGCCTGCCGCCTGAGAAAACTGAGGTGCAGCATGCTTAAGGAATGTGCAAGCAGTGTGAAAGAGCAAAGGGAGCCCAGGCTTTGGAGCCAGGCTGGGCTGGATTTATCGGGAGCATTAGGCGGGCCCTCTGGACTCTGCAAGTCTCCGTTCCCACATGTGGACAATGACAACTGCAGCCCCTACTCACAAGTACTGGATTTCTCTGAGATAAGAGCCCCGAGAGCCCTCAGCCATGTGCCTGGCCTGTTGGAGACTCAGTAATGACAGCTCCTGTCTCAGGCCCAGGGCACCACACCAGCTAGGGGCACGGCAGCCCTCCAACACCCTACGGAGAGGCCAAGCAAACAAAAGATGACCTTCGTGAGCTGCTGTAAACGTGCAAAAGAACACGTTTGCTTCTGACTCCATACTCCCGCTGTATGCATCCACATGTGTACGAGCGACTCATGTCGGCCTGGCTGCAGCTGCTGCGTCAGACATCACAGTCAGCTCCTCTGGTAAACAGCAATAAAGTAATTTAATGTGAATGATGAAATCTATGCCCTGCAGTGCTCATTATTAATAGGAATTAAATGTATTTCAGGTAACAAAATAGTGAGTAATGTGAGCAATAAATACATCATGCTAACCTGACCTGTCATGGGACTGACATGACAAGGCGGGCGTTCTCTGGCTCACACTGGCCCCTTGAGAAAGAGCCACGCTCATACAGCATTAGACACCTCTGGAGGGGGTGCAGGTTAACAAGTCATCGTATGGCTCCAAAGGCTGGCACTGGGAATCAGGCCCCATGTTGTCAGCTACCCCTGTGCCCTAGAACTTCTCCTTCGCTGACGATTTTAAAAGTGTCTATATATATATTACTCTGATGCACTCTCACACACCATTTTTCTCGAATTCAGTTATTCCATATACTCTAACCAGCCCTTTTGCATTGGGAACCTATCCGCAGCCCAACACATTAGCTTGTCCCCAACCCTCCTTAGAACTAGAGGAAAAGCCATGAGAGCACACACGCAGTCACATGTGGAGTGAGGGTATGCACGTGTACCTGTGCACACATAGGTGTCTCAACCGCACACACATGTGTGTGCACACATAAGCCCTGTATGCATGCTAGATACATACTGAGCAGTACACACTAGGAAAAAGTCTGAACCAGGGAGACACAGTGGAGGGAGACAGTCCTCTGCTCCCTGTTTGCCTCAACTTCTGTAGCAAACCTCTATTCCCACCACTGACCCCATGTACCCGGGCCAGCCAAATAGACTCCAGCCCCTCCAGACCTTTGCCTAAAGGGTTCGTCTACCTTACAAGGCGTGATCATCACCTCTTCTGTGAAGCAAGGGTGAATCAGACTTCCCATGGCAAAGAGAGCCTGGGGTGTATTGCTGTAATTAGTAATCCCCAAATCCTAATAGGCTTTGACAGTCAACTGCGCTCTACTCCACACAGTCACACAGGGACCCAGGCTGCCCACAGCAGCATCCTCCTGTACCTTCACCAGCTACAATATCCTCATTGACTGTGGCAAGGGAGGAGAGACACCAGAGGGTCAAGCCTCAGGCTAAAGGAAGATGTGTCACCTGCATTCATGTTGCATTGGCCAGAATTAGTCATGTGGTGCCACCTAATTGCAGGGGAACTGGAGAAGCATAGTCTTCTGTATTTGCCTTCATTTCATATTGCTGTTGTAACAAATTAACACAAATGAAATGACTTAAAACAACGCACATTTATTCTTTTACAGTTCTGGAAGTCAGAAGTTTAAAATGAATCTCGGGGGCTGAAATCAAGGTGTCAGCAAGGCTCGTTCCTTTTGAAGGCTCATGGGCTCTTACATTCCTTGGCTTGTGGCCCCTTTGCTCCATCTTCAAAACTAGCGGAATAACATCTTCTCTCCTCTCTGACTTCCTGTCTCCTTCTTAGAAGGATCTTTATGTTCACTTGGAAATTCATGATAATCTCCCTATCTCAAAATCCTTCACTTAATCACATCATGTAAGGTAATAGTCACAGATTTGGGAGATCAGGCATGATCATCTTCAAGGGGCCATTATTCTGCCTACCACAGTATTCTGGAAACAACTACTAGGGCATAGGATTTTGCGGACACACAGCATGGCCTCTGCCATTCAGCTCTCCTCCTCTGTGTTGTCACTGCCCAAACAGCCTCTCTTGAGCAATAGGTGAGCTCTTAAAGGGCAGGTGCTGGCCATGAGTGTCTCTGCCCAGCAGGTGCCTGGCACACAGCAGGAGCCTGGGGAAGTGTGCAGGAAGGGAGGGAGAAAGGAAAATATGAATGAATTTGGCAAGATCAAGAGATGTGTGAGGAGAGAAAAAGCATGAGACAAAGTAGGCAAATACTAATGAATCTCAAGGCAATGACATCACACACAGCCAATGGAGGAAGTGAATTTCCCTGTAGTGGGGGTTCAGAGTGAAGCATGGGCACTTCGTGCCTAGACATGGAGAAATAGTGAGAAATGGTGAGTGGGAGAAGTTAGGAAAGAAAGAGCAGGAGGAGGAAGGAGAAAGAAGGCACTAGTCTGAGCTAGTCACTGTGCTAGGTGCTTTACAGATGGCATGGCTGCGGGTCTCCCCCACGACCCTGCATGCCGTGCAATGTAGATGAGGGTGCTGGGACTCAGGAAGAACAGATCCCTAATCCAAATTCTCACAGCTGGACAGTGACTGTACAGGAATTTACAGCCCTATTTGGCTAGTTCTGAAACCAACTGCCATCCCAGGACACCCAGTTCCATACCAAGCTTTGCCACACTTGCAGCGGGCTGTGTCCCCACCTCTTAAGGTCTCAGGAGACTGGGACTCAGGAAGGGGTTGAAATGAAGGAGTTAGGCAGAATGATCTCCAAGCTCTCTTGTAGCCCCAACCTGCTAATATTCTTGGACAGATCCAGTTAATCAGGGCAGGCTTCCTGGAGGGGTTGGGGGTCTGAAGTTCTTCAGACTGACAGACATGCAGATCCTTTTATGTTGCCATGAGACAATTCAGGACAAGGAGGGAGAGGCCCATGGCAGAGATGACTCCATGCCCCAAAAATGAGACTCACAGCAGCCCGCAGGATTGTGCAAGCTGCCTGGAGGCTGCCAGTCAGCCCTGGGCCAGAGGAGGGCTGTTTACACTCCCTGAGGGTGTGCTTGCTGTTAACTCCATCAGCTACACGCACAGCTCTTAGGACTGGCAGGAGTGTCTCTGTGGGGATGATAGGGAGGGGCCTCACCAGGCTCCTCATCTCAGACACCAGTCACCTGTTAGTTCATTCATTCATTCATTCATTCATTCATATACTGTTTATTCCGTCATTCATTCCCCAAGTGTTTGCCAGGCATTGTACAAGGCTCTGGGGATATGGAGGTAAATAAGACAATGTCCTCATGAGTCTCCAGGACCGAGAACTTTGAAGAACAGTGAAGCACTAAATATAGATAACGGCTCTCCCAGTAGGATTGGTGCACTGATAAAGGTATGTGCCTGGAGTTCAGGAAACAGAGGGCAGAGGACTTTGGTGTCTTTCTATGGAAAATATTTAACTCCTTGTTAAAAAAAATAAAAATAAGATAACTCTATTCTCAATTACCTTTAAAAAACATTTTTTACATGAATATAGATATGCGAAAATGTCATATTCAAGGTAGTTTTTAAATTCCACCTGAGGCCTGGCCAGGAAATCAACCCTAGTCATTTTCAAAACTCCCTGGCTCTTAGGGCCACGTAAAATGTCCTATAGTTCGCATAGTTTGCCAGGCACCGGGGAAGGTTCCCCAGAGATACCCGTCTTCCCAGTGGGCACGTTCCTTGTTATCCAAAGGCTGCTGCTGAGTGCCATGTTGGGGGCTCAGGACACTGGGGTGTGGCTATGCCTTCCTTCCAGTTTCCCTGGACAGTGTGTCCTCTGGGAAATTATGACATGTCCTGGGACACTGTTATAGAGGAGACCTAGATCCCACCTCTGGGACTTGGGGCCCCTTTCCAGGTGCCGGGAACCTTCCCCCTTCCTTCTCACAATTCTCTCCC
>NW_006442484.1:6280002-6281850 GCF_000325575.1 Pteropus alecto
TACCCCTCCCACCCCTACCCCCACCCCCGTTTGAGACTGCTTGCATATCTTCTTTCCTGATCTTCCTCTTTTTCACAAAAGACAGGCACCTTCGAGCAGCTTCTGGTTGGGTTCTACAAATACTCCTGGGACCAGGGAATAGACAGGGGTCTGGCTACAAATCTGGGACACTGAGAGGGAAAATACAAGGGAGAAAACAAATTTATATTTCAGTAAATTATCTGCCCTGCACAAAGTTACCTGTCTGCTTTTATTTATCATCTCTTTGGAATATATTTCTGAAAGTAAAGCTGAAAGATCAGCACATTTTAAAGGATATTTTCCAAGTTCCTTTTCTAAAAGTTTACACCAATTTATTCTCTCATCAGCAGTGTGTGAACAATGTCTATCTTACCGCGCTATCACCAGCATCAAGTGTTAATGTGTTTTATTTTTCAATCTTGACAATTTTATAAACTAAAGAATTTTATTTTTAATATTTTTGTATTTCTTCGGTTATTCATGTTGCTCACTGATTTTAGAAGTATGGTATTATTTTCAACGCTTCTTTTAAATACAAAATTCCTGGAAATATCTGGGTGGACAGAACAGAGGGTGCCTCCGATTTGGCTAATCTTACGTCTAATGTGTCCCTGCAGATGTCTCTCCTCGCTTAGGGCACCATTCCTATCTCGTCTGACTGGGAAATTCCAACTGGTGCTTCTAGACCTTACACATATCTTCCCACCTCCAGAAACCTTCCAGGCCCTCCTCCAGGTGTGTGGCACCCTATTCCCAAGAACTGCCCGAGAGCCTGATTCATACTTGAACTCTTAAATGCACCATCACGTGGAGCACAGACGGGGCAGATCAGTGAGTCGTGGGCCTCGGTTTCTGCCATAGCAGATAGAATCATGCCTGTCATTTGGGTTTGGAGTGGGCATGAGATGAGATAAAGTCTGGAAAGTGCCCAGCAAGCACTTGGCATTTGGTACATGCTCAGTGAATTTTAGCTATTATATTGTTATTATTACTATTATTATTCTCCTTCTCTCTCTGGAAGGCAAGGGAGTAGCTTTTATCTCTGCATCTCTGGTTGCTGGCCCAGAATGTCGAAGCAAATCAATCAAACTGCTTATTGAGTAAGCATTTCTCTGCCCTTGGCACCAACTTCTCATCTGTAAGACTAGGATGTGAGTAGCACCATCTCTGACAGGCAGCTGATTGGATAACTCGACACCCGTTCCCTCACTCCACACCCGCCACCCACCTTTGCCTGCCCCTGCTGGAGGTTGGAGAAGTACATTCAGATATTTGCATTTCCAGCATCCCTTGCTGCCAGGAGTGGCCATGTGACTTACTTCTGGCCAATGAAACACCAACATGAGCCTCCTGGGAGACCCTCTACTTTCTTAATGGAGCTGAGGCAGCCATATTGCCACCATGAGGTGATAAGTAGGCCCACGTGCTAAGGATAATGAGCAGAAAACTGGAAAGAGCCCAATCCTTGTTGGCGTCACCAGCAGCTGACCCAGGCCAGCAGGCACCCATTTCCAGGATTCTTACTATGTTAGAAAAATAAACCTCCATTTGTTTAAGGTACAGTGAGTTGAGCTTGCTGTTAAGTGAAGCCAAATGCATTTCTGATACCTATGAGCTTGCTTTAACACGCTCATCAAATATTTCCTCCCCTCCCTTCCTTCTCTACTCGTTTCTTCTTTCTCTTTAAAAAGAAAGGCCAAGGAACCCAGGAGCATATTGCATATTTGAGACGTGGGCCCAGTGCTGTAGGAGCCACTAACTGGTATAAATCAACCTCAGCATTTCTCACTTTCTCTACCCTTAGGAGTGCAGGATGCCCTGAATGCC
>NW_006442484.1:6281889-6292643 GCF_000325575.1 Pteropus alecto
TGCCGAGACAAGGAGCAGACCCGAGGTGCTGCCAAGGAGAGGGTGGTCAGGAAGGCACACAGGCTCAGGCTGGGCACTCAGGGCTCACCCTGTGTGAGGAAAGGGGCTCTCTGTAGAGGAGGGAAGGGGCTGTCGTGTGTCAGCGACCAAGTAAGACATGGTGGGGCATGTCTTTGACTCATCCCGACTCCCCCAGCTTCTTTCAGGGAATGAAGAACCTGTTCTTTGTAAACCTCAAGGAACTAATGTTTCTTGAGTATCCACTACGTGTCAGATTCTTTTCATCTTCATGAGAGCCCTTTGATACAAGACTTCTCATCTCCATTTATAAAGGAGGAAATCGAAGGACAGGGAGGCCAGCTAGCTCTGCAAGGTCACGCTGCTAAGAAGAGGGGGAATCTGGGTTCCCTCCCGGAGATAACAACCCTGCAATGTAAAGTTGTTTCAGAGGCTATTTTATTTGTTGTCTCCCATACAGGCCCTATTCATTCCCAACTGAGCGCCTTTGTCCCGGCTCTGCCTGCCCCCTCCCCGGAATACCCTCCCCACTCTGTTGGCAGCTGGTTCCAGCTTCCAGACTCAGCCTTACTCCCTCTTTCATCATCAGTCACTTGTTGAGAGTACAACATAACATTTTCCTAACATTTTCCAACAGTCCTAACAGAGGAGTGTCTTACTTCATCCCCGCTTTCCAGATGAGGAACCTGCGGCTCAGAGAGGCATAGTTACTAGCCTCTGTCACACAGCTAGTTAGGGAGCAGCTGGACACAAAGCCAGCTCTGCCTGGGGCAGTGTCCTCAGGAGACTGCAAAGAGGCCACAGGGGTTGTATTCAGGTGAAGGTCAGGCCTCCAAAATGCTTGGTCTCATCACCTTCTCTCCTCCCCCACACTTGGCCCTGCAAATTAGCTTTGACCTTTCATGCCCTTGCCTTTGAGCTTCACCCCATTCAATGTGAAACACAAAGGGAGAAAAAGGGCTGGAGGAGCTTAAGGCCCCTCCTAGCCAGGCCCAGGGCCACACCCCCTACAGGCGCACGAGGCCTCCAGGGTCTGTTTGCACAGTTGGGGCGCTAGCTGGCACCCCACCTCCAGGAGAAAGGCACCACGAGGTCATCTGTTTACTCTGGGATTAGCGGCTCCCAGCAGGAGAGCTTTTCCTCTGAGATGAAAAGAAAGCAGACAATCTGTCAGGTAAACAGGCGACATTGTTCCCAACGATGTCAGGGCCCCTTTGTGGGCTGGCCTTTGAGGTCGGTGGCTCCCTGGCGCAAGGAGAGAGCTTACACAGAGGAAAAGAGAGGCCCCGGCTGGAATGGCAGGTCGCCTGCTGCAGTTAAAGCAAGAGACAAAAGGCTTGGATAATTCCTGCCTTTCCTTCGCAGCCCTCTTTGCGCTCAGAACCCTGCCAGGGGTCTCTTGATGACTCTAACAAGCAGGGTATGGAACCAGGTGTCACGGTTGGGGAAAATGGTGCTGACAGCGGCTTCCCAGGGGCACAGAAGGGAGCTCCTGGGATTCCAGGAGGCGGTGGCCAGAAGCAAACCAGGGTCCCTGGTCTAACTGCCTCGCTCTTCAGATGAGAACAACTGGAGACAAGAGAACTGGTGGAGCTTGATTGCGATCCAACGGGCTTCTCCAGGTGCCTCTGGTGGATAGCGGGGGCACTTGGGAACCAACACCATCCCCACCAGCACACTGTTCAGTTTTATGGATTTTTAAAATATTTGAACAGCTGAATAGACAGGGCTGGTCATGGCTATGCCTGGTCCCTTCCACGTTTATGTGACAAGGTATCATCCTTGGAAGAAAAGAACACTGTGGAGGCCCCACCCATGAGCACGTGTGTGCCAGGGAGCCAGGACACCTGAGTTCCAGTTGGCTCTGCCCCCAGTTTGCTTTGTGGCCCCAGGCAAGTCACCCTTTCTGGGTAACAATTTTCTTGTCCATTGGACAAGACATGCGATGCTCTCCATGGGCCCTTCTCCAACCAACAACGGGGGAGTCAGGTACAGGTGGGTGACCAGCCCTTCTGGAGAGGAGGTTGCCAACCTCTGACCCCAAGGGGCCATGAGGCAAAGGGAGTGGGAGCCCTGGGCTTAGTGACGGTGCTCCTACAGGGTCCTGCCATGGAGGACAGCACTGTGGTGAGGAGATAAGACCACAAAACTGGGGTCTTGCTGACCAGGTCCAGTGCCCAGCCTTGTCACTTACCATATGCCCGACCTCGCGTAAGTGACTCAGCCTCCAGGTCTATGAAGTGACACCCACAAAGTTTCCTCTCTGAGGTGTCTGGATGGAGGGGTCCTGGGTAAGCAGGAGCTGAGGCTCTTCTCCCTGCTGCCACCGCCTCGAGGTCCTGTGTGACCTCAGGCCTCCCTCTCCCAGGATCTCCCTGCTACAGGCTGCTCCCAGGAGGAAACTCATCGTCCTCGCACCCCAGATGCCAGGTCACTCTTCAGCTGTAGGGGACAGAACAAGAAGCACAGAAAAATCAAATTACTCTCCTAAAGTGCAGGCAGAGTTGGCATAAGGCTTGGTGGAAAAGGCTCAGAGCCCTGGCCTGACAGAGCAGGCATCAACCAACCATAAAGCTGCCTCCTAGATGAGCCCCAGCACTGTCTGGACATCAGCGTGGTCACTCAAGGACAGCAATGCCCAGACACATGCCCAACCAGCCACTCCCAGCCTGGCCCCAACTTTCAAGCAACTTAGAGCCTAATATTCATGAGCTTAATATTCATCATTAGGAAAGAAACAAGAGGCCAAATGCTCACCAGGGTCTAAAGCCTGATGATCTGGAGAGAGAGGTGGTGACCGTACAAGCTCAGCCCATCCTCCGATACTTCCCATGACCAACCGAAGGCAAGCTCCACACCCCGCCCCAAGCTACAGGCCTATCCCTCCTGAGTCCGAAGCAGAGCTGTGTACAGGCAATGTGGCCCTGGGCAAGTTACCTGCCTTCTCTGAGGCTCATCTCACCATATAGAATATGGAGATAAAAGGACACCTTCTACATGGGTTTTTGTGAAGATTAAATAACATGTGTATACGAGTGCCTGGCAAGCAATAGTAGCTCCATACATATTTGTAGTGTTGGAATCTCCCTTCACTGCTTTTATAGCCACTTCTCTTGCTCTTCTCCTTTTCCTGTAAAGCTTCCCAAACCTCCAAGGGGAGGCCAGTGTTGTTTGGGGCAAAACTAATAAGAATAATAATGACAAAAGTAACCATTAATTGAGAACTTTCTCTGAGCCAGGCCCTGTGCTAAGAGCTGTTTTATCCCCATTTTAGAGGAGGCACAGAGAGGTTACACGACCAGCTCTAGGCCCTCAGCCAGGAAGTAGTAGGGTCAAGATTTGAACCCCGGTCACTTATCTTTAGCCGCATTCTCTAGCATAATAATCACTCCCACTATGGAGTATGACTGCACGCCAGGCTCATTACCCCCTGAATTCTGTGTGCTGTCCCCTCTGCTGGAAGGACAAAATGGGCTCAAAAAGTCTCAGTGTCTGGCCGACACCCTGGGCTCAGTCGCATGAGGAGGTCTGGGTGGTAGCAGATCCAGGTGGCTGATGGGGAGGAGACCCGCACTCCCACATGCTACCAGCCATCCTTCCTGCCTACCACCATCCTCCTGACCCGTGGAGCTGTCCGCTCCTGGCTGAAGGCAGGACCAGACCGGCAGCCCCCACCCAGAGATATGCCTCCAACAATTACTATCTGATCTGAGCTCCTCCAACAATTCCTTTCCATAAGGAAAGAGAGCCTGCTGGGGCTGTCAGGGGCTGTCCGGTTGTAGAGGTGGGAAGAAAGGGTGAGGCAATCCCTTTAAGCAAGGGACAGGGGGTGGGTAGACACGATAGGTAGGAGGCCAGAGTCATTTTCTCAAATGCCCATTAACCCCTCTCCCCCTCCTGGCTTCTGACAACTCATTCCTGGCAATAGGATCAAAACCACCTCCTGAGGACCCCAGTTTTTAGGAAATCCTAGTATTGAGGGAGAGACTCAGAGATGTCGTCACCAAAGAAGGAGTTTCCATCTGCAGAGATGCGTTGTAAACACCACTCATTCCTCACTCTTTTTTTTTTTTTTTTTTTTAAGGCTGCTCCAGCCATTTTTAATTGGATTTGACTGTATAAATGTTGTCTGAAGGCCTATTCATGACACGGATCTTCTGGGCCCATCCTGTCACCACAGTGCTCGCTATGTTAAGAAGCAGCTAATTCCATCAGGCCAACATTCTTGACTTTAGAGAGTGCTTCAGTTAACCAGACACTTTCCTGTCTTCCTGCAGCATCTATCTGTCAGCCAGGCGCTGGTCTCGTGCAGAGCAGCATGTCTTCCATGTCTCCCGTGCACATGGGGGAAGAGGGGTGAGGGCAGGCTCTGGTCAGACTTACTGGGGTTTGCATGCCAGCTGCTCCGCTGATGAGCCGAATGACACTGCATGTGTGATTTGATCTCCCTGTGCCTCAGTTTCCTTGTACGTGAAGTGGGGATAATAAGACGCACCGCAGAAGGTTGGTATGGGGTTCAAATGAGAAGAGACAAGGAATGTTTTTAGATCGGTATGATTATGTTTTGTTTTTTTGGTTTTTGCTTTTTGTTTTTTTGTTATTCCTTCATTCGTACCTGCAGTGCTTTGAAAATAGCTGAGGGTCCCAATCACACACCTCACTTCGCTACCAACTTATCTTCTTCAGGCTGAACATATGCAGCCCTCCCTTCAATTATCAACCTGTGGCTGGGTTCCAGACTCTTAACATCCTGCCCAGCCTTCTCTCAAGTCCCCAAAAGGAAAAATATTTAAGGAAAGGAGCAGGCCTCTTCTGATTTTTAAGACAAACCTGTAGAAATAAGAGAAGTTTGAGCACAGCAACAGGTAAAACCAGAACCATTCATTATCAAGCTTGGAGAGGCAGAGCTCAGATCAGATAGTAAACTATCGTCCTTTCTCGGGTTTAGGGCTGTCCAAGGGGAGGAAGAGCTATTTCTGGAAGGAGTGAGCTCTTATCCCTGGAGGAATTCAAGGTAGATGGCCATCTATCAATGAGGCTGTAGAAAGGATTCCTGCTCCGAGTGGGAGGTTGAACTAAATGACGTCAAAGATGTAAGTTTATCACAATAAAGAAATAAGAAGTTTCTCCTCCATTCATTTGACTAATATTTATTGTTAAATGCCTAGCTAGGGCTAGCTTTGTGCCGGTTACTCTCCTGTGTGCACAGTTCACACTAAGAGAGGACTCAAATTCTAGAGGCATTCTATGAAAAAGGGCTTTTTTGAAGTTGCTCCTTGCCTTCACTTTTACATCTGTAAAATGGGTGGGACACTAACAAGGCCTACTTCATGGGCCAGTGGATAGATGCCCACGCAGCCTGTTATGTGGCTGGCCCCCATAAACGGTGGCTGTGTCGAAGCTGCCATCAGGCCCAGCTAAAAGCCTCACCCAGGGCAGCCAGGACTAGCTTGGACTGAAACCAGAGTTCAACAGCACACCAGTTCTTAGACCACATCCAAACCAGTCAGTCACCAGAGACGGGAGTTTTCTCGAATGTGTATTATCTGCCACCATCATTTCTCAGGAATAGTATCCAAGGGCCAAATAAAGACATTTTTCTCTGAAGCAGCTTAACTGCTTTAGGAAAGGGTAGCTGTAACTCTGAATTCAACTGGACTTTTCTAATGAGGGAGAAATAGAAACCAGTTAACTCCTCAGAAAATCCGATGTCAGTCAGTGTCTTCTTGCTCATCCTCTTGGTACTTCAAATCACATGGTACCTAGCTGTTGCCTGAAATGAGCAGCAGAAAGATTACAGCCAAGAGGACCTAAGTCAGATCTGGCTCTGTGCGTGGTCCTGGGGGTCTGATCAATGGTCTCCACAGTGATGCTCAGACTCCCCATGAGGCTTTGGGTCCCTCAGACAAGAACATGACAGGGGCATCTTATACGCGGAAGAGCTTGGGCTCCAAAGTGAGGCCACCTGGTTCCTAGTTCCAGTCCTGCCACTTGCCAGCTGTGTGACCTTGAGCAGGTGACTTAATTTCTCTGCGCCTCCATTTTTTCCTCTGTGAATTGGCACTAAAGAGTCCTATATCTGAAGAATTGGGAGAATCCAATGAGACTGTACTCAGTAAAGGGCTAGAAGATAGAAAACCCACAGAGCTGCCACTTCACAGAGCATTGTAAAGGGCTAAACCTGGAGTGTGTTATGCTTCAAGGGGAGAGTCTGAACTCTTGCTTGAGGAAAACCAGAGCAAGCTCAGAATGAATGGCTAGAGGAGTGAACTAGTGAATCAATGAACTCATGCAGCACAGAGGCTGAGCAAGCGCTGCCTGGAAAACCAAACTGGGGTTTGGAGCACATATGTGAGGACTAAGACCAGCTATGCCTAGCTCAAGAGCTTCATTGTGAACAAGGACGATCCAGTCTTTGCCCTTGGGAACTTGGACTCAGATGCTAATTCAGTCATCCTCAGTCCTTGGTGAATAACAGCATTACCTGGGAGAGCTAATAAAAACACAGCACACCAAGACTTCCACTTCTGGGAGGATGGAGTCATTCACTAGTCCTCCCTCTAAGTAAAGCTAACAACCATGGGCGTCATATACAACACAAACCTTAGAGGATGCTGAAAGTGGAGAGAGATGGCCAACTGGCTAGGGACCTTGGGACCCAAGGAATGACGCGATGGGGGGTTGCCTGGGTTTTCTCTGGCCTCGGCCCAGATTTGTAGGAAAAGAGTCAACAACCCAGAAGCCCCAACAAAAACCTGCTTTCTTCTTAACCAAAGGTTCAGGAAAGGGGCAGCCTAACAAGACAAAAAACTTTTTTTTTTTAAATTGTGGTAAAATATACATTACGTATACATAAAATTTATCATCTTAACCATTTTTATAGTTCAGCGGTCCTCAAGTACATTCACATTGTTGTGCAACCATCACCGCCATCAACTCCAGAATACTTTTCATCTTGAAAAATTGAAATTGTACCCATGAAGCAATAATTCCCCATTCTCCTCCCACACACACACAGCCCCTGGCAACCACCATACTATTTTCTGTTTCTATAAATTTGACTACTCTAAGTACATCATAAAAGTGGAAACTTACAGTTCTTGTATTTTTTTGTGACTGCCTTATTTCACTTAGTGTAATGTCTTCAAAGTTCATCCATGTTGTAACATGTGTCAGAATTTCCTTTCTTTTTAAGGCTGAAAATAATTGATCACATATATGCCACATTTTGTCTCTACATCCATTAATGGGCACTTGAGTTATTGTGAATACTACTACTATGAACATGTATGCACAAAATCTCTTCAAGACCCTGCTTTCAATTCTTTTGGATATGTACTCAGAAGTGAAATTGCTAAAACAAATGGTAATTCTATTTTTAATTTTCTGAGAAATCACCATACAATTTTCCATAGTGGCTGCGCCATTTTACATGCAGGAAAGCACAAGGCTTCTAGTTTCTCCACGTCCTTGTCAAAGCTTATTATTGTCTGGGACTTTTATTTTCTCTTCCTTTTTCCCTCTTTCTCTCTCTCTCTCTCTCTCTCTCTCTAAGCAAGAAGGCCTCTTTTGACATGAAACAGAAGGGTAATTAAATAGTAGTTGTCTTAACAGGTGTGAGGAGATATCTCATTGTAGTTTAATTTGCATTTCCCTAATGGTTAGTAATATTGGGCATATCCTTATTGGTCAATTGTATATCTTCTTTGGAAAAATGTTCAGATTTTTTACTCATTTTAAAATCAGATTGTTTGGGGTTTTTGTTGTTGACTTGTAGAAATTATGTATTCTAATTCTTTATCAGATATATGCCTTCAGATTTTTTCTCCTATTCTATGGGTTGCTTTTTCACTCTAACAATTATGTCTTTTGATGTACAGATGTTTTTAATTTCAGTGTAGTCTAATTCATCTATTTTCTCTTTTGTTCCCTGTGCTTTCTGTGTCATATGCAAGAAATAATTGATAAATCCAATGTCATGACACTTTTTTTTCTTCTAAGAGTTTTATAGATTTATTTCTTATCTTCAGAATTTTGATCTATTTGGAATTAATTTATATATAGTTTAAGTTTCCAGCTCCACTCTTTTGCATGTGGATATTCAATTTTCCCATCATCATTTGTTGAAGACTGTTCTTGGCACTCTTGTGAAAAATCATTTGACCACATATTTTAGGGTTTATTAAGACAGAAAACATTTAGTCAATAACTGCCCGACTCCAGTCGAATACCATATTAAAAAAATATGGCCCCACCCTAAGCCCTGCCAGCAGAAGACATACGGGACCCTATATTTTCACCCAGGGCTGTAATGAGGAGCTCCAATATCCTGCTGGGTGGTGTCAGAGAAGGCCCAGTGTGAAGCCAGAGCTTTCATTCCATCCTTGAAGCATCCCCTTTGATTCATGATTTATTGATTTCTAGTTTGATTCCATTGTGGTCAGAGAAAACACAGCATGATTTGAATTCTTTTAAATTTATTGAGGTTTCTTTTATGGTCCAGATGTTCTGTGGGCCCTTGAATGTGTATTCTGCTGCTGTTGGGTGGAGTGTTTTATAAATGTCAGTTGGATCCTGGTGGTTGATGGTGTTGAGTTATTCTGTATCCTTGCCGATTTGATGCCTAGTTGTCAATTGCTGAAAGAGAAGTGTTGAAATCTCCAACTATAATTAAAGATTTATCTATTTCTCCTATCAATTGCATCAGTCAGTTTTTGCTTCACATATTTTAACTCTGTTGTTTGGTGTATCCACATTTAGTTTTGCTGTGTCTTTCTGGTGAATTGATCCTTTTATCATTATATGATGTCCTCTGTGTCTCTGATAATTTTCTTTGCTCTAAAGTCTACTTTATCTGTGATATTAATATAGCCACTCCTTCTTTCCTTAATTACTGTTTTCATGATTTATCCTTTTCCATCTTTTTGCTTTCGAATTAGCTATATCATTATATTCGAAGGAAGTTCCTTAAAGACAGAATGTAGTTGGATTGTGTCTTATAATTGACTCTGCCAGTCTCTGTCTGTTAATTGGTATATTTAGATCTTTTATATTTAGTGTAATATATGTTACATTGATATTTAGGGCTTAAGTCTGCCAATTCGTTGTTTTATTTTCTATTTGTACTCTATTTTTCATTTCTCTGCTTTCCTTTCTTTCCACTTTCCTGAACTTTATTAAAGAAAAAGCAATGATGGTAAATCTCTAGACCATAGCCCATTTTCTGGGATTCTTCCCTTAAAATTGTGACATTTGATTTTTAAATACACGCCAGGGCATAATGGTTCCCAATTATACTAAGTAGATGAGAGGTCGAAATCTTTAAATGTTCATCTTCCACCTTTCCCCAGTCTGTGGTCTGTCTTTGGATTGGCAATAATTGCTCTAACATCTACTATGGCTTCATTAATTTTTGTCTCTAGCTCCCTGTGCATTTCTATACACAGCAATCTCAGAATTTGAGCAGCTTAATTAAGAACTGCCTCTCCTCTGTCAAAACCAAGCATATGCTTGTCTAAAACAACAGGCAAGCCTCTTTTGTTTGATTTGCTTTTGCAACTGTATCCTGTGTTAGGCGCTCCTGGACCAAAATGCAAATTGGCTTAAGAATAATCGGGTAATCATCATGAAGCTGAATTTGAAGAAAGTAAGGCAGAATCATAGCATCAGTCTTAAAATCAGGATTATTTACCTCCCAATTGATCAACAGCTCTCCATTTTTAGCTGCATTGTTAGCATTTTTTTTGTATTATCAGGTACCAAGTCCTCGTATCTTTCAGCATTATCTCCATATTCAAGTCTAACAACTTAACCAAGAAGCCAGTCAATTGCTTCTTATTAATATTGAACCCAAAAGGACAATTAACATCTTTAAGACACTTTTCAAAGAACTTGGGCCAGTCACTGCTGTGGATATTTCTTAAATTACCTCTGTCTTCAGTCTTGTAGTTTCTGATTTTCTGGTCTTCAAGCCAAACAAGAAAGTTTCTAAATTCTGTCTCATCTTTGTAGTTGAAGCTGACAGGGAAGTGGTGGTCAAGGGCCATCGGCTTGCGTCGGAACATGGTCCCTGCTTCTTATTCTAGTTCCCCCGGCTTTGGCCGGGAGAGGACAGAGCTCTCTTTCTTTTTCCTTCCTTCCTGTGGGTTACTTGAACATTTTTAGAATTTTGTTTGTGACCTATAGTGTTTTTGAGTATATCTTTTTGTATAGCATTTGCAGCAGTTACTCTAGATGTTGTATTACATACACATAACTTACCACAGTCTATTGGAATTGACATTTCACCAGCTTGACTGAAGTATAGAAACCTTATCTTCCTTTACATCCTATTTATGTCATAATTGCCTTAAATATTTCCTCTGCATACTCTTAGAACCACACCAGTGTTACAGTTTTTGCTTCATCTGTCAAGCATAATTTAGAAAACTCAAGAGAAGGGAAGTCTATATCATTTACCCATATTTTTACTTTCTACTTTCTTTCTTTCTTTATGATATTCTAAGATTGTTTCTTTTATCATTTCCTTTGTGTTTAGAGATATTCCCATTCTGTATAGAGAAGTTAGTCATTCATTTAAGGTAGATGCTCGGGTGACATCTTAGTTTTCTTCATTTGGAAATGTCTTGATTTCTCCTTCATTGCTGAAAGATATTTTTGTTGAGTACAGAATTTGGGGTAACAGTTCTTTCTTTCAGTATTTGAAATATATATATATATTTCAAAGTTCTAAATTT
>NW_006442484.1:6292704-6296179 GCF_000325575.1 Pteropus alecto
ATATTGTGCCATTCTATTCTGTCCTTCATGATTTCTGAGGAGAAATCCACTGTTAATTTGAATTGTTTTGTCCTATGAGTAAGGTATCATTTTTCTGTGGCTGCTTTCAAGATTTTTTCTTGGTCTTTAGTTTTCAGAAGTTTGATTATGATGTGTCTTAGAATGGATTTCTTTGTTTGTTTGTTTGTTTGTTTTTCTGTTTAGGATTCAGTCAGCTTCTTGATTCTATAGGTTTATATCTCTTGTCAAATTTAACAATTTTCAGCCTTTTTTTTTTTTTTTTTTTAGTATTTTTTCAGCCCCAATCTCTTTATCCTCCTCTTCTGGGACTTTAGTGACATGACATGAATGTTAGGTCTTTTGCATAGATCCACGTTTGGTTCTTTTTATACCTTTATTTATTTGCTGAGTTTTTCTGTTTCTTTGGTGAGGCTTGCTATTTTTTCATTTGTTTCAGGTGTGTTTATAATTGCTTATTGAAGCATTTCTATCATAGTTGCTTTAAAATCTTTGTCAGACAATTCTAACATCTCTGTCATCTCAGAGTGGTGACATCTAGTGATTGTCTTTTTATTCATTTTGATCTTCCTGTTTCTTGGTATGATAAGTAATTTTTTATTTAAATTTTTGTATTATGTTCTGAGACTCTGAATTTTATTTAATCTTCCTGTTTTAGTTGGCTCTCTCTGACACCACTCCAGAGGGGTAATGATGGGCACTGCTAGGTGGAGGTAAAGCCCAGGTTCCAAAGATACTTGAAAGAGGCTTCTCTTTGTTGCTGGACAAGGACGGGAGTTCCAGCTCCCATGTGGTCTCCACTGACACTGAGTAGGTGTGGGAGGGTGGTGTCATTACCAATGGGAGATAGTGAAAGTCCTGACTTTCCACTAGGCTTCTTCTGATACCACCCCAGTGCATGGGGGCGAGGACACAGGGAAGAGGGATACCTCATTACTTCTGGGAGGGGATAAAAGTCCCAGCTCCCTACTTGGCCTTCTCTAACACTGGTCCAGCATGGTTGTTTGGGCATCTTGTTACAGCCCCGTAAGAGTGGTCTAAGGTCACTTGGCCTTTGCTAACAGGGTTGAGAGTCTTTTATATATTATGAACACAAGTCTCCTATTTTCATTTACTTAATAGTGTCTTTTGAAGAACAGAAGTTCTAAATTTTGATAGACGCCAATGTATCAATTTTTCATATTATGAACTGTCCTTTTGCCTAACCCAGGTAACAAAAATGTTCTCCTAGAAATTTCATAGTTCTGGATTTACATTTATATCTACAATCCATTTCAAGTCAATTTACATATTTGTAATGTATGGATCGAAGTTTGTTTATTTATTTATTCATGCGTTCATTTGTTTATTTATTTATTTTTTTGCATATGTATGTCCAATTGTTATAGCACCAGTTGTTAAAAAGACTATCCTTTTGCCATTGAACTGCCTTTGCACCTTTGCTGAAAATCAATTGGCCATATACATGTAGGTCTATTTCTGGATTCTCTGTTCTGTTCATTGATCTATGCGTCTATCTCGTTGCCAATACCACCGTTTTATTTGCTGTAGCTTTAAAGAAATCAGGTCATATAAGTACTCTGATTTTGTTCTTCTTCTTCAAAATCGTTTTGGTATTCTAGTTCCCTAGCCCAGACGCCTGCCTGTGGCCCACAGCACCTCTCACCCTGCTGCCTGCTGAAAGACTATCCTTGTCCTGTCCTACCACCTGCCCCTGGATGTGAACCCTCAGGTTATTTCACTCTCTTCTGTCCATCATTCTCCGCAGCTGCACCAAGTGGTTGCCATGGTTTCCTCATTCTTCCCTAGCTCTCTCTCACATACTCCCATTCCTCTGGGCCCCACCACTGACTTCCTTCCAGGTTAAGCCTTCATGGTCTCAAGCTCCCAGCCTCCCACACCTTTCACTGAATATGCCAGCTGGCCTTTCCACTTACAGGCCTGGTCTCACCATGTGGTTTCTTGGAACTCAGACCCTCAGACCGTCTCCACTTTCGTCGAGTTGAAACTTTGCCTGCCCAGGGGAGAGAACACAGGCTTGGAGTCAGAGAGACTGGATTTGACCTTAGCCATGTCCCCTCTGACAGCTAAACCACATTGTCCTTGTGGCCAAAGTGGAGTGGCTGAACTGACCTGGAGGGATGGGATGTAGAGAGTTTGGAAGATTCTCCACACACACTCTGCCTCTCCCGCCGTCTTCTGTCTGTCTTCTCCACGTTGGCCAACGGGAGGCCCTTGTGGCAGGTGCTGTTGGCTGTTTGCAGGTTGCACAATAGGATTGAGGAGTTTCCTCTCGAACAGGGCCCCAGAGTGGCCTGTCATCTGCCTTTAGGCCTGGGCTTTGAAGAGCCCTGTCAAGGCCATCCTTCCTGGACTGCGGGCCTGGACAGACTCTACACTGGACACCCTCCTGGCACAGTCACCTCACTACTTAATCATGGGTGAGCCACATCAAAAATAGTTCAGGTAAGAAGTGTGATTGACTCTTGAATTGAGAGAACATGGTCTGTTTCATGACCTTTTGAATTGCTGTCCATGTCATGACACGGGGAGGAAGCTTTATCATTAACAGAACACAGTGATGTGCACAGAGAGGTGGTGGCCATTTGCCCAGTAAATGCATGTCTGCGAATAGCCCCTTTTCTCCACCTATAATAATCTATGCATGCATTCACTCATTGATTCATTGGTCCCAGAGACATGCTCTGGGCCAGGCCTATGGGGGTGGGGGCCGAGGACTCAGAGAAGGTAAAACCCAGGATTGGCCTCAAGAAGTTCATCATCCAGTGCAGATATTGCCCACCCTTCAGGATCCACCTGAAAATCACCATGATTATGGGCACTCAAACACTCATGTAGAGAAGGGAGCACTGGCTGAGGGTGGAGATGGGAGTGAAGTGTAAAGGGGTCGCCACAGGAGGGCCACGCGCTCACCTTCCTCGCAATGACTTGCTGTCTCTCCCTCTCAGTCCTCTAGAGGTCAAGCTGAGGCCAGGTCTCTCTAGCTCACAGCTTCCCAGCCCCCAGCCCCAACAGGCAGCTCTTGTCCATGTTGCCCTTGCTCCTTCAAATGTCCTCAGGAAAGCTTAGTGGAACCAGGCACCCAGCCTCACTTCCCATGCAATCTTGTTCATATTGCTATGTCTCCAGTTCTTCTAGAAAACAAGGAGGGTTGGGTTGGATACTCCTGAGGTTAGAGCTCTGTGCAAAACAAAGTCATTAAAGTGTGATAAGCTTAAGGTCACATGCGGTAGGGAGGGAAGGGGAGGCTGTCTTTGTAGAGACCCTCCTTCTAATGAATGCAAAGACAGTGCTTAGCCCAGATGAGCTGAGAGCCAAGCTGCAAACCTAGTGTCCACAGCCAGATAAGGCTTTACCTCCACTCATTCATGCTACCAATAGAGCACTGTTTTGTGCTGGGAATATAGTGATGAACATAACAGAGTCTTGTAGTTCA
>NW_006442484.1:6296262-6311393 GCF_000325575.1 Pteropus alecto
GCATGCCCAACACACATTCTTATAACGAAGAGAGATATAATGGGGAAGCACAATACAGGAGGATTCAACTAGTATTTCAACAGAGATTTGAAAAATGAGCAAGAGTTAGCTGGGTGACATCAGGAAGGCACAGGAATTTCACTCCAGGGAGAGTGGACAGCATGTATGAATGCCTAGAGACAGGATCCTTCGCTCTGGGGAATCCAGCAGCCATGGTGTGAGGACACATGAGCAGCTCTGTGGAGAAGCCCATGTGATGGGAACTGAGGCCTCCTGCACTGTCTTTCTCATCCCTTCAGAGCTACCTTCATGACAAAGTAGCCACACTCCATGGATCCACTGCTGCACCTTCCGCTCACTTCTCAAACCACTTGGTCTGATTTCTTTCCACTCTGATATCCAAAGTGGCCCTGGCCAAGGCCCCCTGTGACCTGGTAATCCTCATTTACTTGCCCCCTCAGTAGCCTCTAATGTAGCGCCCTTACCCCAATCCCCTGGGAGACCCCTCCCCTGATTCCACAAGGCCTCCATGTGCCTGGGCTTTCCCTGGGCCCCTCAGCAACCAGCTCCTCAGCCCTCCTCTCTTCTCTCATCCATGCCTGTTCTGGGGTACACTCACCCACACTTGATGCTGAGCCCTTCAAGGCCATAAGCCAACTCTGTCCTCCCTCCTCAGCTCCAGACCTGCACACCACTGGCTTCCTGGATGGCCCTTGGCGGCCTCCCTTGAACACCCTGAACTTGGCATCATCCTCCCCCAATCTGTGCCCACTCTTGGCTCCCAGTCTTGCTCAGTGATATCTCCCAGCCACTCTCCTGCTCAAAGTAGAAGTGAGTGAGCACTGCCTCCTCTTCCCCCTCACTCCCTACGTCCAAGTCACAAGTCCTGTCACCCCTAACTTTCTCTCTGATCCTCTTTTTCCACCTCCACCGTCATCCCCAATCAGGCCTCCAGGTCTCTCACCTGAGTGCTACAGAAGCCTCCTGACTGACCTCTCTGCCTGCCCCCTTGGGCCCACCCACATGCCAATCCATCCCACATGAGATTTCTCTTTATGACATCGCACCGTGCCATGCCTCTGCTTTACCCCTACACCAGGGCTCCCCAGGGCTCCCCAGGGCTCTTAGGTTTAAGCCTACCCTCCTCCCCAGCCCACAAGGGCCTCCTAGTCACAGCCTGCCCACCTTTCTCCAGTCTTACCTGGACTACACTCCTGCTCTCTGTTCACTTGGCCATTGTGCTCTTCTAGCATTTTCTCTGTTGTATAACAAACTCTCAGAAAACCTGGTAGCTAAAACAGCAATAAGCATTTATTATCTCACACAATTTCTGAGGTACAGGAATCTAGGAGCGGCTAAGCTGGGCTGTTCTGGCTCAGGCCCCCTCATGGGCCTCCAGTCAAGATGTAGTGGGACTCTAGTTGTCCAAAGGCGCGACTCGGACTGGGGACTGCACATCCGCGATGGCTCCCTCTCGTGGGAGTCAGGGAGCAAGAGGGCGGGATGCTCTTTTCTGTTTTCCTCAGACTTGAGAGGCCTGAAGAGGCAGCCACAAGCCAGATGAAGGAAGAAGTAGATGGAGAAATTAATAAAACAAAAAATTTACATAGAGCAGCAATGGTCCAGCTACCCATATCTGAAATCAAAATCGGGAGATCTAATGGAACTAAAGTGCCACTCTAGGATGTGAGAGCAGGGCTGTCACTTTCATGCTAAGGGGCCCAGGAAACCCTCTCTCCTAGAGACCAGAATTGCTCTGTATAGAGAGACCCCTCAGCTACATAATGCTCCAGACTTCCCCCAGCCCTAGCAGTATCCCTGCAGCTCAGTACTGGGCACAGGCTTGGTGGGGTTGGCTTCCCAGCAAAAGGTTGGATTCGATGCCATAAAGGTAAGCCTCTGTTTCAGGAAGGGCCCTAGAAACTTCCTGGGAACTAAGAGTGGGTGGGAGGGGTTTTCTCCTCTCCCTGGTACGGGAAGTGGGGGTGGGATAGCAGGCCATTTCCCATCCAGAGTCTCGTTTCTGACTATACTGACAGGTCTACGGCCCTTTCGTGCTGCTGTCGCAAGGTCACCAGGAAACAGAGGATAATTCTCTGCCAGGTTCCAGTCACCATGCCCCAGATCACCGTTCTCCCCATCTTCCTCTATGGCCTTGGGCCAGGCCCTTGCCTTCTCTGGGCACTGAACTCCTGAAGGATTAGACTAATGATCTCAATATTCCCAGTAGTTCCCATTAAAAGGGAATAGTTGCATGGAGCCTTCCCTTCCTTACCCTTAGGCCAGGGCCAGGCCTCTTCTTAACCCTGGGGAGCACCCATGTTTTCCCTGAAATGCCAAGTCCCCCTACATCCTTTTCGTCACTTCCTTCCCTTTGTTCCCCTCCAGCCCCTTCTCCCAGAGGCCAGGAACACTGTATATTAAGGTCCTTGCTGCCAACACTGTCTGGTGGGCCACCCTCATAATGGCCCTTGATTTAGGCCCAGCACAGTCCAAAGACCCTCCCCTGAAGTTTGAAGTAACTTCCATGCTGGTCCTGGAGACTTTGCACATTCCAGAACAAGGCAGACTTTAAGAAATGGGAGTTACCATTTGCTGGTGCATCATCTCAGCCCAGCCTCAGTGGTGACACCATGTTGGCATCAACAGCCAAAGCAGGGTGGCTCTGAGCTTCCTCCACAGGCTTGTAGGCCTCAGTCTGCTCCCACCACCCCGGTTACTAAAGGGGTTCCCAGCCCCCAGCAACGCATAGGCCGAGTTCCGCCCATTGGAGGTGGGTTTGCAGGGTCTGTGCCAGGTAGGTTTGCAGGGTCTGTCCCCACAGGCTACCATAGCAGCCTAGTCTCACCACAGCCTCTATCAGGCTCACATGTTCTGCATCCGTCCTCAAGCATGGGGTACCAGAGCCCCTCCTTCTCCTCCCAGCCTCTTAACCCGGAGTCCTCCTTGACATCCACACACGCACAGTGTCCCCAGGGCATTTGCTGGGTGTCAAACTGCTGCCAATCCCTATTTGGGTCCCCTGATAACTGAGTTAAGTATGATCACCCCCATTTTGCAGATAAGAAAGCTGAGACAATACTGTAAAGTTGAAATCAAATAATAGGATGTCAAATATATATTCACAGGAGGAATTGCAAGAGGAGAGCTTACCCTGCCCCAATTCGGCGGGCTGGACGGAGTAATCTCTGAGGGCATGAGGCACCTCGAGGGCTCTCCTGACTGAGAGTAGCATCCTAACAGGACAGCCAGCCACAAAGGGACTGGGTGGTTCCACACCTGCCCCTGCAGGTTCCCTCTAAACTGGAAGGGAGGGAGGGCAGGAAGATAGGAAGGAAGGTGAAGGAGGCCTCAGGACCAGTGCTCATGGACTTGTCCAAATGACAGTGTCGGGGTGTGGGGTAGTTCTCAGAATCCTCATCTAGGAGGTGATAAACTGATCCAGGGTCACACCCACTCATCAGCAAACCTCATTCATCTCCCTCTGAGCACTGTTTCAGGGCACTACTCGCTGCTTCCTCACAGGTCTTAGGGGCTGGTTCCAGACTCCTCAACACAACACTTGCAGGGAGAAGGGAAGGCCACACATGTGTCAGGGCTTTCTCCAGATCACCAGCCTTATTTGGCAGATTGGGAAGTGTGGCTCAGAGATGCTGAGAAACTTAGCCAAGGTCACAGAGCTGATAATGGGCAGAACTGGGATGAGGACAGGGTCTCCCTGACCCCAAAGCCCTTGCCCTGCCTAGGGCACCTGTGGCCTCACGTGGGCCCTGCTTTTTTCTGCTGCCTTCAGCCTCCTAGCTCCACACACAATGCCCCCAACCTACCTGTCTTTCCAAGCCTCCCTCTGCCTTTCCCAGTGATCCCATTCCTCATGCCTACCTCCTTCAGGAAGCCCAAAGCCCTCCCTGCCTGTCACCACAGGTATCAGATATTGACCTCTGACACACACATAATCTTTTATTATTATTATTATTAATATTATTTATGCCTACAGCACCTGGTCTTCCTAGGAAGTCTCCCATTTAAGTACTAACCAGGCCTGACCCTGCTTAGCTTCTCAGATCAGACATCGGGCTTGTTCAGGGTGGCATGGCCATAGACTATGGACCGTGGCTCCACTAGGGCGCGAACCCAGGACCATCTGCGTGTAAAGCAGACGTGCTAACCACTACACTATGGAACCACATCCATACCCCCAGATTATACACACTCTTATATCATTTCCCAAGAGTTTCTCTGATTAAATTATTCCCCTGAACTCTATCCATTGCCTACGACAACCATGACCATTTAGCAGACAGTCATTAAATATTTTTTTGACTTGAATTAAAATATTGCCCCTCTCTTCTGCTATCTTTTCGTACCAGGCACTTCAGACTGAAGCCAAGATGGGGAGGAGTCCATGTAGGGCTGCTGTCCCTTACCTGACAAGTACACGTGAGCAGGCCAGCCAGGGCCCTCTTCTCCAGTCCAGGAGGCCCAGGGAGCAAGGGATGGCTACTGGGGGCTGAGGCCAGGGAGGGAGGTCACAGCCCAGAAGCAAAGCAGAAAGCCCTACACATAGGCAGCATTCTGGAAAGTCTACCCTAGTCCTACTGTCCCTCAAATCTTATCTTTACCCAATAGACAGAATACCTGCAATTCCACCATCGTTGCATTCCTACAGATCATGACAGCTTTGAGAGTTTCAAGAGTCCTGCAAGGTCTAAATGTCACCTCCTCTGGAAAGCCTACCCTAATTCCAAGGGGGCTTCCACCACCTCCCCTGAGCTCCTTCAGCCTCCTGTAAGTGCTGTGTTGAGCTGAGAAACTCTAACGTACTGGTCTGCATTGTATCCTCTCCCCACCTGGGTCCCCCAGCATGGCATCTGGACCTCTACGAACATTAACCGCGGTGAGATCAGCATCGCCTCTCAAAGACACTATCTGAGGATCTAAGAACAAATGACGGTTGGTGATCCGTGGAGAATGGGCAGCTGGTACTCTCAGCTTTGCACGTCCAGCCATGAGGCCTTGGGCGAGCCACTTGCTTTCTGCCTCCGCCTCCTCACCCTGACTCCGCCGCCTCCAGACCTCAGCTTGGGCATTGCATGGCTCCCCCACGAGCCTCCCTGAGCCCTGCTCCATCAGGGGTATAGGTGGGTGGACCTGGGCTGTGGGTGGGCCTGGCATGGCGCCCAGAGCTCCCCTGGGCAGGTAAACAGGCAGGAAGCAGGTGTTGAAACCTGGCAGCTGGGGCTCCAGCCGTGTGTTTGTCTTCACAACCAACTCGGGCAGTTTCTGGTTGATGTTTCCTTCATATTCCCTGCACAGGCACCTCTCAGCTTGGAATCTCGCCCCTTCAGTGGGAGCTCTGATCCCCAAGGGCTGTTCAAAGAAAGGGTTCTGGGCAGTCCCATTTTCAGGGCTGGAGGCCCCTGCCTGGCCCCACTCTACCAGGCTGGGTGTTCCTGGAGGTCAGGGCCTCACTTGAGCCGGTCCACCCAGCTCCCAGCAGCAGCCCTAAGGAGGGCAGCAAAGGCTGGGCGGTTGCTTTACATGAACCACTGACATTTTTAATTGATTGCTGAAGTATTATACATTCATTGTGGGAAATTCGGAAAACGCATAAAAGTAAAATAAAATAATAAAATAAAAAACAAAATAAAATAAAACATTCCCTGTAATCCCACAGAAACACACTCAGATGTGCACTTCTTACATTCTGGAATACTTTCAAGCTTTTCTATGCCTCTATACTTTAAAAAATAAAACAAAATAGGTTATATTGAGCACTGTTTTGATACCTGCTAAGATGACATAGCTCTGTGGGATGCTCTGTGCTCGAACCATTAAACGTTCCTCCTGTTTTCTAACAACACCCAGAGCATAGCCAGGCTTCATCCCAGTTTAAGTAGCCAGTCTCCCAAAGGCTGAGCTCTGAGGTTGTTTCTAATTTTTTTATATTTTTTATATTTATTTTATAAAATATTCCCCAACCACTCTTGTAGTCACATCTTCATGATCGTCCTCGGGGCATATTAAGACCAGAGGCCTCTGAGGCACTGGAAACATCTGTTGTGCTCACCCGCCCCTCCCAGCACCAGATACACTGTTAAATGTGAGTATAAGGACATGTAGCCTAAAGCAACTTCCTTTTCCTCTCTGGATCTCACTTTCCTCTTTTATAAAATGGGCATGGCAAAATACTCAACAGCTTTATTGTGGCTCCTCACTGTACCTAGGTATAATCCCAACTGCCCCTGTAACAGCTCAGAGCTTTCCAAGTTCTATTAAGGAACACAATGAAGCACCCTCGCATGGTGGCCAGGCCCATCAAGACCTGACATTCCACTTTCCCAGCCTCATTTCTTGCTATACCCTTCCAGGAGCCCTCACCCAGGCTCCCACCCAGAAGTGCTCTCTATTCATCGCCAGGCCCATGTTCAGCTGGCTGTTCTTCTCTTGAAGGTGCCCTCCCACCTGCCTATTGGAATCCCATCCCTCCTGCCACATCACCCCAACTCCATGGAGCCTTCCTGAAGGCTCTCCTTCCCAGGCATCTTGTCTGGGTCTCTCCCATGGCTCCTGTGACATCATCCCTGGGAAGTATGCAGGTGTGTCCCTCACTGGACTGTGACCTCTCTGAGAGCAGTGGCCACGGCTGAGCCACTCTGTGACTGAACGACCAAGAATGATGGAGGGGGAGGGGTGTTGGAGCTTGTTTTTCTCTGTTCTTTCCCATATCCATCCCAGTGACCCCACAAAACCAGCAGCACTCAGAACTGGAGATGTAAAGTTAGAGGGTTCTTAGCCATGAAGCCCTTACCTATGATGGAAATGTGCAGAATCCCCAGGAGAGCAAAGCTATATCAGGCCCCTCCCATCACTAAGTCCTCAGTGTCCTGGGCTGCGACGAGCCCTTCGATTTCCTGATGAGTACTAGACCTGTTTCCCTTTCAGAACAGCCCCTTCCTTCAGGTAAGCCCTTATCCCCACAGAAGTATTTATGTCCACTTAGTCAGCCTACTCGACATGCTTGACCACTCAGTGCCTGCCTGCCCTGCACCTGGTTCAGCACCTGCACCCTATACCATTCAGCAATGAACTCATTAAGGAATCCTTTAAAGACAGCTCCATGCCACCTCTTCCAGGAAGCCATCCTTGACTGCTTCAGCCTTCAGCGGTGTGTCTTCCTTCTCTGGTCCCTCAGAGCAGCTATTCTTTGTACCACACTCATGTGACATTATGAGTTTGGGGTTTTTTAAATTTTTCTTCAAAGAATGCATCTGATAGTAAAAGCAGGATTGGACAAAGATGGACGTTGACCGTGATGCAAGCCCCCAAGGCTGGGATAACCAGTGAGGAGCTCTGGGTCGAAATGGCAGAATCCCTACTATAGCACTGTACCCTGTTGCTGACTGTCCCCACCAGGGCATGACCTCAAGAGGCTCTCTGCAGCTGAGACCAAACTGAGGACGCTGCCTCTGGGGCTGCCTGTCTCCTGGCCACACTCCCTGCAGCTGGGCAGTAATTCCTTCCTTGGGAGGTCCGGGGGTACATCTCCATGTCCACCACAGATAAGACATGAAAATTTAAAAACAAACATGGAATGATTTTAGCACTTAGTTCAGGGACAAATAAACTATGGCTCACAGGCCAAACTGCTGTCTGTTTTGGAAACCAAGCTTTATTAGGACAGTCTCACTCATTCTTTTTGGTCTACGTCTATTGCCTGTGGCTGCTTTGGCGCTATAATAGCAGAGTTGAGTCGTTTCGACAGAGATCGTATGGCTCATAAAAACTAAAATATTCACAATCTGGCCCTTTGCAGTCAAAGCGCGCTACCCTGCTCTAGCTGACACTTTTTGGGATGGAAGCCTAGCTCATGGCGAGTTCTTTGGAAATTCACACCACACACACGCACACACACAGGAGTGCACACACACATACATACAGTCACACACATGCACACGAGCACACACACAGGCATACACACACATGTAAGAGCATGCGTGCACACACACGGGCACCCCAATGCTGTACTGTGTTCTGGCCATAGCTGATTGGTCTTAGAGAATTCACATGACCCAAGCTGGACCAATCAGATCCTTACAGGGATTTGAAATTATCAGGTACATTATGGCCTTGCTTGGAGAGGCCATGATTCCTCTCAGGTCTCCAGAGCTGCCCTGATTTTAACCCTTCCTGACACCAAATCAGCACTATATTTTCATACCAGAGATGGCCAGACTCTTCGCTTCTCCTAAATATCCTATGAAGTTGGTATCAGCATTGATGTCTTAGGCTCACAGCTGAACTGAAACATAAAATCCATCCTTTCTTATTGGCTGCACCTGGCATCTTCATCAGCTGATCGATTGCTCAGGAGAGAGATACTGAAGCTGCCTGCCTAGAGGAAGATGGAGCAGCCTTCAACTGGAAAGTTTAGGCAGTGGATCAGGGAACATGACCTAAACCCCTTCCCAGATTCACCAGCTTTATAGAAAGGTCTCAAGTAGCATGGCAGGACGTCCTCTTGTACACTTTGGGAGGACTGCCACCATCTATAGACCCCTGGGAATACCTCTGAAACAGAAATAACAGGCCAGCTTTCAATGTCTATGTGTACCAGTTTGAACCCTCATAGTGGAGCCTTGGGCCGCCAGCCCTGGCCCCTGCTCAGCATATCTGCCTCTGGGAAGGGAATGCCAACAGTGGGCTCCCCAACACCCTGAGGTGATGTCCAAGCTGTTGGACAGTCTGTTCAACCTGGACTGAAGTGATTTGAAAGTGCTGAAGAAGGAAGAGAGCTGGATATTTCAATCCCAGCTCTGCCTTCTCATTGTATGAATTTGAGCCAGAAGGGCAGAGCTGAGCTTCAGTTTCCTTATGTAGCAAGTGGGATGCTAAACTCACTTCTTAGGGTTATTGTGATGATGAAATGAAAGGGTACATGCAAAATGCCCAGCATGGTCCCTGGCACATACTGGGTGCTAAAAAGAGGAATAACATTAGAAGTAGTAGCAGCAGCAATATTAATAGTAGTTACAGTCATCATGATATTATAGTTTTTAGGCATTTCAAACAGCCTGCTGATCTGCCCTGTCTGGGTTTCCTACCAGCACCTCAAAGTCTGTATGTCAAAAATTGACCTCATTAATTTGCCATCTGTGGTGGGCAGCCTCCAAGACAGCCCCCAAGATCCTAGCCTCCTGGATTCCTGTTCTGTGTGGTCTCCTCTCATATTGAGTCAGAGCTGATCTGTAACACCAAGAGAATGGAGGAGGTCTCCTAGATCACACTCTGAGGGAAGCCAGCCTCCCTGTTGTGAGGACACTTAAGCAGCCCTGTGGAGAGACCCATGTGGGAAAAACTGAGGCCTCCTGCCAACAGGCAGCACTGCCTTGTTAGCTGTGTGAGTGAGCCGCCTTGGAGCCAACCTTCCAGCCTCAGTCAAACTTTCGGGTGACCCCAAGCCAGGACCACACAGCTAAACTGCTCCCAGATTTCTAATCCACAAAACCTGTGGGCAATATTAAATGTTGATTGTTGCTTTAAGCCACCATGTTTTGAGTAACTTGTCATAGCAAACTAACACACTATACAAAACTGTTTCTCCTCAAGAGTCCTTGATTCAAAAAATGCCACTCCCTTCCTCCCCATCCTGAGATCTGGATCATCACAGAGTCTTTTTCCTTTGCTGTATCCAATCTACTGATTCAACCCAAGGTGTCTCTCGCTTTCATCCTCTGTTCTTTGGTCCCTATCTCCACCAGCCTGGGAGGCACACTTATTGTGTGCCCTGCTCTTGGTGCAGAGTGTGAGCACTGAAGGAATTGTCATGACAATCGGATGAAATAGGTTTGTTGTCCTCATTTCAGCTGAGGGACCTAAGACTCTGAGAAGGTCAGTAATTTGAGTTCTCGCTCCCAGATGGTTAATTAGGGAATCAAGTCAGAATGTAGGTTTGTCCCAAAGCCTATGCTCTCTCCAGTGCAGCACCGACCCAGCTCAGCCCATGCCCTCTGTATGATAGCTCAGAGTTCTAGAAGTAGCACCTGCTGCTAGCTTCTGACTTGATGGACTCATCTTTCATGTCACCGACAAATAACTCTGCCAAAAATGTAGATCTGACCATCTCCACTGCCCTGCCCAAAAGCTTCCAAGAGATCCCTCAAGGTCCCCATCCTGTCCATTCTTCAAAGTTCAGCTTAGCTGCCCCCTCCTCATAAAGCCAGCTTACCTTTCTCCTTGAACTCGTGGAACTCGTCTCTCTTGGTAGTTACCTGTTTGCTCTTGGTTTAGAGAAACTGGTGCCCACAGTCAATCCCCCACAGTAGACCACAAGCTCCTCAGAGGAGAGACACCCGTCGCCCCCAGGCCCACCTGGTGCACCCAGACCCATGAAAAGGGATTTGTGTATGTGGGTGGAGTGACTGTAGCATAATTAACAACTGAGGCTGTGAGTGACTATACACAGAAATCAATGCTTCAATGAATCGATAATAAATAGCTCTCTACATGAGTGACTGATGTCATGAATTAATGAACATTGATTAAATAGGACATTGCCTAGATCCCGTGTCTCAATATTATTTATATATGTCTTTGTCAACAGCAAAATATTTTATTAAATACATAATCGAGAATAATATTCAAAAATTTTAGCAACAATATGGGCACCAATCAAGCAGGGAGGACATCCCCAGAGGGCTGGATCAGGTCCGGCGCCCCCTGTTGGGCCCCTTTAGTGCCGGCATGGTTGGGGGCGTGTCCCAGTGAAGGAGCAACATGACGAGGGAGCCAGGGGACACTCGAGAAGCTGGGGAGAGAGAGCAAATGTCTGGAATCCACCTGGCAGCGCAGCCACAACTCCTGACGGCGTTTTCCCGGAGCAAGAGCCTTTGGAAGGGCAGGTCTCATGCCACTCCCCACTCGCCACGACCTGCTGTGGGACTCCGGGCAGCCCGCCACCTCTCTGAGCTCATTTTCCTCATCTACAAAATGGGGTGATGGCAGCATGTATGCCTTGCAGGCTTGGTGTGAACATCAGAGAAACGAACTATACGAAGGGATCAGGACATTTACTGTCACTCTTACATGCATAGGTGCCGGGTAGTGAAGAAATACTGAGAGCGAAAGGGACAGTGGATCCCCAGTTGGGGGTGAGCTAAGCGTGGGGAAATGAGCTGCGTCACCCTAGGCTCACCCCAGAGCCTCCCGCCACCTCCCCCATCTCTCCAAGCGCTTCAGAAGACGGAATAATTTCTCCTTCGTTTTCACTTTTAATCACAAAATAATTTTGGTGCCCAGAAGCCTTCCTCTCGGAGGAACATTTGTGCGGGATGATATCAGCCTAATTAAGTGCTTCAGCTTTGGGGCTTGATTTTTTTTCCCCAGACCCCCGCGCTCCCTGCCAAGCAGTCCTGGCCGCCTGGCCGCCCGCTACCTGCACATGCCGGCTTCTGGAGCCTTCCGCGCCGCCCCCCTGCTCCCGCGCTGTGATTGATATCTTGATTAGGCGCCAGGAGGCGGCGGACCAGGTGTTACTTCGGCGCGGGCTGGAGGCGGGCGCTCTGCGAACCCGGCCTGAAAGGCGCAGGCATGTTCGGCAGAAGCAATGAGCCTTTGTTTGCCTTGGCAGCGCTGCGGCCTCCCTGGGGCCGGCCCCATAAAGGGTTTCTGTTCGGGCTGGAGGACTCATTGTCGAAAAATTGTCCCTCGAAAAATTAGCATGGTACAGTGGAGAAAGCGGAACGCCCGGCAAATGACAGCTGCTGGCCCCAGACAAGGGCCAGAAAGCGGAGTTTTGCGGGGTGCCCACTCCCAGAGGCACCCCTCGCTCCAGGCCTGAAGTAGGCCAGAGGGTGAGCAGTGATCGCAGGGGCGGCCAGGGCCAAAGGTGTCAGGGGCCAAATAGGGAATGCAGTTGGGTTTGGGGTTGGTGGCTTATCTCCACTAAGAGTTGGGACATCTCCCCAGGTGCCAGGGGCCCAGGTTTTTGGTGTGGGGTGTTTGAGGGCTCCCGAGCCAGAGAGTCAGTCTCAGAGGGGCGCCGGCTCAATCAAGGGGATGGGGTGCGGGGAGGGGGAGAGAAAGAGCAAGAGAGCCTAAAGGTTATGTGGTTAATTGAACATCAACAGCCACAGATACGATTATGCCCCTTTGTGTCTTTCTCCCAGTGTGTTGATGGAAAAGTAACTAGATTAAAAGCGCCGGGAGCCCTGGGTTGGAGGGGCCAGCAGTGGGGGGAGATCCCTCCTGAATGCCGACCCTGGGCTCCCGCAGTCCCAGCAAGGAGGGAACACAGTCAATTAAAGAGGAAAGAAAAGATGGAGTGAGCTGTGGTTTGGCATTTGCATAAAGGCTGGGGCCCAGGGCTGCCACCCTTAGTGAGGGGGGCAGGGGTTCCCAGGGGAGAGGCTGGGGGTGTCATGGGGGTGAGGCACATGGTAACTGTTGAAAGTCTTAGCCCAAAGCCTGTGTGCACACACTGTACATGAGGCAGAGGCGAGGGTGACAGGGTCTGTGTATGGGACGTGTGTGTATGTGTGTTTGCACATTAACGTGTGTATATTATTTTGGCTGCTTACATCTGTGACGTTATGGGTATCTTCATATGTTCACGTTTCAAGCAGGTTGAACCTGTGTGGCTTTCATTGGCCTAAATCGTCCATGTTGTGACCACATGTGCAAATTTATGTAGGCATGCATCCGGCCATCTCTTTTTGGCTCCAGGAGCACAGCCAGGTCAGGAGGACGTGGATCTGCCAATTTTATCCTGCCAGCTTGGAGAGACCAGAACCTCAAGATTCTCTGTGATTCTAGGGACCCCTGACCTGGAACCGGCCCCCAGGTTCGCTCTGCATTCGAGCTCCTGAAACGAACCTTCCTGATGCTTTCAGCCCACCATTTCCATGAAGACCCCTCACCCTCCCAGCAGGCCACCCACCCCCACCCAAGCAACCTCTTCTCTGAACAGGCAGATTAAAAGGAAGACAAGCAAATTTGGAATCAGACTGACCTGAGGTCAAATGCCAGCTCTAGCTTTGTGGCTTTGAGCAAATGACTTACCTCTCAGAGCCACTGTCCAGTCACAAGTAGATAATCAGATCCAATTATAAGGTGATTTTAGCAACCGAGTGAAATCCTATATATAAGTAGCAGGGAGTCCATGTACCCCAGTTTGCCTGGGACGTTCCCAAGTTACACCTGTGGTCCCAGCATACTCATTAATAGTATCCTTTACTCTCAAATGGATTATAAATTATACGGTTACTCAAATATAAGTGGAGCTACAATAAAGATTTTTCCCTTCTCTTCCTCCTGCCTTCCTTTCTCTGATTATTTAATGCATCGCTCCACTGCTCCATTAATCTGTAAATTGAAGAGAGAAACTTCTGAAGGCAGAAGCATCTCTTCCCTGCTCCCCACCACACCTTAGGACTAATTAAAGTGTAATAGACACTCGGCGGCTTGACTGCTGCAAGTCGCAGAACTGGCCTTGGGGACTCTGGGTAGGTGCAGCTGCCTGCCCTCTGCCCGTTGAGTCCACAGCAGTGTATTGCATGGAGTAGACAAATGAGACCATGTTCATCACCATAAACATGGACTATGACTGTGAAACAACAGCTGGGGTCACCTTTTATGCACCCACTGTCCATCTGAATCGTCTTTTTGTGAGGACAAGGCCTTCTTCCTTGTTGTGGATGTGACCCCTGCATATCCGGGCCTGAGGCTGTCAGTCTTTCCCTGACTTACCAGAATGCAGCTTCAGTCAGTGTTTCGCCATAAGAACACCTCTTATAAATGTTGTTGAGGGCCCCACTTAAGCAAGCAAGTGGTTACCCTTCACAATAGACCCACAAACACACACTAATTAATTTGCTAATTGATGCTCCCAGTTTGGACATTCACCCATGTAAATGAAAGCCTTATATAAATGACTCGGGAGGGCAGTCTGGGAGCATGGGAGCAGCACACTGAGCCTTTTGCAGCTAACATACACCCTGGCTTGACAAATTGTGTAAGTTTAAAGCTCTAATAACAGAGCTTTAATAACATGAGCTCTTTCCAGAGTCAGAGACCTACTTTGCCCCCAGATCCAAAAAGTGGGGTTCTTCTTGCCTTCTCAGGTCTGGAATCCTGTGGACCCTGACCTCTGCTGAGTTTCTCAGTCAGTAAGGCCCACACTTCTTTGGAGTCTTGATCTTAAACCTTGCACTTCTCTGGAAAGGTCAACAAGGACTGGATCATGGAATGGCTTATAAATCACATTGAAGCACTTGGACTTCACCCTGAGAACAATAGGGACCATTGGATGATTTGGAAGATGGACTGAGAAGATTGGATTTGCATGCTAGGTGCTCACTCTTTGGCGGTATGGAGGACAAATTTGAGGAGGACAAGACCGAAGAAGATAAGAGATCAGCTTGGAGACAACTGCAGTACTCCAGGCCAGGGTGGCCTGGACTAAGATACAGGACCAGTGAGCACAGAGAGAAGGAGGGATTACGAGAAGTCTTGGAGGCAGATTCTCCAGACCTTCGTAACTCATTAGATGTGGGGATCATGCTGGAGAGATGAGGCCAGGATGACTCCCATGCCTCCAGCCGAGAGAAGGACCTAGAGAAAGGAGCATGGAGGAAGGGATGGCGATAAGCTCAGGAGGAGACTGCCCTTCCCCCACACCCTCTTGATGATCATCAGCTCACTCGCCTCCAGCTAGACTGTGACAATGGCCAGACCTGTGTCCTTATTCCGTGCTGCCCAAATGCTATCCTCCCTGCTATGCTTCCTCCCACCTACCCACCCTGAGGCCCAGTCCTTCTCTCTTACTTCACCTCCTCCAGAAAGCCTGCTCTCACTTCCCAGTCTGACTCCTTCTTCCTCCTACGGCAATACTCAGCACACTGGAAATGAATGTCACTCATGTGTGCGAGTTGGCCACCTCCCACCTGCACCTCGCCCCCCTCCCTTCCCCCCAATCCCTGTTGGAAGGAGAATGCCAGTTATTTCCCTCTAAAGCCAGTACCTAACACTGGTCTTGGCACAAGGGAGGCACTTGCGGGGATTTGTGGAAGGAGAAGAGGGAGGGAGGGAGGGAGGGAGGGAGGGAGGCATGGAGGCAGGTGGGAGGAGGGACT
>NW_006442484.1:6311440-6393509 GCF_000325575.1 Pteropus alecto
AGCAGGGCACAAGAGCCAGGGGGCGCACACCCTGTCACCTGGAAGGGGCTTGTGCCTGAACCACCACCTATAGAGGGGCATGGTGACATGAAGGGAAGAGCTCTGGGCTGGGCCTAGTGCCTGGCCTGTCACTCAGTTTCTCTGCGATGGTGGATATGTCCCTCGCCTCTCTGGTCCTCAATTTATCTGTTTTGTTAAGTGCAGTATGGGTGCAGGTGTGAGCAGAGGGAGGGCAGTGGATTTCAAACTTTGTTCCCAAAGGAAGGGATATGAAGTCAGGGCTCAGGGCTTCAAAGTCCAACCTCAAGCACACGGCCCCTCCACACGTCCCTTCTGAGATTCCCCCCAGCTTTGCTTCTTGTTAGTCTCCCTTCCCCACCGAGTTCCTCTGTCTCAACTCTTCGGAGCAATGCTAGGAGAGAGAAGCAGATGTGATCATGAGCCTTGGCCCAAGGGCAGTGACAGCTATCACCCTGGCTTGGGTTCACAGGTCCAGGTTTCTAATCTTTGGACCAAGGTGCTGGGAATGGAATTGCAGAGCTCAGGGCTGGCAGGTAGGCTCTGGGCGCATCCACGTACTTTGAGGCCAGCCCCCTTGCAGCTTTGCGGGGGAGAATGGGATAGAGGGGACCTCAGCCAGACTTGGGATTCTTCCCTCAATGGAGCAATGGGTTGAAGCCAGTGCTGAGACCCACATGGGCTGCCCTGGTGACTGAGAGGTGGAGGATGTGGAGGTGGCACAGTGTTTGCCCTTCTGGAGCTGCCTTACCACTGCCCACCCCACCTTGCCACTCTCACTTCATTTGGCTGGATGCAAAGCAGAGCTGGGTAGTCATCAGGGCATTAAGCGCAGAAAAAAGCTGTTCCTTTGGCACCCCTGGGGTGTACCAGCCATGGGTGTGGGTCTGGGGTGCAGGGTGGAGCTTCAGAGAGGCAAGGACACCTTCAGCACACAGCTCCAGAACCAAGGAGGGCTCCCTGCAACCTGCAGCTATGCTTGACATCCTTTCATCATCATCTGGGCCATCTTCCTGCAGACATTCTACCTTTAACAAGTTGTAAAATAAAGCCACTGTTTAAAAATGAAATTAGTGAGACAACAGTCCTGGCTCCCGCTCCCTGCCCCCAGCTACAGCATATTGAAGAGGTCTAGATCTGGAGCTCCAAAACCTACTGACGGTTATAACCTCAGAGAAGTGACTTAACATATCTGTGCCTCCATATCTTCATCTGTAAAATGGAGCTTACAAAAGCACCTACTTCATGGGATCGTTGTATTAAATGAATCTGAAAACATAAGAGGTTTAGGATAGAGCCTGGAACCCAGGAAGTCATTATTGATGTTATCGTTATGAATATGATTGTCGAGCAGGATGGATGGCAGAGTCCAGAGGAGAGAGTCAGAGAGAGAACAGTCACAGCAAACTCTGGGGACGACTGAGCCAGGAAGAGGGGAGCCAGGAGGGTCTGCATGGTCTGGACCCCCAGCATCTCGGGGTCTCGCTGTCCTCCTCTGGCCTGGCTGGGCAGATCCTTTGTCCCCAGGGCCTGTCCAGTGGCCAGACCAGGAGCCGTGCTGGTGAGAAGGGAGTCACAGAGTGTATTCTTTCTAGGGTGTGGACAGCAGCAGCCTGGCTTGTCCAGGCAGTCTGACTCCCCATGATTTCTGCCCTGCCGGGGAGATTCTGCCCCATACTTGGGTGCCTGACTTCCTGTTGTCCTTGTGTGTGGGATGAGGGGTGGCCCTTCACATGGGATTCACCCAATGGGGGCCAGAGGTGACCAAGTCACCCTGAAACCCATCCAGGTCACAGGATTCCTGGGCCCAGTTTCCAGAAGCTCTGTCAGTGGAGAGTTGAATGGTGATAATTTCAGCAGTAAGGGGAAGCTACTTGGGGGCCAGAGACTCATCAGGGCTATACTGGAGCCCTGTGAATATGGCCATCATCCCTCTGTCCCTCACACCTCAGGGACTCATTGGGACAAGAAGAAGGACAGGTGTGTGGGTCTTTCAGAGGAAGCCTAGCTTCTCAACGCTGGGTTTGATGTGGGTGACTCTTCATGCTCAGATACAATTTCATCCGAGGACTTAGTAATTTGGGTATGCTGCCATCAGGTGGCACCCCCTTAAAAGTCCCTCCCTCCCCATCCACTGAGCAAGACTTGGATTCAGCTGGTTCCCCCTAGAGCCACCACTCCTGCCCTGAAGGGAGTATGTTGGATTTCTATTCTTACCCAGGCCAGGACTTCATGGGCACCTGTGCTCCAGGCCTCCCCTGGCCAGGTGTCCTCTGGCCTCTTCTTCTGCCCTTTCATCTCCCCCTCTCTGTGGCCCCACCTACCCCACCCAACGTAGGGCCAGGAGTCCCTAGTCCTAAATAATCCAAACCTCCATTTTGCCCCTCCCAGGTTCCCATCTCTACGGGGCTCTTCCTGACCCTGCTGCTCAGCTGAATCTTCTCCAAGAGGGCCTAGCACCTTCCTCCACTCCTAGCCAACACCTTGGATCAACTCCTGCCCCACCTACCCCTACCTCTGGCACCCCTTCTTCTCTCCTTCTTTGCCTCTTTTACGGGCTTTCCCTGCCAAGATTCAGTCCTGAAAATCTGCTGAGAGGTCAGGAGACAGGCTCAATAAAGGTTTGCTGAATGAAAGGTTGGGTGAGTGAGCAAATGAATAAATGAGTGAGCTCATCAGTAAACACATTTTTACAGGGCACCTACTATGTGCCAGGCCTGTGCTGGGCAGTGAAGTGGCTGAATAAATGAAGAAGTGGCTGTATGGTAAATAGAGGCCCAAAGCACCAAACACAAGGATGAGCAGAGAAATGCGGAAGGGACATTAGGTGGATGGGGAGTGGCCGCCATTATCTTTTTGGAGGAATCAAGTCACTTGACCTGGGGCTGACAGAGGCATTTCTCCCCATAGCACCCAGACCAAATCAGATGACTCATATATGTACGACCTTGGTGAGTTAGCTGCTCTAGGAAGGGGCTGGGCAGAGGGTACTCTGGAGACAGAAGCTGAAATCATGCTGGTGGGGGCACCCTGTGGAGCCAGACAAGGTCAAAACAGGCCCTGCCCAGAAAGGGCCAATGCAGATCAAAGGGAAAAGCCTGGGGACTTGTCCCAGAAAGCAGCTATGACTCATTTATTGAGCACCTACCAGGAGCCAAGGATGCTGCTAAATCAGTCCTGATCCTCAACAACTCTGGGAAAGAGGTTAGCCTCACCTTATAAGAAAGGAAATGAAGACAGAGGCTAAGTGACTGATCCAAGGTCACCTAGCTTCAAAAGACAGAGTCGAGACCGACTCGGGCCCTCTTTTGGCTGGGCCCATCCCTCCCAATCGGCTAGACGTGCATTCTTAGGGAGAGCACAGGGAGACGCCGTCAACAGGGAGCAAACATTGGAGAAAAGTGGGCAGGCAGAAGGCTTTGGCAGTTGAGGAGGGTGAGCCAGAAGGGAGTGGCCGGTTCACCCTAGTGGGAGGGAAGCCTGTCTGGGGGTATGGGGCTTTGGTCATGGATGACACTCCCTCTGGGCACTCACACACAAGTGTCTTCCCCTCTCTAAAACTGAGCTTCCTAGTCTTTACGATGAATAGCACACTCCCAGAATGACCTCTGACACCAGGGCAGGTTGCCCTAGGCAGAAAGATGCCCACCTGCCCCTGCACGGGGCCCTCCATGGGCACCTGTGCTTACTATTAGCCAGGGCAGTTGTAGACACCACCCCACACCCCGCCACCCCCCACATCCCCAAGCCTGGATGTCTTGGAGAACTGATAATAATGCTGATGCTCACTTATAAGTGACCAATGCTTTATTATTTATGATGTACATTCCTATCCATGATCTACTTTTAGATAGGGCAGGCAGGGCAAATATTGTTATCTCTGTGTTATAGATAAGAAAGTGGGGAGAGCAGGGAAGAGAACCAGTACTTCTTGGAGCCAGGTTCAGTTCTGAGATCCACCTGTGGGTGATCCCCTAATTCTCCCAGCAACTTTAATGGGGCAGTATCACTTCCCCATTTTGCAGATCAGGACACTAAGGTTCAGAGGAGTTAAGTGCCTTGTTTAAGGTCACAGATCTTATAAGAGGCTGAACTTGATTCAAAGACAGACCTTCTATATCAAAAGGAAAACTTGGAGTAATGTGCTATGTGCCCTCATGTGAGTCCACACACATACCCCGGGCCTCAGTTTCCTCATCATGAGGAGGGTAGACAAGGTGAATTTATCTTTAAGGCCCTCTCAGCTTTGATGGTTGGGAGTCTGTGACCCTCACAGGGAAACACTGCAACTCAGCAAAGATTAACCTAGGGCAAGCTCATTCTCCTTTCTTTGGGTGACAGTGTCCTCGTCTGCAAGGTGGGGGAGATGGCTTTGGCTTGGCAGGTGTGGCCAGGGTAGATGCAGATGACACCCAAGGGGCACAGCCCATTCAGGGACCTGCTGGCAGTACCCGGGAGCACCTGGCGCGAATGCCTAGGGACCTGAGCCTGGGAACCCAAGACCTGGTTCTGGGGTCAAGAGGCTCGGGGGAGCCTCTGGGGTTCTCCCACCCGTGGCTAATTTATTATGATGCAAAAATCAGGCTCCAGGGCGGCGGGAAGCAGAGCTGAGCGCCAAGCACGCTCCCATCCTGTTCTGTTCCACATATTTTCAGTATTTATTGTCCCCATATGTGATGCTGAACATTAAAAAACATGTTGCTGAGATTCCTCCAGAAAGGGCTGACATTTCACAATATTCCTCTGATGCCGGGGATTACTGCTGAAGATGATGAAAACGTGGTTTATTCAAAACAGATTGGGACGGAAGAAAACAATGGCAAGGCCAGGAGAGGCCCAGTGCACTCAGCTCCGGGTCCAGAAGAGGTGAGCAGAACATCTCTGTAGGAAGGCCCAGCCTCAAGGCTCCTTGGTCCAAGTCGGGGCCTGGATTCACAGAAGGAATTGGCTCAGACAGAAACAGCACCCACCCTGGCTTGGCTAGCTCTCAAGGAGTAGCAGTGGCCATTGTTCTTGGGGCCCTTGTTCTAAAGTGCCAGGCAGAACGTGCCAGGCCCAGGGCTCCAGGATCACCCTACAACATCGCTCTTCCCATTTTAAAAAAGGAGAAAACAAGTTTAAGCAACTTGCCCAAGTTCTCAGAGCAATCACGATTAAGAACGCAGGCTTCTATCCAAAGACCTTGTTTTTAACCATAGCCAGGAGACAGAAGCAGCTGACTCGCTGCGTGACTCTGTATAAGCAGCTTTACCTTCCTGTGCCTCAATTTCCTCACCTACAAGATGGGGGTGACAACCAGATTTGCCCTGACTGCCTCAAAGGGATGTTCCCCCAAGGGAGAAGATGAGGGGGCAAAGAGAGGCGTCCTAGCTCTTCTCCCAGTGACATCACCATGATAGGGAGCTGAGGTAGCCCGGCTGGCTGGACTCTCCCTTGCAGGAGGCCCTTGGGCCCTTGGGCCTCTGCTTCATGCTCTATAGAGTGAAGGGTGTGGGCTCGGTCAGGTTACAGAGGCCCCAGAGTGTCCTGATGAAGCTTGGGCTTGTGCAGACCCAGGTCCTGTCCCAGCTCTGCTGCTTATCACCTCGGGCCTAGGTCTGCCCATCTGGGGCGGCCAGTTGTACCCGCTGCATAGGGAGCCATGAACACCTGTAGCTACCAAGGAGCGAAAGCATCTGGCAAGAGTTTTACCCAAGGGCGGAGTCCAGAGAGGGAGCCCCTTCCAGCCCCCTCCACCCTGAGGCAAGGGCCTCACTGCCCCATTCTCCTGGGTACTGCACAGAGAGACCCATAGAATCTTTCTCACCCTCAGGCTCAGAAAGCGGGCCCCCCTCTGGGAGCATGTGCTTCTGCCCTCACCTGGGGCCCGGGGGCAAGGGTGCTGTCTCAGGCCCCCCCTCCCTCGAGGCCTGCACATTCCAGACCACAGTGAGCACCTGGCTCTCTCTCCAGGCTCCAGCTTTCGTGTGTCTGCAAAATCTTGAATCTACTTGCTCCCTTTACTTAGTCCTTGAGCTGGTAATGGGTGGAGAAAGGGAGCCCAAGGCGCTCAGCCCCATGGGAAAATCAGGCTGTGGTTGTCCAGGTCACTATGACCACAGAGGCAGTGCCCTTGGGCGGTAATGCCCTGGGCCTTTGGTCTTGCAAACACCTGTGCCTGTGAACATCTGTGGTGGTGCCGCAGGCTGGATGCTCTTGGACAGACAGCAAGGCCTCAGAGGGCTGCCTACAGAGCAAGTGGAGGCCCCAGCCCGACGCTCTGCCAAGCTTGGCCTTCCCCATTGCAGGCCCAGCCTCCCCAGAGCCTGTAGGCCCCACAGGCTCCCAGACTTCCAGGCTCTCCCCATCTAGGACTAAGGTAGATGCTGTTGTGGAGTCACTGGGTGCCAGTGCTGTGTCCTCCATGAGCCAAGGGACAGGAAGGCAAGGGTCATTAATGCTCCCTGCAGTGAGGGGGACTCTGCCCTCCCAGCTTTGTTCTGGGGCCGCGGGCGGCATTCAGAGTCCCCATCTTTGGCCTGTTGCATTTGGCGGTGAGTCTGAGGTCTCTAGATTCATAGCCTCTTCCATTGCTTCTTTCCAGAGCCCTTGGCTAAAGCACCAGCTTTCTCGCCAGGCTTTGCGTTGGGCTGCAGAGTCCCTGGGGCTGGCCCTCTTAGACGCAGCCTGCCTCTCCTTCTTTCCTCCAGTGCGTGAGTCTCTCTCTCATTCAACACTTGCAGTGCTCACTTGAGGGAGGCGTACCAGTGCCTGCAGCACACATTCCAAGGGAGAGACGGCAAGCACACGGACACATTTGCTACTAGCAAGTCCTGCAGAGGGAACTAAAGACCAGTAAAGGGCGAAGGCGTGGAGGGGTTATTTTGAACGGGAAGGGCAGAGAAAGTTTCTCTGAGGAGGGGCAGAGACCTGAAGGAGACGAGGGGGCAGGGAGATTTGAGAGGTGCAGAAACTGAGGTTCCAAAGATTGTGGCACTTTCCTAAGCTCATGACTCTTGAGATTCAACCCCAAGATTATATGACTTCAGAGCTGCCTCTCCCCAGGCTGGGAGTCACGAGTGGGGATAAGGTTGGGTTGAGACAGGAAGCCATCAAGGAAGCAGTAAAGGGAGGAGGGTGTGGGCCAAGAAGCTCAGACTGGCCCTTGCCCCCAACCCCAATACACACATAGGACACAGAGATGGGACAAGGAGCTGGGCCTTGTTTTAATCATTTGTACCCAGAGAAATTGGGCTCAAGGGTGCCGGGCCTTACCAGTCCCTCTCTGCCAGATCTCAGTGTTGGGAAGTGAGGTTCATGGTCCCAGCCCCAGAGGCCACTGAGGCCACTGCCAAGTCTCAGTGTCAGAGCAGGGACCTGCCTGACCCAGGACCAGTCTGCACTAACTGGCACCCCTGTGCCCTGCGTACTGCCTGTGGCCTCCACAGGAACAGGTGAAGTCATGAGAGTTACAATATTCAAAATATTTAACACCTGGGACACTTATGTAAATTAAAACATCCACCTAAAGTTTTAAAATATGTTCCCTTTTATTTGTCAAATACTATACCTATCACCAATACTGCTTACTTTTCACTTATTCCTCAGACGAGCTTGGTGAAATATTTCGTTGGCCACAGCCATCACCAGACAAATGATGTTAATGTCTGAACCCTGATCCGAGACAGGGACCCTCATCCAATACTCTACCACTGTCCCCATAATGCCAAGAGTCTTTAGGGCCCAGGTGGCCAGCACACCTGGACACCAGAGCTTCCCACATGGCCTTTTCTCAGAGAGCCTGCTCTGGATCCTGCAGAGGTTCCCTGGGGAGGCATTGGGAGGGGATGGAGAGCATCTCGCCCAACTCTTCCTGCCACCCACAGGCAGTCCCAGCCCTGGAGGGGAAGCTCTCTCCTCCGGCAGCGTCAGACTTGGAAGTCCTCGAGTGCAGTTTAAATCCATAAGCATGTGTACTGGGCTGCAAGGGACCAAGGGTGCCCAGATCTGGCATTAGCTGACGACATGCCCTTGGACAGACTAACACATCTCTCTGACCTTCACCTCCTCATTCTTTTTTTCGACAATATAGAAGGAGCCCTACTATGTGTTCAGGATTTGGGGGCACACAGGTGTACAGATAAATGACAGATGAACAGTTTGAAAGCAAAGCCCTCATGGTGCTTTGCTGGGGAGGAATCAGAAAATAGAAGAGAAGATAAATACAAATATACTGCAAAGGGTGATGCTTGCCATGCAGGGGAAAAAAAAAAAAAAAAACAAGCAAGGTGGGTATAGGGAGTGAGAGGAGAAGCAGGAGGTGCCATAGAGTTGGACTGAGAAGGCCCGGATGGTGCCGTGTAAGCAGATCCTTGAAAGGCAGACCAGGCAACCAACAGCTGGTGTGGAGAATGAGCAGAAATGCTCGACATGTCTGAAGCACAGCAGAGAGCCCAGGTGGCTGTTGCGGCAGAGCAGGCTGGGGAGAGAGCGGGACGGGATGGCAAAGGCCTTTGGGAGGAGTCTCAATTTGCTCTTAGTGAAGCGCAAACCCTTTGAGAGTTTTTCTTGGAGGAGTGGTGCCCCTTGATTTTTCTGGTTAAAGGGGCTGGTCTGCCATTTGGAGGTGACTTCAAGGACATGGGCAGGAAGCAGGAAGGGCAGCAGGAGGGGGTGCCTCAGAAGGAAATGATGGCAATGGTGGAGTTGTGAGAAATTACTGTAGTTAGATTCAGCTAGAAGGTCGGAAGTAAGGCCACCTCCCTGGCCTGAGGTGTCTGTGAGGAGCGGAGGTCACACCCCAGGCTATGTTTGGGGTCTGCCTCACCTCCAAAGCCTGGAAGGGAGCTCACAGAACACCTGGTCAACCTCTTCATGTGCAATGAGAATTCAGGGCAAGAATCTGCTCTTAAGCCACACAGCCAAGTAACTAGCACCACAAACTGGGTCTCAGACTTTCTCAGGCGCCTCGCTCTTGGGAACTTACCTGGGTAACTGGCACCAGGTAAGGCTGTCAGGTTTAACAAATAGAAGTACAAGTTAAATCTGCAATGCAGGTAAACAATGAGTAAATTTTTTAAATTAAGTATATTTCATGCACTTATTTGGCATATACATAGACTAAAACTTATTTGTTGCTTATTTGAAATTCAGACTTAACTGGGAGTTCTGTATTTTATCTGGCAACCCTAGCACCAGGCCCAAGGTGAAAACTCAAGGTGAGAACAAAAAAGGCCATTCCGCACTTCCACTCCTCCTTCCAGGCTCTGCTAAGCCCATACTTCCGGGGAGTCGACACCAGCTTCCCTGGCCCCTCTCCTTATAAGAGCCCCCAGCCAGGTGCTTTCTGAACACAGAAGGCCTTTGTGGACCAAACCATTGACTCCTACTGGGTTTAAGCACGTTGATCTGGCTTCCAGGATGGTGCCACTTCCTTGTGGTCTGATTTCCTAGAATAAGTCACTGGCCTCTTCGAGCTTCTGTTTCCTATCTCTGTATAGGCTGAATTCATTTCAGGAAGTATGTGCTGAGTGCCTACTGTGTGCCAGACGCTATGTGGAGCTCTGTGAGTTCAGAGATAAATTAGATGCACCCCAGTAGGGAAGAGAACTGGACAACTGAGGTCAATGAGAACCGCACAGGAAAGAAGGTGATCCCGTGCAAAGTGCCTCAGGAATGGGTAAGGCAGCAGTTAAGAGCATGGGCTTAAAACCCCAGGGCTGCTGCTTACACTGTGTGGTGCTGGACAGCTTAATTAACCTTTCTGAAGCCTTGCATTTAATCCACGAAATCAGCATTTTTTCCTTGTGCATTTTGTGTTATGTTTGTTTGCAAGTTTTGTTTGTTTTAGTAACACTCAGCAGTGGCAAGAGGGAAGAAAAAGAGAGAGATATACGATTATAAATTTTATAATCCCTGTGGTTATCAACTGGAAATAAGCTAACAAGTGTCCGTACACTTCAGCACAGTACAGCAGTTTAGTACGGTAATGACCCCTTTTTGGTGCAACCTGAGATAGTGCAGCATAGTCAAGAGTAGTCTATCTGGGTTCGAATCTCAGCTCCACCACTTACTCAACTCTATGACCTTGGACAAGCCTTAGTTTTCCCCCTGAATACTGGGCAGTGAGGCCTTTACCTTCTAGAGAAGAAATCAAGAATCTTGTCTGTGGAATCTGAGGAAGAAAGAGGTCCACCAAACAGTGCAGCTAATCGCACAGCCCACAAATAATATCCATGAGCTCTGAGCCTCTGCTCAGTTTTGTTGTCTCCCATCTTAAATATGAGGATTTCAGACACCTGGGAACTACCTCTAATTGAAAAGTCACCAGAACAATCAATGGGGAAAGAAGCAAGCTGGCAGCAAAGGAAACATCAGGAGCTATCATTAATACCAAAAGAAGAAAGAGACTCTATTACATCCCCCAAACAAGAAGAGGATGCCATAAAAAGGAACATTCAGGGAGAAAAAAAAAGCTCTTAGAAATTAAAAACATGAAGCAGAAGGTAGAAAATCAAGTGGAAGAATTTAACCAGAACATAGAACACAAAGGCAAAAAGATAGAACATGTAAAAGAAAAAATGAGGAAATTTGAAGCCTAATCACAAGACACTTGGATACCAGGCATTCCAGAAAGAGAGAATGGAAGAAACGGAGGGGAAGAAGTCATCACTGAGGTAATTCAAGGAAATTCCCCAGAACTAAAGAACATGAGCTCTAGAAATGAGGGGGGGAGGGAAAAGGCCCAACACCGATACAGGAAAATAGACCCACCCAAAGTACATTTATTGGATCTTCTGAATACTGGGACAAAGAAAAGATACTCTCCTCTTAAGAGAAAAGAAGAATAGTCTCATACAAAAGATTAGGAATATGAATGACTTCGGTCTTCTCAACTGTTTTAGAAGCCAAAACACAAAGGCGTAAAGTCTTCAAAATTCTGAAGGAAAAATATTTCCAACCTACAATTTCATTCCAACTCTCAATTTCACCCAAGCAAAACACCAAGCAAGGACTCGGGCATTTTCAGCCATGCAGGGTTTCAAAAAGTTTACTTAATATGCACGTTTTCTCAGGCAACTATAGGAAGATGCGCTCCACTAAAAAGAGGGAGTAAATGAGATTCCGGAAATGAAAAGAGAGGGTCACGGGACTCGGCAGAACAGCAGAGAAGGGAAGCAGCCTGATGGCGCTGTGCGCCTGCGGAGAGGGCAGCCCAGCCAGCCTGGACTGGTGTGACTGACAGAAAATCTCGTGTAAATGAACATGAGAATTTGGGCTACAACTCGTGACAGGTGCTTTGAAAATTAAGCAAACACCAAGAAAGAGAGATAGAGACAGACAGACAGACAGCATTATTGACACCAGGGAAAAGAGTTAGTTAGTTGTTCAGTGAAGAGGCATTCATAACGTTCTGCGTGGTTTCAAGTCTAACTTGTGTTCATAGTTATAATAATTTGATTTATAACGATACCTAAGTAAAATAGCTATATTTGGGGACGGGGTAGAATATGTGTATGGGAGTGAAGGTGCATGTGTGTATGCTCAGGTAAGGGAAGAAAGAGCTAAATTTTCACCTTGCCTGGCAGGAGGTTAAAAGATGATGGCTAAACCGAAAAGTCAAGAACTAGCCCTACACTTATGTATTTAGAGACAGGGAGGTTAGTAGTGAAATAACGAATTCAAATAGTTGAAGTAGACACCCCTGGGAAAGAAGAAATGGATGAAGGAAAGTCCCAAATTGCTGTTTTTTATAACTGGCCTTGTAAAACCAGTTAATTCTAAATGATGCACATGCATGACATTGATATAAAAAAAAATGAAAAAAGAAAAAGAAATGTAGGAGAGAAGGAAGGGAAAGGAGAGAGGAAGGAAGGGGGAAGGGAGAAAAATATAAGAAAAAGTGAAAAGAGAAAACACAAAGAACACGGACAAAAAAAGGAAAAAAGACTGAAGGGAAGTTTCTGCCAATAGTAATCTCTAGGTGAAGAGAACACAGGTAATTTTTTTTTTTTTTTTTTTTTGTCTTCTCAGTTTGGGCCAAGGCTTGACAGTCAGCAGCTAGTACCATTGGTTTAATCAGAGACTGCAGAGCCTGTGCTGCCTGGCTAGCAGCCTGCGCTGGCTGATGCAGTGTCCAGCCCTCCAAGACCCCGCCGGGATGAAGGGAGAGGGACAGCCAAGTGCCTGTGAGGACCAGCAGAGCAGCAAGTGCCCACACTGGCCCTGGATGGGCCCCTGCCACATGGGAAGAAAGGGATCAGGGCAAAGCCCAGCAAAGAGCATCTGAGCAGGGCCCGGAGGTCCCCACTTCAAAGCCCCACGCTAATGCCTCCCGACAAGCGTGGCCGAGCCTCCGGTATTCCTTCGCCGCTGACAGCGTCCGTTCCCAGGCCAAGCCGAGGAGAGCAAGGCGGTGTGAGGCCAGGGGCACACTGCGACCAAGCATTGGCCTGGTGGGGAATGTGATTTCACACCCAGGCCCACAGCCAAGTATTCATGCCCATTCAGGGTTGGGGCCACTTTGGACTGGCTGGTCACAGGGTGTCTCCCCCAAACACCTTCTCCCCCTCCCCTTTCCACCATGGTGGCTCTTGGGTCCGCACCCCTATGCTACCCTTCAGCCCATCCACCAGGTCTCAAGTCATTTCTCTCCCAGGTGGAGAGGGCAGGAGTATGGATAGAGGGAGGGCAGGTTTGGAGCCAGAAAAAAGCCTGCTCTGTCACTTTCTCTAACTTTGGATATTATGCAAATTATTTAATTCCTGATCCTCGGTCTCCTTCATCAGTAACATGGTGATCATATCCTCATTGCAGGGTTGTTGCGAGCTTCGTGAATAATGCAAGACTATGGCCTAGCACGTAGCAGGATATCTCTTTTTATTGTCTAATAGCGCCTAACACTCTACCCTAAGCTGAGCTGCTTCAAACAATAGCTATTTTATTTGCTCATGATTTTGTGGGCAGGAATTTTGGCAGGGCTTGATAAGAAGTTCTGCTCCACACGGCATCAGTGGAGGCTTATTTAGCTGCTTCAGCTGGTCTCTGACTTAGCTGGAAGGTCCAGAATGGCCTCACTCACATGGCAGACAGTCGATGCTGGTTGCCAGCTGGGCACTCAGCTGGGTTTGTCAGCTGGAGTCGTCAGTTCTCCTACAAGCAGGACATTCCATGTGGCTGCTGGATTCCAAGGAAGAATGTTCCAAGACACAAAAGAAGAAATTGCAGATCTCTTAAGGACCGGGACTAGGCTTAGAAGTTATAGTGCCACTTCCAGCATATTCTAGTGCTCAGAGGTAGTTTGTATCCGAGGGGAGGGGAAATAGACCCGACCACTCTAGAAGGGGTGGGCAGCAAAGAATTTACAGACATCTTTAATCCACCACAGTAGATAGCATCATTCTTATTCCTGCCCCTTCTTGGCCAGGGCCTGTGGGGTAGCTAAGGTCTGTTATAACATGGCATATGATCGACCCCCAATTATTTATTCAGTTATTCAAGAACTGATATTTATTGAGCACTTACTATGTGCCAGATATACAATCAATAAGCAAGAGAACAGTAGTTGCTGCTCCACAGGAGGTTAGACCCTTCATGAGGGGACAGAGCTTTAAAGCCATCAGTTATAGTAACGTGTGATATGAATTGTACAGGAGGCCCCAGAGGACAGAGAAGAGGAAGCCCCCTTGTACTGGGTAAAGGAAGGCCTCCAAAGGCAGGACATCTAAGCAGTGGCTGGAGAAGGAGCTGACCAGACACAGAGGGACAGGATGCTGCTTTATATACATATTATTATTTACGTACGGTAAGGCCAACTGACCGGGAGATAACTGCCATTGAAAACTGCTTATACTCACGGATCCCAAGAAAAGCTGTTCACCATGTCATCAGAGGGGGACATAGAAGCATTGGGTTTGGCCAGGAGGCAGAGGGATCAAGAGGAAAATGTGGACAAGAGTCTCTGTTGTGGTTTCCATGGGAAGAAACAGGTGAGGCAGGGTTCAGCACGCTTAGGATTGGCTAGTTTGAATCACTTCAGTGGCTCTAGGGCACGGGGCTCTTCCTACTGGCCTGGTACCTGATCTCAAGTGATGAGGGTAGGGGGATAGTGGCCCTGAGTGTGACAGTCCATAGAGGAGGTTGGGGTGGGGGATGGACTCGGGATTGTTTGGCTTGCATTTGAAAAACACTCTCACTTTTGTTTACTATCTCTAGGAATTAAATTAGGAGGAGCAGTCCCTCCAGAGTCAGCAAGGCCCCAGATGTCAAAATATCAGAAGAAAAGACATGATTAATGTAGATGCTCCTGGGCCAAGAGTCAGAACGAAAAGAGGACCACTGTGGCTGGAGTGTGGCCGGAGATGCCTACACAACCAGGTGGGGGGCCTTGCTAAGAGCAAAGGGTGCCCACTGAAGGGATTTAGACAGTCAGGCAGCATGATTTCATTGCAAAGCCCGCTCTGGCCAAAGGGGAGAGGGTGAATGAGACCCGGGTACTGAGCTGAGAGAGGGCGCAATGGTGGAAGTGAGAGGTGGTGGTATGTGAAGGAGGCAGGATGGTGAGGATGGGAGAAGGGGACAGGGGTCCTGTGAGGGCTCAGGAGCACCATCGCCAGCATTAGGGAGAGGCTGGTGCAAGGGTAGGAGTGGGGACAGATAGAGGTGAGGAGGAGGAAAATGCCAAGGACAATGTGGGGTTCCTGACTTGAAAGTGAGGATGGATGTGGTGTCCTTCACCTAGATGACCGACACAGTCCATGAACAGCACCTGGGGTATGGGCATGAAGGTCTATGGCATTGATTATGTCCATCTGTGGTCCAGAAAAGAGGTCTGGGCTGGAGATACCAAATTGTGGCTGTTGGCACAGTCAGACAGGCCTGGTTAAATCTCAGTTACTGACAACTCTCAAATCTAAGAAGCTTGTAACAAGTTTCTTTCTCGCTCATGCTGTAGTTCATTGAATGTTAGATGGGATCCTGGACAGGCGCCTCAGCATGGCCCTGATTTCCTTCCTCAATGAATAGTGTCCCAAAGGTATGTAAGCAAGTCCAGACTCCCTCGTCCCTATCTCAGTCCACCCAAGGCCTGGTGCTGTGCAAAGTTGGTGTGGGTACCCCTGGGGTAGGTTCTCTGAAACTGACCAGCTGGCCCAAGCCAAGTGGAATTGGCTGGGAGGCTGTGAGGTCCCCAGGCTGCAGAGAAGGCTGGGAAGGCTGGTGGTCCAGCCTCCATGGGTGTCCAAGAGCAGCACTTGCAACTGACAGCCTCTGGAGTCAGTGAAATCATACCATTTTGCATCTTTCTCCTTACTCTGCCCAAAATGCACATTCCAAGAGGGACAATCCAAGTTGACGCATCTAGTCGTGTGGCCACTTATAATTGTGTCCACTGAGAGGGGTAGGTGTACCCCAAAGAAAACAGGGGCACTGCAGTCAGAACAGGGATGCCAAGAAGCCAAAACACTACACATGTCCAAAACCTCTCTCACTAGGTTGTTTGAGTTTTTTGTTTATTTTTAATTTTAATTAAGATATAACAAACACACATTAAAGTGCATACATTGAAGTTTGCACATTTCAATATTTTTTCATATGATGACATTTGTGTAGCCAACACCCAGATCAAGATGTAGATAGTCAGCACCAGAAAGTTCCCCATCACAAACTTCCCAGTCCAGATGCCCCCAAAGGTGCCCACCCTTCTTACCTTCATCTCCTATTCTAAATGTCTGTTCTTGACCTTCATATGGATGGAATTAGACAATGTATGTGCCTCTGGCTACCACAGCTCATCACTGTGGCTGTGAGATTCACTCACATTGTTACATGTAGCAATATTTAGTTCTTTTTTACTGCTGTGTAGCGTTCCATCATGTGAATCCACCACGGTTAATTTACCTGTTCTCCTAATGATAAATGTTTGAGACAAAAAATATTTTTGTCAAACTGGGCCTGAGGCAAGTGTGAGAAATCTGGGTTTTTCATTGTTGTCTTGGAGTTCTTGGCAGCACCATGTTCATCTTTATGGCCTGGATGCTTCCCCGGCTCCCCCAACCCCCACCACTGCAGCCCCTAACACGTGTGAGTGCTAAGATGTGTTGTGGGAAGAATGAGGTAAATCCGACCTTGTCCTTGACTCCTGGCCCAGTGCTCCCTGCACCTCTCCCCGGTGGCTGCCCCCTTGAAGAGCTCTGCTCCTGACCACCCAAATGGATAGCTTGGGATCTCATATGACACAGGGATGAAGTTAATCCCCTGAGGGCAGACGCTATTTTAGCTGTCTCGGGACAAGCATATGGATGGGGCTCCAGAAATATGTGTGGAATGGATGGAGCCAAATTGAATTGACAGGAAGATGCCGCCCCAGGCTGGAGCAAAGTGAGAGGGACGTGACTCCCAACCTCCCAATGACCTGATCCGTCTGGGCCTCAGGCCAGGTTCTGGCCTGGCAAGGACAGGGACAAACTATGTATCTTGTTTTTGCTACAGTCGGCGAAAGACCATGTCTTGGTTCCCCATCGCAACTTGGACTGTCAAAGGACCGAGAGCGAGGAAGGAAAGCAGGGGAACGACCTCTTCCCATTGGCTTCTCAGGCCAGCTGGCCACTCTTGCCACCATGGTGAGAAGCACAGTGGCCTTGCTCTCCCAGGAAAACTTAGTCACGCACCCTCCTACCCCCCCACTCCCCAGTTGAAACTGTTGCAGATCTCCATCAGCTCCTAGGACTTCAGGCATGGGCAGGTCAGGGGTTGTGCAGACTGAGCTCAGAGGGAGAGTTGCCGTGGTTTGCAGGGTGGGGGTAGGGAAGCCACAGGCAAGAAACCCAAATCTGAGCACCTCTCCTAACAGTACTCAGGGCTGTCGGAGTTTGGGGGAGGGCACTGAGACTTGGAACCTACTAGACTCGGGTATGAATCCCAACTCTGCTATTTGCTTACTGTGTAACCTGGGGCAAGACACTTCATCTCTCTGGACTTCAGTTTTGTTATTGAAAAATGGAAGTAGCCCTACACCTCAAAAGGCTATAAGAAAGATTAAAGCAAAGGTCTATGAAAAGCCTAGCATAGAAAAAGGGCTGGCAATCCCTCTCTCGTCCTCACCTTCGGATCTCTGCCCATCAGAAGGGACTAGACAAAAATGAGAAGCCCAAGGTTGGTCAACAACTGAGACTAGGCCTGGGAGTTTGCTGAGAGGGCTTTCCCTCTTCTGATCTTTCCTAAAATCTAGCTTCCAGGATCAGATTGGAGCATTCATTGCTTTTTGAGAAAAGTCCCAATCCTCAAACCAAAGGCTGGAAATGGGAAGGTATAAAAAAAAGAACCCAGAAGAAAATCAAGTTCACTTCCTTGGACTAAGGTAGTGATTGTAAATACATGAATGAGTGAATGGAGAAATTAAATAAGTGAGTGAATTGACAAACATTAAAAATAAGAGCTAACACACAAAACACTGTGTGTGCTGGCCACTCTAACAAGTGTGTATCTCACTTGAGTCTCACGGGAGTTTCTATGAGCAGGTACGATTGCCATTCCCATTGCACGGTGGAAGAAGTTGAGGCACAGAGAGACCTGCCTAAGGGCAGCCAACCTGTAAGTGTTGGGCCCAGAACTGCAAACCCGGGCCGCTGGCTCCCAAAGCCTGGCCCTTACTGCTCCTGTGAATTGAATAGATAGATGAGTGGATGGATGGATGGATGGATGGATGGATGGATGGATGGATGGATGGATGGATGGACGGACGGACGGACGGATGGATGGATGGATGGATGGATGGATGGGCAAATGGATGGATGGGTAGATAGGTGGGTAGATAGAAGGGTGGGTATATAGATGGATGGATACATGGGTGGCTGGATGGGTAGATAGGTGAATGGATGGATGCAGAACAAAATACTAATGAATAGGTGAGCATTGACGGCTGCAAAAAAAAATGGGCTGATGCCTGATGCTAATTGCTAACCTGTCCAGAAAAGGCAGGAGTCAGGAGTTAGAATGATGTCAATAGGTGCCTGGAAACCAATGCTTGCCCTCACTACCTCCCACCCTTCAGGTTTCCTGATGCTTCCTGAAATCTCACCATTCCCAATTCATTTCTTCAGAGTAAGCTCTACCCTCCAAAGCACATTTAGTCCTCAAATCCCACGGGAGGGACCCCTTGGCAGTCTGAGCAGCCTGTGGGAACGACCGTGTCCCAGGCACCCCTCTCTGGGGAAGGGCAGTGCTGGGAAGGAGATAGTCAGGGCAGCCCCATGAGCTGAGAGGATGTGGGTGTATTTCCTTCCTGGTTCCAGGGAAGGTTGTCACCTCTAGGCTAAACACCTCAGTCCCTCCCAAACAACAGAGTCCCCACACTCCTGGTAGAGAGTAGAAAATGGAAACAGCCAACCTTGCTGTGAGCAAACCAGACTACGGCCCCCTCCCTGCTCTCAGCTTCTCTGCTGCCAGAAGCTAAGTGTCACAGTGTTAACACATGGAAGCTCACCCCTGCTTGGCATCCACTTTGGGCAAGAACACCTTCCTACCCTGCCTCTTGGGGAAATCCTTCAGGCCAACCCTGCACGGTGGCTCCCAGCTCTCCCTGAAGAGCAACATCTAGTCCCTGGGCCTCAGTTTCCCCACTGAGGAAACATCACCTGCCCCATCTACCTCTCTCGAGTAATTGGTGCTTTTTTTTAAGGGGCAGGATAACCTCACTCAAATTGTTCCTATTCTGTGCTAGTCATTGTTCTAATCACTCTACAAATAAAACAAGTGTAATTTTCACAAAACCCTAGAAAATAGGTCATATTATTCTTCTCACAATTTATGGATGAGGTCTCCAAGGCACAAAAGGACAAGAGTATTCAAACCCGGGTAATCCGGCCACAGAGTTTGAGTTCCTAACACCTCTCTAGGCCAGCTCTACCTTAAACTCAAGCCAGCGCCACACTCCTCCCTGCCCAGCCCCACCCCTCATGCCGAGAGTCTCCATCCTCCTCATCCTCAGCCTCCTGCTGAGGATGGGAGCATCCCAGGTTGACTATGGGGAGGACAGCCTCTTTCTGCACCTGCAGCATTCCCACCACTCCTCTAAGTCCTTCCTCTGGGCCATCTGAGCCCCCTTCATCCTCACTCTTCTCCCTTGACCCTTCCTGCTCAGCACCAAAGTCTGCTTCTCCTTGACCTCTGGAAAATTCCACCAGCTCCTGACACAAATCCCTCCACTTCCTGCCCCCGTATCCCTGCCCCATGGAGGCTGCCCATACCTCCTCATTCCTGACTCTCAGTCTCAGAGGAGGGGTCAGCATGCGGTCATCCTCTTCTGCTGCCACCATCTCCTCTTAGAGATGACAGGGGCTTTGGACTGTGTTCAGGAAAGAGAGTCGACCTTCCATGAGGCTAAGCACCCGAGGAACAAAGTTGAGAGTGAGGATGCTATAAAAGCACGAAGGGTTTATGTCAGGAGTTACGTTCTCCCAGCACAGTCAGAGATGTCCCAGAGCTGCCCCTGCCGTAGAAAGCTGTGAAGAAGTGACTGAACACTGACCCCAGAAACTCCAAGGAGGGTGGTTGTCCTCTTAATCAGAAGAAACGCCAAGCTTCAGTTGATCACAGCGGAGTTTAATGACAAAGGGGACTGGACGTGATTAGGTGTTGTTTTTTTTCCTTAAACTCTTACTTTAAATTGTGTTTCTTTCCTGTTTGTGTGTTTTAGGGTGTTTGGGTAATAAAATGTACTATTATTTCAATATTGTGTTGTAAAAGTCTTTTAATTGCTTTAATATTGCGTTTTGTGAATGTTATAAAAAGTTTGATGTTTCTGTTGATGACACATGAGAGACATAAAACCTCTGCAGCCAAATCCAAGAACCAGTTTTCCCAGGTGCAGGTACAGTGCTGAGGAGAAACACCAACCCTAAAATCCAGCCTTGCAAATCCAGATCTGCACAGAGCTGCAGGGAATAAAGAGAAGCTAAAATAGACATCAGGGGGTCTTAGGTGTCTGTGAAGGCAGAGGAGAGAAGAAAGGAAGGAAAAAAAGAGAGAGAGAAGCAATCGCTGGGACAGGGTTTGAAGAAACTTTGAGGGGTGGGTAATATTTACACGGATAGCTTGGAGGAGAGACATTCCAAAGGGAAGAGACATAGGAGCGACGATGCGGAGGTGAGACAGGGCTGAGTGAAGGAACAGTCAGAACCCAGCCTGTCTGGGGAAACCACGCACATGGAGGTGTAATAGCAAATGACTCTGGGTCAGCTAAGGAAACACGGAAGAACTCGCTAAGATACAAAAAGCACAGACCATAAACAAAAAGAATGATAAATTTGACTACATTAAAATGAAAAAGTCATCTACCAAAAAAAACAAAAGACGTCTAAAAAGTGAGCTGATAAGCCATAAACTAAGAGAAGATATTTATAATCCACATGTCCAAGAAAGGATTGGTATCTAAGCAATATAATATATTCTTGTAAATAAATTGGAAGAAGACAATCAAGTTGAAAAATGTGCAAGTGATACAAACAGGCAATTTGGAGAAAAGAAAACCTAAATGGCCAATAAACACATGAAAAGGCATTCAATTTCATTATCAATCATTCTATATTATGATTAAAATTAAACAAATTAATTAATTAAACTGTAATAAGGTGCCATTTATCAAGAAATAAAAAATCTGACAATAGTAAGTGTTAATGAGGATATGGAGAACCAAGAACTCTCACATCTCGTTTATGCCTTCATCAAGAGGGCAATTTGTCAGTCATAATGTAGTTACAAATGCCCACACTCCACAGCATAGCAGTTCCGAGTGTGTAAATGTGGTGTTTTTCAAGAATGGCTACAAATTATTTGACACTCCTCTTTCCAGAGGTGAGGTCTACATTCCCTCCCCTGAAAACTTAGTGAGTCTGTGACTGCTTCGATCAGTGAGTTCAGGAAAAGTGATGTTATATGATGTAAGAGACTACACAGTTCTGCCTTGCTTTCTGAGACACTCACTCCTGGAGCCCCAAGCCACCATACAAAGAGTCTGACAACCCTACGACCACTATGCTGGAGGGACCAAAGACAGGAGCTCCAGTCAACAGGCTAATTGAGCTCAGTCTTCTGGCCATCCCTGCCAAACACTTTCCAGGCCTTCTCAGTGTGACCCCAGTGAGTGACCCCAGTCGATGCCACTTGAGACAGAAGCATCTCCTAGCTGAACCCTGCCCCAAATTCCTACACACAGCATTGTGAGGTATAATAAAATGTTGTTTTAAGCCACTAAGTTTTGGAATCATTTGTTATGCAGCCACAGATAACTGGAACCATATCCAACAGAAATCTGTGCACATGTGCACCCAGAGATATGTACAAAAATGTTTATTATATCACTGTTTGAAAAAGCAAACAATTGGAAACAACCTAAATCTCCATCAAGAGAAAAATAGATTTTAAAAATCATGCTAAATTCATACAATGGAATACGTTTCAGCAGTGAGAATGAATGAGTCGGAGCTACATGACCATCTCAAAACAGTATTGGGCACAAAAGCAAGCTGCAGAAGGATATGTACAGCTTGGTAGCATTTATGTAAAGTTTTAAATTATGCAAAACAGTACAATATTTTGTTTATGGATACCGATCTATACAGCAAAAATACAACCACATGCAAGAGAATGAAGAACAGCAGATTCATTATAGTAGAGATTAGATGGGGAGGGGTCCACAGGAAGCTTCGATGTTCTTGGTTGATTTATTTTTTTAAAGAATCTGAAATAAATATGAAAATATGTTCAGCTCTGACAAAGCTGAGAGAGGGGTCCTGCAGGGGAATATTTCAAATATGTAACAACTGTTAAGACAGTGGCACCCAGACATGCCCCCACTTCTCACCCGGGGCCGGGCTGAGCATTAACCCTGTAAGTTGCCAGATGACAGATATGTCTAGGGAGGTCCGAAGGAGGGGCACTCGTTTAGGGAGTGTGGCAAGCAGAAGGCTCAGGATAGCAGCTATTAACCAGCCTGTTGAATGTGTGTTAGCATTTTAACAACCGGAACATCCCAGCTGAATACAAACCCAAGGTACGTGAGTATAAATTACATTATTCTCAACTTCTTCTACCTGTCTGAGATGCTTCATACTTCTTGTTAAAGGACATAGGCAGGAAGGGCTCTGACCATAACAGCAGTGGAGGAAAGGGGAGGTAGAGTGGCCTGCCGGTGGTAGAAGAGGGGACGTGACAGGAAGTAGCCTTCCTCCTTCCTAACCAAAGCCCCCATCCCTCACCCACCCTCCACCTAACACCCTCCCAACCTTTACAGCTACCACTCCTGCACCATTCTTTACTCCTCTCATTCTTTTCTCAAATACCAAGCCCCCACTGAGTGGCCCCAGGGACACAGGAATGAACAAAAGAATGTCCCTACTCTCAATCACTTACAGAGAGCCAGGGGATATGCCTGTGGGCTGTGGACAAAAAAGGATAACAGGATGTGGGCTGCAGGAGCAAGAGCCCTGGGCCCGGGAAAAGGATCACATGGGCAGAGTGACAGCGGTGAATTAGACAAAAAGGGGAAGGTACTAGACAAAAAGGGGGACGTACTGAGCAGGGTGATACAGTCTAGAACATGGCCGAGCGGGCCGGGGGGGTGGGGGGGGCGGTGACATACGGGAGGCCCCTCCAGGACAACTACCTTCTTATAGAGGACTGGTGGGCAGGGCAGGGCCACCAGGGAGCTGGCTGGCCAGCAATGAATTGGTAGTGGGGGTGAGTCCTGGAGTGCGGCTTCTATCTGGCACCTTCAGTTTGTGCTTTCTAGTTCTATTCCATTAAATTTCGGCCTGCTCCTGGATGCCTGGGAGAGCCTTGGATGTCTCAGAGGGGAATGGGCAGAGGCTGCTAGCCCTGCTTTGAGAAAAGTGGGATGATCACCTCACAGCTGGTGTGGAGGTGCCTGCCCCTGTTTACTGGGGGTTTGTCTGAGAGTGCCTGGATCCTCTTGGGGAGCAGGAGAGGGAGATGATCAAGGTTGGACCTCCTCACTCTTGGCCCACCTTCTTAGGTCTGGATGAATTTATGGCTCTGCCTTATTGACTCTTACCCCACACCACACATACACACACACATGCACACAAACACGCACACACACGCACACACGCACACACACGCCTCCTTGGCTTCCCACAGAGCCCTGGCCAGGCATACTTCACTTAGCAGCCACACTGGACTGTCTCCTTATTTCATTATATTTTATAGCATTTTTATACTTTAAGTGCAGAGACTTGAGTTAATCATAATCCTCAGTAAAGCACACATAGATTCTTTTTTGCTTTGTTTTATTTATTTTATTTTTCTTTTTACCCTATCGCTTTCCCATTCTCGTTATACCCCACAGGCACTGACCCAGTATATTTGATATACAGCCTTGAGTATGCCTGAAACATAAAATGTGTGGTGAAATTTTAAGTGTATGTGTTGTCAATAAACGCTAAAGCAGCAGTTCTCAAAATATGGTCCGGGGATCCTCAGAGGAGTCCACAGCTTAAAATTATTGTCATAATAATACTAGGACGATATTTACCTTTTCCTCATTTTCTCATGAATGTACAGGGGAGTTTTCCAGAGCCTACATGATGTGTTATATCACAACAGAATGAATCCAGCTGTCTTCTATTAAGCCAGATATTTTAAATATTTGAAAAAATGTTAAACAATGCCACCTCTCATTATATTTTTTATTTTGTAAAATAAAACTTTTTCATAAAATACATTATATATATGAATGAATAAATTTATGAATATGCAATAAATTTGTTTTTATTTTTTGTTTTTTAACTTAATTTATAAATTGTTTTAAAATTTCAATTTCTAATATGATAAATACAGATAGAAATAACCCAAATAAACAATTGCTTTTGGGGGCCTTTGGTGATTTTTAAGAGTAGAAAGGGATCGTGAGACCAAAGTTTGAGAATCACTGGTGTAATGTGATCAAACTTTTTTTTTCTGCTCATTTTTACTTGGTCTATGACTCAAGACCCCTCCCTATGCTGTATGTACATCTCAATCATTGATCCTCAGGCTGCTTCTGTTTCCATGGTAGCCCGCTACACTTCACATACCCACTCCCTCTGAATGCACACCTGGGTGACTTACAGCTTCTACAACCAATGCCACTGTGAACACCCTCGTTCACGCTACCATTCGAAGAATTCTGAGGTCTATACACAGGAGTGGAATCCCTGGGCCAAAGAGCATATATGTATATTTAATTATTATTATCTTTGGCATATTTAATTAAAATAAAGAATATTTTCCAGACTGGCTTTACCTGTTCACACTCCTACACTCAGTGGTGCACCAAATCCTCATCTCCCCACACACTTGTCAACACCTGGTATCCATTATCTACCCAATGGGTGTATATGGCAACTCATTGTTTTGATTTGCACTTCACTGGTTATTGGTGAGTTGGAGCATTTCTTCACATGTTTTAGTCATTCGGGATTCCCCTTCTGAGAATTGCTTATTCATATCCATCACCCACTTTTCTATTGGGTTTTCTGTCTGTATCTTATTAATTTGCAGGTCTTTGAATAATCTTGATCAGTGCTTCTCAAAGTAGGACCCAGATGTCTAGCTAAGAAATGATTGTTAAATCAGAGTACTTCGCTTCTTTCATCAAGAAATTCTTGCTATAAAAAAACAAAAATCTCAGCCAAACTAAACAGTATGCTTAGTGACAGTGGTTGATTGACATTCTGGTGTAAGTTCAACTCCTTGCAGACCTGAACTTGGAAGAGTACAGATCTAGATATAAATTTCTTGTTATTTTCCTAATCTGTCATTTCTCATTAATTGTATCTCTGATGTCCCTTAAGAATAGATATCTTTAATTTTGAAATTGTTTTTTTTTTTTTTGCTTTATGGTTTGTGCTTTTTAGAGCTTGTTTAATAAGTCTTTGCCATTTGAACTCAAAAAATATGAGATAATAATAGTGAACAGAACATTATACCATTCTCATGGTTTTTGTGTATGTATAAAAATGTAAAAAAAAATAGTCTTTACAAATATCTTTACATACTTTCTACTATTACCTTATAAATTTACCATTCACATTTAGAACTTCAATTTATTGGGAGTCTACATTTGTATCGCTGTAAAGAAGGGATACAACTTGACCTTTTTCCATATAGAAAACGAATTGTCCCAATAAGATCTACCAAAGTCCATTCCTTCCCTGTTGTCCTGCCATCTTTACCACTCTATCTTTCTCTATATATTCATAAGCCTATTTCTGAACTCCCTGTTCTGGTCTATAGTTTCCATGTGTGTGTTCCTGCTTGTAGTACACTTATTATCTGGCAAAGTAAATAACCCATTGTATGAATTAGGATATTGGTATGGCTCTTTTAACAGATCAAAAAACAGTAGCTTTAGCAATATGAAAAGTTAATTCTCATTTGTATAAATGTCTGAACTGGTAGGTGGTTCTGTTTTAAATGGTCACTCAAATTTCTAGGTTTTACCAACTCTTTTGCTGCTCTGATCCCTTGGACATGATTCTCATCCACTAGGGGGAGGTTGACTCACTGTTCTAGCATGTGGGAATGAAAGAGATCTCCTTTTAAGGACATGACCCCAAAGTTGCTCACACATCATTTCACATTCCAAACCACACCTAGCTGCAAGGGATGCTGAGAAACATAGTGGCTTACTGGACAGCTGTGTGCTAAGCTAGGACTGGGGAGTTCTATACTAAAAGAAAGAGTATAGAAATAACGTGGAGAAACAAAAAAGCACTGTCTACCACACACAGTCAATTTTACTGTTATTTTCCAGAATCGACTTACTACTCATGGATCTCTACTTTTCCATGTAAGCTTTAGAATGAATTTTTTTTACTAAGATTGTTTTTTAATTTATAGATCACTTTGGAGGTTGTTAACATCATTATTATATTAATTCATTCCATTTGTGCATGTGGAACTCCTCTTCATTTTTTCAAATCTCTTTAAACTTCCTTTAGAAGAGCTTCTGTTTTCTCCAAGAAAGCCTCGTTCATTTTTTGTTAAATTCCTAGATAGTTCATAGTTCCTATGATATTGTAACTAGTATCTCAGTTTTTATTATATGTTTTGACTAGTATTGTAGTTACAGAGCAGGGAGCAGCAAACTGTGTCCTGCAAGTCAAATCTAGCCCATGGCCTCTTTTTGTATGGTCCATGAGCTAAAAACTATTTTTATACTTTTAAAGGGTTGTGAAAGAAAGGGAAGGGAAGGGAAAAAGGGAGAGAATAAAGGGTGAGGAGGAGGAGAGAGAGAGAGAGAGAGAGAGAGAGAGAGAGAGAGAGAGAGCGAAGGAGAAAAAAGGGAAGGAAAGGAAAGTGAACAGAGAAAAGAAATATGTGATAGAAACCTTATGAGGCCTACAAAGCCTAAAATAGTTACTTTCTGGCTGTTTATAGATAAAGTTTGCCAACCACTGGCATAAAGAAATGCTGTTGGATGTTTTTAAGTTGATCTTTTATCTTGCAACATTATGAGTTTTCTTATCAGTTCTAATACTTTTTGTTGATTTACTTGGGCTTTCCATGCAGTTGATCATAGCTTCCACAAATGACAGTCTTATCACTTCTCTTTTAATCCTTATACCTCATATGCCTTTTCCTTGTCTTATAGCTTTGGCCAGTCCCTGTCACACTATGTTAAAATATATATATAGTAGTGATAGTATAAGTATAGCTGCTTAATTTTAAATCTTAATGAAAATGAGCTTAAAATTTCTCCATTAATTATGATTTTGCTTTTATCCAGTTAAGGAAATTCCCTTCTATTCTTATTTTTTTTTAGAGGTTTTTAATCAGAAGTAGATACTGGAATTTCTCAAATGCTATTAAAACAATGAAATGACTTTGTCATTTCATTTATTTATAGAAAGAATTGTATTGATAGATTTTCTGATGTTAAATTACCTTACCTTCCTAGAGTAAACCCTATGTTTAGTATACCCATTAGTGAAATAAGTCTATAATTTATTGCTCTATCTTTATCGTTTCAGAATCTAGGTAATACTAGCCAGCCTTATTAACTAAATTGGCACTTTTCCTGCTTTGTCTAATACTGGAACAAATTTCATAAGAGAGCAATTATCTATTCCTTGAAAGTTTACTAAAACTCACCTATAAGACTCTCTGGGCCTAGACATTTTTATAAAAAGAATCGTATTATCATTTCAATTTTTTAAATAACTATTGACCTATTCAAGTTTTCTGTTCTTTCTTGAGATTATTCATCACTTTGTGTTTTCCAGGAATTTATTCATTTTGCTCAGGTTTATCAATTTATTATCATGTGGTTATTCTTACTATTACTATATTCTTAAAATATCATTTCTTTGTGGTTTTCATTTTTATAATACATTGAACTTGCATGTTTTTTCTATGTTTCTTGATCAGTCATATTAATTTATTCAAAGAAGCAACTTTTTGTGTTCTGCAGTCTATCTTTTTGCTCTCTATATCCTTGATTTCCTTATTTTATTATTTCAGTCTTTCTTCCGGTTCACTTTATTGTTCTTTTCTAATTTCTTGAGCTTAATACTTAACTCATTTGTTTCATTATTTCTTGTTTTCTAATAAATATATCTAAAGCTATATATTTTTTTTTCCTGTGAGTCCTGTGTCTCAAAAAATTGGAGCATATAGAATTTTTATGATCATTTAGGTGTAAGTATTTTATAATTTCCCCTGGTGATTTCCTCTTTAATCCTCCATGTGTAATTTCCTAGGATGTTATATAGTTTTCAGACATATGAAATGTTTGCAGGCCTTGATTTATGATTTTATTGCGTGGTAATGAGAGAAAGCCGTGTATATGAGTTGCTTCTTTTCAGTGCATCAGGGCTTCCTTTGAGGCCCGGCACAAGGATCATTTTTGTAAATGCCCCGTGAGTGCTTTAAAGAACTTCGCGTTAATTTGCCTATGTAAGTTTGAATTTATTAATTGTGTCTATCAATTTTTCTATATCATTTTGGTCTGCTTGATCTATCAGTTTCTGAGAAGTATGTGTTAAAGCTGACAATTACATTTGCCAGTTTACCAAAAGAATCTTTCTTACATAAAAATCCACTTACATCACCCCCATTGCATTCAGGGGAGAAAAATGAAAAGGAATTCCTCACTAGGCTTGTGATGATGCCTCTCGATCCAGTCTTGACTCACCTCCGCCTTCAGGCTCATCTCCCTGTATCAACAGCCCCCTCCCTGACACACGTCCCGCGCTTCGTCACAGTGAACTCAGCGCCATGCACGAACATGAGGGACAACCTTCCTCTGTGCACCATGACTTCTCCCCATGGAATTTTCCCCTGAGGCTAATCTAGCTCCTCATAAATATCTGCTCACGCTTCAAGATTCAGCTCAAGTTTTTCCAACCGCATCCACCGTCATGTCCCCACAGACACCTAGACAGCAGCCAGGCCTTGCCGCCTCCAGCTTCCCTAAGGTGCCGTGCCCTCTCATACCTCTGAGCCTCTGCCTAGAATGTTTCTCCTCCCTGAAAAGCAGTTTTCCAAATGGTTCTATCTCTGCCACTCCTTCAGGTCTCAGCACAACCTCCCCTTCTCTTTTGCACACCTCCTTCCGACAAATTCTTCAAACATTGGGTGTCCCCCTGTTTTATGCTTGTGCTTGACAATGGATAAAGGGATGAATGAGGCCCCAGGCCCTTCCCTGGAGGAATTCACATTCTGGAACCCGGAGTAGCAAACTCTAATGCAAATGGGGTCTAGGAAGGTCCTATAAACATGTTAGCAGAGACCCTTTCCTACTTAGAGCTTGTAGCTGTGACACAGCCACTGCCTCTACTAGTATGTGGGAATGTGAGCCCAGCATTATCTCATCACCTAAATTTTCAAGAGAAGCCATAAATTTTAAAAACATTGGCAACTAATTTAAGCTTCTGAGACACAATGCTGAGCAAATAGAGCCGGCCTGCGGGTGTGGCCCGTGGCTGCCCAGGCTCCATCTGGCCTCTGGTCTGGAGGCACACTGAGAGGCGTCTAACCCAGCTAGAGGGGAGGTTCCCAAGGGAGAAGCTGAGAGCTGGATAATGAGCAAGAGGAACCAGTAGAGAAGAGCTGAGAAGAATGTTGCAGGAAGAGGGACAGAATCAAATAATGGCCTCAGTTGTTAGGATCAGCATCTTGCCCCACTGGCCCAGGTGCAGGGAAGGCCGGGTGAGCTTCCCTGGGAGCCTGTACCTCTACTCCAGACTGCACAGAAAGGACAGCCCACTCTCAGGCCCTCTTCTGACCCACCCTGAGCCCAGCCCCCTCTATAGGAATGATAGAGGAGGTGGGGAACCAGGGCCCCTTTTCAAGGCCAGGTACCAGGGGAAGCTGGATTAAGATGCCCAGGGCCAGGACAAGGTGAAGCCTGTGGGTGGAGACAGAGCCCTGGCTTTGATGGTGGGGATGGAGCAGGTCTGTGGTTCCCAGGTGCACCCTTCACATCCCTACTGAGAGGATGCTTCTCTTTCAGTGTGAGACCGGCCAGGGCAGCCTAGGAGACAGGTGGACGGAAGTTCCAAGAACATGTCCTCCGCAGCACACTCCCTGGGTAGCCCAGCTCCAGGAGGTATATGCTGGCCAGCTGTGTTGTCTTTTGTGTTTAATGAAGCTCTCTATTTTTTGAAGGGTGGGGAATTATTGGAAGGCTTTGTGCCAGAGTGGACGGAAGAGGGGCTTCCAGGTTGGCCTGGCTCGGTGCTGCAGATGTAAGAACAGGCACAAATGAGCCAAGTCTGACAGTAAGGCCCCCCACCTGGCCTGAATGCCACCACCCTGTGCCAATCCATGAGCTGCTTGCTCAGCCTGCACACATTCACTGGCCACCCACCATGTGCTGGGGCTGCCTTGGTCACTGAGGAAATAACCGCCAGGGACTGAGAGAGGCAGTTGCTCCAGGAACTTCTGCCCTGGAGTGTCTGGGTGTGGGAGGTGTGGGGGATGTGATGGGGCTTTTGAAAAAGATTTCAGAGCAGAGATTATAGGCAAGCTGTGTCATGAGAGGCAAGGAAGTGTTGGCCCCAGTGACAGGGAGAAGAGCATTTGGGGCAGTGAGAATAGCTTGGTAAGTGCACAGAGGTGTGAATATCCTGGAGTATTAGCAAATGCCTACTATATTTCAGATGAGAGCATTAAGTTCAAGAGAACGGGAGGAGAGAGGCTCAGAGACCTCGGAGAATGCTGTGGAAACCGAACTGCATCTTGCAGACAGTGGGACCACCAGTGGCCTCCAGCCTGAAAAAGGCCACCTGGGCAATGGGAAGGAGGGCCAAACCCACTGATGCAGGCCAGAGGTTGTGATGCTGCCATTGGTGAGATCCGGAGAGAGAGCTAACAGGACTCGGTGATGAATGTGTGTTGGCAGCATGGGCAAGCTTAGCAGCCACCTCCACTGCCCAGAGCAACTGATGGCTGCCAAGATGTGGACCCCAATACCAAAGAAAGCTCAGCTGATCAAAAGGTTTCACCACAGAAGGCCTCCGTGCACTGCCCCTTTCAGGGTCAGACTCTCCTCAGGGATGAATGGACGAGTCTAGCCACAGTCAGAGTCCCAGAGCACTGTGTGTCCTGCTCTGCAGGTTCAACGCTCTCTGTTGTGGCAGCAGGAGACAGAGCAGGAGCAGGTGGCTGCAGGAAGTGCACTGAGTGCTTTTGGGAAGGAATCCATGCCCCCAACAGCACCAAGGGAGGCACAAGGCCAGGGTACAGAGGCAAGGAGTGGGACATACCTGGGAGTCAGGATGGGCCGACATTGAAGTCCAGCTCCGACTTGGGGGTGCTGTGACCTTGGCCAGGTCTCTTAATCTCACTAGACCGTTTCTTCTTCTGCTATGCATTAAGTTCCAGGTACTGTGCTAAGTCACCTCAAGCTCAATTTCACCCAATCTTCACAGGCTTTAGGGTAGTCACTTTTACTTGGCCTCTCTGAACAGAAACTAAAGCTCCAGGAGGATCGGGTTCTTGTCCCGTAGAGATTTGGAATTGCCCAAACCTATCTGCAGCAAAAGGCTTCTCCTGAGGCCTGGCATGGGAAGGAGCCAGCACAGGGGAGATCTCTGCCGCCCCTCGCCATCTCTCACACCACCATCCTGCTCCCCGGGAAGCTGTCGCTCCGAGGGAAGATCCCTGTCCCAAGTTAATTTTTCTATCTTATTTGCTCCTTTTGCCTCAAAGCAGAAGACAATGCCCAAATTCCTGAAATTCCAGAAATTTTCAAATAAACCTCCTGCAAGAAGACATAGAATCTGTGCCATGTGACCTTGAGCAGGTCACAGCCTCTGTAAATGTGGACAGAAAGAGAAAGATGTTTTGGAAAGCTTCTCCAGCGGGAAAGCTCCCTCCACTCCGGGGGCTTGGCTGTTTGAACTGGTGCGAGATAGCCCCGTACATGCAAGAGCATGCGTGCACGCGCGCGCGTGTGTGTGTGTGTGTGTTTGTGTGTGTGTAGGCACACAGGCAGGTGCACACACCCCAAGCACATGTTCGGATGCACACAAAAATGCATGCCACATTTGTAGGCGCACAGTAAAGACGCACTCACGAATGCACACACACACTTGTGCATGTAGTCACCAAGCCCCCAGGGGACTCTGGACATAGGTGAGGAAACTGCCTTCCTAAGTGTGGCACTCCCTCTGCCACCGAATCGCACTGATCCAGGCAAAGTTTGCAGTTTCTTGGAGATTGGGGGACCTGGACCTGGGCTTGGGTTCGGGGACCCTGGTGAAGCCTCTGCAGGAAGGGAAGAGCAGGAGGGTGTTTTTTCCGTACTTCCCTGCAAGGCCCCCTAACCTTCCGGCCCACGAGTTCACCTTGGGCCAGCATATCAGCTGACTGAACCCAGGACCTCTGGCCTCCAGTAAAACGTAAGGTTTTCCTAGGATTTGGGTTTTGGGGTCTAGACCTATACTCCTCCTCACCCCCAGACACAACCCACAGCACCTATCACTACAGTGTCCGTAAAAGGAGTCCCGTCCCCTCGACATGCTCAGGTGACTTCTCAATTCTGTGTCCCTGCCAGAAATCCCTCCTGGGGCCTTGCACCACCAAACTCGCACATTCATTAACACACTCACACATCCACATGCACATGCTGTCACACACACATTCACATACCAGTACACACTGACACACATACTCACACATATCCTCACACACAGGCCGGCAAATTTCAACTCCCCCTATAAGACATTTCTGCCCCGATGTGAGGCAGATACCTCTGTTAAATAACTCCAACTCCACCAGAAGAAAGTTACTCTCTTTTAAATAAATTCTTTTCAACAACTGCTAATTATATCAAGGAGTTTGGTGCTAGGAAGCTTCAACATCTTTCTAACATTCATTAATCTCTCTTTAAAAACGAGAGGGCAGGCTTCACACTCAGAGCCAGTCCTGCAGGCAACAGCATCTAGAGAGTATAACAGCCTTTTTTGTTTGTGTCGCCTTTGTAAACGGCACATGATATGGTTTTCTATTTATGGTTAGTGGTATGGTTTCCTTTTAAAATAAAGTGGGTTTTTTTTTAAGTGAATTAATCTAAAGAAAAATATTACTTAAATCATGGTATAAGAAGTTCAAGAAAATGGCACAGGTGGCAAGATTTGACTCAATCGTCACTTCCTCCAAAAAGCCCTCCCTGACCTTCCCACCATAGGTACTTGTGTTGTCATGGTAACCATGTGTTTATACGCCTGCCTCTCCTGCAGACAGAGTTCCCTGAGTCAAGCCTAAATCCCCTGAATCTGTCTGTGACTAGGACATTGGCTCTGCCGGGTCAGGGCTGGGTCTTGTGGGGCAAATGCTTTAATGCCTGAATCCTGGGCTCTTCCCATCTTCCCACTCCATCTACACCCTTGCACAGCAGAGATAGGAGGTTTCTGTCACTTTTGAACACAACCCCATCTCACGGATCAGCTCCCCAGTCCAGAGGCACGATGTTGCCCAAATCTGATCTCATGCCTTCCTGAACAGCACTGACCTCTCTCCTGGGGCCTGACCCAAGTTCCCTAGTGTCTGCCAGACCCTCTATTGCGTGTTCCCTGACCTCCTCTCCTCCAGACCTGCCACCAGCCTCTTTCCTCCCCAGGCTGCAAAGCGCTGATGCTCAGCGCCAGCCCCACCTCAGTACCCCACAAGGAAAGTCAGTGGCATTGTCCATCTGCCCTTCCCTTAGCCTCCTCTCCCAGTCAGGATCATCACGCCTGCGGCTAACGCCTTCTCTCCCACCGTCGCCACCCTCCCTCAGGTTCTGCTCACTGCCTCTGTGAACCATCATCTCAAGCCTTGAGTAACTCAGCCTGTTGGCAGCCTCTCTACCCTCAAAACCTTCTCCACACAGTTCAGATGATGCCACTGCCTCTTCAGCCCACCATGGCTCCCTATCACTCACAGGGAAGAGTAGGAGGAGACTAGCATTTATCAAGCCCCTTCCATGAGGCATAAACCGTACAGTGTTCTACACACCATCCTCATTTAATCTTCACAATTACCCCTGTCTTACAGATGAGGAAACCAAGGCTCAGAGAGGCTAAGTCAGTTCCTGAGGGAGATAGTGAAGGAAAGACAGTCTACATGGAGAGAATCGTGTACAAAATGGCACAGGGCACGAGGGTGTTTTGTGATCTGGGGAAAGGTTGGGAGTGACTAGAACCGAGGCTCAGTGACCAGCAGTGGGGAGGCCTAAGAAGCTGGCTGCAGACTGCAGGTCTTTACCCTGAGGCTGGCACGAGCAGAGGGAGTCTTAGGAAGAATGGATGGAGTACAAGAGCAAAGGCCACATCCCAGCAGAGGGCAGTGGGAGCAGTGGAGCCAGCTTCCTTGAAGGAGGGAGGCAGTCCTGGGAGTTTTGGAGCCCATGAGGCACTCAGAGGCATGCATTTTAAAAATTGGGGGCCTGGAACTCTGTCTTTCTTCTCCTTCCCCCTCTGTATCACCTGACACATTGCACATGAATGTATCTGGGTCTCATCGTTCCTAACCTCGCCCCACCCACACACCAAAATCTGAATTCCATGAGTGCAGGGACTCTATTTTGTTCACTGCTGAATCCCCAGTCCCTGGCACTATGCCTGGCCAACAAAAATATGAGGAATGAATGAATGATTAAAAGAATTTGCCATATTTATGTTTGGGAAAACGGAAAGGAAATCCGTTTGTGGAGAAAGAAAAACAGCTCCATTTAGGACTGGTTGAGATCTTCCAAACCTCAGCCCAACAGCAGACTCGCAGCAGGTGATCTACACTGACTTAAAGAGTACTTGACTGTAGAAAACCGGTTTGAGTTTCTTTTTCCTCCCCTGCGGCTCCTTGTTCTCCAGCAGGACCTGGAAGGGCCAGGTGTGCAGCACACAAATCTTTGACTCTTCAAGAGGCAGCAGACAAGGTGGGCAAGAAGGCAAGCGGCTCAGAGTTAGGCCCTTGCTGCTGACCTTCCTCCCCAAACTGTAGTATCCTGGTCAGGCCAGAGAGGGGTGGGTATGGAATGACATCCTTCACCTCCCTCTGGACTGACCTGGAGGGTCAGGACCTCTATCCTCTTGTTGCCCAGTTTTCTTCTTGGATGGTCAGCCTTCAGAGGGCCACCACAGGCCCACAGACCACCCACCTACCTCTGGACACTGCTCTCTGACTACATAGCAAGGTCAGAGAAGGAGCACTTGTCCCTAGCCGTGGGTCTGTGGTCTTCAGGGCCCAGCATGGTGCCTGACACATGGTAGGAGGTCAACAAATACTTTGGAATGAATGAATGAATGTGACTTTGACTGGCTTGTTTTCACTGTCTAGAGAAGCTTGGTGGGGAAAAGCTTTGATTGCCAGGTAATAACAATAACATTCATCATAGTCATGCTAATAGGGGCCCAAAAAATGATAAACCTTGAGAGTGTCATCATGCATTGATGAAATGTCTTCCCATGAGTCCCTCTGAACTGATAGCAATTCTTGCAGTTAGAATATAAATCACATGCCCGCCTTACAAATGAGGACCCCCAGCTCTGAGGCTCACTGTCAGAGTGGGAGGAGAAGCAGGACATTCTGAAGCCTGGTCCAGTTTCGCGCTTCTTAGAGAAACCTCTGATCCAGGGTGTGGCAGTGGAGACAAGTAATGGAGTGGCAAAGCCTCTGGGGAGATGTGACCTCATCTAAGGGTGGGCGTGAAAGACTGCTCAGTGGGGACACAAAAACTCAGCATGAAAGCCAAAAGCCCCTGGCATTCCCCGGGCAGGGCAGGCAGGCGGCGGGCAGCAGAGTATGAGCACACACTAAGGCATCCCATTGTTTCTGTTTAAAAAAACACCAGGTCACAAAGCGCTTCCCGGATCCTCATTCCTGGGACTGTAGGTCTGAAGCAGTTGGGAGCAGAGACTGGTTCTGCTGCTCCCACCGTGGGGCCAATCAGGACAGAAGCCTGGTGGAACGCCCTGCCAGGGCCCCAGAGTCCAGCCCTGCCCAGAACATCTATCGTCACCTGGGGGCCTCTTGGCCTCTCCTAGAAAACCCTAAGCTCCCTAAGGCGGGGCCAGGGTCACGTTCCTAAGCTTCTGTGTCCCCATGTACCTACATCATCACACCTCACTGAGAGAGAGGGAGCGGGGAGATTTCACAGACACCTGGTCCTGAGGTGGGGGTATTGGATGAGTGTTGATGGCAGGCTCTCTCCTGAGCTCACTTCTTAACCACCCTGCAAACTAGGCTGGGGATGGGAGTGAAGAGGTGTTGGGGTTTTTCCTTGGCCTTGACATAATCAAGTGGGGATGGCAGGTGACCCTCAGATGGAGGGTTCTAGAGCCCGTGGAAGAAAGGTCAAACCAATCAGATCCAAGGGCTGTGCTGGTTGCTCTGGGGATGAGGGTGGACAAGGCCACGAGGTACCATCAGGGGGCCCTGTATGCACAGGGAGGGATTAGGTGCCACGTAGAGAAAAAGAAATATAGACATAGACAGACAGACCCCAGGCCTGGAGCACAGGAGGGTGCAGGTTAAGGCAAGCACAGCACCCCCAGCAGCCAGGGTTCCACCGGCTCCCAGTCCAGTCTGCATTCGGTACAATTATCCCTCTCTCCTTTTCTTCCAGTAAATGGCTGCATCTCTGTCCTCATAATTAGAATGGTCCTGACAGCATGCACGCACCTCACCCCTGGCCATATTGATTTACTCTGCATTCAGGGGACCTCTGGCCTCAACAGACAGGCCTCCCACCTCCTGCTTCCTATAATGGAATCTGTCTCTTGGCCTCCCAAATGTCTCTTGGGAGGCATTTGGGAAGAAGGATGGCTGCTTCTAACCAAGGCCCAGTTTTGTGATTCTCATCATTAACACTGGCAATTTTAAAATCCTGCCCTAGAACTCACATCACTCTCAGAGCAACAGTGCTGCAAGAGGTACTTTTCACTGGAGTCTGTAAACTCCAAGGGATGGAGGACATTGCTTTCAGCTGCATCCCGGGGCCTACACATAGTTCATGCTTGATAAGTACTTGTGGGAATGAATGAATAAATGATAGAAATACCTCATAGTCACTTACTGTACACTGGGCACTGTTCTGGCTGCTTTTCCTGTATTATCTTATTTAATCTTCACAGCCACCTAAAGGATAAGCACTTTTATGCTGCCCATTTTATAGATCGGAGACCAAGGCTCAGAGAGGTTAGTTAAATGGTTTGCCCAAGCGTGCTCAGGCAGTAGGGGACAGAGCTGGGCCTTGCTCTTACCTCTAGAGTTCTTCTACCCTGACCTACTCTTCCTATTGCAAAGACTCAGGGTGAGGTTTCCTCATGCCTTGAGCAGCTCTGGGGACATCCTGCAGTCCCAGATGTTCTTGCACCCAGAACTCAAAAAGCCAAACACTCCACTCCAGACTCCTCTTGTCAAATTAACCTTTGCTCTGTGTGATCCAACCTCACCGAGCTGAAGGAAATAGTACATCCTTTACACCTGTGCTCGAATTAGTTATGAACAACTCTCCAGCTGTGCCTGGTGGTCAGCTTTAATGAGGCTGGTGAGGTCCACTCTGGTGAGACCACGTAATGTGGTCTCCTTGCCCCTCACCAGCGCCTGCCTAGGTCGGGCTCTGAGTTGGGAGCTGGCGCTGAACAGAGATGCCCAGACTTGCCCATAGGACCTCCCTGCAGGCAGCTGCCCTGGATAATAGTGTGCATGCAGGAGAGAAGCCACCCAGGGGCTCTGGAGAATGTGACCACCTCACCAGGGGTGGTGACAGATCTGCCTTTGTGGAATAAATGAACATGTGGATGATGACTCATTTGCCAAACAACGGAATCAATTTTATGTCTCTCACAGGCTGAGAACCATGGAGAGAGCCCTCAGTGAGGACATATTGAATTGTCTGGCATTGGTGGGTCTACACGCAGATAACCTTTCTCAGATCCTTCTTTGGGCCAGGGCAAGTATTAAGATGAAATTCATGAAAGTGCTCCTCAGGTTTTGGGCCTGTGGATGACGCCCCAGAGTTGGGCAGGAGTTAGAATGCCCTCATCTTCCTACTCTCACACTTCACCAGACCCTCATGAGGCTACAGGAATCCCCCTAACTGCTGCGAGGCTCAGATGTCCCCTCTGGACATGGAGCAACAGAGACTGTCTTTGCCTCATCCATAGCCCTTTGACCCTGTTCTAAAGTCACCTGTACTTTTCCAGCCTGGGGTCTGCCAAGCAAGGGGTCAGCCCCAAACCTCCTTGTGGTCAGGGTCTCCACCGGCAGCTACAGGTCCAGCACCAGCCATGCTCAGCACCAGGAGAGGAAGTCCTTCCCCAGGCTCACTTACAGCTCCCCAGGCCCAGCCAGGGCAGAGCTGGGGGCCAAGAATTTCTTCTATCTATATATCCCAAGGAACATCCTTTGCAGGTAATTCCCTGTGCAGGACCCGTCCATTTCTCACAGCAGAGCTGTGAGATCAGCAGCCTGGACCATCATCCCATTCGACAGTGAGGGAAACTGAGGCTGAGGTCATCACAAGGCCAGTGTCAGAGCCAAGAGCAGCACTCAGAGCTCCTGGCCCCCCATGACAACCATCCCCCACCCATCGCTGACTCCCTGGGGAAAAGGCAGAGGTGGCAGCTGGTTAGGATTATCCATAGCCTAGCTAGACAGTGAGCCCTGTTCTCCTTGGTGTCCCTGTGGTGGTCAGAACCTCCCCTAGGGAATGCTAGAATAAAGCCCGGAAAGGGGGTACTGCTCTCCCTCCAATGAGACCTTTAAAGTTGGGTTTGAGTGTCAACACGGGCACTGACCAGCAGGATGAATTTGTACAAGTCACGTAACATTTCAGCCTACACTTGATCACACACATGCACACCTAAACTCATACAGCCACACCCGTGTATACACAGCCCCACCCCCCACCAGCATTCCCCAAGTGCCCTGCACTTGTGAGTGAGCTAACGAGTGGGTGGGTGCCTGAGTCTCTGGAGCTCGCTTGGAGCCCCCCGCTCTTGGCTTGATGTCAGCTGCAGCCTTATGCACAGGCAGCTGCCTCTAAGGAATGTTTTGAAGGCTCCCAGAAGCAGCCTACCCGTCAGGAACATTCCCCCCGTGCTCTGCCTGACTGCCATGAGCTGATATCCAGGACAGGAAGGGACCCCTTTAATGGCCCCTAGTGAGCAGGGCACTGTGCTAAGTGATTTACACTTACCTTCCATTGTATCTTCCTGACAACCCTGAAAAATAGGCATTAGTTCAGAGTTCTAGAGGTCACACATTGAGGACCTAAAGGCTGAATATGACCTTCGGATATGTTTTCTTTGGCCAATATATTGCTGTTCTACACATGACATTTAAAAAATCAAAGTAGTTGCCAACGTTTAAAATCAGGAGATTGTTAAAAATCTGACAATCTTACAAGACACCAATCTGTTTCAGATGAGTATCAGCTGTCCACTATAGAGAGGCTTACACAGCTCACCACAATCCCCACCCCTCCCTATCGTCCACACCTAGCTTCTGTACTCATCCTGCCAATCCCTGTGGGTCTTTGATTTTGCCAGACCCCGACTGTATGATGTGCCTTCCAGCTCTTAGATGCCTCTCCTCTCAGGTTCTCCAGGTCTCAGGAAAACAGACCTATTTCCAACACTTCCCCAATGTGCCTGGCCCTATAGCAAGCCACTAGGTGTAGAAGATATAAAATAGTGCGACCATGTGTACAAGTGACTTCTCTCATGGAGAAGCTGAAAAAATCAAATTAAATGAGCGGGTCCATCACGGCACAAAGATTCTGGGATTCTATGACTACATGAAAGGTGAAAAAGAGAAAAGGAGAAAAGATGAAAAGAAAGAAAGCAGAGATGGAGGTGAGATGTAGCCTGGAGGCTTAGCGGTAAGAGTGATGTGGCAAATATGGCTGCCTTTTTAATATTTCGCTGTATCTATAATGGTTAAGTGTGGTGGATATGAGTGCATCATTGAATTAATGATGTGAAACAAACTACCTCAACACTTACAGGCTTAAAACAATACTTAGTCATCTCAGGATTACGGAGGTCAGTAATCTAGCCTGGGATTAGCTGAGAGGTTCTTCGGTCTCGGCAGGCCATAGGCTGATCTTGGCTGGGTTGTTTGTGTATCAGTGATGGGTCAGCTAAGGGATGGCTGTTCTAGGATGGTGTCTCTCACGTGTCTGGGATTGGCTAGCAGTCAGCTAGAGCAGTGATGGGGACTGAGCCATGTGTCTCTCACCCTCCAGCAAACCAGCTGGGCAGGGTTCCAAAAGAGGGAGCAGAAGCATGCAAGACCTCTTGTGACCTAGGCTTGACACTATTTCACAGTCTCTTCTGCCACATTCAGTTGGCCAAAGCGAGTCACAAGGTCAGCCCAGATTTAAAGAGTGAGGAAACTAACTCCATCCCCAACCCTGATGGGGAAGCTGCAAAGTTACATTGTACTGTATAGACAGGATTGAATGATATAGCCATTTTTGTAATCAATCTACTACAGACAGAAAAAACATCGGTGGCTTAAACAAGATAGAGTTTTATTTTTCTTTCATTAAAAGAAGTCCTAACGTGGTTATCCAGAAGTGGTAAGGCAGCTCCTCAAAGTCCTCAGGGACTCAGACTTCTTCCATCTTTCTTTTCTGCCACCTCAATGCAGCTTCTACCCTTAAGGTTGCTTTGTGTTCCAAAACAGCTGTCGAAGCTCCAACCACCAAGTCTTTATTCCAGACAGGAAGAAGAAGGAATTGGGATGAAGAGGAGAGGTGATGCACTAAAGAACGTACATTCCAGTCGAGTTAGCCCTACTCAAAACTTTTGTCCGTATCTCCCCACAGCATCCCCTCCCACCAGCTGAGAAGCCTGGGGAGAGACCCCAGCCCCAAGCGAGGCCTGACTCACATCCGGACAGCACTTGCAGGGAAATCCTGGTGGCGCGTCCACGCCTTGGGGTGTGGGGAGTGTGACTACTCTCCATCACAGCCCCCCATACATGGGCCAGGTTTAATTTCATCTCCATCTCTCTCACAAGCCTTCAGATGAGCCCTCCGAGGTTCCTAAAGAGAAAAATAAATGTCAAGAAAGCCTGATGTCAGAAGCAGGTAATAAAACACAAGATGCAGATGAGGCCACTCAGGTCTGGCCAGGACACACAGGCCTCATCATGACTTCCTGCCCAAGATTGCCTTCCCCTGATCCCCATGTAACCATGACACCTCAGACAAGGGACTGGACCCAGATTGGGGTGGGCCAAGTAGCCTGGGCACCACAGCCTTGGTGTCAGCATCTGGGCAAGCAGACCAAACAAAGTCAGAACTGAGCTGCAGCTCACTGAAGGTGCCCTTGCTCCAGCCCAAGGAAGAGCAAACTTGCTCCATTTTTCATCCAACGGGTATTGACTAGACACCCACTAAAGCCTCATGTGGCTGCCTCTGGGGCACAGTGCTCTTAGCTGACATCAGGCATAAGAAGTCTGAGCCAGCAAAGGCCACCAGGAATTCTAGGGCATGAGCCCTGCCCATGTGGAATGAAGACTGCATCAGGATCCCCAGCGGGGCCCAGAGAGCATGCCAAGAGGAGGCTTCAAAACTGTGCTACCAAGTATGTTCCTTGTATTTGGCTCCTTCAAAGTATTTCATTTGAAGAAAAGGCTTCCAGTTATGAATGAATGAGTGAGTAAATGAACGAATGGTTGACAGCCACATGCTAGAAGAGCATTGTTGATTTAACCCACAAGTACTTGCTGAGTGCTGTCTTTGTGAATGGGTGCCTGTACAGGGACAGGGGTACAGAGAGGAAAAGACTCGGCCTCTCCCACCATCCTTGTGCAAGACAGTTGAACAATATAAGAAGGCAGGCTCGTTTGAAATTAGAAAGTACTGTAATAACGGAACCCTGCGCTATTCATTCAGTCACTGTCCTGCAGAGATGTGAACCCAGAGCTACTGCAGGGGTCTCACTCTGTGTCCAGAGGTGCCATCAGCCAACAGAGAAGTCAGAGCCAGGAGAACTGTAAAGAACATGCTCCTGAACCTGAAGTTTTGTGAGAACCAGAGCACCCTACCACTTACGCCCGCTAACTTGGGGTTTCTGTGTCTTGCAGCTGAAGGCATTCCATTATGTGGCCTGATGGGGCTATCACGGAAGGAACATTTTTCTGCCTGGACGTTTGGGCAGAGTTTTAAGAGATGAGCATGAATTTGCCGAAAGGATAAGGAAGGAATAGCATTCCAGGCAAAGGAAAAACATGAGGAAAAACATGAGCACTTAAAAAGCATAACTCCTCAGGGTGATGGGAAAGGAACGGGCTGTAGAGGTACAGAATCATAACAGCTAACACTGATTGCTGTGTGTTGGGGCTCTTCTAAGTGATTAAACTAATTTAATCCTCTCAGTGACCTACGAAGACATACAAACATTTTTTAATTAATTTATTTTCCAATTACAGTTGACATACAATATTATATTAGTTTCAGGTGTACAGCATAGTGATTAGATATTTAAATATCTTACAAAGTGATTCCCCTGGTAAGTAAAGTACCCATCTGACATAATACAATTATTACAATATTATTGACTATATTCTCTGTGCTGGACTTCATGTCCCATAACTATTTTTATAACTGGCAATTTATACTTCTTAATCCCTTTTACCTTTTTCACCCACCTCCCCAACCCCTCTCTCATCTGGCAACCATCAGTTTATTCTTTGTATCTATGAGTCTGTTTCCATTTTGTTTGTTCATTTATTTCATTCTTTAGATTCCACATATAAGAGAGATCATATGGTATTTGTCTTTCTCTGTCTGACTTATTTCACTCAGCATAATATTCTCTAGGTCCATCCATGTTTTTGCAGATAGTAAGATTTCATTCTTTTTATGACTGAGTAATATTCCATTGTATTTATGTACCACTTCTTCTCTATCCATTCATCTATTGGTAGACACATAGGTTGCTTCCATATCTTGGCTATTGTAAATACTGCTGCAATGAACATATAGATGCATATGACATTCTGAATTAGCATTTTGGGTTTCTTCAAATAAATACCCAGAAGTGGAATTACTGGGTCCTTCTTTGTCTCTTGTTAGAGCCTTTGTTTTAAAGTCGATTTTGTCTGGTATAAGTCTTGCTACCCCAGCTTTTTTTTTTTTTTTTCATTTACATTTTCATGAAATGTCTTTTTCCATCCTTTTACTTTCAGTTTGTGTGTGTGTTTCGATCTGAAGTGAGTCTCTCAAAGGCAGCATATGTAAGGGTCTTGTTTTTTTTTATCCAGTCGGCCACCATATGTCTTTTGATTGGAGGATTCAATTCATTTACATTCAAAGTTTTAATTGTTGATAGATACATAGTTATTGCCATTTTACTATTTTCATTTTTTTTTCTTCTTAAAGAAGTCCCATTAACATTTCTTATAATACTGGTTTGGTGGTGATGAACTCCTTTAGCTTTTTCTTGTCTGGGATGATCATATGATTTTTATCCTTCATTTTTTTTATATGGTGTATCACATTAATTGATTTGTGGGTATTGAACCAACTTGTATCCCAAGAATAAATCCCACTCGATCATGCCATATGATCTTTTTAATGTATTGCCGAATTCAGTTTGCTAGTATGTTGTTGAGGATTTTTGAGTCTATGTTCATCATGGATATTGGGCTATAATTTTCTTTTTTTTGTAGTGTCTTTGGAGCATATTCTAACTTGATCCCCACCTGAGGATAATAATCAGCTTTATCCCCATGAGGAGACTGGGACACAGTGAAGGGAAGGAATATACCCAAAGTCAAACAGCTGGTAAGTGTCAGACCAAGGAGATCTGGTCAAGCCCCAGGCCTCAGAGTCCAGACTCAAACCTTTTGCTTTGAATACTGACTGTCACCTAGGGCAGGTCATTTAACTCACCCAGCCTCTGTTTTCTTTGTGAAATGAAGGTATAAAATCCTAATGACATACCAGAGACTTGAGCAGTGGGATTTTATACTTTTCATTTGTGTTTATTTGGGCTCCCTTGTTCTTCCCCCCTGAAGGAAGCAGTCTTGGGAGAGAGCTGGTACACATAGTCACAGGCTTGAGTCTGCATCACCCTCAACCACCTATCCTAAGTGGCTTTGGGCAAGTACTTGAATTGGCACAACCTCAGTTGACTCTTCTATGAAATGGAACAATAATACCTGCCTCACCAGGTAATAGACCAGGTGTCTGGCCAGCTATAGGCTGGGGAGGGCCCGGGTGCTTAGGAACACAGGCTCCATTGAGGGCCTTTCAGAGAGAGAGAGGAAGCCATGGAAGCATGCACCCCACAAGAACATGCAGCTAGAGCCCTGGGAACACCACAGGGAGATGAGGAAGCAGAGCTGCGGAGGCACAAGAGATTGGGAGTACAGCAGGTCAGAGAGCAGCAGATGCCAGAAGCCAGCGCCAGCACCAGCCGAGGAGCAGCAAACAGATCAGCCCAGTCAAATGCCATGGAGAGGGCAGCTGCGATAAGAGCCCCCAAGTACCTGTCAGATCTGGCAATTAGGAGGTCATCAGTAACCTTGGCAGTGGCCATGGGGGCAGTGGGAGGGCAGGAGGCAGGCACAGAGGGAGTGGAAGCTGGCAAGGCAGGAAAGGCCCTCCCACAATAAGAGATAACTAGTGACACCAAACAGCAGTGATAAGGCTGCAGGCCGTGTGGGTTCTCAGGCCTGCCAGCTTGCTGTGGATGGCCAGCCCCTCTCCCAACCCAAGGAGGACAACCCGAGCCCTGCAAAAGCAGGGTGGGCACTGCCAAGTACATACAGGTTTTCCTTTCAAGCCACCAGGGAATCACCTCATGGCACTGGTCTTCCAAGACTTGGGACATGTCTTGCTTTAACTTTGATGTTATAAATTACCATGGACACTTGGAAAAGTAAATGAGGGCATGCATTCCAGATGGATGCATGGATGGATGAATGGAAGAAGTCCTAATGGCAAATGAAAATTTAACCATTTCAAACTCCAAACCTAGCTAATAGCAATTTAGTGACTACCGAAAGGTAGATGCCCCTGCATCCTACTGATTGTGAATTGATGAGCAGCACATAACAGCAGGACTAGCTCTCCAGCCCCATCCCTCCTTGGATGGATGGATGGCGAATAGATAGATGAATAGATGGATGGATGAGTGGGTAGATGGATGAATAGGTGAACGGATGGATAGATGGAAGGATGGATGGATGGATGGATGGATGGATGGATGGATGGATGGATGGATGGATGGGTGAATGGAAGAGTGGGTCGGTGGGTGGATAAAACACTATTGATGTATATGGTTTGGATGCAGTGGGCAAGTAACCATTCAGATTACAGAAATACTTTTAAACAAATCAGAAATACAATGTTTTCTATAAATAGAGTCACTTAAAATCATGTAGCTTTTTCCTCTATTTTGACCATCACTATTTGGGTTACAAAATTCAAGTATTTTTTCCTAATTACAACCTGGGAATGAGAAAATATTTCTCCTTAACCCCAGCCCCACCCCACTCCACCCCCACCATTTCAATTTCATTACTTCCAGGTCCTTGACTTGAAATAACAGAATAAAGATGTCTCTTCCACTAAGTGTCTGCCCAACATTGGTCTGATTTAGAAATGAGTGGAGTGTAAAGAAATAACTTTTGCATCCGTAAGATGGGTGTGACAATAGACACCCCCGAAGGATGTGGTGGTCTCTTACCCAGGACAGGGCCCAGAATATAGTCGTTGCTCAGTAAACACAGGTTCTTACTTTTCTTTTCAGTTGAAATCATCATGCATTTTAGGGAGCCCTAAGTGAGTGGTTCCTCTAGGGCTAGCATCTTGACAGAAATTCTGCGAACAACCCACGACAACATCAGCTTCACTCAGGTCCCCAGCAAGCCTCAGATTCTCACACTTAGCAAAAGAGGTTGCTCCTGCTCTGAAGCCAGATCAACCTGCTGCAGCCCCAGAGAGCCACCTCCTACCCCAGCCCACAGCACAGCAACCCTGCAGCCAATAGACTAAATCCAATGCTGTCTCTGTCCCTCAGCCAGCTGAGCCTCACTCCTCTCATCTGTAAAGGGGGGACAAAATAGCCTTTGGGTGCAAGAATGTTGGCGAGGGTCACATGAAAAATAAGTGTAAAGCATTTAGCTCTGTACCCATAAAGCGAGCATTCAATAAATAGTAGGATACCGATAATCATTTTTACTTTTCCAAAATAACAATTCTCCCCAGGTAGATCACTTGAAATTATACAAAGGAGTTGACCCTCACAATCATAGTTTGATAGAACAAAGGTTCTAGTCCAGATTATGTCCATAAGGAAATAAACTGATCAGAAAGGTTAAGAGACTGGCCTGAGGTCACACAGCAAAAAGGCTGATGTCAGGAAGATTATTCCCACTCCTGCCCAGGTACTTTCCCAAGGCCCCTTCTGAAACCTAGCAAGACACCGTTTCTGACAGCCTAGGGCCAAACCCTGCTCATCTTTGTCCTATCTTCCCCTCCCCCCTTCTCCAAGCAAACATGATTTCATTCAGCCCCAAACGTGTGAGAAGCTTGGGCTGATGCATAATTCATGATGCTGATTTGCATTCCCTCTGCCAGGCCTCCAGCCTCCTCCCCCACCACCCCCAGCCCAGCCCAGCCGCTCCTCCCAGATCTAGCATCTGCGTTCCCAGTGACATTTTTCTAGCAGCAGTGGTCCTGGAAGCACTGTCCCAGGGCTGGAAATGCTTTTTGATTTGCAAGGGAGGTCCTTCCCCTGTGGGAAAGGGATTCAGGGGCCTGTCACTGGGGACTGTGAGTCAGGCCTCCTTCTGAAACCTCTGTTGTCCTGGTACTTGCTGCCCATCAGGTAGGGCAGGAGGAAAGTGTGAACACAGCATTTAAAAGCAAGCCCGTGTACAAGTTTCTGTCATCTCTCCCTGCAGAAGGCACACACACTCCATTCTGACCCAAACCCAGGATACTCGAGTCATGTTTGCTGACCCCCAGTCAGACCTTGTCCTCAGATAAGGTGATAGGTCTGGTTGGGTCCAACTCCATGCTCCGTCTTTGGCCAGGACCTATGGCTACCAAGCCTCTGTAGACAATGTGACCGAGGCCTGACCCTGTGGCCTCCACTGGCCTGTGCCCTCCTGACCCCAGCCTTTCCTGGGTCTGGGGCCCAGGTTGGACCAGGACAGAAACTGGGGCTGCCTGGTGGGAGACACAGACAGGCCTGATATAGAGACCTGTGAGGACAGTCTCCTCCATCCAGGCAGCCTGGCAACCTCCAGAAATGAGGCCCAAGGCCCTAGATGGGGCCCCCAGAATGGACAGACATCAAGATGGCAGCATCCTCTGGGATGGCGAGGAAGCCTATAAGGACATACACAGGCTTGGTTACCTCAAACGAGTGTCCTGGTATGGCTGGTATGAGGATGGCCAGATTGCCCAGTGCAGGGGAGGGGTCTCCGAGGGGGAGGGTATTGTTAACCTGATTTCTTTATCCCCGTCATGGCACACAGTAGGCACTCAGTCTTAAAACTCACCACCATGATGAGTGTCTATTATGTGCAAGGCATCCTGCAGGGCTGACCCATTTTGCACATAAAAAAGACCAGTTCAGGGAGGTGGTATAGCCAATCCAAAGTCGCGCAACTGGGAGATAACAGCCTGGACTCGAACCCAAGCCAGTGGGAACTCCACACTCCTGTCCATCCCTATGCCTCAAGAAAAGGGAGATGGGATGAAGTCACATTCCTAGCGAAGAAGAATCCCTCCCACCAGCCCCAAGCCAAGGCCGTGCCCCTGTCCAGATGCAGTTGCTTGGCAGGAAGTGGGAGAAGGAAGAGATAGTTCACTCAATGCCTCAGAGGGCCTTATCGGCCTATAGACATGACGAAATCAGCTCAAGGCCCCTCACCCCTCACCTCGGCCCTGCCCTCCTGGGTCCCTCTGTTGTGTCTTCCAGAGGCGAGTAGACTCAACTGGCCATGTTGCCATCTTCTGGCCAGCACTGAGGGGGGCCTGCCTGAGCTTACTCACAGGCACTCCCAGCCCTGGAAAGCCAGCTTCTGCTTACCATCTTCCTGGCCTACCCACAGAGTTACAAAAGGTGAGAAGGAGCTCACCCGAGAGGCTCTAGAACCCAGTGCCCTTCTAGAGACAGCTCTGGAGAATCCAAGGGAAAACCCTTCTGACCCCCAAGGGTCTACAGGCCAACCATGTGATGCAGGCTGGCTCTGCACTAGGCTCATTTAAAGTCAAGTTCTAATTAGGCTCATTTTTCAAATAGAGAAACTAAGGTAGAAAGATTAAGTTTCATGCCTGGGAGTTTTGCCAGTTCTTGGTGGTTAAAGCTAGGAGTGCTGGGGTTGGGGTCAGCAAGATACACGGGTAGGGCCTGAAGACCAACTGGTTCATGTGCCAGATAGTTCACAAGCAGCTTGACTTAGCATCACCACAGCCCACCGTGCCTTGCTGGGAGGCCTGGGCTCAGCCCTTTTATACAGATAAGAGCACAGAGCTCAGAGCGGTTTAGCAACCTGCCAAAGGCTGCACAGTGAGACCAGCAGCATGAAGGTCAAGCCCAGTCTCAAGCCTCAGGGCCTGCACCCTCCACCACACCCCACTGCTTCACCAGGTCAAAAATGCTCGTTTCACCCAACTTGTGAGGAAATAGACCCTGGTCCACAGGACTTCCTTCCCTTGATGTTAATAGGTAAACTGAAGCATAAACCAATGACCTCTCTTTACAAGTTCCAAGAAAAAAGGGAGCCCCCAGCATGTGTTGTGAATCTCCTGACTACCAGTTGTTCCCTTTATTATCTCATGGAACCTTCACAACCATTTCATGTGGTGGGTGCTAGTGTCTCCTCTCTACAAATGGCAATACTTAGTCCAATGAAGTGTTTTGCCCTTGGTTACGATGCTAGGTGAATGGTAGAGCTGGACAACCAGGCCCTGGCTAGCTCATAGCTCATAACATTGGCAATGTTATCACAGTCCACTGAGCCTCAGGGAGGCCTGGCAGTTCATACAGGGGTCCTGGAGCCCAAAGCCTGGGTGCAAATTCTGTTTCTGCCAATGCCAGCTGTGTCACTTGGCCAAGTTCTAGTTTGCCCATCTATGAAATAGGGTAGTGGCCATGGCTACCTCGCGGGCTGTTATAAGACAATGCGTGTAAGGAGCCCAGGATGGAACAGCACACAGAAAATAATACATGCCAGTTACTGCTGCTACTATTCCTGTTACTGGTAACAAAGATTGAGTGGAATTTTAAACATCTGAAAACTTATAGCCCAGTGTTTCTCAAACTTTAGAGTATCAGCATCACCTGGAGGACTGCCTCCAGCCCCCCAGTCCCTGATTCAGCAGATCTGGGGTGGGGCCCAAGGGTCTGCATTTGTAAAACTTCTCAGATACAACTGAGGCTGCTGGTCTGGGTTCTACACACCGAGGACACGGTGTAGAGCTTGAAATTTTATTTTATTTTTATTATTTATTATTATTTATGCCTACAGCACCCAGTCTTCCTATGTGGTCTCCCATCCAAGTACTAACCAGGCCCGACCCTGCTTAGCTTCCGAGATCAGACATTGGGCTTGTTCAGGGTGGCGTGCCCATAGACCATGGACCGTGGCTCCACTGGGGCGGGAACCCAGGGCCTTCTGCATGTAAAGCAGATGTGCTAATCGCTACACTATGGAACAGTGTCGTAGAGCTTGAAATTTTAAAAATTCACAATAAGCCCCATTGGCAGGAGTGAGAAACTGGCTGCTGGGCTCCGGGGAGACAGCTTTGGGATAGATTGCTGCAGGCCAGAAGCAGAAAGGCACAATTAAGTCCATAATTGTGCTTTAATTGTTAAGCGTTTACCAGTCTTATCTCTTCAGACTATAATTGTCCCCTGTCCCCAGATGTCAACTGGAGTGGTGTCAGGTTCTTTTGGGCCAGAACCTTGGGTGTGGGTTACTGGTTAGGTCTCTTCCATCTCCCCTCCCAAGGCACAGCCAGGCACACGGGTAGCCAATCAAATGTAGCTGTTTCTCTAATAAAACACCTACCTCTGCCAGCTGCTTCCCACAGTATCCACTGAAGTCCCCCATCAATTGGGAGTAGATGCATCCATCTCCATGATATAGAGGAGGCACCAAGGCTCAGAGAGGCCAAACAACTCATCTAAGATTACACAGCAAAAAAAAAGACCAGCCTAGTCACAACCCCATAGCACTTCCCCAGCAGCTCCCTGGTCATCATTGGGATGTCAGCTCAAATACACATCTTGGGGCCTCCTGGACCAAGTCTGAGGCCCCGTGCATAAGCTTCCATCCTCCTTCATGGCATTGCCCACGGCTGCAATTAAAATCACTCTGTCTCTACATGATGGTCATGTTTGTCTCTCCCCTTGGAGTACCAGCTTCAGTAAAGGCAGGGTCTTCATCTCTTGTTCCTCACAGAGTCCCCGGAGCTTAGCACAGTGCCTGGCACAAAGAGGGCTCTTCGTAAGTATTTGTTTCATGAATAAATTTCTGAACCTAGTGGTGCCACAGAGCTGTCCAGGGCAGCCAGCTCAGGCAGCAGGTCCTCTGGAAGGTGATGATTCTGGGCTCCTGCTTCCCCCTTGAGCACCTTTTCAGGCAGGGTCCAGGAGCCCAAGGGAATGGTCTCTCATTGTCAGGGTACATCCACAGGCTGCTTAGGGCCAGCTCATTCCTGGGTCCCTGAATCCACCTCAGGCAGCTCAAGGGGATGGAAAGATCTGGGCAGACCAACACAGTGTCTGCCCTGTACTCTGGTGTGGATCTCTGTTCTTTTCAAAGCAGTTTGCCTTACAACAATATCAGGATGTCTTTCCATCTAAAACTGAAGTTCCGCCCACCTAGCTTTCCACATGTGAGAAATGGGATGATGAGCTATGACTTAATCAGCCTTATGGGGATCTTGAGGCCTTAGGAGATAGTGCACATGAGGCTTGGAGGGTGACCAACTGTCCCGGTCTGCCCAGGCCCGAGGGGTTGCTCAGGGCGTAGGACTTTCGGTGCTAAAACTGAGGCAGTCCCAGACAAAAAGGGACAGTTGGGCACCCTACATGACAGGCTTTAATAAGCACTTAATATGTGTGTTTTAGCTCTCTGGCTATGGAAGACAGGTTAAGGGATTTGCCCCTAAGATTACCCATCAAGTCAAAAGTGAAATTGGCCAAGAACGCAATCGTCTTCCCTGCCTCTTGGGTCTGCTCACCTGCCAAATGCTCTTGACACCTGTTCCTTGTGGCTCCAGAAGAAGGTCTGTGCATGGCTGGGGAGTGGGGGGCTCATCATGTAGAGAAAGCCCTGCAGAAGGAGATTCAGCAAACAGGGGGTGCTGGGCAGGCTGCCCCTCTAGCTGACTCACTGCCTCACCTGCGCTTTTCCTTAAAGCATTTTCCTCCAACAAACATGATGAAATTTAAAACAAACATTACTGTTAAACTCAGCTGCCAGCCACGGATGTGCAGTAGGATGGCAGAAGAAATTGCTCCTTCTGCTTAAAGGACTTGGGGGAGGTGCCTGGCACACAGGCAGGAGGGCCCCACGCCCAGCTTAGGATCAGTGTCCCCTGGGAGCCCTGCAGATTCTTCAGATGAGTCAACCCATGGCTACTTCAGTTCATGCCCCAACCCCACAAAAGCCGAGGCAGCCAGCTTGGCCAAACAAACAGGCCATGGGACCAGATGAAAAGGTGGCTGCAAGGGCTGAGGCCTCCAGGGACTCTGGCATTCCTCAGGCCTGGGTTCAAACCTCTGGCTTGGGTTCAAACTCAGACTCTGCCACTTACCAGGGTCCTTGATAAAATAGCTTAACCTCTCTGAATTGGTTTCCTCACCTGCTCATCTTTCCTGCATGGCTTTCCATGTGCCTGGCACTGGGACGAGCACAGCATGTGGAGTAGGCTACTTAATCCTCAGTGCAACCACACGAGGAAGCTGTGGGGAAGTAGGAAGGAGAACATCAGAGGCCCAGGCCACAGGGTTGGGGCTGGGAGTGCCAGAAGTCAATAAGTCTGGGTCACCTGCCCCTTTGGGGGTACAGAATCTAGTCCTCTCCCAGATTTACACCCCCTCCCTTTACCCCTCCCCTGTGGCCTACAGAAACTCTCTGAAGCTTCCACCTTCTGTAGCCCACCGACCCATCGCCTCTGCCCACCTCACTTCTGCCCACCTCAGGCTTCTTTCTCCATGCCCTGCCCCAAGCTGAAAACCTGCCCTCAGTGGTTCTCTGTTGCTTTCCAAATTAAATCTGATGTCTATAACTGAGGGCAACTGTGTGAACTTGGACAAATCACTAAACTTCTCCGAGCCTTGGTGTCCTCAAATGTAAGTGGTGGTAAAGATCCTTCCTACTCAGGCCTATAAAACCATGTATGTTGAAGGGCCACTGTTCTCTTTTGCCCTTCCCTCCCTTTCCCCATAGCCAGGGACTGAAGGCCAACGTCACCTCCCCGTCTTACCTCCTGTTCCTCCCCAACACGGAGCCTTGGCTCGTGCTGGGCCACTTTCCTGACTGTTCTCCACGTACACCAGACTGTGCTCACTCCTGGGCCCTGGCCCGTGTAGAGCCCTCTCCTGCCTGCCCCGTCCCCTCAGTTACCCACAGCCCACCCATCCTACTAGGCCCCTAAGCTAGTTCCAGTTTAGCCTCAGGAGCCATCCCTGAAATCCTAGTCCTGGCCATCTGTGTCCCCTCTGACCTCCACTGCCAGGACCATCACACGTAATCAAGCCATTATGTAGAACAACACACAGGGCCTACAGTGCTGTCCCCTGACCATCCTGAAGTGCTGGCTGCTGGAAATCAAGAAAGCATTTTCTGCTTCTCCCACAGAAGCTCTGGGCTGTACACTCAGCAGGCATATTTGTTGGCCTGATATCCCTGCTCCCAGCTACCACCCATGTAGGAGCACCCTCCCTGTCCAAGGGCTCCATAATCATAATGAAAATGGTCATCTGTTGCCTGCCTAGCATGAGTCAGGCATTTTACAAATACTGACTTGCTTAATCCTCACAACCTTACACATGAGTACTCATTAGTCCATTTTACAGACAAGGAACCAAGGTTCAGAGAGTTCGTAAGTGGCCAGGAGTCCCAAGCTAGGACATAGCAAGGTCAGATGCAAACCAGGTCAGTCTGGTTCTGATGTCTTCACTGCACAGCTGAGGCAATGAGGAAGAACAGACCAAAAGAAACAGCCCACATACATAACGGGCTCTATGGCTCTCCCTGCAAGATAACCCTGGGTGCCCCAGGCAGTGGATCCCTAAGAGAGACAGAGAATGGGTTAATGTCTGGCCTGAGGCTCTCTCTGGGTCTTGAGACTCTTGCCACAAGGCGTCTGTTTTTCTGCTTGTAAATGAGGTGAAGCCAGACCCACCACTCCATGAAAGAGTAAAAGCGAGGGGAGGCCAGAGCAGGAAGCACAGATGGAGGCAGTTCACAGGCTGTGGGAGATAAAGAGAGACTACAGGTTGTCCTGGATGCCATGTGGAGAGCAAAGGGAATAGCATTTCAGGCAAAGGGAATAGCAAGTAGAAAGAAGCTGAGACTGGAAGGAGCTGGGTATGTTCTGGGGCCTGAAAGGAAGTACGCATGTGGCAGCAGCAGTCAGAGAGACTAGAGGGTGAAAACATAAGGAATGTGGGGCAGAAGCAAGGCTGACAGGGGCAGCCTGGTCGGGCCCTGGTGTGGTATGGAGGCTGAGTGCTATGACTTCACGCATCATTTTACAAGTTCCCCGCTCACTAGGAGGAGAACTGGCTGGAGAGGATCGGAAAAAGAGGGAGCTCAGTGAGGAGGTCTGGGGAGAGACGACAGTGGTCTGTAATGAGGAACTGGCCTGGAGACATGGAGCAGATAAGCACTGACAGGATTGATTTGGGAGGTAGAATGAATGGGCCTGGCTTGTGGACTAGATGGGGGACAAGGGGCTAAGGCAGTCAGGGGGAGGCCCAGATATTTTACACAAGTGGCTGATAAATGAGGGTGATATTTATTGAGAAGACTGAGGGGTGAGGGCAATCAAGAGATTCACTTGGTCTTTGCTGAGTTTGCGGTGTCCCGGAGACACCCAAGTGGAGATGTAAGTTGGCAGCTAGGGAGAGGCTGGGGTATAAAGTGCTGGCCCTGGAGGGGCTCACCTCAGTGTGTAAAGCGGGAAGGGGGCCAAAGACTAAGCCCAATCTGGAGGAGGTTGGAAAGAGGAGGAAGAGCCACAAAGAAGTGAGATGAAGCAAGATGAGGCAAAAACTCGGCCCCCGGAAATTGCAGCCTTGCAGAGGGGCATCTGACCTGAAAAATAGGGCAAAAGTCAGGTATGAGAGATCGTGGATCCATTGGGAGAAGTTTGGCCATGACAGGGCACAAAGGAGGAACATGGCCAGAAGTTTCTGGATCATGACCTGGGATGGGTGGGCCAGGAGAGAGGGACCGTATGGCACAAAGTCTTAAAACAGGCAGGAGGGGGTGGGGCCCAGGGCCCAAGAGATAGGATTGGACCTGGAGAGAAAGGACCCTTCCCCATTTGCAGCTGGAGATAAGGCAAATGGAAGTGTATGGATTGGGGTTTGGGAAGACAGAGGAAGAATGAGAGACCTCTGTCTAATGGCTCCTGTTTTCTCAAGGTGAGATGTAGTGATGAAGGCAGAGGGGATGTGAGGAGTAGGCGATGCTGGGGCAGAGGAGGGCTCAAAGGGCCTGGGTGGGCATCCCCCCTCCCACTGTGCTCAATTCCTCCTGTGCAGCTTCAGGAGCCGCTGGAATGAAAAACCAACTCCTGGGCTCCTACAAGGGGTCCTTCACTCCTAAGAGCAGGGGCTGGGCAGAAATGGGAGCCCCAGAGGGCTTTGGCAGTCTGGACGTGGAAGAGGGCAGCATCCCCACTCCACACACTCAGGGGCTGCTGCGGGGGGATGTGGGGGGAGGGGGCGTGGGTAGAACTAGAGCTGGCAGCCTCTGTGCAGGGGGCAGGGGGTGAAGTGGTGCACCCTGTGGGACCTACCCTCTCCCTCTCACTTGCGGTTCAAGCAGTGGTAGAGTCAGACTTTGTTGGGTCATGCGCAGGTGGGACCAGAGAGTTCAACCCCATAGTAAAGAGAACAGGAAGATAAAAAACACACACACACACCAAGTACTACGACAGACTCTGCAAAATTGGAACATCATCAAATCTTTAAAACAGACCTTTGAGGAATACTCTATGCCCCATTTTACATCTGAAGGCACTGAGGCTCAGGGATGCATGAGCATTATGGTTCAAAGCTTGGGCTCTGAGGTCAATGGACTTAGGTTTAAATCCTGGCTCTAACTAGCTATGGCTTGTGGCAAGTTACTTAACTATCTGTACCTCAATTTCCTCACCTGTAAAGTGAAAATAATAGCTCCTCCCTGCTCAGGTTGCCGCAGGGGTCGCAGGAAACCATCCAAGCACAGCTGAGCTCACAGCAAGTGCCAGGCACCCAGTGATGGCTAACCCAAGGAGACCGCTGTGAATACCCAAAATCCAAATCTGGTGGTGCCAAGCAGGACTCCCACATTTTGTCCTGGTTCTGGGCTGAAAGGTGAATCCACTTGTGGGACAGGTCTCTCCAAGAGACCATTTCTTTGTGTGGGTTTATTTTTAAGTCAGTGAAGTGGGGGAAGGGAGTAAGGTAGAGGGCATGGGCCCTGGAGGAAAGGGGAGAAAGGGACGGAGGAGCTTCTACCAGGCGTTGGAGCAGAGGGAAAGGGGGCCACATAGGGTGAGAGGGGAGATTAGAGACCAGAGGAGGAAGGAATGTCAAGGTCACAGGATTAGGCTGGCTGGGGCCACTGAGACCTGAGGCTGCCTGAGACCCAGATCGTGACCTGGGCTGAGTCTTTTACGTGGTACAGCTGATAAGAAGGCCACCAGAAAGCCCCTTGCAGATAGGGAAAGCTTCTCCTCTGTGACTCTACCAACTGTCACAATGCCTCAGCTTTGACCACTAGTGCTTAAGCCAGTTAGAGGTAGAGCTTGGATCCAAACTCAGGTAGTCTGGCCCCAACACCCACCCAGGCTCAGCCAGGGTTCCGTCACCCTGACCAGCCACAGCCCTCCTACTTTAAACATCCACCTTGGAAATGGTCCCTGAGCTTTGTGATTTTGTCATTTCTGTCTCCTCTGGTGTAAGTCTGCACCAAGGCCTAGTGAAGGGTGGAGTGTGGAAGGAGGTGCAGCTAGAGGGTGGGCCTTTGGGGGCAGGGGTCATGATCACTGCCAGGGGCAGAGGGCTCACAGAAAAGGCTTCCAAATGTACCCAGTCCAACCTCCTTATTTTTCAGGTATTATGAACTAAAGCTGACCAAAGTGGGGCCAGGCTGCAGAGTAGGGGTCCTGCCTGAGACCACCTAGCAGAGCAGCATTTCAGCTGCCCCCCAGAGAGAGAAAGCAGGGCCTCCACTTACTTGGTCTGGTGGCCCTACCGATTGGCCCTGCCTGACCCTGTAGGCTGTAGGAAGGATCTGGGGCGCACCATGCCCTGGGGGTTAGGAGTGGGAACCAGCACTAAAGATGTCCAAGCTACACAGCGACACGGAAAGGAGCAGAGCTTTGGGCAACCTGGTGGAAGGCAAGGACCTGCTGCTTTCTCATTCCGTTCTTCCCAACCTTGCCAGGAATTTGAGTGACCACATTTCAGATGAGAAATCACAGGCTTAGGGGACACCCAGCCTGCCCAGTCTCTTAGCCAGGAGGAGGTGAGGTCATTCTGGGGTACGAGTCCATGCAGCATCAAGCTCTTTGGCGGCACCCAGGGCTCTGCTAGTTCAGACAGATTTATGAGCTAGTTCTCCAGCCCCTGGCGAGAAGGGCAAAGGAGCCAAGGCAAAGAGCTGGGGCACAGGGGAGCTCAAGCCTGCCCTGGCCAGCCCCCTGCAGCAGTTGGAGACAAGAAGCCCCTAGCCGGCAGCAAGACACAACAGCGATAAGAGGCTATCTGGGTGGCGGTTGGGGCATGAGAAAGCAGTCACGGGCTGCCTCAGGCTCTAGGGAGTCACAACTTGCCAGCTCCCCAAGGGGCCCAGGGACTTGGGGGGTGGGCATTTCTCCTTGGGGAGGCTGAGGCAGGGAAGGGGTGATCTTGGGACATCCCCTTTAGGAGTAGATGCCCCGCAAGTTGTTGGCAGGATAGAAGTGGCCCAGATACTTGCACTGTCCAGATTCTGGGGTTCCACACCCTGAGCTCCTGGGTGGGTATCTTCAGGTGGAGAATGAGTTTCCAGCCAAAGAGGGATGCTGCCCAAGGGATAGGAGATCAGCCCCAAGCCCATCCTCAATCTCAGAAATGTCCCACAGTTGGGAGGGCCATGCTATAACCAGGAAGTTTTGTGGACAGACGTGGGATGTCCCCCAAGACATCCTCATTCATCGCAGGGAGTCCAGGGAACTTGCCTATGGAGGCCTGAAGTCTCCAAACTCCTGGGTCCAGGCTCCACTCTACCAAGCCTGCTGACCACAGGCAGCTCACTTCTACCCTCTGCATCTCAGACAAGAACATCCCCTTTGTAGGATTGCTGTGGGGATTCAATAGGGCAGTGTGACTAGTGTGCTGAGGACTAGCTGCCTTCTGGTCTCAGTGGAGATGTTTGTGATTCCTAATTGGGCAAGGGTCGAGGCATCTCTTTCCTTCTCTTCCTGTGGAGGCTCCAGGGTCTGTGCATCCCAGAGCCCAAGCCTCCTCTTTAGGCAGAGATCCCTCTGAGGGGATACTGGTGTTCTCTGCTCTGACATCTTGCCTTGGACAGTGACACCAGCCCAGCAAGACAAGAAAGTCACCAGGCTGCACACACCCTCCATGGCTACAGCCACCCATCCCATTCCTGGGGGCTCAGGCTGGGCGAGTCTGGCCTTCCTCTGGCTTTGTGACCTGGCGTGGCCCAGAGACTCCACAGTCGTCATCCGGTGACTGCTTCCTGCCAGTTCTCACATGTCTGTCTGGTGCTGCCCCTCCAGAGGCTTCTCTGTCCCCGATTACCTCTGATATTTCCCTATAAGGCCTCATTTCTGCCCCCATCCCCTCTGACTGTTCTCTGCTGGAGATAGATTGGTGCTAAGGCCCGGAGTCTCAGTGGACCCCCAGATAAGGCACACCTTCTGAGACAACACAGCTCCAACAGAGAAGGCTCACCTCCCCTTCCAAGCGCCGGGGAGATTTCTACATAGCAGGGCTGTCCCCTCTTCCATTCCCATCTGGGGCCCCTTGTTGCTATTCATACTGCACCTCTCCCACCTCCTCTCACACAAGTCCTGCTGCCTAAAAGAAGCATGGTCGTTAACAGCTCAGATGCTGGCGCCTGCTGTGTGACCTTAGGCAAATTGCTTAACCTTTCTACGCTTTGGTTTTCTCATCTGTAAAATAGGGCAATATAGGACCTACCACATTACATTACTGTGAAGTCCATTTAAAAAGCTTGGCACCTGGTAAGTACTATATGCAGGAGCTATTATTAATACCTCTGAACCTTTGCTTCTACTGCTCTCTCTACCTGGAATGTCCTTCCTTTATCTGGATAATTCCTGCTTTCATCTTTCAGGACCTGGTCAGGCAGCATCCCTTCCTTAAAACCATGTGTTACTAGGTATCCCTCAGGCTGGCCATTTTCTCCCTCTCCCTCTGGGAAGCCAGAATTTTTCAAAGTCTCTGTCTCCATGCGGAGCCCCTGCTGCCCTGAGAACACCCAGGCCAGGGGGTTATTTCACTCTGGGCCCCTCTCTAACACAGGGTTAGCAGGGCTCGGGAAACACTTGCATGTTTAAGTCGAAATGCGGAAGTTTATGTTTCATTAGAGTGGTTCTGCCTGCCCAACCCTGGAAATCGCTCCCTTTTATTTAGAAAAAAATTTTTCTTTTTTTGCATTTTAATTAATTTTTATGCAAGTAAATTCATGAATACATTATCCTTGTTTTTTTTTTTTTTAAAAAAAGTACAGGTATGACTAAAATCCCCTTGGAAATCAAGTCCATCAGAGGTCTTTCTGCTCTTCCTCTCCAGACGTAACCACAGGCATTGGAGGTAGAGCCATTCAGACATTTTATTCATTTCAGTACATGAATTTGTGTCCACAGGACATATATAGAACTTTATGTGCGTGTATGTGTTTGTGTGTGTGTGTGCATGCGCCCCAGCGCCTGCACTCACATTCATACAAATGCCATCATTCTGCCCCTGGCTTTTTCCCCAGTAATCTGATTTTGGCCTCTCCCTGTGTTGACATCCTCGGTGATCTTTTTGACTCCTTGCTCTATCTCCAGTCATTAGCTCTTCTAACTGCAGACCGGATCCAGGCTGGGAGATAAGAGTTGAGCCCAGGGGACTGCCGGGAGGCCAGAATTCCCCAAGGTGAGATATGGGGATAGCCGGCCAAGGAGATTCCACAAAACACAATCCCCTAGTCAAATTGAGTGTGTTAACCTCCTCTTGAAAACTTCCAGAGAACATAACACAGTAAAGCTCTGAGAAGTCCTGTTGCAAAGAAACTTGTTGAATTTCCCTAACCCAGGATGACCCAGGCTTGGGAGACCATGGAGGTTTTCAGGATACTTACATCACACAAGGCGACATGCTGAGGAGGAAGCTCTGTCACCCTGGAAAGTCTTTCCACATCAACACTGAGGGAGTAAATTCTCTGATTTTTAAAAAGAAAAAGAAAGCCACCATCTTTAAATCAATTTCTCATACTCCACATTTCTCCATCAAGTTCATAAGGGTGCCTTAAGAGAGTTTGTTATACGCCCTGGTGAGATCTCCTTGCAAAATCTATAGCATAGCAGTCTCCCAAGCTAACTCACAAAAGAAGCAAATGAGAGTTAGGCTCAGCAACCCCTTGCTAGTTCTCTTTGGTCACTAAATGCTCATCTGACTTCTCTCAAACTACTGGCCTAGCCTGAGCGTTGGAATTTGCGGGAGCTCAACGTGACATTTATGTAGTGGTTTCAGGAATTATTTCTCTCATTCGAGCAAGGAACTCTTGCCTATTCCCACTCTCCTGGCAACATTCCTGAATTCAAAAAATCTTCAGAGCTCCTAGCAGTGGTTCTGCGGCCAGGCCACCGCATCCTGGGAGGAGGCGGCTTGCTGGTGTGGGCCTTGACAACGGCCTTGCCTTGCAGGTCACTGTCAGAATTGTCTTCTTGTCATGCTAATCTCAGGAATGTTGTCCTGTTCTGCTCATTGGAGCCCTCTAAAAGATGAGAATTGATGGCCCTAGACCCACATGGAGATATCCTCTTGCTGGACTGCATGGTGGCCTTGGCCCTGAAGCCCTCTTTATTCCTCAGACTGGCTCCTTACTTGGGCCTGCTTGCTCCCTTCCAACATTACCACACATCCTCATGACCAGCAGCTCTACCCAGGGGCACCAGGGGAAGTGAGAAGGAAGCAGCTGTTCTCAAGGGCATGGTCAGGGCAGGGTATAGGAACTGGATAGAACCAAGAGGGACAATCTGAGAGTTGAGGGGAAACAGAATCTAGGAGACCGAGGATAGCACTGGAGCCAAGAGAGTTGGGAAGGCAAGTTAATGATGAAAGACAAGGGAATGGAGTGAGGGCAGGTGAAGGGTGAGGTCAAAGGCCAAGTGGGGATCGGGAGGGATTATAGAGCTAAAGCTACCCAAGTGTATGAGGGTCTGGGCAGTTCAGCCCAGGACTCGGGACAGATGTGGTGTAGGCCCAAGTGGACTCCCTTATACTTAGTATTTTTAAGATGACCGTACTTCCAGATTGATCTATGGATTCCACATAATCATCATCATCATCAAAATTCTAGCTAGCTTCTTTGCAGAAAATGACAGGCTGGTCCTAATATTCATATGGATATTCAAGGGACCTAGGATAACCAAAAGAAAGTTAGAAGATGCACATTTTCTTATTTCAGAACTTACTACAAAGCTACAGTAAAGAAGACAGTTTATTACTGGCATGAGAATAAACATATAGACAATGGAACAGAGGTAGCAATCCAGAAATAAATCCTCACATTCATAGTCAACTAATTTTCAAAAAAGTTCTAAGACAATTCAGTGGAGGGAAGAATAGTCTTTTAATAAATTGTTCTGGGACATCTAGCTATCTATGTACAAAAGAATGAACTCGGACCCCTACCTCACGCTGTATACAAAAGTCAATCCAAAGACCTACATGTAATAGTTAAAATACTATATAAAATACTATACAAATACTATAAGAAAAGCATAAGTATAAATTTCCATGACCTTGGATTAGGCAATGGGTTCTTAGATATGATACCGAAAGCATAAGCAACAAAAGAAAATGTAGATGAATTGAAATTCATCAAAATTTAAAACTTTTATGTTTCAAAAACACCATTAAAAAGGTAGGAAAAAACATAGAACAGGAGGAAATATTTGTAAATAATATATCTTATAAAGCGGGGGTCCCCAAGCTCTGGGACCGTGGACCAGTACTGGTTCTTGGCCTGTTAGGAATGAGGCTGAATGAAGCCTTCTTCTGTGTTGTATGTTTTATGTGAAATGTCCATAATAGGTAAATCTACAGTGATAGAAAGGAGGTTAGCAATTGCCTGGGGCTGGGGGTGAGAATAGGAAAAAGGAGAATAACCACTGATAAGTATAGGTGATGTTTGAGAATGATGAAAATGCTCTAAAATTGATTGTGGTGACGGTTGCACAGAGTATACTAAACCACTGAATTGTATGTTTTAAGTTGATGAATTAAATGGTATGTGAATTTTATTTCAATAATGCTCTTTTACATATATATTTTTTTAAGTAGCTTTGGACTCATAAAGGCTTGGCATTGGGGCTAGGGGTGGTGAGCATGAAGCCTTCTCAGTTATACACTCTTCTTTCTGGCCTCCTTTCCATCTATCTGGCCCTTAAATGTTCATCTTTCACAGAATTCCCTCCTCAACTCTCCCCTACCCTCCTCTACCCACATAACCTCAGATAACCTCACCTACTCCTCATCTTCACTCCTAGCTAGATGCCCCCAAGGCAGGAGCACTTCCAACTCCCTCCCTCTGTCCAGGAGCTCTTTCCTGGGCTCTGGGTGCTGGACCGATATCTTTCTTTCCTGATTATATGACAATAATTACAACAATGATGATGATGATAGTGAAAACACTTATTGGGCATTTATTATGTGCCAAGCCCTTATATACATTATCTCATTAATTCTCATCACAGCCTAATGCTACCATCATTATACTCATATCACAGGTGAGGAAACTGAGGCTCAAAGAGGGGAAGTCACTTGCCCAAAGACACAGCTGTGGGAAATGGTAGACCAGAGATTCGAACTCAGGCAGCCTGACCTTAAAGCCTACACCTTTAAGCACTACACTGGGTCCTCTACCTCAACCTCTTCACCCACCCACCCCACCCCACCTTGTCTACCTCTTCCCTCCTTCCTTCCTCCATACCTCATCCAGCCACTGCCTAGCAGAACTCCTGGGTGCCCCTGGAAGTCCCCCTGCTCTCCTCTCCCTCCCCTCACCCCTGCAGCCCAGCAATGCCCATATCTGACCTCTTCTGAGGCTGAAACAGCCCCTGAGTCTCCTCAGGCTTCTGGATGCCCAAAAGACTGTCCTATTCAGGCCCTCAGTGCTTCCTGGGCTCACAGGGCAGGCATGTCCCTATGGCAGAAATGACTCAGGCCTACCTGCTGATGCCCAGCTTTGTTCCAGGAATAGGGTAGCATTTTAAAACAAGGTGACTCAGGGCCCAGATGAGTAAAGCAGACATTCAGCCTGACAGAAAGACAGATAGACAGACAGAACATTGCAATTGATGTGCGTGGCAGCTGGTCATAGACGCCTCCAGGCCATAGATGCCTGGGGCCCTCTGTAGGACCTGTCTGAGCTCATGCACTCAGGAATTAGGTTCCAGAACAAGCTCTGCTCCTGCCCCTGGGGCCCCAGAAATGCCCCTAGGACCAGCCCCAATCCCAGCTGTGGGGAGGAGCCCCCAGCCTGCCTGCCTGCTGACAGGATCAGTTCTTTTCTATGCCAACCACAGCCCTTCCCCAGGGCTCCGTGATCTAGTTTTTCTCTTCCTACCTTAGAAATAGCTCATTGCAAGTTTATCCACAAGCCCTTCTGAGGGCAGAGGGCCCCCCAACCCCAGGAGGAGATTCTCATGGGTTAGGAATTTTTGAAGATACAGCCAGCCTTGCAGCGATAATTCAAATAAGTTTTTTCTTGAGTGACAAGGAAGGAAGGCGAAAGAAAGGGAGGGAGGGAGAAGAGATTCTAGGGGCCCTTGGTTCATCGAGTGTCCTTGAATTTGCCAGCTGTGCTTACTCTTGCTCATCTTCCAGGGGCTGTGTGACCTTGGGGAAGTCATGCAGTGTCTCTGGGCCTCCTTTCACTAGCAATCAGTGAAGAGGTAACAAGATTAGGCTGCTACATACCTCCCGAGACTGCTGTGACGTGATTCCAGGCATGTGGCCTTTGCAAGGCCTTCTCAGTGTTTAGAGCTGGCGTGGGTGGATCTCTCATCCCCCTCCCCAATCCATCAGCACCTGTAGGGTCCTCACCCTGCAGCTGGCCTTCATGGAATCCTTTATGCAAAGTGGGTCAGGCAGGTCAAGCCTGGCAGCACTGAATAGAGATGGATTCAGGTTCTCCAGGAGAGTGGTTTGGAGAGCACAGACCCCTCATAGAACTGGAACATTCAGGGAAACCTGGCTGGAACTCCCTGTTTCCCAGCCAGTTTGCATCCAGACACCACCGCCACCCCCCCCACCACCACCACACACACACACAGTTTCTATGTATTCCCGCTTTACTTACTCATGTCTCCCCCTGCCATTGCATTTCCACTAGGTCCCAGGCTGCAGGCAGGCAGACTGAGGTCTCTTGACTATGACCTGGGCACAGGAAATGCAATCACTCTCATCGTTTTGTGAGTTTGGAAACTGTCCTGGGGTCTGTAGCTCACTGCTCTTCCTTCAAACACTCAAAGCTCGTGGCCTGCCCCATCCCATGCAGCACCCCACAAAGCCATCAGGCACATGTGTATGCACGCGCACATAGGCACACGCACACACCCTACAACCTCATCTCTCATGGAAACCAGCCCCAGAGGTGCCCTGGCACTCTGGCCAATAGAAAGCTCTATCCTCCTTCATAAGAAAGGAGGCCATGAAAGGATAAAATGGGAATGAAGCCTGTGACCTGACAGGAATGTCCTAATCTCCCAGCTCCTAGCCCCCAGGACAGAAGGCCTGCAACCAGAAAGATAAAGGCCTCCACTAATCCTGCAGCAAGGCTCCAGGGCGGCCTCCTCAGGGGAAGAAGTCAAGACCCTGAGAACAGACAGAGTAGGTCCCATCCAGTAAGGCAGCAATCGCAGCCTCCCACACCCAGCCCTGGGGGCTCCATCCTGGGCCTCCCCAAAAGACCTTGTTCAGCAACCAGAAGAGCCAAGCCTCCTGCTTGAACCTCCTCTGCTTCCTCTCCACACCAAAGCCCTGAGTTTCATGGTCTTAAACCCTTCCCTGTTCATCACCAAGCCCTGCCTGTTCTGCTCCCAGAGTCCCACCCGAGGGCAGGATCTTCTGTGCATCTTCAAGACACCAACTGGTCCCAGCCTCCATGGGCTCTGACCTGGACATTGCAGGAGCCTCCTGGCTGGGCTCGCTTCACTACTTTTGACCTGCGCAAGTCCATTCTCCCCATAGCAAATAGAAGGATCTTTTGAAAACATAAATCGGGTCATGCTACACCCTTGCCGAAGACCCCCTGGTGCTCCATCACAAGCAAGCAGCATGACCCAGCCCCTGCCCCTCTGACCTCTGGTGGTGGTGTCCTCTCCCTGCTCACCTCACTTTGACTCCACTGAGCTTCTTTCAGTTTCTCCAACATGCCAAGCTCTTTACTGCCTCAAGGCCTTTGCGCACGCTGTTTCTTCTGTCTGGACTTCTCCCGCCCATCCCACTCTGACACAACCTCCTTTCTTAGTACACAGCTAAACTGTCCCCTCCAAAGTACAGTTCCCCAACTACCTCATCTAAAGCAGGCCTTCCCGGCTGCAGCCTGTGAAGTAGTCGTTATTATTTACTCGTTCATGTCTGTCACCCTCATTTGGACGATGGGATCTGGGAGGACAGGGACCATGTCCACTTTCTTCACCACTATCACAGTGCAGTCTCCTTGTGGACACTCGTAAGAAGCTATGAAGTAAACGAGGGATTCACAGATGAGCCAAGGACACTAAAGAGATGAAGTAACAACAAAGGAAAACTCAGAATGGCTCCGACTCTGGCTGTGCCACCAACCTTGGTCACCCGTTGCTCGCATACTAAGAGCTAACAAGGCCGAGTGCTTACCGAGTGCTACCCACCATATGTGGATCATCTTATTCAATTCTTGTGAAATAGGACCTATTACTAGCCCACTTTTCTGTTGGAGAAAATGAGGCACCTCTGTGGACCCAAAGGGCTAGAGAAGAATGACCCAGGCTGGCCAACATCAGCCTGACTGAAGACCAAGGAGCCAGAGTGAGGCTGGCCATGCGGAAGCCTGGGGGACTCCCAAGGGTGGCTGAGAGTCGAGGTCCTCAGAAAGCTCTGGGAGAGCAGTTATAGGGGTTCAGGGTGGAGACCATGGCTACAAACCTGCCCGGGACCCTCAGGCAATCCTCAAAGGGCCTGTGCTTTCCAAAGTGCCCAGAGGAGAGAAGTCCTGACCAGCTTAAAGTCCCTCCACAGAGTCCGTCCAGGCTGGTGGGAGGGCTTCAAAGACATCTTGCTGCTCAAAGTGCTCTCCTCCCAGCATTAGCTTCTCCTGGGGGCTGGCTAGAAACATAAAATCTCTGTCCCCACCCAGACCCACGAAACCAGAATCTGCTTTAACAAGACCCAAGGGCCCTGTACCACATTAGAGTTTGAGAAGCTAGGCTCCCAGGCATCTGACCGCCTGCTTGCAGAGGAACCTTCTTGCCATTCTAGTACCATCTTAGTGGTTGATAAGCATGCCCGCTGACGACACAATTGTCACAAGATGTTCATCGCGAAATTGTTTACAAAAGAGAAAATTTAGAAATAACAAATATTCAACGATAGGAGAAAAGGCCCTAAATTAAGAGACAGCCATCAAAATCATCTTTTGACGGAATGTTTGGTCTCATGGGAAAAGCTTATGCTATTATATTACTTGAAGATGTCAGCTTAGACCTGCACACAGAGTCTAGTACAGTATGGTCCCATGGAAATTCGTCAACACATTAATCGTGGACACCCTTTGGTTGCTGGGATCCAGGTGTTTGTTTTTTTTTTTTTTTTTTATGTTTCCTTTTACTTTTCTGTGTTTTCCTAATTCTCTCAGTGGATATGCCTTACAATAATAATAAAGTCATCAGTAAATAATATTTTTTAATAAAAAAATGTGATTATCACTTTGAAGAGGCATTCTTACATCAGTTTATTTTGTTAAAGGGCCTAACAAATCAGGTTTTGGGACACGGCCTGAAGCCAGACCCTGAGGAGGGAGTGGGGACAGTGAGCAGGGATTATCAAGGGGGTGTGACAGCATCGTGGGCACCTCCCCAGGGCAAGTTGGCCTTCCTAGGGCTTGGCTTGTGTAAAGGAAGCCTAGGGCAGGCGGAACACTAAAGGCCGAGGTCACCTGCCCCAGGAACTCTCTCTCTGCCACTGTACGGACCACATATCCCATGTTTACTCCTTATTCACATGGCCTCTGCTGTGTGAGTCTCCCCTGGTCTTCCTGCAGCTCCCTGCTCTGGCTGGACACTGCCCTCTCCTTTAAGTTCTGCCCATCAGTTGCTAAGGGCCTACCCATAAGGGCCCAAACAGGGCAGTTCCAGAAGGGCATTTAGAGACAATGCCGAGCATTTATGGCAGGCCCTGGCACTCTCCCAACCCCTCCCAGACCCCTAGGTCTCAGAGCCCAAGCTCCAGGAGTTTCTGAATACCCTCAAGCTCCTAGTCTGAATCCTCACAGCAACTGGAGAATGGGCAGGAACTCACAGTGCCCACATCTCAGGGGGAATTGTAGAATAAGATGAGATGGAAAAATGCACACCCAGTACTTGGCAAAGAGAACACACTCAGAGCCTGTGGGTTCACATCTCCTCTGGGCCTGTGAGGGAAGGTGATGGCTGTTCTAGAAGGGGCCCGATGGGTCTCTGAGTCCTGAAGATTGTACCGACCCAGGCGGGCTGGCCCAGGCTGTTCTTTGAGCTTGCCCAGCCTTAGGCAGGCCTAGCATCAACAACAGGAACATCAGCTTTCTCCAAGGAGGCTTCTTGGGCAGCCCGCTCCCTCAGGGGCCACCCTTGGCACCATTTCCAGGGGTTCTGGGAGTGGCTGTGACATCTGCCCTTGGATTCTGCTCCAGGTAAGGAAGGCCTGGAATCCAAAGGGACAGGTCACACACACCATGGCAGCCACCATTCTACCTTCTATTGCTATGACTGTGACTACTCTAGGTATCTCACATAAGTGAAATCATTTAGTATTTATTTGTCCTTTGGCGATTGGCTTCTTTCACTTAACATAGTGTCCTTGAGGTTCACCCATGTTGTAGCATGTATCAGAATTTCCTTCTTTTTTGAGGCTGAATAATATTCCATTGTATGTATAGACCACATTTTGTTTATTCATTCATCCATCAGTGGACACTTGGGTTGCTTCCACATTTTGGCTATTGTGAATAATGCTGCTAGGAACATGAGTGTGCAAATATCTCTCTGCCCCTGCATTCAATTCTGTTGGGTATATACTCAGATATTGGATTGATGGATCATATGGTAGTCCCATTTTTAAGTTTTTGAGGAAACTTCGTGCGGTTTTCCAGAGGCTGCATCATCTTAGATTACCACCAATGGTGCACAAGGGTTCCAATTTCTCCACATCCCTGTTATTTTTTATATTTTTTTGATAGTTGCCATCCTAGTGGGTGTGAGGAGGTATGTAAACCTCTTCCCATTATTTACTTAGTCTCACCCTAGTCTGGGCATCATGTGGGTTCTGAGAAACCATGAAGTGTTACGCTCGGCCTTCCAGGACTTTACACTCTTAAGTATCCAAAAGACACTCATTCCTAGTGAATTTCAACATTCTGCCAACTGTGATTGTCTTGGCCAGGGTGACATGTCCACCTCTGCCCCAATTAGCACTAAGAGGGTCTTGGGGGTGCAGTGTCCTTCTGGAAGGAGGACAGAAGAGGGAACCTCAGTGGTGTCCTGGGATATCTACCCAGCCAAGGATAGATATCTTTGGCAAACATTTTCTGTAACAAGCCAGACAGTAACTATTTTAGGCTTCGCCAACTATAGGGGCCTCTGTCATAACCACTATATAAATCAATGAGGTAGCTATATACCAATAAAACTTTATAGGCACTAAATTTGAGTTTCATATAGTCGTCGCATTGTGCAATATTATTCTTATTTTGAGTTGTTTCCAACCATTTAAAAATGTAAAAACCATTCTTAGCTTACGGATCTGGCTCGCTGGCCAGGTTTACCAAATCCAGTTCTGGGATTGACAGCAATGGCATCGTGAGAGCACAGGGTTCCACTGGGCTCACAGGGCAGGATGTTGACTGAGCTCCCTTTAACCTGATAGCCACCCACTGCGACCCGGCCCCATGATGGAATGTGGTTTCAACAACGAGCCATGCCAGTGTTCGCTCTCGGTGCCCGTTAGCACTGCTCCCAGATCCACGCCCTGCTCCATGGTCCCTGTCCATGGCAGCCAAGAATCCATGAAGGAGAAAGTTTGGTGCTAAAGATAGGGGATAAGATAGCATGGAGTCCAGGGCAAATGGTGCTAGATTGCTCGCTTCACTATTTCCCAAACACCTCTAGAGACCTATCTCAGCTTTGGCCTGGAAGGAGTTTCATGGTCATCCTGGTAGCCCTGAGAGGACTAGCCTGTGGTCTCCAATCCCAGAGGCAGGCAGGCAGGAGGAGAGAGGAGGTCACCTCCTTCCCAGGGCAAGCCAATTTCACAAGGCCAGCAGGGTGCAGACCCCACAGGCCAGAGCGCAGTGCCCCGGGACTTGAGATTTAATTTCAGCTCCTCCCTGTCATACCATGTGACCTTGGGCCAGCCACTTATGCTGTCTGCACTTCTGTTTCTTGATCTGTGGAATAAAAATAATACCCCATAGAGTTGTGATGGGTTATTAGGGTTAAAATATGTCAAGGGTTTAGAAGAGTTCTTGGTACCTCATGAGCACTCAGCCAGCAGTAGCTGTTATTTTTATTATCTCATTTAATCCACACAATCCTATGAGGTAATTACTAGTATTAGCCCCATCATATAATGAGGGAACTCAGGCACAGAGAGGTTAAGTAACCAGCCCTAGGGTACACAGATAGGATAGGGTGGAGCTGGAGTTTGGAAAGCCAAGCCATAGTCTACCCGCAGGGCCAAGCTCAACCATTGGTCTATGTGGATTCTTGGGAAACCACAAGAGCAGACAGCCCTGGGCCCAGGGTGGATCCCGCTGCAAGGTGCCCTGGTGCCATCCAGCCATGACAAGCTTCCACCAGAAACCTTTCCCTCTGTGCTCCCATAGCCCTACCTCTAGCCTTGGCAGCTGTGCGCATGCTCACATACATCACAGTACCAGGTCAGGATCACATCCTGGGGGTTAATTGGGGCCCTGCTTAGGAGGGGCCCCGTAGTCTTCTGCAGGGATGCTACATTGAGCCTCATTAACTGTGGAGCCTCGGGCAATTCACAGTCCCTCTTTGCACCTCAATTCTCCCTCTACAGAAGGAGAATTTGAATGGCCTTCTCTACAGTTCTAAGATCTAACCAGCCTCTGACACATCTTCCGCTTTCAACAACAGATTCCCCACCTCCACCCCCAAAATACTCTACTTTGAAGGACCTGCCTTCCCACGACTCAAAGAAGGAAGAACTGGAGCTTTCATTGTTAACCTTTACCCAGAAGTGCCCCCGTGGTGGGGAGACCGCCAGCTTTCCAACACCACACCAGCACACCTCTGACTGGCCATGCCAGCCATATCTTCCACCCACTCCAGATGAGCAGCAGGTGAGGGCACATCTTGGCCTGGACCTCAGAAGAGGCGAAACACCGTGTAAAGCCAGCATTCTGACCTACTACCATGGCTAATGCCACAGCACCCTCGGGCACCAAGAGACAAAATAATCCTCTAAGTAGAAGACAGTGGGCATACCTGGGTCTCTGCCTGAGAGCTGAAGCTTACAAGAAGCTGGCTCAGAACAACCTGCCCCTCCAGATGCCATCCCCAACCTCCAGCGGCTCTGCCTCTCTCATGGGAACAACTGCTGGCCACAGCAGGGACCCATGCAGGTAACTGTCCTCAAAGTGACAAGGATGCTAGCTCCTGTGTGGAGAACCAACTTTGTGCCTAGCACATAACAAGCACTATGAAATAAAGTGAAATAAATGAATTAATTACTAGAGAAATGAACGAATGAGTGAATGAACCATCAAGTCTAATCCGATTTCAAATGAGATAAATATAGGCTACAGTGCAAAAAACTTCCTTGAGATCACAAAATGATTGAGCGGCAGGGCTTGGATAAGGGATTCAACCAGCAAGTATTTACTGAGCACCTACTGTGTGCCAGGTATCATTCCCAGAACTGGAGACACAGCAGTGTACAAGCAGACAGGGCCCTTGCCCCCGTGGAGCTTACAGTCTGCCTCCTGAGTCCCACTCCCTGATTCCTAGTCCAGGGTACTTTTTTGCACTGAAATAGCGAAGAGGTTTGCTGCCATGGGCCTTGCTAGGACCCTCCAAGGCAAACGACGAGCTGCACTGGATCGCGGGCTGGCCCGTGGGCTTGTGTATTTTCCACTCCTTCCCCGGCTCAGTTGGAGCATTCGCTGAAATAATTGACACTCATTAATGTGCCAGTCATCCCCAGGGGAGTGGGGCCCAGCATTAACCAATTCATCTCTCAGTGATTGATTCATTAAAGCTGAGCTTTTATGAGACACCCTCAGGTGGCAAACCACACCTGAAGTCGAAGGCAGGAAGGGATACCTTCCTCTCAGTGCAGCGAGTCCTGGAGAGGATCTGGGAAGCCAGCACCAGCCCTTTATTACAGCCAGGGCACTGAGTGCAACCCAGTCGGGTTAACATTGCTTTGGCCTGCGGCAACAGCAGCCACTTATATATGAGGCTTCGCTTCACCATGAAGCCTGAACACTCGGAGCAAATTACAGGCTTTTGAAAATGCTATTGCATGAATCACCTGTGGGGCATGAAGTGCTCTTAAAAGGGAGAAAAAAATAACACAGGCGTGGTCAGGAGTACCAACCCAGCCAGGAGCACTAGTTTCTGCTCTTAGTCTGGGCTGGGCCTCAGCCTGGGTCCTTCTGGTCCCCTTGGTCTCAGTTGCTCCAGCAGGGAAATGGGTGGGTGGGGTCAGACTTCTGAGACTGATGTTTCTTCACTCATTTAACAATGGGTATTCAGCACTAATTCTGTCCCAGCGTCAGAACAGTGGACCCCGCTCTCCTAAAGGCCAGGCTTGCAGCCTCTAGGGGCCAAGCGTGCAGGTGAGACTGGGAGAGGAGATCCATGAGCCTTGAGTCAGGGCTCCGAATCCAGGGCTCTGAGGGGGAGTCACAGCTATCTAGTAAAGAGGGGAGAAGGAGTGTTCCTCGTAAGGATGGGCATTTGGGAGGCACAGAGGTGAAGGTGGTGAACTGTAGATGGGAACTGTAGCTTGAGCAGTGAGGGCAGGAGGAGGTGAGCCATGAGCCCGGGGCCCTGGTGGGCCCTTAGCCATAGACTTCTTCCTGAGGCCATGGAGCCCTGGAAGGATTTTATACACGGGAGTGGCAGGGTCCTCCAAGTTTTGCTTAAAGCATTACCCAGGAGGGGTGAGAGAATGTCATGGGCAAGTTTTGGAAAAAGTTCCTCTGTGATCCTCCGACTGGAGTGCTGGCCCGTGGCTGCCACCATCAAATAGGTGAAGGGGACAGCCTTCAGCCCTCTGGCAGGGCCTAAGCAGCACTATCTCCAGCCATCCACCCAATGCGGGACTTACAAACCAGAGCTGACACATCACACCTTCCAGGAGTAAAGCACCCAAATGCATTTGTGCTGTTTGGGTTGAGAGGGTCACCGAACACCTTCTTGGGAAGGACAAGGCCTCAAAGGAGCCTGGGTGATCCTCTGAGCCTCTCCCACAGCCAGGAATTTAGGAAGCTGTCCCAGAACTAGTATGGAGAACTCATCTGCCGTAGGAGCTCAGTGGCCCTGGGAATGACAGGCAGCGCCCTGGGAGCCCCATGTGTGAATAGGGATAATAGCAGTGACTTACCTCCCTTACAGGGTTCCTGTGAGGAGTGAGATAATGCCCTAAACCCCAGCATAGAGCCTAACAACCCTCGGATTGTCCTCTGAGGCCTGGGGCTGTACCCCCACTGAGTAAATGAGAGTGTTCCCCATTGGCCTACAAACCAGGCTGTGGGCTCAAGAAGGCCAGAGTTCTGTCCAAAAGTCCTGGAGCTCTGGGGTGGGGGCGGAGTTGTGGATGAGATTCACACGCAGGTATGCACAAATACGTGCTAGAGTTTTCCCAGGGCCATGAAAGGTCTTGGTCTCCTCCTTTCCCCACCTGGGGACTCTAGGGTCTGATCCAAAGGCCCTGAAGTAATGAAGAGGGGAGTGAGCACAGCAAACCCAGCCCCCACACCTCTCATTCCAGACAAGGGCTCGAACTAGCACTCAGGAACCACAGCTTCTCACCTGCATCCCTGGGACTGGACAGACACAGATCTGATAGTGTCTGTGGGGGAAAGGCACAAGGAGTAGAAATCAGCTGGAAGGGCTAGTGGAAAAGGTGAGAAGGCAGAAAGGAGCCTGCCTGGAGCAGGAGGAATGTCCACTAGCAGCCAGGAATGTCCACTGCAAAAAGCCACATGAGCTGACCAGGTCCACCCTCCCTCCAGCACCTCCCATTTGCTTCTGCATCCCACCACCAGGATCTAGTGAACGTACCCACCTCCTCAGAAGACTGAAGACCTGTGCTGTCCCTACCCTGAAGCCCCTTCCTTACAGGATGGAGAGGGCATTAGAAGCTCCCTGTCATTGGGCTGGGAGCGGGTGGTGAAAACTCCTTCTGCAGTTCTCTCTCTCTGTCCCCGTTTCTTCCCTGCCCCTCCCCGCTCTGTCTCCATGAGGGGTCTAAGAATCCATCCTTAAAATCCCACTTGCAAACACAGTCATTGTGCATTTTCTCAGCACCTCAGTGACTCCTTGCCCCCATCAGATTCTTCGGGAGTCTGCAGTGACCTCAGATAGGTCCCATTCCTACTTATGAAGTGGCCATTCTTACCAGGTGTGACCTGCAGGGAGTATGCACCCTGAAGATGGACCCTCAGGCACCCCCTATGGGGACAGGATGGGGGGTAGGAGGCAGGCTGGGGAACAACTAAGGGACTTCTGAAGGGCCTCTCTGAGAGGCACTCAGCAACAGCCCCTCAGCAGCCTCCAGGTCCCCTCTAGCTTACCACAACTCTCCCTCCTACTTTCTCCTCCATTGTTCCCAGTCCCCTGGGGCTCAAGGCCCCAAGATTCTCTTGAGAACTTTGAAAGGAATGGAGGCAGAAACTGGAAGGCCACAGGCATGACTCCTCCCCTCAAATAGCTATGAGGCCTCCAGCAAGGTTCTACTTCCTTGAGCCTCAACTTCCTCATCAGTAAAATGGGCACACCTCACCTGCCTAGAGGGGAGGTTGTAAAGATTAACCACATGGCGCTGTGAAACATTCAATCTGATGGCAGTAAGTTCTCAACAAATGTTAGCTAACAGCGGCATCATCACAGCTTCTGAATAGTCACTGAATAAACAACTGAGAACAGAAGAGGGGTTCTAGAGCAGGCCACTCAGAGGCGGGGAGGCACCCCTGCCTAGACACCCAGCACCATTCCTAACACAGAGGAACATGCTGGAAAACAGCAACAGCAAAACCACATAGAAATTGGCACCGTTCGAAGCATCTCAGTGCTCACAACAACCCCCTGAGCCTCTGGGCCACTTTATAGATGAGGACACCGAGAGGTTAGGCCAGGCTGCGATCGCAGAACCAAGCAGGCCGGCCCTGAGCCTGTGCTTCCAGTGCCTGGGCTCAATGAGATTGCCCAGGCTGCCTCCTCCACCACTACAGGACCCAAAGGCAAGGCCTCTGGCTTCCTGCCCCCACCCTGCTTTGCTCAACCCATAGTCCGTTTTCCCAGAATTGGACCCAGCAGCTATCTCACCCACCAGGCCACAGAGGGAGTGGGGATGGTGCATGGATAGCTGTCTCCATAGCCAGAGAGAAGAACAGCTCAATGTACAGATGCCATTGATATGCCAGGCTCAAATCATGGGTGGAAGGGAGGGGGCAGTCCCCTCCCAACTAAAAGCCAGGAAGACCTTGAGCCCCAGCCTCCCCTCTCTTCCAGGGAGGCCCAGAACGGCCAGGTTGACCCTTACCCCTCCTCCTAAGCAGCCTGGTGACTTTGGAAACAACTCCTGGGGGCAAATCCCCGCTTTGCTACTTATGAGCTGTGCCATCTTCAGTGCTTGGCTTTCTCAGCCTTCATTTTCTCACCTGTTAAATGAGGATCATGATACTCCTTCCCCCTCTAACCCCAAGCTGTTTTGAGGACTAAACTGAGATGATACATGATCTTCCAGAACATGAAAATGTTTGTTAAGACTGAATGACTGACCAGATGCTACCGTTCCACTTTTAAAGTGCTCTGGCCTTGGGGCTGCAGGGGCACCGTGGCGACCCCTGGCATTGAGTGGCTAGGGTAGGGCAGTAAGAGCTGTGAAACCACACTGAGAGCAACCACACAGGCCTCAGAGATGGTGCCTGCGCCCGCCCCTAGCCCAGCACCCCAGCACCTGCCCAGCTTGAGGGCAATCATAGACTCTAACTATAGGAGCTTTGCCAGCAACAACCCAGATTTAAAAATATGACTACCCCAATCACGAAGTCCCTAAACAGCCAGGTGCATCACCTCTTGATGAGGAAAAAGATGAAAATGGCAAGCAGTACACACAACCAATCATGCAGACACACCCCACAATTACACGGTCTCGAACCCCACATGGTCTCACACTCACCCACACATACACTCACCCACACAACCTCAGAGACAGCCAACCACACATCCCAAACTCATAGCCAATCACACAGCCACAGTCAGTTTCGCATGCCCCATGGCTCAGCATACAGTTATACCTAGTCACAAAACAGCAAATCACTCAACCTCACCCACAATTCCCCCTCCGCTCCCACACACAGCCATCCCCGCCACCTCACAGCCAAGCACACCCAGAGCCTGCCACACCCACCCCCCTCACGCTCCATACCTTACATATAGCAGGCCTAGCTTCTTTTGCAAAGCTCACAGGTAATTTGTCATTTTCTCAAAACATCCCATTGAAAGCCTAGTAACTGGGCTGGGGTTGCTCCCAGGGCCTCTGCCCACACGAAGGGTGTTTTGTTTCTGCTTCTTTGCCTGCAAAGGCGCACTTTTCTTTAGCCCAGAGCAGTGTCCGTGGCTTGGCAGCAGCCTGTGGACACCCCTCCCCCTCACCTCCTATGCCTGCCCCTGAAGGAGGTCTAGGCAGCTGCAGTGCTGTGTGAGGCAAGATGGCCTGCCAGGCCCCTTGGGGATCCCCAGCAAGAGTTCCCACAGGGCCTTGCAGGGGGCATATGCTGGACCAGCCTGAGTTCTAGGTGGATCAGAGGCCCAGCCACATGCAAGAGCTGTCGGAGTTCGTCCCCCAGGCCCTTGCCCTCAGTCTGCCTGTCTGGGAAATAAGGGAAAAGAGAGGGGAGGTACATGGTCTCCCCTAACCCCAGCACTCTTCCCCCAGCCAAACTTGTCCCCACTGAGTCACTGAGGACCCAGGGCATGTCTGAAGGTCAGCCAAGGATGAATCTGGCACGGTGGGATCTCATGAATCACAGCAGGTGGGTAATGGAGACATTTGAGGCAGGTGGGGGGCACAGTCTCTGTCTTTGGCAGGCCCTGCCTGACCTACTGGTCCAATGAAGGTTAATGGCCTGGTGGCCTGAAGATGGTTGAAAGGGACAGAGGGAAGGAGGGGAGATGGTCCCTAAAGCAGAACAGGAGGGCTCCGGGTCAGAGGTAGTGGACTTGAGAGGCAGTGGGAGGCTTGTTCCCTAGGCCGCAGGGAGGCTCCAGGAGCATCTCCAGGGAGAGGTGGGGCCCTCAAGCCAGGCCCACTGGGAAAATAAGGAGAAAGAATGGAAAAGAGCAATCAGAAGGAAAGAACTGAGGATTGAGTGAGAAAGAAGGCACAGGGAAGGCAATGACCACAGAAGCACAGAAAGCTCATGACCTTACTGGAGGAGAACACCCAGCCCTGGGACAGGGAATGCATGCCTGTCCTCACTGCATCTTTCAGGAATAGTAATTGTCATCCACCAGGCCCCACAGGGACACATGCCAGCATAGGGCGGCAGAGGGCCAAGCAGGGACCACATCTGCCGGCCCACTGGCCTTGTGACCTCAGAATCCCAGGCCCTTCCTGGGGCTGAGGCGGGACCCATGGGCCATCCTGTAAAGCTCAGCCCAGGAGGGCCCTCAGAGGTGCTTAATAGCCAAACAGCAGATGCACCCCTGGTGACTCTTGCACTGCCCCTTCCGGAGGCTGCCTGCAAAAATTCCTGGGCCGGGGCAGGGCAGGGCAGGGGCTGGGCTGCGGACCTGGAGCAACCAGCAGCTGGGCCTAGCCCATCACAGAGTAGAGGGACAGCTGGATCTTGACTTGCACTCCAAAATGCCCAGGCCAGGCCTCTCTAAACGAAATTTTCTTCTTTCACCCATTAATTTTTATATTGTCTCAAGACTTTGCAGATTGATAAATCCACACCTCAGGATGAAACCCGGGCAGAGCAGTTAACTGAGTAGGCAAATGGGAAAAAACAAGAGGCCAGAGCCTGCCTCCTGCCACCAGCTGGCTGTGTGAACTAAGATATGCCCTTCCAGCTGCCCACTGCCTCCCTCAATTTCCCCATTTTTACCTTAATGAGGTTAGATAATCCCAGGGGTCCAACTGCTCAAATGTCCTGAGATTTTCTGGGAAGACTACATGTGATCCTAAAACCAAGCAGCCCCACCAGCCCTGCAGGGCCTCTGATGAAGGCAAGGCCTTAGTGCTGCCATCCTCCCAGGGACACGGGGAGACCAACCGTGACACCTGGTCTCAAATGCCCAGAGTGCCTATCCTGACTGTGTGACCTCAGGCAAGCTCTGAACCTTTCTGAGCCTCAGATTCCAAACTCTGAAAAATGAAGATGAAACCATTTCCCAGAAAAGCACGATACAAGGCTGCATGATAACAATGCATCATGGGTATCTCAAGTCGTACCTGCAGTTGCGGTTGCACAGTCTTTACTGCCAACCTCCCCCCCACCACCAGCTACCACCAGTTACAACCCCCACAGGAAAGAACAATTGGCATACTCTGGCCTTGTTTATCCTTCTACCTCAAGGTATTAGCCAGTCATCTCTACAGGTAAATGGAGGTAGGCATGGAGGTCAGATGGGCTGCAGCCTCCCAGGTCTTACATTTCCTTCCAGGGATAGGGGCTTAACTGGTACTTTCGAATGGTAATAGATGCAGCCATAGTGAAACATAATTAGTCTTGAGACTAGAAGGGTAAACAAATGTGTAATTCATGAATTTGCTAATTGTCCTTCATTTTGATCTTCTGCCATTTTTCCTAGACTCTCTGACTGACATCATGCTGGTAGCGAGGACTCAGAGAGTGCCGGGAGCGGGCCACGGAGGCAACTGGCATGAAAGCTGGCTACCTGGACTCACCTTCCTCCCAGCCGCCATCTCCAGCCCAGACCCCACCCGCCAGACATCACACAAGGCAGAAAGCCGGTGGCACTCAATCTTTTATTTTCTTAAACTGTACACAAATGTAAAATACTTTAACAGCAAGTCTATGGGAAAATTGTTTGGTTTTAAATTATTATGAAACAGAACCTAAGGGGAGCTTTATTAAATAAACATAAAGATGGAGATTTAAGGATACACACCTGCATTCTACCATAATCATTTTTACTCTACCTTCTGGGTGTGTGAGGATAGAAAAGACACGTCAAACTGAATAAACAAAATCCATTTATACCCTGAAACGTTGGCAGGCCACTCAAGGGATTGTTCAGAACATCTACCTCATATAAGATGGCCCCACCATCTAATAAAAATTAAAACTGATCTGTTGGCCTCTTTGGTTCCAAAATTATGTATAATACATTTAACTGTATTTTTTTTTTTTGCTGCTATAAAAATAACTTCTTTTTTCAAATGGCAGTTTCTGACTAATCATGCAACTAAATCAGTGCAAACATTAAAAGCAATCATTCGCTTAAAAAAGAAGCAAAGGATTTCATTTCAAGTATAAAAAATATAAAAAGAGTCGTACGAGTCCAGTTTTGTCTAGTATGGGTCAACCCTTTAAATTGCATAGTTCACGCGGCACTTGGACATTTAGGGGTGAGCGAGTTCAGTGCTCTGCCAAGGGCCACTTCTGGACACACGCAGATGAGCAAGTGCTATATCATGTGCATTCAGGCAGGTCTGCAAGTGCTAAGAGGGGCTGGCAGGCAGGTGAGCTGGCGGGGGCCATGTCCATGGCCAGCTCTGGTGGCTGGGGCCTACACTGGCAACTTCTGCAAAGCAACTGAAAGCCTTTCCCATCTCTCCAAGACCGGCTAAACTGCTCCCTTCCCTCACCCCCTGCTGAGGAGGCAACCCCCACACCCAGCATTTCCAGAATGCCTCCACCTCACCATTTCCTTCTCTGGTCTAATCCCCTTGCTTAAGGGTCATTTCCAACCCTCCCCAAACAGTCCTAAAGGAATATCCCCAGTGCGGGGCAGAGATTGCAACTTTTTTCCCCATTTAGAACAATTCAGATTTTAACTTAAAAGATCATACCTGGTAGAAAAGTCCTTCTTCAATTATACAACTGGAATGAATGATCTGTCAACTGCTAGTGATCAGTTAAAGCATCAAATTAAGATCCTTCTCCTCTCCCTCCCTCCCCACCCCCAAAACAAACACACATATAAATCACGCCAGGGACCCAAACTACAAAGAGTCACGGTCACTGCCATTGCTCCATGGTCTCTGGTCTTCAGCAGGTTGTGTCCTTTCTGGGCCTCCTTCCCTCTACTGGAAGGAAAAAGACAAGCTCCCCTGGTCCTGCTGCATGAAGGATCCAGGCAGGGAAGGAAGCAGATGCGTTTGAGCCAGGAGATGCTAAGGCACAGCGGGCCTTGCACAAGCAAAGGGGGCCACACAGCCCTCTGCCTGCCTGCACACTCCCCACCCCCCAAATCTGCTTTCTTCTTGGTGGCTCCCCTGCTCACTTGAGCTCTCCTCTCCTCTGTGTGCGTGTGTGTCTCTGTCTTTGTGCTTTTATGTGTGCTCGGAAGGCGCGATTCAGAGTGGCCGGGCCAGCTGGTAGGAATGGTGGCTGCTCACCCCATTCTCTCCAACTGACAGGCATTTGTAGCTAAGCTGCCATTTGTCACCGCATCCATTTGCTGGTATCCTGGAGGCTGCTGTGTGGGTGGCAGGATGCGTCTGGCTGTGCGTGTCTACGTGTGCATTTTAAAGTATTTCATGTCAGTTGAGGGTTCTTGCTCTGCTTTTGACTGATTGCTGGATGAAGTAGTAGAAAAATATTTCGGGCCTCACCCTGGCACCTTCTAGGCAGCCCAACTTAACAGCCATACTCAGCCCGCCACGCACCCCCTTCCCACAGGGGCTGCAAGAAGCCCATCCGAGACTGTCCTGGCGCCCCACTTCCACAGCCTTGCTGCATCAGGCACAGCCACACTCTTCCACAATCATGTTGGGCACGTCCCGCTTGACAATGTTGTACTCGTCGTCAAAGTAGAGCATGGACATGGTGCTCAGCTTCGTGGGGATGCAGCAGGAGTTCACCGTGCCAGGATTCAGGCCCCGCATGCGGTACTGGTTCACCACGGCCGTGTGGAAGGAGGAGGCTGAGCCGGGGACCCCCGCCAGGTAGGCCGGGCAGCTGCCCTCACAGTAGTTCCCATAGTAGCCGGTGGGTGCAATGATCCAGTCGTTCCAGCCGATGAGGCGGAAGTCGATGAAGAACTGTTGCCTGCAACAGAGGTTGGTCCGGCCATCACACTCCAGGCCTCTCTTGCGAATACGGTGCCTGCTGTCACCTAGCCGTGCCTGCACAACCACAAAAGGCCTGTGCGACTCTTCGCCGGGGTCCACGAACACAGGCACCACAGCCAGTTCCTGGCAGCCGTCGCACTGCACATCCAGGTTGAGCCGCCGCTCGCCCCGCTCAAACAAGGCCTGAATGGCCTCAGTGAGCGGGAAGGTGTGCCAGCCGCTGCGCTTGAGGTCCACCTTCTTCTCAACCACATTCCACCTGTCTCCGTGGCCCTGCTCCTGGTAGTACACCTTGACCCGCACCTTCCGCCGACTGCCCTTCTCCAGGACATAGGGCAGCAGCTTCAGGTAAAGCCACAGGCTGGCCTGTACCACAAACAGGTTCTGGTTGCCTTCATTGGAGATGAAAAAGTACAGGCGGACTCGGGAGGAGGCGAGGCCATCTGCAGAGAAACGGGAGAGCAGGCCAAGTTAATTCAAGGAGAACACGAGGCAATGGGGGAAATACACTCTCTGCTGCATGATGCTGGAATGCTAACTCGCTGTGCAGCTGGAAGACGTTATTGTCCAGAAATACCATTCTTGGGGCCAGGGCCTCTGACTGTAACCTGGGAGAGGCAGAGAAAATTGTTTCCCATTGAGAAACATGGACCAGGTCGGAGCTGGAGGATCCAGGTCTATAAAATCCTGCCTCACCTCTCCCAGGCCAGGGTTCCCTGGAGACAGGCTGTCAGGCCTCAAAGCTCCACAGAGGAACTTGTCAGGAGGCCAAGATCTTAACAAGTTGTTATGGGTATCTGTGAAATCTGAAAAACAGAACCAGGATCACACCGAAGATTTTGGGGTGGGTTGTTTCAGTAGAATGTGTTAGGGTTTGTTGTTGTTGTTGTTGTTGTTGTTGTTGTTTTTGGTTAACTTAGGGCATTGCAAAATCCAGCCGAGCCACCTACAGCCTCTTTCCAGTGTTTACCTAAGCATGATCTGATCCAACCCCCAGTGGAACCTCCACTGCAAACAAGTGAGCCCTGCTCAAATTTCTGACACAGGAAAGTGTGCTTTGCAGACTGCAAAGTGCAGCCCTCATTTCCAAGTAGTTAGTTCCAAAGGACAGGACATTCAGCCTTAAAACTTGAGGTCCACTCCTTTGATGAGACCTGGGCTCCCCGTTAATGGCACGTTCAAAATCTCCAAGGAAAGGGGGAACTGGCTTGTTAGTATTCTCAATAATTCGGCTCAACAAGAAGAGAGGCCGTGCCAACAGAGATGATTCCTCTCTCATCCTACATTTCAGCAACAATTCTCTCTGACCAATCTCTACTTTTTTTCTTTTTCTTTTTTTCCTTTTCCAGGAAGAACAAACAAGGCAACTGTGTGGCCTGGCTGGTTTTATCAAACCTCCTACCAATGCCCCCTCCATCCCCCTCCTCAGGCCTCGCCTGGCTCCTCTAATAACACTGACATCTGACTTTGAAATGGGGAAAAGTGTGCAGCCTTAAAAGCTGGTCTTGGACGAGCTGCCTGTGACCTGAATCTGTTATTTATAAGTCAAAGAGCTGGCTCCGCGAAACGGACCAGAAATATAACAGCCCCCGCTGTCATTTTGTGCCACCGGGACCAAAAGGCCTCCTCGACCTTCCAGAATCACATTTCTACGCTGGGCCCCAAAGCACCTTTTAATCCAAGCTCTCTAATTGCATGTCGAGCTTCCCCTGACTGGGTCGGACAGCTAAAACAGCAATGCGTTTCTTTCTAAGCGCAGACCAAGCCCAGATTGTCTCTGCTTTTCTCCGCACTCAGCTATGCAAAACTTTTCATCCCTTTTCATCCCTAGGCAGCACTAGCACAGCTTCCCTGCTGCCTGGGAGGGTGGAGGGCATTTGCAGCCTGGGGACCCAACTGCTCCCCCACCCCAGGCTCCCTGCCCACCCCCACCGTGCCCATACCAGGGCTTCCCCCTCTGCGACCTACTCTACTCGCAGTCCCCTCTGCGCAAATGAGGCTGAGCTCCAGGCACAAAAGCCAGCCTGGCTCATTGAAGTCCTGAAAAGGACAGCGGAGTCGAAAGCACTTGCAGCATTTCAACGCGGGCACATTTTCCTTCTTTTAAAGTTCGAAAAGATTTTTTTTCCCCTCTCTTGATTTTTATATTTAGACAGTAGTAGAAATTTGCAATCCAGGGCAAAGGGAAAATTCCAGAAAGGACTGCTATCCTTTGTTAACTACAAACTCTGTCTCTCTCTGACAAGGGGGTTGCTGCCGCTGCCACGCGAGCCGAAAGGCACGGGGCTGTCCCCGAGCCGCGTCTTTCTCTGCGTTAAATGATGGGACCTGTTGAGAATGCTGCCTTCCGCCCGATTCCGGTGCCCACACAATCGGAACAG
>NW_006442484.1:6393655-6394358 GCF_000325575.1 Pteropus alecto
GCCCCACGGATATCAACAAGCACACACATCTCCATCCACACTGCTAAGCCTACACTCCGATCGTGGGAAACAAAAACATTAAGCAATCACCAAGCAAGTGCCCGCGGAGCAAGGGCCGCACGCATCTGCAGGGAGGGGGACGCGTGCCCAGAGGCGCTGGGGCCGGATTCCGGAGAGCAGGGTGGAGGGCAAAGCTTTCCGCGGCGGGAGTAGGGGGAGCAGAAAGGGGTCTGCTGGCTGGTGGTTAAAAAGACGGCAGCCGAGACGGAGCGCACAGGGCTAGGGGCAAGAGGCCGGGCCGGGAGTCCGGGACCGCGAGCACGCGCTGGCTGCGGCGGCCGGAGCAGGCAAGAGAAAGGGGTTCAGGAGGGAGAGAAGACCACGGCTGGCAGACCGCGGGCCCGACCCACCTGTCTCGGCGAAGCTGATTATCTCGGAGATGCGCTCCTGGCCGTCGGCGCCCGGGCTGGCGTGGCCGTCGAGGTGCGGGATTTCCACGCGGCCGTCCTCGCGCACCTTGCCCGCGTGCAGCTTGCGCAGAGCCGTGACCATGGCGGCCTTGGGCACTGCGTGCGTGATGTTGGGCCGGCCCCGCATCTGCAGGCGGCTCAAGATGTGCCGCTTCACTGCCTCCAGAAAGTCGCCGTCCACCCGGCCCAGCTCCTCTGGCCGCCGGAAGCCGCCGCACGACGTGCAGGTGTCC
>NW_006442484.1:6395277-6395693 GCF_000325575.1 Pteropus alecto
CTCTGCTCCGGCCTCCTCGCTGCTCCCTCCCTCCCTCCGCCTGCCTGCACGGACCGGCAGGGCGCGGGGTGCCGTGCGAGGAAGGCGAGGGGGAGGCAAGGCCCTTCTCGCCCCTGGATCTTCTGCCTGCCGCGGCAGCGGCGATGTGGGCTCGAGCGCTGAAAAGTCTCGCAACGTCCTCGGATGCGGGTGCTCTAGCTCGCTCTCCCAGTGACACACGCCGCAGGGCCGGGAGAGAGCGGGCGGGTGGCGGCCGTGTCCCCGCGCCCCGCCGCAACACAGAGTGCAGACACCGCCGAGAAGGAGTTCTTCTCTTTGCCCTCTCTTCTTTTACTCTCCTCGGTTTTTTCCCAAGGGGGGAAAAAAGCCGCACAATCTCCGTATGTGCGCGCGCGTTGAGATAGGGTTGGCGGGGG
>NW_006442484.1:6395750-6396114 GCF_000325575.1 Pteropus alecto
GTGGGGGTTGGGGGGTAGGCGGAATCTGTTCAGGTCGGTGCTGCCCGCTCCCCACCGCCCGCCACCCCCGCTTCCCTCCGCTTTTTCCTTTCTGCCTGAGCGAGAAGGAGGGGCAAGCCAGCCCTCTCCCCTCTTCCCCACCCCCGCGATGCCCAGCCACTTTTGCCGTCTCGAAACTTTCCCACCACGTGGGCACTCTCGACCCTCGCCCAGCTGAGCGGCGGGCGGCACCGACGGGCTCGGGGCCCGGGATCCTGGCGCTTGTTTCCTCCCCGCGGCCGCGCAGGCCCTGCCCTCGTTCCTGCCACCGCCCTCCGGTACAAGGAGAGGCAACTCTCGCAGCCACGGCCGCCCCCAGCCCTCC
>NW_006442484.1:6396133-6408476 GCF_000325575.1 Pteropus alecto
TGCGGGATCCCGGCCGCCGGCTGGCTCCGCCAGTGGATGTCGCTCCCGGGCTGCAGTGCAGTGCCCTAGCCAAGCGCCCCGGGCCGCCGGCGCACTGAGCGAGGTGGGGGCCCTGCAGGCTGGAGGGGCGGGGGAAGCGGCGGCTTCTGGAAACCTGGCTAGCCGCTGCCTTCGTCGGCTCTGAGACCCGAGGAACTCCTCGATTGTGTGGGGATCCAGCACCACCACCACCCAACCCCCAAATGGCAAACCTTGGCCTCAGACAAACCCGGGCTCCAATCGAGGCTCACCCACTGCCGGCTTTGTAGGATTGACCTTGGGTACAGCCTTCACCCTCTAGTCTCTACCTCCTCAGCTGTAAAGAGGGAACAATAACACTATCCCACAAGCTGTTTGGGAGCCCCAAAGGAGGAAATGGGGCCAAGCTCCTCGAAGAACCCAATCAACTCTAATTCCAAGGCTGCCGTTCTTGCGCCGCCAGACAAGAGGCTCTGTCAATGGAAACCGATCTTCCAGCCCCGTCCAGACCCCCAGGTGCAATACATTCCTTCTGTCCCTCCTTACGCCCCCACCTGGGTGTGGAGCAACACAACAATGCTCACAGGGCGCCGCAGCCTGGCCGGGAACAGGGCCCTGCCCGCTCCCCTCCCTCGTCAGGACCCCTCCACCCACCCACCCACCTTGGCCGCTCCCCGTAACAGGTGGGACTTTGAGGCGGTAGCGGAGTGGGAGGCCATCCAGGCTTTCCTATGATATTGGGGGTCCTAGGACAACCGAGGTGGAGCGTAGCCTCCCTAAGTCCCCACCTCCCAACCCCCACTGCGAGCTTCTCAGGCCAGCCTCGCTGCTGTGGAGCTCAGCCGGAACCACAGCCCCAACCGAGGCCCGCAAATCTGGAGACCGAGCGCCCCCTCCCTCCCAATCAGAGGAACCGACCCCAAGGTGCCCAAGCGACCCCAAGATGCCCTACCGATCCCACAGGGACAAAACGGGGCTGGTCTGGGTTTACCAACCCAAAGGCTGAATGAAGCAAGGGCTCAGGAGGGTACCGGGGATGGCAGCCCTTCTGCCTCCTTAATGCTTTCTCTAGAGCCCAGTTCTCTGCTACTCCCAAACACATAGCACTCTGTGCTCTTGGGTTTCCACCCCTTGCCCTGTCCCCAGAGCCTGTGATCCCTGGGCAGGAAGTAGGTGCTTCTGTCCAGGCCAGCACCTGCCCAATGGCCCTGAGCCAGGCTGGACCCACCTCTGTGGTTTTGCTTGCCTCTTCCACCAGGCACACACGCTCTGGTCCTTTGCCTCTCCATCACCCTAGCTAGCCATCAGCCACTTGACAAATTCTCAGTCTTCAAGACTCAGCCCAATCTCTCCTCCATGGTGAAACCTGCCATAGCCTTCTTGTGCCCTGAATAGTTATTTGCCAGATTAGGCCCCTCAGCCGAGGGCCTGGCTGTTATCTCCTCACCTGCCTGTCTCCTATGTGGGGCCTCAGGCTCCTGGAGGACAGCGACCAGGCCTCTTGGGCCCCACCAGAACTGGCAGATGATCTGGGGAGCTATTGAACAGAATACGTAGCGTGTTGATTGAATGAATAAGAGAAGTCATTAAACCAGTGAAAGATTTACCTCCCCTCCTCCCACTCCCCAGCACAGGCCCTCAAGTGGCATTCTTTGCTTGCCTAGTTACAACACTTCCTACTATGAGTCCCACCTGGGCTAGACAGGGCTGCAGAAGGGAGAAGGGCTCCTCGCCTTTGGGAGCATCCTGCCCCATTGATCTGGCGTTGGGGAGAGGCAAAAGCCACTGCGTCCATGCTGGTAGGAGGAGGGAAGAGGAGGTTGAGAGGAGGGTCCACATTTTGCTCCCCTGATGGAGGAGCTGTCAGCCCCGCTGCCGGTCATCTGCTGGGAGGGAACTGGGTCAAGCGGTAGTCAGAAACCATCTGCTCGAGAAGCTGAGATTATCCCGCCCTCTGCTGATCCCCCAGCCCACGGGAGCCAAGGGTGTAAATTGAGTTCTTCCAGATCACCTTGTGCTTTGGTGGGGGGAGCCCTCATCCCCTACTGAGGGCCAAGGACATGTTCCTGTTGCTTCAAAGCCTCATTTAGCACTGGGCTCAGTTCTTGTACTGGTGACCTCAACCTTCAATCTCAGCCAAGGATGTGACTGCGCCTGTCAGTTTTGAATACAGTAATGCACGTCAGTGCTGTAGCCAACGCCCTGCATACCGGCTGCAGGGCCAGGCAGCCCTCCCCCACCACCACCATCACCACAACTGCTGGCTCCCTGCCACCATCAAGGAACATGGGCCCAATGGGGAAGGCAGGAAGAAACACGGTGATATTGTGGATATAGACACGCAGACCGTGCAGGAGGCTTCCTGGAGAAGCTCAGAGCATTTGTTCTCACAATAGTTTTTTGTATAACCCATACCTAAGTGTCGATTTGAGGATGATGAAAATGTCCGAAGTGACAAAGCAAACCATAAAAATAAGGCTTAGGACTCATTTGCTAAAAGAATTGAGAACTTGGGTGCAGTTCCTGGTCACATGGCCCCTGCAGAGTGTGAGGTGAAGAGAAGTCTTTCACATCAGTGGGCACTCACGGCCTGTTTGGCAGAATTGGGCTCAGGGACTGGAGCTCACTTTTCCAATACTAGCCGAGAAGCCACTATTGCCAGTCGTCATCGCTCATCATACCTCTCCAGAACAGCTCACTGTCTGAATGGAAGGAGCTGGGGGCTCTCCCTGACAGTGGGGCCTGTCTGCCCAGCTTTTTTCAGGCAAGCCAGTCTCAAGCCAGGGATTTAAGGATTTGCCCTTCTCTACCTTTCTCAAAAAAAGAAAAAGAAAAAGAAAGATATAAAGATAGATACATCAGGAATAACCATCTTTAGGATGAAGAAATACAAAACATTCAACTTTTATTTGACCTTTATCTCCTTTAGAGTGTCTAATCCTTTTCATACCCCACAACTTCCTACCTATTCAGAAAGAAGAGCACAGATCAAGGAACTTAATTAAAAAGAAAAAGAAAAAGCTGTTAATACGTTGGCTTTCATCAGGGACACAGGTACTAAAACACTCATTAACTGACATTCACTAGTCAAAAGAGGCTAAGGATATGCATCATTACAAAATCTGTTTATGACATTGTGTGTATCTGTGAACAAACGGTTATTTACCTGAACTCAGCTAAACAAGAACTCGTTCTTAAGTATGAACACACTGACACGCTCACTTATCTTACATATACTGGAATAACTAACCCTCTCCAGTCACAAGGGCATATTCTGGGTTCAGGGCCTCTCAGCATCACCTGCAACCCTTCCTGATGTTTCCATCTATTGTTCAAAGAGTATTCTTTTATTCATTGTACAATGCATTTGTACAGAGGACCTAGTAGAAACAGCACTGTAGCAGGCAATGACAGGGCTATGGCACTATCCTGCCTTCAGCTCAGTTAGCAGGTAGGGCCAGGCCCCCAGACAGCAAGCGCTCGGCCACTGTGGGATTTGCAGAGAATAGAGGGAAGAGGGGAACTTGGAGGAGAGCTTGCTGGGGTGGGCAGGGAAGGTTGGAATGACCCTGAAGGAGGTAGGGCAGAGTCGGTCAGGGTCAGGAAGGGGTGTCTAGCAAGGGCCTTCCAGACAGCAGACTTTGCACGCCTTCAGAGCAGAGAGACCAGAGCAGGGTCACGGTGACTTCTCAGGGCCACCCCAGCCCACAGAAGCCCTGAGCTGCTTTCTCCACTCTACCCTCACATGAGAGAAGAAAACCTAGGGAGTTTAAGCCACCATCATTTCAGGAATTCTGATATATGCAGCGAAATCTAATATTAACTGATCAAGGAGACTTACTGCTGAGATGGGGTGACCACCTAGTTGGGGAGCAGGAGGAAAAAGAAGAAACAGAAAAGGAGCAATCAGGGAGGTAGATGAAAAGCCAGGACAGAGTGGTGTCACAGTCAGAGGAGCTACAGGAGCAGGGTTACTAAGGATGCCCAGTGCAACAGGATGGTCCCAGAAAGAGGCTTGGAGAGGGCACTGCAGTTGGCAGCCTGGGCCAGGAGGTGGGTGGTCTCTGTGTCTCTGCAGGAGCAAAGCGCCCAGGGGGAAGGAAGATGGGAGGATACAAAGGGCACCATCTTCTCTCTTCCTGATCCAGGCCAAAGGGCCCCAGAGCTGCAAGGGGGTGGGGTGGATCTCCAGCGGGGCAGCCTCCAAGAGTGGGAGCCAGCATTGGCTGACATCTAGAAGTAAAGGAGAGCAGACTGTATGGGGAAGTCTTCAGACCAGCTCTCTGGCCCAAGTGCAGAGACAGGCCTCATTACCTGGGAGAAAGGATGCCTGGGGTATCTTAGACTGAGAGGTAGAAATGGAGACCCAAACTAAAACCCAGCCCACAAGTTGGGGCACATTGGATGGCGGTAGACCTGAGAAGGTCAATGTAGGAACTGAATTCAAAGGACTAGATGTGTGTGTGTGTGTGTGTGTGTGTGTGCGCACGCGTGTTTTGAGATATGTGTGTGTTAGGTATGGATTTATGTGTGTGTTGGGTGTGTGTATTAGTGTTTGTGTTGGTGCATGTGCTGGGGTACGTGTACATTGAGGCAAATGTGTTATGTGTAGTGTGTTTTGGGGTATGTGTGTTGGGGATGTTTGTGTTGGGGTATGTGTATATGTATGTTAAGATGTGTGTGCATTGGAATGTACGGTGGTGGTGGTGATCGCGTGTGTAGATATATGACAAAGGCACCAAAATACGGAAACACAGTGACCAGTCTCAGGATGCTTTTGCCAATAAGATTAAGAGCAAGGAAAAGAACATTAAGACTCTTTTCTACCCTAAAAAAAAATTTACTGCTGACTTCAGAAGAGACTTAGAAGGCAGGATTCATAGGAGTTTGTGATTGGATGAGGAAGAGAAGAAGGAATAATCTAGAATGGCAAGTATCTGGCATTGGGAACGTATTTCTCCCTGGTCATGTCAAATATTAGAGACAGGTCCTTTGCACTGACAGTAGGACCACTGCCCCCACCTACCGGACCCATTGGACTAGAAAGCTCCAGACTTGCCCAGGCACACTTGCTTTTCCTGCATCTCAGCCACAGAAAGAAAACGTTCCTCCAATTCCCTTGGAATGACTTTCCCTGGAAACATCAGGAAAGTGTGATCTGCAAAATGAGACTGTACAAGAAGAAGGAGGCAGCCGCTTCTCCATCAGAGGTTCCAAAGGAGCAGCTGAGAAGCCAGGATGACTCTCCCAGAATTGCCCATGAGCATCAGTAATGAGAAAGGCGGTGAGGTTAGGGGTGCTGTGTTGACAACACACATCTGGACTGACTACTCAAGAGGCAGGGGTCAGCATGTGGCCTGACCCCTCGGGCAGGAGGCAATTCCCAGTCTGCCATGGCTCCTTGCACGTTCCAGTAGGAAGAATCATTCTTCAATTAGTAGAGAGTTAACTATTTTCTACAACCTCCCTCCTATCCTCCAAACTTTGTTAATGCTTTTCCACTGTCAAGGAAAAATTTCGAATTCCTCACGATACCTCAAGCCTTCTCATCTAGCCCTGCCACCTCTCCAGCTTTCAATAAAGTCCCCTGCCTCAGCCCCAGCCACTCATTCTCTCTCTCCTCTAGCCACTGAGAACCACTTTTAGTGACCCCGACAGGCCATGCACATCTACGATAACAATCGTCCCGGCTTCCCCAGGACAAAGGGGTTTCCCAGGATGTGGAAGTTTCCATGGTAAAACTGGGACAGTCCCAGACAAACCGGGATGGCTGGTCACACACTGTATGCCTCACCCCTTCGTATCTTTACTTATGCTATTAGCCCAACCTGCAGCGCCCTTCCCTTCAACCTTGTCTGCCAGGAAAATACTCCACACTTGCCTGGAGCACCACTACCTCCGCAAAACTTCTCTTAACTGGCTCCTGCTTCCATTAAAACCAGAGAACCTATTGTGTGTCCTCTGTGCTATCCCGGTAGCCTGCCCAGAGCCCACCGCAGCATTTCAACACTTTCTTGTCTATATAAGCTAACTGATCTGTCCTACCCACTAGACTGAGCTTTTGGAGGGCAGGAGCTATGCTATCTTCATTTCTCTGTAATTGTCACTAAGCCCAGCAGCCATGGATTAGCCACAGGTGTTTGCTGAACTATTTACGAAAATGGTGAGAAAGGATTCTGTGATGTATGGCAACACCTAAGATAAATTTCCTTCAAAAATTCTGAAAATCCATTTTATTCCACTCATTCATTTAACAAATCCTTTCTAAGTACCTATTATAGTCCAGGCCCAGAAGATATGGCAGTGAACAAGACAGTCAAAATCTCTGTTCTCGTAGAACTTACAACCTAAGGGAGAAATAGAAAATAAACATGTCTTTAAAAGTAAGTAATTTCAAAGAGTGAAAAGTGCCATGAATTTTTTTAAAGGATGTTCATGGAAAGCAGACTAATTGGAGGCTACAAAAGTCAGGAAAGTCCTCTCCAAGGAAACGATCGAAAGATAAGATGAAGGCAGTCACAGAGATCTGGGGGAAGGGCTCCAAGGTGGAACTAAGCTTAGAAAGTTTAAGGAACAGAAAGAAAGCCAATGGGACTGGAACATAGCAAAGCAAGAAGAAAATGGTTGAAGAAGGTAGAAGAGGTCAAGGCCTGATTACACTGAGCTTTGCAAGTTCTACTCCTTAGGATTGGATTTGGCCTCAGTGCCTAACGCAAGATATTTCTTACCTAGGAAAAGCTCAGAATTAGGAATTCCAAGCCTGGTATGATGACCACATGGTCATCAGAAACTCATGCCCCTTCTATTCTTCTTAATATTAAGTTTCCATTATCAAGTTTGCCTCATAATCACAAGATGGCTGCTGGAGCGCCATCCATCGAACCTGTTTCAAGCAGTGAGAAGAAAGAAGGTGGAAGAACAAAACCTTGCATCCTCTTAGCTGAGCTCACTTTCTTGAAAGGGTAACCCTAAAAGCCCTACTCAACATCTCTACTTTTATTTCACTGGCTACTCCTTGATGTAAAGGAGGCTGGGAAATATAGACACTTAGCTGAATACTACAGTGCTCAAAATAAAACAAGGTTCAATCAGGAAGTAAGAAATACAGAATAAATATTGGGCAGGCCAAAGGGTGAGGCAAGGAGCCTGGGTTTAGTTCTAAGTCAAATGGGATAGTTTTAGAAGGTTTTATCACACATTACTGTGATCGGATTTACCCAATGAGATCACTCTGGCTGTGAGTAGAGATGAAATGTGGACGGGGAAGAAGGACAGCAGAGAGATGAGTTAGGTGCTATTGCAATAATCCAGGAGAGAGATGATGGTGGTTGGGTAGTGTTTCAAGAAAGCAGCAGAGGTGGTAAGAAGAGGCTGGATGTGGCCTCCGTTTGGGGCTATGCTGACAGGACTTGCTGATGGACTGGATGTGCAGTAAGTATGAGGAAAGACAGAATTAAGAGAACTATTCCCAGGTTCAGGGGTAAGCAACCAAGAAGACATGGTGCCATCCATGGAGATGGGAGAGATGGGGAAGGGAGCAGGGGGCAGTAAAAGTTTTGCTTTAATGTATTGATTTGGAGGGTACTATTAAGCACCAGAAGGGGCTGCTAAATAGGTACTTGGAGTAAATTTAAGGTTCAGGGCACGAGTCAAACATATTTGGGTGTCGTCAGCATATAGATGGCATTGAAAGCCAGGGCGAGATGAGTTCATCCAGTGAAAGGGTGTCAGTGGAGAGAAGAGTGCCAAGGACGAGCCTTGGGGCACCTCAGCCTTAACAAGTGGGAGACCCAGCAAAGGAGGCTGGAAAGGAGCACCAGCAAAGGAAGAGAAAAACCAGGCCAATGAGGTAGATGGACAGGGAGCAAGGGCCAAGTGCCAAGTGCTATGAATGCTTGAGCATAGTGAAAGCAGAGAATTCACCCTGTGTTTGGCAACAGAAGGTTGTCAGCCATAAATCCAAGGGACATTTTGGTAGAGTTGAGGGGAGAAATAGTTGAAAGTGGACCAGTCGGGAAACTCTTCCCAATGGTGTCACATCGCTGTGGAGGAAAGCAGAGGGATGAAGTGGAGCTAGAGGGGACAGGAGGTCACTGAAGGGCTCCCCCGACCTTCCAGCCCAAGGGTCAGGGTCATTCCAGATAATGAGTGGGCTTCACCCCTGCTTGACAAGATTCCCAGAGAGGATGGCACCAAACAGGCAAGAGTTCAGACTTGCGTCTAACGGGTCAGACCTTCATCAGAGAATCTCAGATGTCGATCCTCTTCCTGTAGTCATAGGAGTCTTTTCAGGGCCAGCAAAGCTGGACTGAGTCCTCACTCGGCACAAGTCCAATGCTGGGCATAGTCATCTACTTTATCCCAGTTCTTTTGGGGCTGCTCATTGTCTAGGGGTAAGGAACTTTGATTCCTCTTGTCTCTTTTTGGCTTTAAATCAGGTACCCCTGAATTGGGTGGATGACCAAGTGTTAGAGAGTCTACACCCCATAATCAACTGGATTTCCTTGAGCCTCTATCTACACTCTCTTTCTGGTGCCTGCCTTGTTTCTCTCTCCCTGGCTATTAAAGGAAGAAGGGGGCTATGCTAAGATAATGGGGACAGGGTTTTATTTTTGTCTTAAGTTACTTAGAGAAATTCTCAATCACAGTCAAGAGTAGAGAAAAAAGTATCATGACCTTCACATGTGGCAGTAGGTGGAGAAGGGAGTTGGTCCCTTGGCCTGGGAATTCATTTTGCCCACTGCTTTTAGCAGGATTTTTCAAACTTCAGGTTATCAAACATGAGTGGGTCATGAGTCCCAATTTGGTGGGTGAGGACCTTCATTTTTTAATGCAATAAAAAAGAACAGAAGAGAAAATAACAGGAAATCACATATAAAAAGATGACACTTATTTCAGTGACATCTATGTTTATGTATTTGTATACATGTGTGTTCTAGATTGCAGTGTTGAATGGCTTTGTTACATTGAGTTTAAGGTCCAAACAGGTGAAAGCCACCGGCCACTAGAACCTCTCCTTTTCTCCTGACTCCCAGACTGGGTGGGTGGTCACTACTCCCTAGCTGGAGCAGTTGCTTCTGCTCTGGTGGGAATCTTGTGTCATGACAGACAAGTTGGACAAATAGTATTCTCAGGTTGTGGATTCCCGATCTAAGTTTATTTGGAGTTTCATCTAATGCAATTGAACACAACCAAAAGTTACTTTAGGAAGGTGCTGCTCTCATTCCTTCATCCTGCTGAGTGGAACGTGGTGACACTGAAGCCGACAGCCAGGCTCAAACCCATCAGGTGGACAGACCTGTGGTTCTTAATCTGGCTGTACATTAGGAGTTCCAGTGAGGCCCACAACCAAAGACCCTGAAGTCATTAGGAGGGGACGCTGGGCACTCAGAGGCTTTAAGTTGATTCTAAAGTAGGGCCTGGGCTAAGACCCGCTGGCCCAGAAGGAGGTGTGACGCTCTTGCCCACTAAACCATCTGGTTGCATTCCAAGAGAGAAGAGATTGCTGCCCCAATGTCATAACCCTCTTCACCTGTGTGCATCCCGAAGGACTGGGCTCAGGAGAAAACATTAGAAGCCTCCAAGAAGCCATTTGGGACACTGAGAGCTCTTATCTGGAGCCCTGACCCCTCAACTCAGACATTAACAAGAGTGACATGTGGAACATGCTTCCCCCCTGCCTCCCGCCACCACCCCTTCCATGGTGGGAAGCCTGGCAGCCATCAAGAGACACTTCACCCAGGCCAACTTATTTCAGAAGAGCTGGGCTTGTAGAGAGCATGGACGGATCCCTGTCTGTCTTCAGTCAGGCTGCTGGTAGAATTCCCAGATCCTTACTGGTTTGGGGCATGTTTACCCACTCAGTACCCTGCTGGTCAATATTGCACTGGCCAATTACCTTAGGAAAAAATAAAATTACTTCCCCAATCCACTGGTACCAAGGTTAGCACCTTTGCCGTGAGATGAAAATACATTTGGAGTGTGATGTTTGTGGGGGAGAAGAGAATTGGCAAAATGGTTCGCTTCAAACTTGAGTGGCTTTGTCTGGGTTTTGCTCAATCCCGGGCTAACGGCTAAACTATCTGAACTCCCAACCAAAATAAATACACCTCTGAAGTTAAACAATGTTATTACATCAAGGCTGATGTAATGGTTCCAAACCATGAGAAAATAATATTCCAGCATAATGGGTCCCTCTGTTTAGCCAGAGGAAAGGCTGGGCTGCTGGCTTCTTGTCAACTGGAATTTGGCGTTTTCTATCATTGTTAAGTTGGGTGTGTGTGTATGTGTGTGTGTAACCTAATTAACAATGTTTTAGTAATTGTGGTATGAAAGAGTATAGATAGATATTAAAACATAATTGAGGGGTGCAGAGCAGGTCCCTGGACCAACACAGAAAAGGGTTCCAGAATGATCATCCCCTGCCTGCCACACCCCAGGAGCCCCTCCCAGACCCAGCTTCTCACAGGGCGACATTTAGGACGCCAATGGCCTCCAAGAGGTCATTGTTCAAGGGGTGGAGAAAAATCAAGAAGGCTCAAAGGCCACTCAGTCTGGAAGACAACTTGCAGATGCAAGGAGTTGTGCAGGAAGGTGTCTGCACGTGCTCCTCAGTATTTACAGGCAGTCAACAGGCTCCTCCCACAGCCAAGCTGAGCTGAGCAGGACACTAGCTGAAAATGGACAGTCTACTTGGTTGACACTCTCTGCACTCATGGCTCAGGCCCACGACCCCCAAGCTCATCTGGCCCTGCCCCTAGCCTGAGCATGGGTTGCTCTCCAGGCTCTGGCTCCCTTGCACCCTTCAACAGGTTCAATCCAGGCGGTCAGTGCCTGGGAGACGTGCCCTCCTCCTCCCCAAACAGGTCAGATGTAGAAGAACTTTGACATAAAGAGTCACAGGTCTAAGGAACATAAATGTCTAATCACTATGTTGTACACCTGAAACTAATATAATATTGTATGTCGACTATAATTTAAAAAAATAAATAAAAAAAAATCACAGGTCCCAGGGCCAACAGTCAGCCTCTGTGTTTCTTTGGTCAGGTTACTCACAGGCTTGCATTTCAACTCCCCATCCACAAAGCAGCAGCTCTGAAACGCACGCCTAACTGTAGGCATCATCCACACCTCTGGGAATAGCCAGCGTTAAGGGGGTTCATTCAAGTACCCAAGTCGGAGGAATCTGCCCACCAGAATGCACACATTTTTGTTTGGGGGACTGTTTTTACATATCAACATACTGCCAACCATGTGTAGAACGCAGAGCCAGTCTCTGCCTCAGGCCCATGGGTTCCTAGGTCAAATCAGGCTGAGGCATGCATGGGGACAAACATTCATTGTGTCATATCTCATTGAATCCTTACCACAAATCTATCATTATTCCTGTTTTGCAGATGAGGAAACAGAGGTTCAGGGAGGTTCGAGAACAGGCCTAGTGTTCCTCATGTGGAACTGGTGGAGCCACAGGCATCACCTGCAAGATACGAACAACAGCCCAGAGGTGTATTCATTTGTTCAGGCCGCCATAACAAAGTACCACCGACGGGGTGCCTTCCACAACAGAAACGTATTGTCCCACAGTTCCGGAGGCTAGAAATCTGCGATAAAGGCATCAGCAGCATTGGCTCCTTCTGAGGCCTTTGGTTGTGGGTTGCTCCCTCTTGAGTTTTCCATGGCCTTCCTTCTGTGTGTGTGTCTGTGTTCTAACCTCCTCTTTTTATAAGGCCAGTCATATTAGATTAAGGCCCACCCATATGACCTCATATTACCTTAATTATCTCTTTAAAGACCCTACCTCCAAACACAGTCACATTCTGAGGTGCTGGGATTAGGACTTCAATATTTGAATTTCGGTAGTCCACTGCTCAGCCCATAACAGAGGTGACAGTGTGGGTACAGTGGCCAGAGCAGTGAGTGACCGTGGTGGGCCACTCAGGGGCAGGGTAGGGATGGGTGTGGCCAGCTCTAAGAACCATGCACAAGGTTTTGCTGAGTACCTGCTGCATGTCAGGCTGTGGTGGGTGTGAGTTGGCCCTAGATGCCACTGTGTGAGCAGCACATGGTGAGAAAGAACAGCAGCTGTTCCTAACAGTCTATGGAACCTTTCCAGAGAGCCAAGAGCATGCAAGTGAGGCTAAGCACAGGCTTCCCAGGCCCTCCTGGTGTCCTACAACCTCGTGCTGGCACCGCTCTCTGCCAACCAAAGGAACCTGGGGCCCTCTGCTTCTAATTTCTCCCCTGCGCACTTCAGAGCATGTAATCTGGGTTCAACAAGAATTTCCTGAATGAGTGAATGGATAAATGCAAGTTACGACTGATTCGG
>NW_006442484.1:6408529-6430768 GCF_000325575.1 Pteropus alecto
ACTAGACCCACCACCCACCAGTAAGGACAGGGCACTATGGGGGCGGGCTGTCGCCAGAGTGTCAGATAGCTCACAGATTGATGGCAAAACTGCCAATACCCCATTGACACTATGACTGGCTAGCTCTCACTGCCCTGCAGTGGGAATGGCAGCCATGGGATTTCAAGCACACCAGCAGATGCTCAAGAGATGGGCATCCGAAATGTCTGTGGGGACTAGCAATAGCAGGACTGGAAGCAAGAAACATCAGGAGCTTCCTGATGGAAGGGTTTGTTAAATACTGGATCAAGTCACCTGAAGGAAATCTCTCTGTGGGTTTTACCAACAGGCCTGACCTTTGGCTGTCTATCTCCACATAGGTGTGGTCTTGCCTGAGGCAGGAGGGAGAACCAGATGACCTCTTTTCGTCCCTTCCTTCCCTGAGATTTCAGGCAGACTTAACATCTGGGGAATGACAGTAGCTGAAAGATACCAATGGCCTGAAGCCAGCAATAACAGGGTGGCCCGGTCTGGGCAATCCACCTGGAGCTAACCAACTGGTAGAGTTGCAAATAGCAACAAGTCTGGCAGCTGCCAGGATTACCCACCTGACAGAACGAGAAGTGGATGGAACTGCTCAGCCTTGAAGGAAACAGCAGCACGGCGTGGGCGTATGTCCACACAAGTGTCGTAGACACATGTACACAGAATGCATTCATGCAAAGGTGGTGGGAAGGAGCTTGGGAGGTCTCTACCCTCGAATTACAGAAAGCCTGATAAGAATCATGACTCCCAACCAAGACTGGTATGTCTTTAGCTTTAGTTCTAAGGGACAAAAGGCTGGGGAGACTCTCCGGGTTTCACAGTGAGAGCTGAGAAACTCGAAGATGGTCAAAATCACACCAAAGTTGCCCTAAACCCAGCGGGTTTGTACTAAATGCTATGGTCCCCAGGCCTTTCTAAGGAACTTTTTTGTTGTAGCCACCTCTGAAATCAGATGGCTTTTTTAAAAAGCACTTTATCAATTACCCACTAATCTTATCAATCGGTCAATTGACTAATCAACCCATGCATTTTTTTTGAGGGTGTACACTTGAGCTAAGATCCCAGATGATGTGGAAGAAATGATCCTTCCTTCAAAGAGCTTAGTGCTGGGAACGTAAGAGGAATACAAGAGAAACAATAATAGCCAGTGCATAATAAAGGGCTAAAGGCAAATGGTCCCTCAGTAGAGGTAGATGCCTATGTGGCTTGGCAATTAGGGCAGCTTGGGGAAGAGGTGGGGCATGTGTGAAGCCTTGAGGAAGGCTTGGATTCAGAAGTGTTGGAGACTGAAGACATTCTGGGCCAACTGACCCAGGAGCAAGGGTGTGGCAGAGACACAGGGAGGAGAGGCCACCTAGGCAACTGCTAAGGATCCCCAGTGGGACACAGACCTGGGGGCTGGGGGCAGGCCTCCAAGACTATGGAGAGGAGCTGGGTTAGAAGTCCTGGTGAGTTGGGAGCTATGGGAAGTTTCTGCACAGAGGAGGAACTTCTTGAAAGCATTTCTAAAATTGACTGTAGCAGACAGATCAGACAGCATATGTCATTTCTCCGTCACAGAGTAGGCCTTCTCTGGGTGTACACACCATTGACCTACCTAGTGAAATTGATGGGGCACCTTTGACACCACCGACATCTGCGCACAGTGTATTCCATAGCATCTCAGCACTGAGGGCCCCAAATAGAAACCCTCAGAACCCCACACCCCTCACGTTACTTAGCTCCTGTGAATTTCTCAGCACATTCATAATACACACACACTCTCACATACACATGTTGAATGACAGGCACAAGACTATGTTAATTGACTTTGTTTTACTTAAAACCATGTATTTAAAAATCTAAGCCTCTAAGTTAGCCTCTCAGAAAAAACTCTGTGTCCATGATTAATTGCTGAATGAGCTGATTCTTTCATACCTTCTTCCCACAATGCACAGGGGTTTAAACAATACAGACTCAGGCTGATCTGGTTTTCTGTGGCTGACTCTGGTCTCCGGCCTTCTCTGCGTGCCTTCCATCATGTCTCTCCACTGCTCAGAAACCTTCCATGGCTCCCTGCTCACTGCAGCCCCTCACCCCAGCCCCTCTGCCCATGTCTCCATCAGAGTTACTCGTTCATCCCCATGCATTTGGCTGCTGAGTCTTCACTATGGGCCTGCGTGGCACTTACATTCTGTCCAGGCAAACAGAAAATAAACATGAAAGTAATCAAATAAGCATTTGCAAGTTGTGATCAGTTAAGGAAATAAACAAGAGAGATAGAGCAAGAATAAATCACTCTTCCTATAGAGGTGCCATTTGAGCTGAGACTGAAAGGATAAGAGGGAGGTGTGGATGTGACATGTGAGGACAGAAGGAACCCAGAGATGGGGAGTGGCGTGGCAAACTCCCTGGGATAAAAGTGCTTGGTGCACTCACTGAACCAGGAGACAGCCAAGGGGGCTGGAACATGGTGATCAAGGTCCCGAAATGAAGTTACGCAGGGCTTCAAGAACAGTGGTTGGACTTCTGCCCCGTCCCAAACCTTTTCCTTCCCCTACACGCACTCATGGGTGATGGAATCACTTGGAGCCTCTCCTGTCCCTTTCTTACTGGGTTGGCCCTCAAATCCTGGTGGTTCTACGGCACAATGTCTCCCAACTCTCTGCTCTCTTCTCTCCCCTCTGCCTTGGTTTGGGTCCTCACTATCACTCATTAAACAAGGCTGCGAGCCTGGCCACCTCTCCTCATTTCCAGCCCAGCTCCTTGCATGGGGATCCCTGGGTGCCACCAGTTAGCTTCCTAAAACACACATCTAAACGCACTGCTCCGCCTTGAAACTCATGTCCAAGTTGGCAGCTGTTGAAGCTGAGTAATGGACACATACATATTCTTCTACATGCTTGAAAGTTTCTCCAACAATCACCACAAACACAAAACAACAAAGCCCCTCCTCCTACCCAGGAGGTCTTGTTCTCAAAGAAGGATATTTTCTGGGCTTTGCACATATCAGCTAGGTATTAAAAACTCAATCAAGGAAACCATGCCTGTTAACAGATTTTATAGCCCATCTAGTCTGTATGTTTTAAAATCTCCCCCAGTCACCACTGCTTTTAAACCACAATCTGTCTTGTGTGGCAAACTGCCTTTGGGCCAGCCTTGCTCCTTCATGGACTCAACCAACGTCACCTGGCACCCAGCCACACCGAAAGTCTTGCTGTTCCCAAATACACCATGGCCTTTCAGACTCATGCTTTTGTGGTCTCTCTACCTGGCATGTCCTTCCACTCTTGATAAATTTCTATTTGTCAAGCTCAGGCTCAATGTCAAGTGCTCAGAACACTATCCTTCCTTTCTCCACCTGCTCCTCTGTACTTATCTACCATCCCCCAATGTAGGGGCTCCTCATGAGTGAGGACCAGGCTGCCAACATAACAGTAGAGCAAACACTCATTGCTCTGTGCCAGGGACCACACCCAGTGCTTCTTTCACAGTAACACTATGGGTCCTTGTAAATGCCTTAGGAGGAAGGCACCAGAGTCTCCTTTTTTGAGCAGGGAAAGCAGGCTCAGAGCACGCCAGCACCCTACCAAGTTTACCTCGCTTGGTGCCAAAGCTGAGAGGGGGCTCATACAGCCATCGGCACAGCCCACACTTCCCCTTCCTGCACAACGCCCCTTGCATAGCAGCCCCTCAGTCAGTGCCCTGCCTAGGGCGCACAGGCACTGCACAGCCCCTGTTCGCTGAACGAATGCATGGCGTGCATTGGCTGAGCACCACTCCCACTTGCTCCCATCTCCCTTCTTGCCCTTTCTCCAAGCAAACAAAGCTCTGCTGGAAGCTGTGTACCCAGCTACAGACCAAGGCCCAAATTCCCCCCATAACAGAGTGACAGAATGACAGTGTCAGAGTGCACCTCGGCCTCAGGAGGCCCTCACGCAGGGAACCCCTGTTACGGGTTCCCAGACCCCTCGCATCCCACATGTAACCCTGTGGTTGCACCCCAGGAAATCCAAAGGGGGAAGGAGTTCCCATGACTACACAAACCTGACCCGACTCATTTCCAGGTAATTTAACGCGAGTCCCTTACTTCACTTCGTCTTCACATAAAAATGGAAAGCAAGACCCAAAACCATGACGGAGGTCTGTGTTCTAACTTGTCCCTGATGTAACATTAACCACACCCACTACTCTAATATACCTATTTGTAAAAAGTTTTTCAGAAGAGCTCATGTAAAAAAAAAAGTATTAAGGTATAATTTCTCCTCCGTGCTGCTGTTGAACGTTCCAGAGGCTACAGCTGAAGACAACAAGTGAAAGGCTTCTCCCCCACAAGCACTGGCCTGTCCTCACAGCTGCGGCTCTTTGCCTTAACAGAATGGTGGTTGACAACAGAGTGACACGAACTTAGTTAGCTACAGGTGACACCAAACTTAAAGATTCTTTAAAGCCAGTGGTTAAACTAGATGCAGACAACCTTGGGCATTTGGTCGCAGCAGGCGAATTCATCTTTACTACGGCCTCTACGAAGCCTTTCCCCCTTGAAAACAGTAGCTGCTAAAGCCTGTGTGTGTGTGCTTTCCTTTCCTGTGATCCTCCCTCTCCTTGCACTTGTCCTCGGCCATCAAGGTGCTTCGGTGTCTATTACCTGTGACGGGTTCCAAGTTTGGGATGAGGCTGCGAGGTAGCCAACCGTCATAATCCAGAGTATAAAAGAAGTTGGGTTTAGATGTGAAAGAATTTGCTCTGTGTGAGGGAAGGTTAAAACCCGATGTGGAGCAAGCACCGCCTGACCAATAACCACTCAACTTTCCGTCCATGGGTGTTGAGGTTTGGGGATTTTTTTAAAAAGTTTTTCATAGAAATACAGAGCTGAGAGGAGCAAGAGGTGTTTCTGGTGTGCAGGGCTGTGTCCTCTCAGCTGGTAACACCAGGAGTAATAACAATTACATCATGAAGCCTCGCCCAGCCTTGGAAAGATGGGGGGGACTGGGGAGCCAAGGATTTGGCACCAGAGGCCCGCCCCCATCAGTGCAAGCTGCCTGTGGGCCCCTCCTGAGCCTCAGTTTGCCCGTCTGCACATGGAGGGTCTCACTAGCACTTCTGCCCACACAAGGCTGAGATGGTGAAGCGGCCCCACACCCCACCAGCGTGAACTCCGATGACATGCTAGAAGCCGGAGCCTCTCTGGAGCCCCAACAGCTGAGTGGTGGTACCCAGAGTAACACCCAAGAGGTGTTATCCACAACCAGACTGTCCTTGACAGGTGGGCAGCAGAAAGTATTGCTCAGCTGGAGGCCAGGCACGTGGGATCGCAGGTGAGGGCCTTCAGATGGGTGTAACACTTCCTGCAAAACTTCTCTCTTCTTCAGGAGGCACTTCAGTGATTTCTCATATTTGTCATTTTTATCTTTTCAATGGGCCTAGTTCCAGAGTTTAAGGCCTTCATTAGGCACCGGAAATGCATGGCCCACTGACCTCCTAACCCCTCTCACACTGGTAGCAGAGAGACAACTGGGCTGTCACTGGCCTCCTGGAGCCAGTGGAGAACTCATCTCTCAGACCTCAGGCTAGCTGGTACAGTTTGGTTTACTTGCAGATCTAAAGTGTAGGATTTCCCCCTCTCATGTCCTGGGTCTGGATACGGCTCTGAGCAGCTACTCTTCCTAAGGTACCATGCCCCCAACGTGACCCCTGACAGTGTTCTGAGTGCCGACAGCATCCCTGGAGAGGCACATCTTGCTCATCAAGGCTCCTGCTGGTCTCCACCTCTGCAGCACATGAAATGAGTTTCCAGTGGCCTCATTTTCTCCCAGGGAGTAAGACTTAAGGTTGAGAAGACTTGACTGTTTCTAAATGTTGTTGAAAGTAGGAGATGAAAAAAACAGTTTAGCACTTTGAGGTTTTTCACCAGATCATCAAGGCCCTGGAGCGGAAGCCACAGCTGACATGAGGACTGATAAAGCCTGCGGTGGCTTCCTGCAGTCCCGGTGGCCCCTGAGCCCTGGCCCAGCACAGACCCACCTACCCAGGCAGGCTTTCCCCTCAGCAGTCCCCCAGGAGCTCTGAAGGAGAAAGGAGGGGTCACTGGACACTGGCTGTGTGCCCCGGGGGCTTCGTGTACCTCCCTTATTTAATCTTCACAACAACCCTGTTAAAGTAGGTGTTATCACCATTTTACATGTAAAAACTGAGCCTTGGAAAGATTAAGTAATTGCCAAGGTCAACAGCTCTTAGGTGGCAGGGCCAGTACAAGAATCCAGATCTGCCCAAGCCCACAGCCCACGCCCTTCCCACTCTGGGTGCTGCATCCAGGAACGCCACGTGCCCGCACGCTCACCGCCCAGCCAACCGGCCCCAACTGCCAAGATGGCAGGGAAGAGAGATGGGGTGGATGGGAGGGAGGTGAGGAACAGGGAGGCGGTGGGTTGGCCACAATAGAGGTCCTAATTAAGCAAAGACAACAAGGGCTGGAATCACAGGAACAGCTTTCCTTCCGTGCCTGCATGGAGACCAGCAGTGGTGGAGAGGGAGACAATCTCAGAGAACCTAGAGAGCCAAGTGACGAGAGGGAGGGCCTGGGGAAAGGTATCAAGTGGCACAGAAAGGATAAGGCGTGGGAACTGAGGAGACACCAGCAAATGTAATGATGGAGGGGACCTCTGCGCTGGTCACTAATGGAGGCAAAAGGAGCAGAAGTCAGATGGCCACAGCGGAGTGAGGGGGAGGAGGTAAGTGAGGAAGGGCAGAGGGAGCAGGCTTTTCTGCCAATTCTGACATTGACAAGAAAGAGATACATGAGTAACGAGACTGAAAGGGAACTCTTTTTTTTTATGATATGTTCTATTTGAACATATTCACAGACCAGAGGAATGGAGACAGTGAAAGATAAAGATTGAAACTGCAGGAGAGAGAAAGTATTCACAGGGCTTAAGAGGAGCTGGGGGTATGTGGGGTCAGAATGGAGGGCACAGCAAATTAGGTTAGATTTGAAAGGAAAAGACACTTTATCCTCAAAGACAGGAGAGAAGGGGAGCTGGAGACGCAGAAATACTAAGGTGAAGGGACTGAAACTCACACAGACGACACCGAGCAACACCAAAGAGCAAGAAACAACAGCACCTACAGAATGTAAGGCCAGGGCGTGGGTAGGAGGGCCAGTCAGTCTATATTAATTAGGGTGAGCAATGTTAGCAGCTGAGCTGTTCTAACAGTCAAACCCCCAAATGTCAGGGCCTTAACCCAGGGACAGTTTATTTCTCACTCATTCAAGTCCAAGGCCATGGTGTTGCTCCACGCAGTCATTCAGGGACCCAGGCTCCTCCCTTCTCATGTCTGCTCCATGCTCTGGAGAGGGCGAACATCTGGAGAGTCATATGGGAAGCTTTACAGGCAGGCCTGCAAGCCCAGAGCACACATTTCCCCCCACAGCTCACACCAGTCATGCCCTGTTGCAGAGCCACACCTAACCGGAGGCTAGAAAAAGTAATCTAGCTGGGCGCCCAGGAGGAAAAGGAAACAGGCGTTGATGGAAACATAGCCATCTCTGCCACCAGGTGAGGGCTCAGTTAAAGAAGAGAAGATTCCAGTGATATGGGTTTGTGAGCAGGAGCTGTAGGCGGTGGGGAACGAATTGCCCTCACGCGTGGGTCTTCTCAGCAAATCTTTTGTAAAAACTCTGAAGATATTGAGTATATTATTCTCCCTGAACTGTCCTCTGCTTTTAATGCGTGAAACGCAAAGCCTTTTCCGTACATCTCTGCTACTGAGCTCTGCCCAGTCTAACTGGTTGTTGATCAGCACTGAAAATGCACAGTTTTTGCAGCAAAATGTCTTTCACGAATCAAAAGAATAAAACCCGCGTGATGGCATTTCAGATGTTCCCTCTAGGTCTAGCGTCCCATAGTCATCACTGGGCATCCATCCCCATCTTCACCCCAGCCAAACACATCGAGAGGAGTCCTGCTGGTCCATTATGTCCAAAACTGCTATGAAAGACCTTCTGAATATGAATACATCTCAGGGAGATCTCAATATCTTCCCTTTGATTATTGTTCTAGGAATTAGCTTTGTCAATAGGAACCCTAAGTTCCCCCACATCTTCTTTTTATTAAAAACAAGGATATTGTCCTCCATTAAAAAAAAAACCAAAAAGCAAAAACAAAAACTTCCCAGACCTGTTCCAGAAGGTTGTGCAGCTCCATCCTACCCTACTCTGGGAAAACATAGGTACTTTTTTGCCCACAAGGGCAGCCATGAGAGTGCTGTTAATAACTTGTTGCCTTAATCTAGCAGCTTTGTCATACATAGCTGTTGAGAACCATCAGCATGAAAGAGAGCAAAAGAAACACAGAACTGATAGATCTAAATGACCTAGGAGAGATGGATCCATGGACACGTGTTGTACGGATCTTGCAAAATCTGTAACTATAAGAGAGGGGTGGGGAGAGAGGAAGAAAACAACTGAGGCCTGGAGGCATCTGGAAATGAATGCTAGATTGTGTCTGGGTGTTGCTCAACTGTGACTTGCCTTCCCAGGGGCCTTGCCAGGCTCTGGTAAAGGATCGGGCCCCGCTGATGGCTCATTTCATCCCACTGGAAGGAACACAGGGATCTGGTTCAAGGCTGCAGTGTCCTTTGAGCAGCAAAAAGCCAGCGATGCCAGGGCATGAGAAGGGCATCTCTCCCGTGTGAGAGAGAGGTGAGCAGACAAGCATCTACCTGCACAAGGTGTGTTTACAGGAGGAGAGCGAGGTGTCTATTTGCCTCCAACACATGTGGTCAGGTTAGAGAACAGAAGCTCATTCATTCCTGATTTGCCCCAAAGCCTCACCCTTCTCCTTTAGTTACCTGGAATTAATGACTACTCCTTGGCAAGAGGCAAGGAGCAGTGGGCTCTAGCACTGACCCCTTTTGGTGTAGGCACCCTTGCCCTGGGACAGAGAAGATGGGATCCTGGGGACACTCCCAGAGCCCTCCCTCCTGCCGCATCTCAGCCATCTCTGATAATGGTCTGCAAAGTCCAATCAAAAACATCCACCACCCAAAAGCAAAGGCCCTCACAGAGAAAATCAAGGAGTTTGGGTCAGAGTTGCAGAGTCAGGCAGCCTGAGTTTAGGCAGGCCCAGGTGACCTAACGAGGCTGTAAATGGCAGGCCAGAGGTATACAGGAAACATCCAACCACCCCGATGGCTTTGAATTCCATGGACCTGCTCGGACCAGTCACATAGACCTGAAACACGATCAATACAAACTGTAGGAAATGCTTCTGGTCCTGCTGGCATTGCTGAAGTTGGTGAACAGTCACTCAGCACACAGCGGGAGCTAGACACCGTGCCAACTGAGCCCCTGTCCTCTAGGTCATGCAATGGAAGAGGCTGATCCAGCTGCACCACATGGTCACTAGCCCTTAGCCTGGCTCCATTCACTGTCTCTGTGACTTTAGGTGATTAACTTTCCGGTGGCTCAGTTTCGTCGTCTGTTAATTGGGAACAAGAACTAAGAACCAATCAGATGACGATATATGCATATAGTACCTAAAGTGCCAGGGTTACTGGTCATCATCCTAGTGAGGCTAAACCACACAGCGAACTGGGAGAACCCAACCAAGTCCATGCTACTACCATCGTTATCTGTCTGACCCCGCCCCCAACCCACTCCTGCTCCTGTCCACTCCGACACACACCCTCTCCTCGCCACACCCCGGTCACCTGGACACAAATGACAGTGGGAGGAATCCAGGCCTCAAGGGGCTCAAAGGAAGTGGGAAGCACATGTCCACAACCATGAGAGGGTGGGGAGACCTCTCCTCGCAGGGTGGGCTGTGTTCGCATTAGAAGTGGCTCCTGAGACTGTCGTTCTGCCCCCTTTGAGAAACCAGGGCCCCATCCCCCACGTACCCCCACACCTGCTTCCACCCCATCTCTCTACTTCCATGATAAACAGAAAGTCAATCAGTCTTTGTTTTGCCAGGTCTGTTTCCACACACCCCTCCCTTTATATTTGAAAACAAAGTTTCCCATCTTTGCACTGATTTCTCAGCCTACTTTTAAGCACAATAATAATAAGCTCCTCCAGGGCAGAGTGGAGGGTGTGTGCCAAGACTGGGGCTTGGCACACAGCCCATGCTTTTCAGGCCGGGTTACTGGGCGAGAGGTTGGAGAGATGGCCGAGGAGAGAGGCCAAGGAGCAGGATGTCTCTCCCGTTCCTCTCCCACCTGGCTTCTCCACTGGTCATGACCCTCTTCCCCAGCTCCTAGGAGCCCCAACTGAGCCCGGGATACTCACAGGGCCCCCTACAGCTGACCCTTCAGGCCTCCCTAACCACTGCCTCTTGCAGTGGAATTTTTTAATCCACCCCTCCCCGTCACCACACACACACACACACACACACACACACACCATCCCACCTGATAGAGTCACCTGACCCACAATTGCATCTCCTGCTCCTGAGGGGCATAGCTCTAGAACCATACAAGGCAGGCCACGCTTTGTGGGTGGAGCCAATGGCAGGGCATCAGAAAAGACCCCACTTGTACTCAAAAGACTTGGATTCAAATCCCATGCCTGCACCTTTCCTTGGACAAACCATTTAACACCACGAGCTTCAACTTATCTTCTGACTTCACAGAGACTGCAAGAAGTAAACAGATGATGCTTCTCCAGCAAGAAGTAAACAGATGATGCTTCTCCATTGGTTAACACTTAGCAGGTATTTGGTAAATGGTCGCTATTTTTATTGCATTTACCAGAGGCTATTGGAGGTAAGCTTTAACTGCACTGATGAACAGGAATTTTCAACTAACTTGTTAGAGTTAATAGGGAAAAACTTTTGGCGATGGGGTGAAAGGAGCCCTTCAGCCCCAGTGGAAGTGGTCGCCTATCAGGCACTCTGGCTCAAAAGCTCTGAGTGGTGGGGAGGGGGGAGGGATGTGAGCACTAGAGAAGAAAAAGGAACAGGAGTTGCATACATTTGATTTAAAACAGAGGGAAGGTGAAAGAAATGAGAGCTGCTGATGGAAGTCCCAAGTTTGGGCCTCAAAGCCCAAAGTCCAGGAAAGGAAAGATCACAGACTTTGACCTCTACTAGACACCTGAGGACAGGGATGGGTGATAGTCATCCCGGTACTGCCAGCATGGTCGTCCTGGAAAGTCTGGCTATTATCCAGTATGAGGGTGAGAGATGGCTTAGAGCAAGGTCAGCAAACTGTAACTCATGGGCCACACCCAGCCCACCTGTTTTTCTAAATAAAGTTTTATTAAAACACAGTCACACTCATTCCTTTTCATTGTCAAGGGCTGCTTTCACACTTTGAGAAGTTGTAACAGATACTGTATGGCCCACACACAAAAAAATTATGTGCTATCTGGCCCTTCACAGAAAAAATTTGCTGGGCCCTGGTTTAGAGGAAGGGAGTGGTGGGAGCTTCCTGTCCTCCTGTCCTCCTGTCCCTTAGAGAGTAGTTCCCAGCAATCGGTGAAGTACATGTTTCTGAAAGTGGGGTCCAGGCAGTGCTAAGTCAAGCCAGCGAGGGTGACAAAGGCATCTGTGCTGCACTGGGCGCCGTTAGGACACAGAAGAAGGAGTCACGGTCCCTGCCCCAGAAAGGGCCGAGGAGCGATAACAGGTAGAAGATGGCTGGCAGGAGGGACCTTCACAGCTTCCCTCCCACAGAGGGAGCCCTGGTGGGTCAGCTGAGTCAGGAAGCCTTCCTTAAAGAGGAAGGCTGTGTGTTTAGGCTTTTTAAAAAGAAAAAGGACAGTTTCCATTAGAAAAGACGAATAGAAAGAGCAGCAGGGGAGCTGGCCTGTCCTCTGCCCCCTGCATGGGTTTCTTGCTGCCGCCCCTCCCCACATGCTGCCTTGACCTGGCCAATGCCCTGGGCCTGCTTCTCACAACCCCACACACGCACCCTGGCTTCCCCTGACACCGATGGGCTTCAGAACCTGATGCCAACCTCAGCTCTAGCTGCCGCCATGACCCCTCCATCCGGATGACTGTGGATCCTTCAAACCCAGCACACCTGCCAAACTTCTCAGCCTCCCATACCTCCACCCCAGGGAGGACTTGTCTCCTGTTTCTCCTTCTTTGGTCATGTGACCCCATGCATCCCATCCCCCAAGCCAGGGACACCAGCATCCCAATGCCTCTTTCTCCCTCTCCCACCTCACATCAAAGCACCCTCCAGCCCCACTGATGAAATGCCTCTGGATTCTCTCTCCCAGCTTGGTCTAAATGACCCCAAATGCGCATCTGTTAAAACAGCAACAGCATCCTAGGGCTTCTTTCACCAAGCCCAGCTCTTCGGCCTTGGCATTTAGCACCACCAGTTTCCCCACTTTGCCCACCTACCCCATTTTCTGCAGAATGTTCAGTGCAGAGGCTTTGGGGTCAAGGCCTGGCTTTGCCACACAGTGGCCGTGGAACTCAGGCAAATTACCCAACCTCCCAGGGCCTCAGTTTACTCATTTCCAGAATAGTTACAATGCAGGCCCATGGCTGAGGTTGCTGTGAGGATTAATCCAAATGCTGTGTGTACTGCCCTCAGCACCGTAAACATCGCTTCATTACTAGATACTTCTCTGCTCATGTCGCTGTGCTCATTCTGTCCCAGTGCACTAATATTCACAGAGCACAAAGGAAGACCGCGTAGGAACTTGGGGGGCGGGGCCAACGACCACGTGACTTGGTGAGAGGCCCATGGTGGGGCATTTCCCAGCACTGTGCCTGCAGAGGAGCCAGCGTCTGGTTCTAACTGGAGAAGAGAGAAAGGAGGTGTTGGGGAGAAGTGTGCAAGTGTTCAGCAGGGTGGGAGGAGCATAGTTCAGGCAGAAGGATGCGCTGGCGCTCAGCACAGCACCCGGCTTCTCCAGAGAAGGGCAACGCTCATGTAACAGGACCCACAGGACAGATGGCCAGGAGGCAGGGCTGTGAAAGGCCTCGCTGTGCAGTGGAGTTCCCCACCTTCTCCTGTCATGGACTCAGAGAACAATGCTACGTTGATGGCTTCCAGGGAAACAGAGGACGCACCTCTTGCTGCAGGAGAAGTGACTCAGACCATGAGTTGGTGGGCTATGCAGTTCCACGTGGCCTTCCGCCTCTGAAGGTCATCCACTAGAGGAGCAACATGATAAGACCTGTGTAAAAGGCTGCCCGCAGACCAGAGAGCATACAGGCGAGAAGTCAATGTTGCAGTGACCGAGGAGTGAAGCTGTGTCGGCCCGGACAATGGGCCGTGGAAGCCATCAGGCAGTAACACACTTGAAATGCTGAGGAAAGACAGCACAATTTAGGACTGGTCTCCAGGACCAGGCCAGGGGAAGGGTAGGACGCTTGCAGTGTCCATCCTGGAAGGCCAGCCTATTCTCATGGTGCTATCAGGGCCAGTGGTTGCTATAAGCTAGCAGCAATGAGAAAGAGAGAGTCCATTCCAGAAGCCAGGCTGGAGGACAGGAAGGAAAGAATTATGGTCCAAAGGCAATGACATAATGATGGAGAAACAAGTTATGCTATTATGTGCACACACACACATTATGGGGGCAGGAAGCAGATATCGACAATAAGAGTACCAGGAAGAGAGCATTACGTAGAAGTATGAGACGTGAAGAATGTTCTAGACAGATGGAAAAGGCTTGGGGACAAGCAAAGGAACAGACCTGGGTCAGTAGTTTAAGGATAGAAAAAGTTAGGAAAACACTGCCCTAGGTTATTTGCCTCCTACACAACAAAGGTATTCTTCCAGGTTATTGAGAGTTGGCATCAAGCCCCAGGATCCTTCATTAGGTTAGATACATCAGCCTGCTCTGTTTTATTACCTTTACATTGCCTCAGAAGAGCTCGCTCCATCTGGTCGTGGCTGTTAAAAATGTGCTTGGCTTTCTTCTTAAAAATAAAACCCCAATCAAGGGATGAAAGAAAGTGCTCTGGAGCTAGTCCAGGGAACCATTGTACACAGGTGGGGAAGCAGGAGAATTGGAGAAGATGACTGAGGAGGGAGGGCGGGCAGAGCAGATAACCGGCTGACATAAGCACCTGCATTAATGAACAGGGTAAGGCAAAAGATGTCTTTCAATGTGCGAAGCCAGCGAGGATCTGTAATTCAGGCTGGGCAGAAGGAGTGGTCTGGGAGCAAGGGAGAAGAGGTGTGAAAGGATATGGCAAGAAGCAAACAGCTACTTTTAGCTAGGTTAACAAGAGACTGCTATTAAAAGTCTGCTTTGAAATTTAAAGCAGCATATGGTCACAACTGTGTTATGTGCAAGGAGATTTCTTCCGCCCGCTAAGTCCTGAACTACCAAAGGCAAGGCTGCATGTCAGGGCCTGGAGGGTAAGCCCACTTCCTGGGGCAAAACCCTGCCACTTTCAGGGATGTCCTCCCACATCATAGCCCTAAATCATACCCACGTGGCTCTAACTTGGTACAAGAACAAAATGCACATAATGCAAGATGGTTTTCCATGATCTCCCTGCCACCCAGGAAGAATGGACAAAAAGTACCAGCTCACAGAGTACAGCTCACAGGGGTCCAGCCCATAGGTCATGGGCAGAACTCCTTGGGACTGCTGGCATACGGCAGGAACGCGTCCACCCACTCGGCTGCCTCAGACTTCCGAGGTCAGCTTGTTTGGTCTAAGAGGAGCAGTCCTTGAAGTAAAGGCCATCACGTTTGATAGCAGCCACAGTGGCCCGCTGCGGTAGCTACTGAGCAGGGCTACTGTTGACACCCGCAGGAATGTTTCTCAAACTCAAGGTCTGGGCGCTCTCTGGGGAAAGGCCATGGAGCGTAATGCTTTTCCGAGGCAAGCATGCCCTCTTGTCTGGTTGTGTTACAGCCCTGCTTCCGTGTCGCGTGGAGGACAAGTGCGCTGAGGTTCTGGTGAAGGGCAACGGCCCCTTTCCTTCCCAAACCTTTTCTCAGGGATCAAAACTCAGCGTGGAAAGAGTTTTCCTCTAAATCACAGTATGAATTGATCAATGCCCTAACAATCGAACTGAAACCACCAGCCCGTACAAATAGTGGGGATTTCGTTGTCTGGTCCGCTCTCTAAAGGAATATTTCCCTTAAGAGTTTGCGTATTGTTCACTTTTTTTTTTTTTTGCACACATACGAAATCCAAAGCCTGTAATAATGCAGGTCATTAAACTAAACAACTGCATTTGGACCTTTTTCAAGGGAGTGATTCAGGCAAGCACTCTCCTCCCAGAATCAGTTTACAATGAGTTATCAGGTGCTACCTAGCTCCGAAAAGAGGGGAAAGACTAGCCTGCAGTTTTCTCGGTAAGGTGGACTTTCCTGGGGCCACTAGGTGGAGCCAAATGTTTACAGAAAAGGACATAGTAGGCCTTGCTGCAGCTCAGGACTTACCAAATGTCAGTCTTCTGTGCACATAAATATAAACGGGAGGAGGAGGACTATATACTATGAGGAGCCCAAAGGTTTTATACTGGAAGAAGCCCCCAGATGTGGTCAGAAAGGGTTCTCTCTCTCACTTTATCTGAGGGGACAGAAGAGCGGGGAGGTAGAGAAGCCCTTTCAGACTCTCGGCTGCCCATTGGCCCCGGTTCGCTGTAGCCTTTTCTCAACCTGTGCGTTTCTGAGAATCTGGAGGCCGCTACAGTTCTAGCTCCATCACTGACTTTACTGTCTGACTGTGCGGTCACTGCCCATGTACCCAACTGCCAAGAACTGCTGACAATGGCCCTTCCTGTCCTATAGGGCTGCTAGGAGAATCCCACAAGCCGATGAAGGAGAAAGTATTCTTTCCCCTTCCTGGTGAAAAGATAAAACATTCTTCAAATATATAGTATTATTTTGTTATTTATTATCAGAAAACAGACCAATAGCTGAAGTAGGGGCCATAATGCATTTGCTGTGAAAAATAAGTCGTTTTTGAAACTTATGCTATCTGATGCATTTTAACATATATTCTCTTAGATCAAATTTATTTCTCAGATAACTTTTAGAACATAAATCATGGCAAGGGGTGGAAGTATGTCGTATTCAAGGCCACATGGTAACCAGTGCTTAGAAAACCTGTGCCTGGATCGGGGCAGGGTAAGCAAGCCACGAGCCGGGGAGGTGCCCACCTGTGAGGAGATGGCAGAGTTGCTCCCAGGGTTTCTGTCTGTGGATGTCAAGAGGAAGGGCTACATGATCTCAAATCAGCTTCCGACTTAGGAATCTCAGGCTTAGTTTATGGCAACCATGAACTGAAAAAGAAAAGCTAGTTGTTAAGTTCTAAACCAAACCGAAAATATGAGGAATGGGAAATTTGTTAAAGAAGCATATGTATTTTTTCAAAGCAGTACAGTTTTAAAGGAATCAGATCACTGGGTTCAGGCTGTAGCATCTAGCTACAGTGTCTTCCAGAACTAAAGTAAACACTCAAAAGAAAGCATTTCTGTGCACATAGGTAGCATTTGCAAAACTATGGTTCTAGTCTATAGGATGTTAACAACTCTTTTGTTCTATTTTTTTTTTAATTAAAAAAATAGTCCTTTCTGCTCAAATAAGTCCAGAAAATACCGGATTAACAATAACATGTACTAATGAGCACTTTGAATCTCCAAAAAGTGGCAGCTAGTGCACAGTATTTCACGAACATGTTTGGTTATAGAACACTACTTTGCTGAAAAGTCAATTAGCTTTCCTGAGAACAAATGTTTTGTGCGATATTTTTCGAGGAATACTTTCTCAACGGAATGAAACATTCAGGCCAGGGCTGACTGGGAGTCTGGTTGGTCCTGACATCTTTCCTGGCATTTGAGTGAAAATACCCATTAGAGTTTGGTTGAAACAGTAGCAACAAGTAGAAAACGCGACAGAGAAGACAAAAGTGTGGAATGTTTAATCAAAAGCATATAGTCAGGAATGTAAAGACTCAAAACTCATTATAAGACATTTAAAACACTATAAAACATTTTAAACCTCTTTATTTACTAGATGGGATGCTGCTCAATGAATAAATAGTTCGATAGAGCCACTTAGGTCTTCACATTTACTCAGTTGAATTTTTGTACACACCGGTATAGACAAGTCAGTAAGTACACTGGTTCCAGTTTTGAGGAGGCAGAACATGAGAAACTGAAGCATACGAAATAAAGGTGCTTTTTCCTTTAAGTTAGACAAAGTTCTTATACGTAATGTGTTCATTATTTTTGTGAAACTATTGTTAATTATATGTGACAAAACCTTTTTCTGGCTTCAGACTGAACATTAGATTTAATATAAGTTTAAACCCAGTATTAAAAAGAACAGACCCAAGATGGAGTCACTTTTGTTAGGCTCCACCAAGACTTAATATCTACTCTGACTATATAGTTCCAGCATCTCCAAGAAGTGGAATTTTAAACCAATTAGTCTGGGATCATCAGTGAGGTGACCTCTACCTTCTCTACCCCAAAGAAAGGTGAGCCTGCCTGAAAGAATCTTTCCCTCTTTTTCTTTTGCTAAGAACTTTCTTGTCCCACCCAGTTTCTGCCTTTAAAAGCCTTCCATCATGTACAGTTCCTCAGAGAACCTATTTATTTACTAGATGGGATGCTGCCTGATTCATGAATATAGTTCAGCAGAGCCAGTTAGACCTTCACATTGACTCAGTTGAATTTTGGTTAATACTGGTATAGACAAGTCAGTAAGGACGCTGTTTCCAATTTTGAGGAGATGGAACATGAGAAAAGCTTAAAGAATGTCTAAAAATTGTCAATTTTAGTCATTAAACAAATTGTCCAAAGTACCTGTTTAACCAGAGGAAGTGAACTTTGTGAGCAGCTTACAGGTTTTACCTCTACTGGAGCTCTAGCGCCTTCCTTCCCTTCTCTGAGTCTCATGTCACGCATGTAGAGGCCACAATGCTCTAAGCTGGGTGAACTCGCCCGCTTCTAGCCACAGCAAACTGGCAGAGAACTGAGGCCAAACTACCAAAAAAGAAGCTATACTGGTCTGTGAGGTCTTCCCTGCACTGGAGGGTGACTAGCTCACTGAGGCAACAGAGCTAAGGTGGCCCCCATGATCCCTGCCTCCTGGCATGCACATCTGCCTTTGTGTAGTCCCCTACCCTAGAGTGTGGACAGGAGCTGTGACTTGCTTCTAACCAACAGAATATGGCCGATGTGATGGGATGTCACCCCTATGATGACATTACGTTGCAAGTTATATTATCTTATGACTTGCTAACCATCACGTCATGAACTGCTTATGAAGAAAAGGAGCTCTGAGAGGCCCTGGGAACTGAGGGCCTCCTCCAGTCAACAGCCAAGCGAAAACTGAAATGCTCACTTCTACAACCACAAGGAAACAAGTCCAGCTCAGAAGTGGATGCTTCCGCTGTAGAGACTTGAGGTGAGGCTGCAGCCTGTGAGACCTGAGCAGAGGCCTCAGCTCAGCTGTGCCCAGACTCCAACCCTCAAGATTTGTGAACTAATAAATGTAGGTTTTTTTAAGTTGCTACATTTGTGCAGCAATAGATAATGAGTACACCCACCAATCGAGGGTGTCCAATGGTAGAGACCGAACCTGAGACACCCAAAGAACCAGCCAGTGCTGGCAGTAGCAGAGCACATGCCGCAAATGCCGGCACAGAGGGACTGTCGCAGACAAGAGCTGCTGGCAGGGAGGGGAGTACCGAGGGTGTGGAGCTGAGGGGACTCAGGAAAGCCTGTTCACTGTCTTACTTCCATCTTTCCCCTGAAACCTGCTCTTCTCCCTATGGTTTGTCTCAGATGGTGACCATTAGCCTTCAGATCAACCAAGACTTCTAGCAGAAAGTAGAAGTTATTGTAGATTCCTCCTCCTTCACCCCTCCCCATCGTCAAGTCTCTCTGATTTTACCTCTTAAAAATATCTCAGCTCCAAACTTGTTTCTCCTCAGCCACTGCCCATGTCCAAACTCTCATCTTCAAATATCCCATCTAGGCAACTGCAGAAGGCTGACTGATCTTACTCTCTCCAGTCTCATGCTCTTTTAAAAATTTTGCCAATGGAGTAGAGTACCATCCTGTACCATTTAACTTAGCATCTACTATATGCTAAGCACTGTTCATGTATCTATATAATGCACTCATTAAATCTTTCCATAGACTCTTAAAAGAAAGATGTCATTATTCCCATTTTAGAGATGAGAAAATGATGCTCAGAGAAATTTAGTAACTCATTAAAAGGCACAGCTTTGTTGCTAAGCCAAGACCTAAAGCTGCTCTATTCAAAACCCATGTTCTTTTCACAAACTGCCCCAAATACAAACAATCCTTACAACTCAGCCTGGCATGTTCTGCAGCCCTTCCCTAAGGAGGAGACCCTTCAGGCAGCAGGAGGTGAAGTGGGGATTGGACCAGTTTTCTCAGGCATCTTTGCATTGTGCCAGGCATCGCCATGGCCCCCAGTGCAGTCTGCTCCAAACCTGATCTGAAAGGTCGCTCTCGAAGGCACTTCAAACATTGAACTGCGTCCCCACTTCACAATGTGACTACCAGCAACTTGCCACCATCTGGCCTCCCCATTTTCTGTCAGAAAGGTGGAACCTTTTGCAGTTCCCTATACAGAACTGCTTCTCTTGATTTTGCTCATATTCTCCCTTTGTCTAGAACAAACTTCCTCTTTTCTTTGGCTAGCTCCCTCCTTTTTCATCCTTCAAGATGCATTTCATGATCATCTCCTCCAAGAAGCCTTCTTCACCTTTCCAAACTGGATTGTTTATTCCTTCGTCATTCTGCATAACACTAAGTGCATACTACTAATATATTACTGCATGATATGGCATAGCTATGCTAGCACAACATATTATGACATGGCTCTTGTCAGTGTACAAGTTTAGTGTCCCGAACAACCCAGAAGCTCCTTGAGCTCAGGGCCCTGCTCTATTCCATTTTGTATCCCCAGTGTTTTTAGCCAGGGGTTTGGGACAGAGTGAGATGTTGGTTGAAGTGGTACCTCTGCCCGTGAAATGACCACTGGCGGCAGCGGCAGCACACACATGGCAGCAACAGGAGTTTATAAGCTGATTAAAGGCATCTCATTTACCAGTGAAGCCCTGCCATCCAGCCATTTAGCACTCACCTGGCACAAGAGTTTCCAGAAATAGCTGCTAGATAAATATCTGTTGCAGAATTAACCTACCCAGGGGTTTGCTGGGCTCACGTCCTCCTTCCAGGGAGGAGAGCCCATATTGGCTCTGACAGCCTTGCTCACCCCTCCACACACGTACTGTTTGGGCTGTACCACTTAGTGGGCATTTAGAAGCCTCTGGATATAAACAAACATGTCTGGGAGCGTTTGGCGTGTACCTGATGGAGGCAGAAGAATGACCTCTAGTGGTCCTTGCTGGCTTTGTTGGTCCATGGAAGATTTTCAGTGGGAAAAGATGCAGTAAATTCAAAGACTCTGTCTGGAAAGGGCATTTAATAATATATGAGAATTCTGGCTATTGCAATAGAACAAAACGGCCACAGAACTGCATAGTAAATATTAAATATACCTCTTTATTATTGATAAAAAATACCCGTCTAGTGTAGCAGCGAGTGAAATATATTTTGTTTTTAAAGTCTATGATAATTGTCAATTTAAAAAATGTTTTAAGCTCTGATGAACATTCCAGATAATGTAAATACAGATAACGGATACATCACAGTGCATGTTTCTCAAAAGGCATATTGTAAAATGACTCTTATTAAAAAAAAAAAAAATCCTCCCCCCAAAGATTCACCATTATTTTGCAGTAAGAGAATTTTTTTTTAGTGTCTATTAAAACCACCAGAGGGGAGAGGTGCCAATCTCTAGTGAGTCTGAGAACACAGATAGACCTCCTTGTCAGAATCTGAGGCCCATGGGTGCTGGGGAAGGACAAGGAAACAGCAGCCTGGGCTCCGATTCTATAAAAACCATCCAAATTGTACACATCAGCATATACCCTCTCTAAATATAAACTTTCAACTTACCACATCATGCTATTTACCCCAGGGCAATTTGTTATACTGGAAATTCAGAACTGATAAAATCAGTATTATACTCATTTTAATTTGTCTTTCCATTTTGCTTTTCTGGTTTACAGGTGTTTCTTTTTTTGTTGTTTTTGTGAAAGGAGGATGGCACTTGTTTTTCAGAGGAACACATAGAATAGAAAAAGTTTAGTTCCTTCTGTTAAAAAGTTCTACCGGAATTACTTTCTGTCTGATTTAGCTCAGAAACAAAGTTCATAATAATCTTGCATGGTAACATTAAAATTAAGTCAGTCTCCTTTGGGTGTTTACTGAACTGTATGCTAATAAACAAACCCAGGGCTTCTGAAATATTCTCTTCACCACGACCTAGAGACTCACTTTCAGGTAACTCACAGGCTTGGTGTGACCCGGACAGAGCTGCTCTGCCCCATGCTCAGCCCAAGATAAATCCTAGACATACCACATGTGCAACCTTAGGGAGGGTGCTCTGGGCCTGGGACTGCAGTCAAGGAACAGCAGGGCGAGTCCTACCTCCCTCTGGATGAGATCCCTACAAAGTCCACACGATCAATATAAAGAGCAATAAAGCATGTCATATCTAAGAATAACTACTGAGTTTCAAGTTTACACAAGATAGGAGTTTCAGTATTCAACGAAATCTTTCTCGTGCCCCTTGTATGTGTAGGCACTCTAACTGACTCTTACAGTTAGATGCAGACATTACACACACATTTCAAGAAAGGACTTAGAAAGCAATTTCAACTTTTCAAACTGCTTTATAAGAACAGCTGAGTGTCTCTTACCTCTTTGCTATATTAACTTCTTTCATCCCATAAAATGGAAAGATTGCTATAAAATTTTATAAAAGATACCCAGGATATGGAACCCGCGGCTCTCTGTCACAACTTTATAGTCCATTTTTTTGTGAAAGAACCTGCAGCACTGGTGTCCTCTTCCAAAGACAAAGGCCTAACGGAACTTCTTTGTTGAAGGCGCTGAGCCCCATGCCCCAAGGAGGCATGGGGAGACTCTAAGCCTGCCAGAGGGTGGTTGGGGGGAAGGAGGAGCACAAACAGTGAAGGCAGGTGACAAGGAGGATCCAAAGAAAGGCATGACAGAGATTCTACGGAACGAAAGACAATATTCAGAGCAGAACATGAAAAGCTTTCTGAGAAAATCGGCACTCAGGATGGCCACAAAGAGTTCAGGGCTGCCGTGTTCTGTGATGGGCAATGTCCACTCAGAGGGAGAAGCATCTTTGTAAGGTGGTGGCCCTGAAAGGATGGGAAGAACTTTGTTA
>NW_006442484.1:6430788-6502268 GCF_000325575.1 Pteropus alecto
GATGAACTGCATGAGAAAAGGCATAGAGTGACTGGGAAAAGTGCTTTGCAAAGTAGAAATGTTAACAATCACCTTATGAAGCAGCTATAACCATCTCCATTGTACAGATGTACCCATGTCACAGAGATAACATGGGGCACAGCCAAAATTCAAATGCAGGTGTGTCTGGTTCCAAGGCCTGGGCAAACTCCCTGCTACCAAGTCTGGAGACTGCTTGGGAAGAATGAGAGTGCTGTACTTCAAGGGCGTGGAATAAGAGGACTTCCGATGTCCAGATGGAGTGAGGTCACTGGCGCTTTAACAGGAGCATCTCCAGAATTCGTAGAGAGAACAGGTTTGGAGTAATAGTTGGGTGTGCGTGTGTGTGTGCGTGCGCACGCGGGGGTGATCTTAAAGCTGCATTTTCATAGCATTGATGCACCATGACTGTAACTTAGGTTGCATGCTTATCTGAGGCGGTTCCACCAATTGCTTTCAATGCTGCTAAATCATTTGTACTTACTTCCGTAGACAGTGGGCAGGGGCACAATCTGGGGGGTGCCTTAAGCCAGCTGCTAAGGTGAAGTACATACGGGTGGACTGAAACAGGGTGAGGGCCAAGTGGAAAGAACGCCATGACCACCGGACCACCAAAGACTTGTTACCCTCTAAGTGTGTGAGGTCAGGAAGAAAAATAGGACTGAAGGAGAAGCGGAGAGTTAAAAGTAAAACTTGAAAACTCCTACACTTTGGAGGCTACTGAGAAGGAAGGAGAACCAGGAAACATCACTAAAAAGAACAGAGCAGAAAAGAACAGGAAGGCCAGCTCAACAACACGGAAGCTAAGATGGGGAGCATCAAGGCAAGACAGCAAATATCTACTTCTATCATGGCAGGAGGCTCACACAGGTGTGGACCGAGAAAATATATCAGGCTTCAAATCTGGGTTTGGAGAAATGCATCCTTGCCAGACTTTCTAAGATAACAACTCTATCTCATTTCACTTTGCCTCTTGGTTGCCTCTTGGTACAGTTCCTTAAAAGACAGCTAGCACTTTGTAAAAAAAAAAAAAAAATCTTTAATTAAGTTCTTCATCAAGGCTATAATATTTTACATTTGAACATTTTAATTCAATTTATCGAATACTTAAGATCTAACAATAAGCCAAAAATGATATGAGGCCCAGAGACAGGATTAAAGAGCACGAGGTCTCCGGACACACAGATCAATGGAACAGAAGGAGGCAAGAATATACAATGAGGTAAAGACAGTCTATTCAATAAACTGTATGAGGAAAACTGGACAGACTCATGCAAAATAATGAAACTAGACCACCTTCTTACACGATATACAAGAATAAATGCAAATGGTATCGAAGACTTAAATGTAAGGCCCGTGACCATAAAACTCCTAAAAGAAAACATAGGCAGTAAACTTTCTGACATTGCTCTTAGTAATATTTTTTCTGATATGTCACCTCAGGCCAGGGAAATGAAAGAATAAATAAATGGGACTACATCAAACTAAAAATGCTTTACATAGCAAAAGAAACCATCAAAAAAACGAAAAGACAACCTACTAAGTAGAACAATTGCCAATGATACATCCAGTAAGGGGTTACTAATCAAAATATATAAGGAACTCATAACACTTAACACCACAAAAATGATTAAAAAATTAGCAAAGAACCTGAATAGATGTTTCTCCAAAGAGGACATACAGATGGCCAACAGACATACGAAAAGACACTCAATGTCACTAATCATCAGGGAATGCAAATTAAAACCACAATGAGGTATCATCTCACACCTGTCAGAATGGCCATCATCAATAAATCAAAAAACAAGTGTTGGTGAGGAGGCAGAGAAATGGGAACCCCCGTGCACTGTTGATAGGATTGCAAATTATTACAGCCACTATGAAAAACAGTACAAACATTCCTCAAAAAATTAAAAGTAGAACTATCTTTTTACCCAGCAATCTCACTTCTGAGTATTTAGCCAAAGAAATCCAAAACACTAATTCAAAAAGATATATGCACCCCTATGTTTGTTGCAGCATTATTTACAATAGCCAAGATACGAAAACAACCTAAGTGCCCATCAATAGACAACTGGATAAAGAAATTGTGGTACATACATACAATGGAATATTACTCCGCCATAAAAAAGTATGATATCCTACCATTTGCAACGACATGGATGGACTTGAAAGGTATTATGCTAAGTGAAATAAGGCAGACAGAAAAAGACATATACCATATGATCTCACTTATACGTGGAATCTAAAGGACAATATAAACAAACAAAACAGAAATAGACTCATAGATGCAGGGAACTAGCTGACGGTTACCAGATGGGAGAAGGGGTAGGAGGCAGGATGTAGCTGAGGTTACCAGATGGGAGAAGGGGTAGGAGGCAGGATGAAAATAGTGAAAGGTTTAAGAGGTACAAATTGGTAGTTACAAAATGGTCACAGAGTGGTAAAGCAAAGCATAGGGAATATAGTCAATAATACAGTAATAACTATGTATAGTGTGAGGTGTGTACTAGACTAGTCAGGGGGATCACTTTGTAAATTATATAAGTGTCTAACCACTATGCTGTACACCTCAAACTAATATAATATTGAATGTCAAATGAAGCTGAAAAGTTTTCAAAAAGGGGAGTAGGCGAAGGAGATTAAGAGGTTCAAATTTCCAGATATAAAACAAATAAGTCATGGAGATGGGGTGTACAACAGGGAATATAGTTAATAATATTGTGATAGTGTTATATGGTGTCAGATGGTTGTTGGGCTTATCGTGGTGATTACTTCTTTAAGTATATAAATGTTAAATAACTATGAAACTAACATAATATTGTATGCTAGCTATATTTTAATAAAAATCTTTTTAAAATTTCAATGATAAAATTTTAGATTAAAAAAGTTCTAAATATCAAAATTAAAGAGCACACAATCTCTGAGCTCACAGGGCTCACTGCTGCTTACATGATAAGAGGGATGACGAGCACACAGAGAAGCAGCAAGTAACTATGTGAGGGGTTGATAAGGAATGTTAAAGAAAGCCACAAAGAAGTGGACGTGACAGGAACTCGCAGTGAGGAGGCATGGAGAAGAGGGGAAGATGGGGAGAGAACAGAGGAAGGCTGAGGGCAGCTAGTACGGTAAATCTGGGTGGTATTCTGTAGCTACAAGACATTTAGGGTAAAGAGATGATCAGATAATCAAAATAACACCAGTTTCAACAGCAACAATAGATGCTTGAAGACAATGAAGCAAAGCCTCCCAAGAGCTAAGAGAAAATTATACTGAACCCAGAATTCTATTCCAAGCCAAACTAGCAATTAAAGGCAGAAATAATAATACTGCCATACATTCTAAGAGACTCTGAAAGTTAACCTACCACTAGTGCACCCTTCCTGAAAATGTACTCCAGCAAAATGAGGGTTAAAAAAACAAAAAAGTAAGATGTGAGACTCAGGAAATGGAATAACCTGACTCTTCAATAAAAACAAAAGCAGTACAGAAGTTGTGCAGAAGACCCAGAAAGCATTCAGTCCAAATTAGATCAGGCGATTGATGAGCTCTAAGTAGGATGTCTTCAGAAGAATGAAAGCAGATCCCAAGCAACAGAAAGAAAAAGAAAATGGCATCAGGGAAAAGAACACATAACTATTCACTCGACAAGAAAAATGCAATCATATTGGGAAAAATGTGAAAAAGTGAGGGACGCTGCATAGAAAATAGTCTAAAGATGAAGCCAGCTAAAACGTGGTGTGACTCTGTAGAAGAGCCCACTAGATGAGACACAAGGAAGGGATGCTCTCCTTTGTGTGGTGACGCCATAACTGTGGCGTGAAGAGGTGCACTAACCACGAGGCACTTGGCTCAGTGACAAAGTCATACTGACATACGTCATGACAATCAAAGTTTCATGTTGTTGATGGTATTCGACTTTCAGAATTAATCTCTAGATAAAGTAGGAAGGCTTGAATTACAGTCACAGAATTCATGTCATCTGCCTTGGTAATGTAGAAGTACAAGGTGTAACAGAGAAGGAAGAGTTGACAAAAGGTGGGAGGTGAGATCAAGAGACAATGGGCAGGAGTGTGATATTCTCACCTTTCAGAGTGCGGAGCCAGAAGGTACTGTCAAGAGTCGATCAAATAATAAACAGAAGTTCAAATATATAGTTTTAAAGGTGTGACAATCACAAAGAGAAGAATTAAAAAGAGATACTATTGTCAAAAATGGGGATGGCAGGGAGGGGAATGAGTGAGCTAAATCTTCATCTACTACAGCAAGTCATTACTGGGAACGTCTGAGGTCGAAAGTCAAGAAATAACAGCATAAAGGTAGTATTAGAAATACAGGAGTATCTAATGAATGGTCTGAGAATAGAAATGGTTAAACACGACTTTTGAGGAATAGGGCTGAGGTAGGGAAAAGCAAGACTAAAGAGCTTCCATTACAAGACTACTGACAGTTAGGAATTTTAAAGCATGTGCAGCTACAATTTTTATTAAATAATTTAATAAAATTTTAAAATAAAAACATCAAGGTCAAGGTTGACTACTATAACATTAACTGTATATATTAGTATCTGTCTGCCATTAATGCGTATCCACTGCTAAGCTTCTACAGTATTTTATTATAATGTCACATCTAGACCAGCAGAGGTGAATTTTATATTTCAATTGTCATTTACATTTATATATACTTCACCTAATCTAAAATATATATTTTTTTCCACATTTTTATGTCATTGAACTCAGGATGGATTCACTTAATTAAGAGGAGTTTTTTTTAGTGGTATATAAATTATGATGTCGCCTTATTATCAATGGTGTCTTAGATCTGATGAAATAGGATACTTGTAGAAAATAACATACTTAGTTATTTTTCCCCTAACTCACTTTGTGAAATGAGAGACTGTGACATCTCCTTCTACTACTCTGCCCGCCTCACACATTACACTCCAGCCACAGTTGGTCTTTAGGATCTTTTCCTGAACACCTTAGGGAGGGCCTTGGACCAGCTGTTCCCTGGCCCAGATGCCCTGCCCCGTCCCCAACTGGCTCCTCCAGGCCATGAAGTCCCAGCTTAAATGTCACTCGCTTGAAAGAGCTTGCTGACTACCCACTGAAAGTGGCCCTCCTGCCCAAAAACGTCTCCTATCATGTCACCCAGTTTTATTTTCAGCAAAGGACTTCCCCCGATATTTTCATTTATTGGTTTTTCTTCATGAAAGCATTAGCTCCAAGAGAATAAAGATCTTGCCTACCTTATTCGACACCGTACCCCAGCACCTAGAATGGAGCCTGACACCAAGTAGGTGCTCACCTATTTCTAGGACGAGGACTTCAGAAAAATAACGCTAGGCTATGGACACAACAGCTCATCACTTAACAAATAATTATGTTTCAAATTTATAAATAACATTGCTTCCTTATTCCTCTATGGAAAAGAATCTCATGTATAAATTTTTCTATTAGGAAAATCCATTTCTGATTGCTGTTCAGTTAAATATGACTTTAGGCATATACTAATAATATATACCGAGAATAATTTCCACAGCATGAAACAATTCATACCATCTTTAATTTATTTGTACATATTCCAAACCTACCTACTCTTGACCAGAACTGACATCAAACAGGTGGCAAACTAGGATAAAAAGAACTCAGTCGTTTCAAAAATTCAAGAGTGTGCTTACCTTCAACTTTTTCAATTTTAAGAAGGGTTGTCATCTCCATCTCCCAAAGGAAAGATGAAGTTCAAATTACTGTTTATACTTATAATTTTATTTCCCACCACCCAATTCAAAGAATTGAAATAGTTTGTCTATTGCCAAACATCAAACAAGAACAATAATGAATAACTTACTGTTAATTTCTTTAATACTTGCATTTTACATACATGACAGAAGGATAAAATAAAAAGGCTGAAATCCTGAAAAAGTATATTTGTTTGCTTTTTTTTATTCAAAAGCCCATGATTCTTTGGGAGGTGACACAAGGTTGTTTTCCAGTCAGATCATAATTTCTACAATTTCTATAGTGACCATAAATCCGAAAGGCTCCTGCTCTCTCCATCCCAATTCACTTTTGGCACCAATATGTAAAATGTCACTTCTGAAAAATGGGGAAAAAATGTGAATACTGGGTTTTATCACAGTACTCTTTTCCTGATGGATAATTTTCTAATTGCTGAATTTAGAATACTGATTGATTCAAGAAAGATTAACAATATCTCATCAATAAAAACCTTTTCCTACCTAACTATATGGCTGTCTTAGAAAAAAAAAAATATATCAGAAATAGTAGCCAGTTCTCAGAGATAAAGGGACGATGGCTTGTCCTTCCCCAGTTCTTCTAATTTTAAATTTAGAGTTACTCAGCAATTCTATGAGAGGTAGCAGGACGTGTGGCATAGGGGCTGGCTTCATGATTTTAGAATGCAATTTTAAATCATCATATCCTCCAGGAGAACTCATGTTACACTCAAAGAAAGAAAAGAAGCGGCTACTCTCCATCTCCGCGCAGACAGAAGCTGATCAGGAGCACAGAATGTGCTGCTTCCTGGTTAAGGAAAGACGGGCCTAACCACAGGACTGGCAATTAGGAGAAGATTGAGCCAAAGAATTAAAAAATCTGATTAGAAAAATGTGTCATTTATAAAGTATACTACTCTTGAATCTTCACTTAGTCTATTACGAAGAAGCTCCCACGCAAAAATCAGGTTGCTACAGAAGGAAAATAACCAACACACAGACTATCATTGGCCAATATTTAAATACAAAGAATGCAACTTTCATTTTTCATATGTGAGAAGGATTTATACACTTGGTGTTGACCTGTTTGGCCCAATTCAAAATTTTTTTTCAGCTATGCTTCAGATCCACTGGATATTGCCAAGAAACGTATCCCCAAAAATCTTCTGAATTTGTCAGTGTCATTAGAGTTTAATAGATTTTTCTGAGTGCTACCATTAAGCTCAGAAGGGTTGGGGGAACCTTACCCCACCCCTTCTCCCAAAACCTAATAAAGTAAGACATGTGTATTTCAAAACAAAAGATGCTAATGTTATGAAACTGGAGTGGGGGGAGATGCTATAACAGTCCTCTTTCATTTTAATGAACACTGGACTACCTCCTACCTCTAGCACTATATACGCTTTTAAACTTCTAGAAGGGAGAAAGGGAAGAATGAAGGAGACGTGAACTCCGAAACCTCCTGACAAAGTCGCCGGCCCACTGCGAGGTCAAGGGAATACTTCTTCTGCCAGCCACTAATTCACAAATATTTTTCCCCATTTAAAGAAGTCTGCATGAATGAGGTTAGGAGAGCAGGGAACACACCAAGAAGTAGACCAGAGTCTTCTCGTAGTGACCCCGCCCCATGTCTTTAGCTGCGATCGACTTCATTCATCTTGACAGTCACAGTAAGCAACACCTCTCTTTAAAACTTTTCTTGTTCTTGCTGCTTTTCTTGCCATTTTTGTCCTTGTTTTCTGACATCTTCTTTGCTCTGATTTCTCTCATTAGATCAAAGAATACCTGGGGCGAGGAGGAAGGGAGGAAAAGAAGGGGGAGGAAAAAGCCATTTAATGATTTAATGAAGCAGTCAGACTAAGCATAAAGACAAACTTATTCTTACGAACCACATGCCATCAAAAACAAAAGGTCTAGAATAAATAAGAATTAACATTAAAAACATATTCTAATTCTACCAAATAAACATCTCTGCTCAGATCATACAACTAGTCAACCTAAGGACCAGTCAGTTACTACTAGTCATACCGTTACTACCATTCAACAGCTTACTTCAAATAAAATCTCTTCTACTGGTAAGTGTGACGAAGGATAAAGCAGCACAAAACAGAGCTGCAAGGTTGCGATATTTACAAATATTGAGAATAACAAATAGTAATCAGACTTTCTAGCATTTCCAGCCACCAGAAAAGGAAAAAATGATATCAGTACCTGTACCTTATTTAATCCTTATAATGACCCTATCAAGGTAGGAACATCGTTATGCATGACAGCGTTCCTAGCATAATTCCACAAGAGCAGACTTAGGAACACAGTTGGAGGGGAGAGAAAGAGGGGAGGATGAACCATAACAAATGAGGCTCCTGCACTATGAAACTGGTGCCATGCGGGGAGAGACAAGTACTGGCACGCTTCCCCTACCCATGTATATTCCTACCCTAGTTCTCAGGAACGCCCCCTCCTCCATTCTTTGCGATATCAGCTAGAGGGAACTTTATCAAGAACTGACGAGACTTGTCCTTTGAATGCCAGTGTTACTGAGATAGGGATTATCATTTGTCACAATAATTTGGGTTTTGCCCTCTGCTACCAGCAATCGTGCCAAAGTACTGACTATACCCGAGCAGACAAAATATGCTTCCTACAAAGAAACATTTGAGATTTCTCCTAGAGAATGACGAAGATTTGAGTGTAGGCTTTTATCTTTGGACTTTCACACAAAACCACAAGCTCCTTTTATTTTCATAGACATACCTTCTTAGTAGAAAGCAAAATCGAGCTTTCTGAGTGTGGGACTTCACAAGTACTTACCACCAGCTCAGAGCACAGAAAAGGACGCCCGGCAACCTGGATCAGGCTAACCTACGCACCTCTTTTCTCCAGCCTCTCAGAAAAGCACCCCACCCATGACAACAACAGTGAAAAGATTCAAATGTTACAGGTTTTTCTTTTTGTTCTAACAGCAAAAGGCAGGAGGAGGGGCACGCAATGCATCCAACTTAAAATGATGACAGAGTTGTTCACAGGCCGATCTTATCAACAACCTCCTTTCAAGTAAATTGTTTACAAGTGAATACAATGCTGCCAGTCATAAGTTTCTGCTGGTTCCTGTTTGGCAGGTCAAGCTGGTCCAGTGGAGGAAGGGAAGACGACAAGCTGCTGTGCAACAGCCCCCCTCCCCACCACCCACCCTTCCCACCAAAAAAACACACGTCGACAGTTCCATGGTGAGAAAGCCTTCGTGATTCTTTTTAAATGAAGTATATGTCTGGAATTCCTGTGTGTTTTCTATAGCTAGGAAACGATTTGATAGAGATTTGGAATGGCATAATAATCAACATTAAGAGTTGAGATAACAGTAAAAAGAAAAAGTGTCTGACAGGTGAACATACTTCACATTGCAGACTACAACCAAACAAACTTATGCTATAGGTGCTGCCAACGTGCTTCTAGAGGTAACTCCATCAACATAACATTCTATATACCAATGTACCTCTCTACCTTTCAAGCTAAAGTAAAACTTGGCTACAAATCTCTCCTTCTTCAGGTAAGCAGTAAAGGAGAATTTTTTCTCCATAAGAAAAAGAAACATAGGAAGCGATTTGGGGGATTCAGATACTGATGCTACAGAGCAGACAAATCACTGCTTAGCTGCCAAAGTGAAACGTGTTTAGATTTTACAAGAGCATGAATCATAAGTAAGCGCTGATGAACAAGGGGAAGGCACAGGGAGAGCCTCATCTTTTAAGTTGTCTATTTTAGTTGTGTGATAACCACTTTGAACCTAATTTAAAAAAAAAAAAAAAGGCCTAACAATTGCAATCACTGGCAGACAGATTTTCAAATTGTCAGTGTTCATCATCATCAAGGTCATCCTTTCATTAGCTTCAGAGATTTGAATGAGAAAGTACACTGGGGTTTGGTAAGGGAGAGAAAAGAAATCCCTACAGAGTTGATTCCTGAGGGCAAATACAATTGACAGATTCCGTTATAAAGACAGAACACCTTGGCTCTGCCTGTGGATGGTAAGGTGAAAAGAATAAATCAACTAATAACTCAGTGAGAGAAAAATCAAGACACATGTTGTTTCTTTGGGGACCTCCCAAGAAGCAGCCGGCACAACGAGCCCCTCGCCTGCAGAACAAAAGGCTATGGAGAGAGCATAGGGATGCTACAGTATGTCCTCGCTTGACACCGTGGATATGTTCTGCGACTCAGTACACCAAAGAAACAAATGTTACCATAGGCTAATTGAAATAAACAAGAGTTAAGTTCCCATGTCATCCTAGCAATGTTATAACAGGAGACACTGAACAAAATGACTTATCTGAGGACCCGCTGTACTTAGTGTCCACCCTTCCAGCACAGGCTTCGCAACCCAATAGCCTCATCTCATCCTACATCCACGGGCTGTGCCAGCACCAATAAGCATGCTCCAAAAAGGTCGTGACAGAGTGAAAAACTCTGGGTTATTTACAGTCAGGGTCAAATCCTCCCAGAACCTCTCATCATAATGACGTGGACATCTGGAAAAATTAGTCCTCCTCTAGTTTCCATAAATGATTCCCTTAAAAACAAACAGATGTGATGCTTAGGTCCTGCCGTTTCTCAAGTGTGTTTCCAAGAAACACAAAGAGCACGCCCACCTTGTCCACGTTGGCCCGAGTCTTGGCCGATGTCTCCACATACTGCACGCCCCACTCCTCCGCTTTACTCCGGGCCTCCTCCACCGGCACCTGCCTCCGCTCCTCCAGGTCCGATTTGTTTCCCACCACCAGCAATGGAATCTTATCTTCTTCAGCTTTAACACGGAGGATCTGTTCCCTAAGGTGTTACATCAAAAATAAAGCCATTTTTAAAAAAAGGCTTTCCAAAGGCAGAAGAAGAAATTGCTACACTTCGGGCTTATCCCAAGGATGCAGTCCCTAGATCCTGTCACAAACTAGATAAGGTTTTCAAAGTCTGGTTCTCCAAATGACCGATGTGCTCATTACAAATGCAGATTTCTGGGCCCCACAGTAGTGCTACAGAAATAAATGCCTGGGAGGGCGTCCAGGATTCTGCATTTCAACAGGGTCCCTAATTTTTGCTTAGGCAAAAAAAGAAAAGAAAAAGAAAAAAACTTGGGGACCTCTAGGATCAAAACAAGCTGAAGTATCTTCATACATAAAATGCTAAATAACGCCCCTGAAAAAAATGGTATGATCTCTTTGTGAGAATAAAAGCTGTGAAACCTAGTGTTTTTTCATATGGAGGTTAGCAGTCTATTAGTAGATCATGAAATCAATTTAGCAGGTCGCAACCAGTAATTTTTTTCCCTCACTGAAATAGAATAGAAAAGAAACATCAGAGGGAACCTCTAGGAGGAAAGGTAAGTAGGGTTTTGTGAAACTTCTGTTTCGATTATATTTACATATGTATAGGCTCCTGCCTCCTCCTACCCCAGTTTCCATTTAGACACAGTAACTGTTATAAGCCACAGAATGCGGACAGTTATGTCAGGCAGTAATTGCATTTCATGTACATTATTTTTCTACTACAAAGTGAAAATGAAATATTGCAAGACCTATGGAAAAATACTTCAAAAGCATCTTCTCTAAAAGAAGTTACCCACAGCATGTTAAATTTTACCTCTAGTAAAAATGATCAGCTATATAAGTTATTAATCAAAACCAAATATTAAAAATAATCAAATACTCTACTTGCACTATTTTGATCAGGTAGGGATATTTCTACTTCTACATTCCAATACATTAAAAAAGAGACCCCTCCCATCCCTTCAAAAATGTATTTTGTGGAGATTTGCACTGATTTTTATATGACATAGGATAACTTTTCGTAACAATAAAAATCTTTAAAAATTTTTTCCATACAGTCAATTAAAGTACCGGAAATCAAATATTTTAAGAAAAATGAAAAAGACACAAGTAGATGCTTGAAAATTGCCTCTAAGCAGCTTTGCTGTCCCCTACATTTCAACAGGGGTCAAAGAGCATGCTCCCTTTAGAAGTTATGTGATTCATCAATATAAACTATAGACAATAACTGATAGCTTTCTGGCTCATTAGCCTTGCAGAGGCACGTAAAATAATCTCATTCATAAATATACTGATCCAAAAATGAGAGTACCAAGTTCTGTCTCTTGTAATAAAACAATTTCTCTAGTTTGTAGACTATATCCAGGAAAAGTATCAAGATAGAGTGTATATTGGACGTGGTTTCATAGTGTAGAGGATAGCATGTCTGCTTTACACACAGAAGGTTCTGGGTTCGTGCCCCAGTGGAGCCACGGTCCATGGTCTATAGCCATGCCACCCTAAATAAAAGCCCGAAGTCTGATCTTGGAAACTAAGCAGGGTCGGGCCTGGTTAGTACTTGGATGGGAGACCACCTAGGAAGACTAGGTGCTGTAGGCATAAATAATAATAATAAATAATTTAAAAAAAGAAAACTAAAAAAAAAAGTGTATTAACATTTTGCTTAATGTCAGGATCTTTACATTTGGAAGATAAACACAGAAATGCTGTTTTAAAAATGCTACCAGACGTAAAGTGACTGAGCTTAACCACAAAAACTCAGAAAATCCACCTCCATTCTTCTGATTCCAATGACATGCGAAACCTGGGCAGCTCTGAGATTTTTATTTAAATGTCGGAGTTCAAGTTAGAAAAACACACTTCCCTTCCTTTTTCTTTTAGGTAGTCGTCTATCCTTTTTCTTCAAAGGATCTCTCTTCTCTCATAACAACCAAAACCCTTCTCCCAAGATGAGATGAGACCCTGCTCCAACTCTGTGGGAATGCATGAACATGATCTGTGTGCGTGTGTGGTGATCCGGGAAGACAGGCCAAGGGTGGTACCACCAATTCTCAGAAGATGACTCTTCTACTGCCCAGCATTTCCTTTCTCGGTGAGTCAAAAGGCAGCAGAAAATCAAAAGGCGCAGGACAAGGAAGAAAATTAGTAGTGTGTGCATCTGTCCTGTTTTATTTCAAGGAGGCATAAAAACAGAATTATGCAGCTGCAAACGATTATGAATCCATAGGCTATATCCACATATAGAAACCTCTAGGTATGTCGGAGAAGTCTAAAATTATGAGGACTTCTCATAAGGAGCCCTAGTGATTTGACTGATCGCCATGGCACATGGCACACACCCTATAGTTCCAGAGAACTGAGTTACTCAACCTTCGAAGTCTTGCAACTATAAAAGCCTAACAACTGAGGCACGGTCTATTACTTTCCACTCGCTCTACTGGTTTACCATGAGGCCTGCCTCCCTGGCCCACTGATGCTTCCTTCCAAATCTTAGGAGGATATTTAGCTTCCTCATTTTCTTCTTCAATTGACCACCTTAATTTCTGACAAACTTGCTAAAGAATGAAAAAAATTACTGTGTTTTTTCTCCCCTTTTTAAGTTCCTGTTAGACTCTAGATCTGGTTCTTAAAATAAAAAGTCATCTGGACAGATCTGTTCCTGTTAGAATTCCCATAAGAATTACACCTAACAGCTCACTATTTCCTTATAACAAAATAAACTTAAGGTATCTTTACCCCATTTTCAAATGAATTATAGCAGTGAATATTGCACTCAGTATGGAAGGACCATGTGACCAGGCTGTGAGAAGGTCTGGGGATACAACACAATGAAGGGTGGCCACAGCTCCTGCCCTTATGGAATTTACAGTCTAGAGCACCATTTCATTTCATCAACTAACGAGTACATCTTCAGATAAAAAAAAAACAACAACAACAGAATCTCTACTACTCGGTAAACTTGCCCAGGGTCACAAAACTGTTAAGTGGCAGGGCAGGGATTCAAACCCAGGTCTGTATGATTTCAAAGTTGGGTTCTTTCCATCTTATGGTAGCAGCAAACGGTCACTCTGACTCACATTTTTCACTCTGCTGACGATATAGATCAAAACAAATCAAACTTGTTACTTTTCAAGCAAAATTATAAAAAAGGTAGATAGTTGACTCTTATCAATCACTGTCTCTCAGGATTTATATCGTTTATGTCGTTTTAAAACAAAACAACAGGTTCTGACTATGTGGAATGGCTTTGTTCCCTTTAGGAACAATAGAATCTTAAGATAATTTATATTCGGAAATGTGCCAAGATTCAAAAAGCCCCAGAAAATTCTTTGAACAGATTCTTCCTAATTCCAAGCTCAACCATCTATGACTGTGCTCAGCCCCAAAATTCATTCTAAGCCTAAGACATATGAAAGGAAGGCAAAAGCTTCCTGGAGGCTGGAGGCTATTCAAACACACCTGAATTCGGCAGTTGCAGTAAATGATTCATGTTCTGTGATCGAGAACACGAGGAGAAAACCTTCCCCACTACGAAAGTAGTTGTCGCGAATGGCTGCGTAGTCCTCTTGCCCAGCAGTGTCCAGAATATCTATCTGGACTTCTTCCCCATCGAGAACTACTTTCTTTCTGTAGCTGTCAGCTTTGGTAGGTTCATAGTCTTCCACAAACTGCGGAAATAAACAACATTAGCAGTAATTAACAAAGTTTTAAGGGAAATAATATCTGCCAAAAAATAATTATTGGTATACAAGTACGTTGCCTACTTTGCCAAATGAGTATTACTGAGTGCCTTTAATTATCATGCTATATGTAAGGCACTATAAAATAAAAATAACTCCTTATATAACACTTCTTTATTGCTCTCAGTTCTACCATTTTTTATTTTCTTTTTAAACAAGAGCAGACATTCCCATTTTACAGATGAGAAAACCAAGCATAGAGCAGAACACTAAGCAATACTGTTGTTAGCAAAAAATTACAAAGCAAACACTGGCAAGGGTGAGAAACAGGAGTTCTTATTTATAATCAACAGAATTCTAAAATTCATCTAAAAAGCAATTTCGTAAGAGGTACCAAGAGGTTTAAATAACTATACAACATGATAAACTCCAAATGCATCAAAGATTAAAAGTGAAAAGTAAAACCCTCAAATACTAGAAGAAAATATGGGTGAAATCCCTTTATTACCTTGAAGTGGGGAAGGCCTTTTTAACTATGACTCAAAATCCAGAAGCCATGTAAGAAAAAATTGATAAATTAGACTACATAAAAAATTTTTTTAAAACACACTACAGTGTGTTTGGCACAACACACTACAAACAAAGACAATTGACGAACAAGAAAAAGTATCTGAAGCCATATCACAAAGAGCTATACAGTCTCTAGAAACAGGAAGGGAAAAAAGATCAACAATCCAATGGGGAAACGTGACAATGGACATAAACAATTCACAGAAAAATAAATACATATGATGTTAAATATATGAAAGATGTTCATCCTCACTAATAAAGAAAACACAAATTGTAACTACATTGAGATACTGTTGTTCACCTACCAGAATGGCAAAAATCCCAAGTGTGACAACATACTCTGGGGAAAAGGCACTCTTGTACGCTGCTAGTGGTAGTAGAGCACAGTACAGTCTTTATGGAGATAAATATGGCAACATCTAACAGAACTAGAGAAGCACTTATCCTCTGTCCCAGCCACCCCGCTTCTAGAATCTAATCTACAGAAACACCTGCACAAGAACATACAAGGTTATTCACTGTGGCACTGTGTGTAACAGCAAAAGATTAAAACCACCCAAATGCTCAGTGACAGGAATCCACATAATGGAATACTATGAGACTAGAAAAAATGAGGAAGAAAACTATGTGCTGGTATGTAAAGACATCCAGAATATAACGGTCTATCTTTTACACAAAGAAAGTAGGGAGAATAAAATATATAAAAAATATATATATATTATTGTGTATATAGATATATATCTTAATGTGTATGTATATATGTGCCAAAAAGATACCTTGAAAGAACAAACAAAACAAAACAAATTTAAAAGCCATTAAACAGAAAAACTGAAGCAAAACGAACCCAAATGAATATTAAATGGGGAATGCAGCAACACAGAGAATTAATTCAAGAGTCTTTGGAATAGAATGTTTTGATAGAATGCATCCCACTAAAAGAGGCTAAAGACAAAAAAAAAAAAAATCAAAGAAATAGTAAACTTACCTCAGTGTTTATATTATTTAGTACCAATGATAATATTTCATAACTATTTCTTTATATTGTATTATACATCAAATAAATAATTATCTTGATGCTGAAAGTCAAGATATTCAGAAAAAAAGTAAATTAATGACAGCAATGTACTATTAAAATTGAATTGGTGCTGGTATAAGTGGATATCCACGTTTGGGCCCCTACTTCACATCACATACAAAAATTAACTCAAAATAGAACAAAGGCCTAATGTAAGAGCTAAACCTATAAATTCTGAAGAAAAACACAGGTTTAAATCTTTATGACCTTGGATTTAGCAATGCACCCTTAGATATGACACCAAAACATAAGCAACAATAACAAAAAAAAAATAGATAAATTGGACTTCATCAAAATTTAAAACTTCCATGCTTCAAAGGACACCATCAAGAAAGTAAAAAGATAACCCAAAGAATGGAAGAAAATATTTGTAAATCATATATCTAAAAAGGGACTTGTAACCCAAATATATAAAGAACTCTTAAAACTCAACAATGACAAGACAAATAACCCAATCAAAAACTAAACAAAAGATCTGAATAGACATTTCTCCAAAGAAGATATACGAATGGCTGATAAGCACATGGAAAGATGCTCAACATCATACATTGCTAGTGGGATTGTAAAATGATGCAGCCTCTATGGAAAATAGAGGTTTTGTAGTTCCTAAAAGTTATACATAGAATTACAATACGACCCAGCAAATTTCATGCCTAGATATACGCCAAAGAGAATTTAAGACATACGTGCACATTCAAAACTTGTACACAAATGTTCGTAACATTATTATAATAGCCAAAAAGCAGAAACAATACAAATGTCCATCAATTGATGAATGGAAAAACAAAACATGGTATATCCAGAGAATGGACTATTATTCAGTCACAAAAAGGAACAAAGTATTGATTCCTATTACAATATAGATGAACCTTGACAAATTATGGTAAGAAGAAGCCAGACTCAAAAGGTCATACATTACATGAGTCTATTGATATGAAATGTCCAGAACAGACAAATCTATGGAACTGTCCGGTAGATTAGTAGTTGCCAGGACTGTGGCAGGGGCGGGGGGATGGTGAGTGACTGCTAATGGGTATGGAGTTTCTTTCTGGGTAATGAAAATGTTCAGGAATTAGATAGTGGTGATCATTGTACAACTCTGTGACTATACTAAAAACACTGAGTTGTATACTTTAAAAGGGTAAAATTTATAGTATATAAATTATATTCCTTTTTTAAAAGGAATGAAATACTGCTACAACACGGACGAACTTAAAAAACATTATGTTAAGTGAAAGAAGCCAGATATAAAGGTAACATATTGTATGATTCCATTTATCTAAAATGTCTAGAATAGGCAAATCCATAAAAACAGAAAGTGGTTGTCAAGAACCAGGAATGGGGGTGGGGCAATAATAATAAATGACTACTAATAAGTAGGGTTTTGGGCAGAAGGAGTGATGAAATGTTTTAAATTTATATGATGGTGATCCTTGTATATCTGTGTGAATATACTAAAAATCATTGAATTGTATACTCTAAAAAGGTGAATTTCATGTTGTGTGAATTATATCTTTATAAAATTGTAATTTAATTTTTTTTAAATTTCAAAATTGAATTGAAAATACCAATTTGAACTTATGGGCCCTTTGAAGAACTCCCTTAAAAAGAGACTTATATTACCAATTAAGAGATACGAGTTTAAATGACTTTAAACCTAAAAATAAAAATACTAAAAGATTTTTCGTATTAGGTTCCCTTACAGTTATACTATTATCTTAAAATAGAGAAAATGTGAAAATTTGCCTATGCTTCATTACAGTGTCCTTCTTTTAACTCCTTTCCAAAGAGACAAATATATGACCAACCCCCACAAGCCATCTAGTGCAAATCTCTGAATACCACGATAAAGCATCTCAATTGCATGTTTCTGAGCTTTCAAGGTTAAAATCAACAAGAGTTCCATGACTCCTTTGACACTAGAAGTCAGAATGCCCTGATATGAATACATACTTCTGTGCCAGTGAAAAGTGTGCTTATTAACAGAACATTGGATTACAACCTTGGTGTTCACATTTTTCCACTAGAAATAGGAAATCCCCTAAGCCTTGGTATCTGTTAAGATGAACTACGCCGCTGGCCTCGTTGAGCTGTGTGTGATTCAGTTGCAGATGCCCAATACGCACAAATCTAAGATGAACTTTGCACAGACCCCTTGTTACTAAGCCACGTCTATGCCAACCTTGCCAGCCACTGAAAGTCTGAAGCAGGTGCTGCTAAATTCTCCCTATCACCAGCCTCACACTACCAGAATTGGCAAATAACTTAAAAAGTCTTCAAGTATGTTAGGTCAAAGATAAACTGGTTAAAAATCTCTAATTTTTCTCAAAGTCAGAACTCAGAAAAATAAAGACTTCTCGGACTGTGACTCCTTCCATAATCCAATTTTCATGGCAATTCTACCAAATGAGGGAAATTTTTAAAAACAGAAAAGGTAAAGCATTGGACCACAAAGAGTTTGAATGGACCATGAGACTTTAGACAACTAGCATCAACAAGTATATGACTCAGTTTCCTTTTCTATGAAAACATGCTGGACTTTCGGGCAGGAGTTACCAAACCTGGCCATGTGTTAGAATTACTGGGAAGGCTTTATAAAAAAGAAGATTCCCAATTCTCAACTCCAGAAGTGTTATTCAGAAGGTATTTAATAAAAGGTCCCCCAGCAGATTCTATGATCAGCAAGGTTTAGGGCATAACTGTTACAGTCTCTTCAAGCTCTCAAATTATGATTCTGGAATGCCGTCCAATATAGTAGCCACTAGCCATGTCTCAAATGCTCAGTAGCCGCCTTTATTGAACAATACAGATATAGAACACTTTCATCATCACAGGAGGTTCTATTAGACAGCACTATTTTAGAAATCAAGTAAAGACTTCCATAAGTGCACATCAATTCATCTCTCGTCTTCCCTTGATCTGATTTTATTTTACCATTTCTTCAAAAAGTACTGCTGTCTTCTGGTCTTCAAATGTGTTAGCCCATGAGAAAAACAGCCTAAGATCAAGCATAACTTTCTGTTGTTTCTCTGAAGAAACTAAGAAGAAAACACTCTTGAGTCTTCTGCATGCATCTTTTCCCTCCCTCTTGCCACATACAAACAAACATCATAAACATAAAAAATTCAGACGAGACTCCTAGTGTCCCACGGTGCCAGAGCAGTGCTGAGCAGAAAAATCCTAGTCTCCGAGCTCTGCCTCTAATCCTGGATTTTTCAACAGAAGTACTATGGACATTTTGGATGGGATAGTTTTCTCCTGTGCACTGTAGGATGTTAAGGAGCATCCCTGGCATGTACCCACTAGATGCTGGTAGTATTCACCCTCCAGTTGAGATAATCAAAAATATCTCAGACATGGCCAATTATTCATTCCTTAAGGGGACAAAATCCCCTTCCCTCATCTCATGAACTAACTACACCTTTAATCCTATCTCCTTCATCTGAATCCTCTCCTCACCCTCTCTTCCTCCCCAGCCTCTGTTACAGAAAAGAATTTATAGTAGGTAAATCACATTAATAAGCAAAACCAAACAAGTAAACAAAAATTTCCAAAACTTCAAAATTTATATCTCCTCTTTGATGCAAAAATGTGTGGGTAAATTAAGCAAATTCCACTAGATTTCCCCACTTTGGCCCCTTTTATAAGATAAAGAAATGTAAGCATCAAAATGTAAGTATCATGAGAAAAGCAAGTTTCTCATGATAAGATCTCCAGAAGGAGATCAAGGGTTTGGTCTGAAGCTTATTCATCTTGGGCTTCTCTTTAAGAAATATAAAATTACACATATAATATTGGATAGAAAAATGAATATCTAGAAGGGGAAATCAAAATCCATCATAAAATTTTTGAGTGGACAAATACTGTGGCAAACACACCCTCAGGTGACCCTCAATGAGTCATGCTGTTATATGATGCCCTCCCCTTGGATGCAGAGGAACCTGTGACTGGCTTCTAACCAACAGAATATGACAATGGGCATGAGGTTACCCCATGATTACATTTCCTTTTATAAGAATCTGTCTTAGCTAACCAGAGACCTTCCTGCTGGCCTTGAAGAAGCAAGTGGCCATGGTATAAAATACCTATGGGAAGGGTCTGGTAGCAGGGACTTATGGCCACTTCTAGGAGCTGCCAGCAACTAGAGAGCTTGGAGGAGGACCCGCGCCTCAGGTGAGCTCTTAGTCTCAGCTGACACCGACTGCAGCCTTGTGAGACCCTGAGCACAGCAGCTCAGCGTCTCAGCTAAGCCAAGCCAGATTCCTGACACCTGGAAACTGTAGGTAAAAAATATACGTTGTTTTAAGCTGCTGAATTTGTGATAATTTGTTACACAGCAATAGAGAACACAAATACTGCTTACATTACAAAATCCAGCAAAATAACATATTTTTATTAATTAATTGCCTGGCATACCTCCAGAATACCATCCTACTTTTTGTTTGTTTGCTGTATATTCTTTGATTATCTTGTCATATGCCAGTGATTTTGAAATATTTCCTACAAAGAATAAAAAAAATTTAGTCTTTCCTCTAGCCTAGTTGATCCAAATTTTTATTTTATTGATAGTTTAGTTTTTTCAGCTTCATAACTACTTGACATTACTAGAAATGGAAGTTGTAGGACTACTGTAAAGTTTAGGGTACCTCTCTTGAGCTTCCCTGTAAGATCTGAAAGCCTTTCCAGACTAGTCTGTAGATTCCTATGTTTCAACCCTTGTTTCTCCTCCACTGCCCACACATTCAGTGCCAGGTGCCATAGGACAAGTTCATACCAAGATACGCCCTAGCGCTGCACCTCATATCACAGTGCCAGGTGAGTCAGCACAGTGGGCTGTAGGAGTATTTCTGGAAGCTATTCCTGCACTAGGACGGCTAGTAATAACAACCGCAGCCCAAAAGTGACTTCAAACCACATAAATACATACCACTAACCTCCAACTAAACATATCCTTAATTCGACTTCCCTCAGCTAGATTCTAAAAGTGCCATGGCCACTCCGACACTATCCAAAATCAGAGGAAGCTGGACAGATGGAAAGTCTAATGAAAAGGGAGAATGATCTTAACCAATTATTGTTCCGATAGCTTTGTTTCACAAATTTTGTAAAGCACATGACCATGTAAAATGTGATGCAAGTGAGAGGCCCTGCCGTTTAAGCTCTAATCTGAATACCCTGCTTGTAGTACCAGCAATGGTCATCAAGAAGAGACATTCATTGCCACAGGAATCCAATACCGTCACACTGGACTCAGCACTAGTTACAGTATCCACATTAAGTGATGGACATTTCAGGCAAAGATGGTGCAAGCTGTCCCTTGCTGCAAGGCAGAACCTGAAGTCTACCACTTGAGAAAGGATGAAATCTTATGACGATTTACCTCTCCCTTTCAACAGCTCCCAAAATAGACCCTCGCAAAGCTATGTATCAGACCCATTCTTTAGAAATATCTGTGCAAAGGTCCCTCCCCCTTCTCTTGTACCTGTCAAAAAGACAGCTCAAAGTATAACAATGGAAATAATGCAAGCAGGGGCCCCTCACATTCCTGCCAGAGTTGAAATTACTTACCAAAAGTCAGCAATCCTGATCTCACGCTGGTGAGACCCCTGATAAAGCTACTCGGAAACCTCCTTAACATGAATTTGCCCCACGATCTTCTATGTGCAAGGAGGAGTGGGCACGTGAACACCGCTGAAGGAGGGACACTGCTACAGCAGACTCGGGACGAAGGCGCCTGTGCCTGGCGTGTCTTACCTCATCATACATGAACTGAAGTGTCAAGGCCGACTTGCCAACCCCTCCACTGCCAACCATGATCACTTTATGAAGGGCCAAGGAGCTCTGGCTTTTACTCTTGTTTGCAGCCATCCTGCTGGTTTTCTGTGGTTGCGACACACGGACAGAATACCCAGTTGAAGAGCTGCCAGTGAGAAAGACAAAAACTTAAGACATTTGATTTCCACCCAACTGAAATCAAATGAAATCCTTATGCTCCAGAAAAGCCTAACCCAGACATTCCAACGGAGAGTAGTAACTCCTCTAGGCTCTGGGCAGAGATAAAGCCCACCAGCAACTCTGGAAGTCATTTACCACAGCAGAACCGGAGCAAAGGCAAGCCAAGAGAGAAGAAATAGGCATGGGCACCCAACACTGGTATCATGGGGACGGTGGGGAAACGACCAGCCACTAAAGATCAATACATCCTCAACACTGCTTCACTGAGGTAAGGTGACCAAAGAGCTTGAGCCCAGATTCCTACCCCTGCCCAGAGTCAACTGGGGCCACACAGAACACCAGGACTCCCTCTGTACTCTCAGTCCACCCCTCCTTCACCCAGTGCCACTCCCTCCCAACACATATCCACTCACACAGCCCTCCATGGGGACTAGGGGGTGATCTGAAAAGGGATAAGTGCTTGGAATTTTTATAACGAGCAACCCCGCTTCATGACACACGATAGAGGTAAAAGGAAAACTAAATAATTTACTTCAAGTACATGTAAAATGATGAACTGAGTTCAACTTTTCCAAAATAACAATCTTATTAGTCAAAATCCATTTAACCTCATCAGAGTGAGATAAAATGAGTAGAGCACCCCTGGAATTATGGGAAGATAAGGTATTTTGAATAAGTAAATTTAACAGATACTACCTGGAACTTATTCTAATCCAAATGCCAATTTTTATTTTAAATAATTTGAATGGAAAAAGCTCCCTATTTCACATATAGCACAGAGGAAGGAAAAAGAACATGGGCCTGACTCTGGCTCAGTCATTTGTGAGCTGTGTGACCTAGAACTAGTTATTCAGTTTCTCTAAGCCAGTTTTCTCATCTGCAAAAACTAGTAAACCACCACATACCCTGCAGGATTTTTCTGAGCATTAAAATGAGATAACACATGTGAAAGACGTAAGCACAGTGACTAGTACACAGTAGGAACTTAATAACGGTTGGTTTCCTTCATATCTAATTTTAAGAGGATTTTTTTTTCTAATTACAACACGATGAGCTCCTATTTCCATTACTTCTGACAGAGTAACTTGAAAATACCTCCACTAGAAAAATAAATACACACAACACACACACAGACAGACATCACTGGGTAACATAAAACATCTTTTTAAATCAGTGGTTCCCATCCTTGACTGCACAATGGGATCACCTGGGACCTCTGGATCCCACCCCAGAGCTTCAAAGGAGATCGATCTGAGATCCAGCCTGGGCATAGGGATATCTAAAAGCTTCCCAGGTGGGTAAAGTAGACCTGCAAGGTGGAGAACTTCTCTTAAATGCACAGCCAAGCTCAAAAGAAAAGTAAGAAATCCCTGTGTTGGGGAGGGAAAAAAAAATCAAAGCAGTAAGGGCTGACATTTCTGCAGTCCTGGATGGCTGCTATTCTTGGTAATTTAGAATTTAATAAACACACAAGGCTAGCCTAGCATAACAGCCCTTTGCCAGGTGGGAGTTAGTAGAACTGAGACCCCCTCTTAATTCAGACTTGAGAAGCCAAGGCCCTTGAAGGAGCACATTTTCAGGTAAAAAAGGAACTAGAGAAACAGCTCCCACCAACAGGGGAAGATGACAAGGAAGCTGGTCTGCCAGAGTCCTGGCCTTCTTTAAGTGTACTCTGAAAATCTGTAACCAAAGCATTCCTCCAAAGTCGAGAAATTAACATAAAAAGTAATCCCCGGCTGGGCTGGGCTGGGCTGCTCACAGTGCGGGAATGAGAGGCAGGCTGCTGCTAAACAACCTCTCTGAAGGGACAACATGCAGTTAAGACAGCTTAGGATTCTCACAGCTAAAGCCTACAAACAGGAGCCCAGTGTTCCAACCTATGGCACTCACAAGTCAGCATACAGGACTTTTCAGACAGCTCTTATAAAAAGTATTAGCTGATCTTATTTATTTATTTGTTTGTTTGTTTGTTTTAGGCAAGGCAACCCTTGGTTGACCTCACAGATTGCAAGGACCTTGTCAGCTTACAATCCTTTATTTTTTTATTTTTTACGCCTACAGCACCTGGTCCTCCTAGGTGGTCTCCCATCCAAGTACTAACCAGGCCCGACCCCACTTAGCTTCCGACATCAGATGGGATCGGGCTTGTTCAGGGTGGCATGGCCGTAGACATCTGATCATTTTTAACAAAAATAAATATGTGAGAAAAATTAATTATCGAATGACCAGGAGTTGAACCAGAAGCACCCTGAAATATCTAAAATATTTTTTAAAGTATTTAAAATGAAAAGTAATAAAAAATGTAGGTAAAGGAAAACAAACCCATCTTAGTTCATTGGCAGAGGCTCTAAAAATTAGACTTGCAAAAGACAGATTAAAGAGAAGGGAAAAGAGAAAAACAGAAGTTTATTACGCACAGGAGAACGCAGTGATGAGTTATCAAAGGGGGTGGCTAGAACCTGGGCTTACACAGCATCTTAACAAAAGAACAAATTTCGTGGAGAAATGACAAGGCAGAGGAAAGTGACTTTGCACCTCTAATGGTGACAAATTGTGGAATGGTAAATATATGGGGGAAACTAATGGAAAGGATAGGCTAGTGAGTCACGTTTGTCAGGTAGATTCCTCCGGTGCCTACTCTGCGCACATCAGAGTCTAGAGTTGTCTCCGGTGAGTAAGAGGTTATTATGCTGAGCGAAATAAGTCAGACAGAGAAAGATAAATACCACATGATGTCACTTATATGCGGAATCTAAGAAACAAAAAGAACAAACTAATGGTAAACAGACTCACAAATATAGAGGACAATCTGGTTATGGCCAGAGGGAAGGGGAGTTGGGGGGCTGGGAGAAAGAAGTGAAAGGTTAAAGAAGTACAAATTAGTAGTTGGTCACGGGGATGGGGAGCATGAGGGAATGCAGTCAGCATTAATATGATGGCTAGGTGGAGAGCCAGGTGGGTGACAGAGTAATTGGAGTGATTGTTTCATAATCTATATAAATGTCTAACCAATGTACTGTATACTTGAAACTAATAATAAAATAAAATGCTAAAAAAAAGAAAAAGAATCATCCTGCCCGTCCTGGTAGAGAGGGGACGGCAGAGAGTTTTCATCTACTACCTTCTCAATTGCCTTCAGGTCAAAATAATCCTTACATCAAAGTGGCAGACTTTGGGGTGGCATATACTGAACCTCTTCAATTGCCAGTAGAAAATTTACAAAATACACTAAACTATCTTTTAAAAAAATCACCTATAATCCTGCGACCGACAGACATTCACTATTAATAGTGTATTTCCTGCCAATATTTTAATCTACATATTCCTATATTTAAAAGCTATTCAAGATCATGTTTATGTAGTCCTACATGTTATTTTTCAAGTATTATATCTATCCATCTTATTAAACAGAGCAGACTGAACACAATTAAACCTCTTCTTGATGATTTAAGGATCAACATCACCTTGAAAATCAGTTATGTGATAGGCCTTGGGCTTCTTGTGAGTGGCAAGCATGTCTGCCCGCTCTTTCCCCTTTCATTGGACCATCAGTTTACTTGCCTATACCATGCCTTCTTCCTGGTCTCCTTTTTCTAATTATGTGCGTTTTAATAAGTGTTCTAAGCAATTAACTAGATAATTAAGCACATGTGAATTGTGACTAAACTAGAATAAATGCGATAAGGAGCAGCCCTCCCTAAAAGGCTTCAATTTAGGAAGGTGAAACTGCTTTTGGCCTAATTTCTGGTTCCAGAGAGCTGAGTTGGTGAATGAGGTTGGAATCTTCAGGCCATCAAGCTCTCATTCAATTTCTCTGAAGTAACCTTGCTTCTAAGAATTATTATAGTTGCATGAAAATGGAGAAATAGTTTTCCAGGTTCGGAGGGTGCACTTTCAAACACATGTAATTCTGAGCTGTTATTTTCAAAAAACGAAGTCAATTTTTCTAGAAGAAACCATAATAAACAAACTGTAGACAATTCAACAAATTCAGATACTTGCCAAAACGTCTGTGCTGAAAGCTTGAAAACTGAAATAACCATAGTGGATCTTTCCAATCCACAGAACTGCTTCAGTCAACTTGACATGATGAGGACAAAGACAGGAGAAAGGCAGAAGTGCCAGCCAAGTGCCTGTCACTGAACCAATCCTGGAAACTGTAAAGGCCACACTCCAGATTCCTCTTATTGGAGATAATAATAAACGCCTATTTGTTTAAACCACTGTTAGTCTATTTATTGTTGTTGTTGTTGTTTTCACTTGTACTGAAAGCAGTCCAGAAACTGTCTTTGCACTCAAGAAACTCAAAGTCTAGTGGTTCAGACAGATTAGTAAATGATTACAGTACAGGATAATCCTACGGCAGAATTATGCAAGGGGTACGTAGGGAACACAGAGGAAAGACATCTAAATCAGACTGAGAGGTCAGGGGAATTTTAAAGGAGCAACATAAGAGCTGAGATTTGAAAGAGTTGACTAGATAGAGAGGAGGAGAAATACCAGGAAGAAAAAAAATCAATAAGGCTTAGGAAATTCATGTTGATGATTTAATGTTTATAATACATATGCCTAGCCGATAAATGTGTTCTTAAAAATAGTACAAGTATCTTTCCCCCCAACATTTTACTATGAAGTTTCAAACTTTCAGAAAAGTTGAAGGAACTGCAGAGTAGATCCATACGCCCACCACCTCGATTCTACAATTCACATTTTGATCCATTTGCTTTATCGCATACCCAGTCATCTGGCATGCATCTACCTACCCATCAATCCCTTTTAATCTCTGATGCGTTTCCATGGAAGCTGCAGACATCAATATACTCCATCCCTAACTTCAGTGTAGACATCCATTTTTTCCCCAAAGCAATTATGCTTCCCCCACTGCCTGCGCTAACAATTTCAGAACTATCTCTAAGGGGCTTGCAAATCTCCTAATCTCTTTAATCAACTATTTGGGGCCATAGCCAATATATGAAAACCAAAACACAGATCTTCCAAAAGGGAAATGTGGGCCCCTAATACCAAGTCCTGGTATGGCTCTCACCTTACAGTCGGAAGTTTCTCTAGGGGACTAGAGAAACATACAATAGACAACGTTTAATATGCCTCTACCTAACAGCAGGAAAGCTATGTAGTTTGATTCATTTTCCTTCAAAAAACATTTAAGCTCTACTTTGTGCCAAGTTGTGGGTCTCTGCCCTTAGAAAACTCCGTCTCCTAAGGAAAAACATATAAATAAAGAATTTTAATATAATCCCTCAAAATGCAGTGATAAAGATGGAACAGGGTATAATGGAGTTCTGAGGAAAGTAAATCAGGAAAGGCTTCAAAATTGAGTAAGAGTCCACTCAGCAGATGGGGGTGAGAGAGGGGAGCTTTACATGCACAACGGAGAGCACATGCAAAGCAACGAAGGCATGAAATATCATAGTGGGTCCAGGCATCGCATAAACCACAGCATAACACAAGGTATGGTGGTGAAGTGACTGGGTAATGAGGCTCAAAAGACATGTTTATCTACAAATTGGCCTAAAATGTCGTCTTAAGAAACGTATCCTAAAGAAAATGGGGAGCCATTGCTGGGTGGGTCCTCCAGCCCAACTTAGCTTGTTAGGCATTGGATCAATAAGAATAAACACATATCCTCCCTGCACAGAAAAACAAGACACTCCAGATTTAAAAAGCTTCATTTAGATGGCTTGGCAAGGAGGCAAGAGAGTTGGGAAATGCCTCTGTTTATGTAATGTCTATACATTAATACTGTATAATGCTCTGTACCATTTAGCAATAATTAAAATACCAGAACACATATTCACCTGAGAAGTAAAATTCTGAAAGCAAATCACAGTCTATAAACCATGCAAAATGACTGTTAGGAGGAAGGGAGTGGTTTCTAACAAACCTTAGTCTCAGGCCAACAGTCATTAGTCTTTTGTTAAACTTAAGCTGGGAGAAAATGAGTTAATAGGTTAAGAGTCCAAATCTGAATCATAGGGTTGTTATGACAGTCAAATAAGAATTTAAAAATATAGAAGAAAATTTACTCCTCCCGTCCCCCTCATAAAATTCAAGTGTCCTAGGTGATAAACACCATACAGATACAAAGAACTGCATTTAGCACTTTTTCTCCAGACAGTATAACTTGAAGGTAATCTGGTCATAGGCATAATATTGGAGTCTCCCAAAACAGTATCCATGTTTTTAGTCCTCTAAATAACAGTCAAAATGGAAGACAATCCTAAATCTGAGACAACTGAAGCACCAAAACAATTAAGGACAGTAATGAAAACAGACCACTGAAAACTTAGGAATTCATGAATCCACACCTATAATAAATTTTAAATAAACAAGGGAGAAGGGAGAGCTCTTGCTTACAATAGAACACCAAAGGCAGACTGATAAATGTAGAAGGTGCTACTCAGCTGGAAAATCAACATTTTGTAACTTTCCATGGTAATGATTGGTTCAGGCAAGAATCATTAATAGATGCTAAATCTAAAGGGAAGATTTAGATGAAGAACAGGATATCTGGTCTTAAAGTTTCTCCATAGATTACTTATGAATCAGACTCTGCATTTTTAACAAGCATCTAAGTGTACTGACACTATTCTAAGTGTCAAGGCAAAGCTCAATTATTTATACCACTTCCTCTTACAATCCAGATTAGGAACAATCCAATCTAAAATAGGGTTATGAAGGACCCTCCCCTCAAAAACAGCACTCTCAAATATGAAGTAATACAGGAAACAAATGTATCACAGAGATTGTAAATGCTGAATAATGAAAAAGTAAAATGCAGTGGCACTATCTATTCTGGAGACATCATTTCCATTGTACTGAAAATCAATACAAAGTCTTATTCTTAACATCTAACACCAAATTATTTAGTTGTGACAAAATAAACAAATTGAAGGACTGTATAAACTAGCGTGCCAGTGTGTATAAGACTGAGTTGGCAGTACCTTTCTTCCAGCACCGAATCCCCATATCACTGTCATTTTAGTGACACAACACAAACTTGTAGTTATCTCTAAACAGTGTCACATGTACTCTTTGGGCAGAGAGGTAATGTCATTCATGTGTCTCTGGGCCAACAATTCCAACCCACAGTGTATTTGAGACCTTGAAATGCCCGGAGAATGAATAAAGGAATGAATGGATGATGAAAAGGGAGTTTCTAAGAAATAAAAATGAGGTCAGATTTTAAACAATTTTCCATAACACATCTATGCCACATTTGTCATCAATGTTCCAGTAAGGAAATGCTGTCTCTTGAATGTTCTATTATGAACATTGATTCTAGAAGGTAAGCCATTAAAGGAGAACCCCCTCCTCCAAAGGTTCTTTTTTTTAAAAAAATAACAATAAATGACATTACAAAAATAATAATAATTTAAACACACACACGTATATGCTCAGGAGCCAATTCAAAGAGATCGGTCAAAGATGAACAATTAAAGATCAATAAAGAAAATAACGGCAATAGGTTGAAATACATCAAATTTGTCCATGATGATACTAAAAAGGCACCTTATTGGTCATTTTTGGAAGACTAGTGAAACAACTCATTATTGAAAAACCTGGTAAATAAATGGAAAGATTAAAAATGTATCTTAATTCTCCTATACAAATTATACCATGGGGTAACCAAATAATAGATGAAGCAAAGTTTCTCTTTAAAAAATGTTCTAACAAATCAAAGAATGATAACGTTTGAGCTATCATCATTTTGCAATTCCTTATGAATTAAGAATTCTAGGCACTGAGCATCAAGGGCTGCGAACATTACAAAAACAGACATTATCAGCATCTTGAAAAAGACACATAACCATCAATGATGTAGTCTTGCCAAAAAAAAAAAAAAAAAAAAGCTCCTAGATCTAACTCTTGAGGTACAGGAGACAGAAGAATACACTACACATCGGCACAGAGGCACGTTGACAATACATATACTGGAGGAAGCTCTATGCATAAGCCACCCAGTTTCTTCAACAAATAAACTGTAAGAAAAAAGAGAGATGGAGAGGGAACCTATAAATTATGAGCCCTGAGAGACATATCAACTGATTGAAACATATGGACCTTATTTGGATTCTCATTTGAACAAACGAACACCTAAGAAAATGGGAGAAATCTGAATATTGGCTGGATTTGATAACATTAAGGAATTGTTGTCTATGAAAATTTCAAGCGACTTCATTCAACCTCATTACAAATGACGTTAAATAATATATGGGATTTACTTCAAAGTTATCAAGGGGGATGAGAGTGAGCAGAAATAAAGATGAAATTAGATTAGCCATAAATTAATAATTGTTGAAGCTGATGGATGGGTACAAAGTAGTTCATTACACTATCTTCTGTACTTTTGTATATGTTTTAAAATTTCCACACTAAAAAGTTTTTAAAATAATGAAGACGAAATATTGGTGCTGGAGTCCCACTCTCCTGGAGATTTCGATTTAGGAACAGGGAGACCCGGCACCCAGGTGCTTAGGCTGTCCAGATGATTGCAATTCATACCTAGATTGAAAACCATTCTACTAAACTTTAAGCTCTTTGAGAACAGATTCTATAGTTTCTTAACTGCTGTTTCACCCATTACCTATCACAGAAAACACACCATTTTCTCACCTTAATTCTGTAAGAGGTAGAATACTCACCTGGACAGAACCATGATCTAACTTCAAATAGAATTCTTATTTTCTAATAACTAAGAGTTAACTGTCTCGCAGTTAACACTATGCCACCACCTTTGTTTTTACAAGGGCCATAGGACATTCTATGCTAAAAAAAAAAAAAAACTGATTCACTTTTCACGATTTGATTCAAAATTATTTTTGTGAGTCTTCCAGTATCTAGATAGAGATGACGAAGTATCATCACTCAGCTCTCTGATGTCATCCCTACAGACAGCCTCTTTATTTTTCATTCAGCCCATCAACTGAATGCTTTCCTCTTCCAATCTCTCCTAACTAGAGAATCTTATTTATCATACAGTCTTCTATTCATCTTCTTCAAATTCAAATACAATCATTTCTATATATTCACTCTACAGTTTTACAGTCTTCAGAAATAGGGGAAGCCTGAGTAAATGAGAAATACGTTTTTAAAAAATGTGTGTTCTGCTAATGTGTAGAATTTCACCACAGACAGGACAAAATAATGAAGATTTTAAATGATATGCTCACTTCAAATAATGAAACAAATTTAAAGAAATAAATGATTTTGATTTGAAAATGCATTCCTGGATTTTCACAATTTAGAACACAATAAACTCTAGAAATCAGTTTTTTCTAGAAATGAGTTTTTAAATACTTTATCAATTCCATCAATACTTAAATTTTAATTTTTACCAAATTGGGTTCATAATTGTTAGTACATTTGTAGCAACTTTTTGTAACCCTAATTTAAACCACCAATAAAAAACAAATGAATAAGCCATGTTACATCATAAGTTCCAACTGAAATGCTTATTTATGATGGATACACTCAAAACAAAAGACTTACTACTTCAATTTCTTGAGGATGGTCCAGTTACCAACCTTTACATTAAAAAAAAAGTATAAATTGCTCCATCTTCTCTTAACAAAACCTAGAAACTCAATTCAGGACAATTTTTTTTAAAGATTTGCTTAAATACTCCAAATCTTCCATTTTATGTGGCAGGAGAAATATCTATGGCAAAATTCCATATCTCCAGATTTACTATTGTCGAACCGCCCTTCTGTTGCCTCTGCAAAAGATGGGTGTATGATTTCATATACCACTTCATTTTTGCCATAAATTACTAAAGCTCTTCGGAACTCCTCCCATCTTACCTCTAAAATAAGAAAAGCAGAGGACTATTTAAAGCAATAGCACATTAAGAACAGTAACTGGCCCTTTTGGCAAAGTACGTCTGGTAAAAGTGAGTTTAAAAAAAAGATTTCACTAAATAACACAATTTTTTAAAACTACGCAATTTAAGGCACTGTCTTGCCTAGTATTCCCTTTCTAGAAACTGCTCCCCTCCACCATCCTCATGGTTATTACAGCAGAGAGGAGGGGGTGAAGGAGGTAAGGCGTGCCAGGTTACTATGGAGAAACTGGTCCCAAGGAGGGCACTGGACTCGAGCCAGAGTATGGGCACGAGGCTGAGCAGGCTGGGTCCCCGGTGGCTACAGCTGGGAGGGAGCCCCCAGGCAGAAAAGAGTACAGAACTCTTCTGGCTCCTTAGACAGCGTCCCTCCCACCCCTTCAGAAAGCAAGGGTAGCTCTCAGTACCAGCTGATTGCTGGGATTTAGGGATGTCAGACTTCTGATTTTTAAAGAAATGCCATAAATTTGGATGTTTTTGTGAAATCTCTCCTTCTTAAATGTTAATAACTAAATCAATTTTTAAAAGCGTTGTGAGCAAACAAAGCATGTCTACAGGCTACTCATTTTTACAAATTGGCAGCTATGCTTTTTGCCAAGTAGTAAAAACTGATCTACGGTACGAGAGAGCCAGCACACAGAGAGAAACACTGCGACAGTCTCGGCAGCTTTCAGGGAGCTGGTTCCAGCTGCTCCTGAGTCCCAGCCACATTCTCTGTCGGCCCTTTCCTTGGCTTGTCTTTTATTTCCCCCCCCCCTTTTTTTTTTTTTGAGTGCACTCAAACAGGCACAGTGCAGAAGAAATTGAACATGTTTTTTTTCATTAAGTTTATTGGGGTAACATTGGTTAATACGATTACATAATTTTCAAGTGTACATTATAATTTGACATCTGTATATTCTATTGTGTTTACCACCCAAAGTCCAGTTTCCTTCAGCTACCATATATTTAATCCCCTTTACCTACTTCACCCTCCCCCTACCCCCTATTTTTGACCCCCTTTACCCCACCTACTGCCCCGCTCCTCCTCTACCCCACTAGTAACCACTAGTCTATAGTCCATGTCCATAAGTCTCTGTTTGTGCTGCTCATTTGTTGCTTTTAGGTTTATATCCCACATATAAGTGACATTATGTGATTTTCAACTTTTACTGTCTGGCTTATCTCGCTCAGCATGATTATTTCAAGGTCCATCCATGTTGTCGCAAATGGCAGTAGTTCATCTCTTCTTACAGCTGAGTAATATTCCATTGTATATATGTACCACAGCTTCTTTAGCCAATCATCTATCGTAGGACACTTCAGTTGCTTCCATGTCCTGGCCACTGTGAATATTGCTGCTATGAACCTTGGTGTGCAAATATCTTTTCGGATATGGGTTTTCAAGGCTTTGGGGTAAATACCCAGTAGAGATGGATTGCTGGATCATATGGTAGATCAATTCTTAGTTTTTTGAGGAATCGCCATACTGTTTTCCATAGTGGCTGTACCAATTTGCATTCCCACCATCAGTGTCAGTAACATACACTGGTACCCTCACAGTAAATCCCCCTTTGTAGTGTGAGCTCATTTACCTCATGCTTCTATCACTCCCAACCAAGGGAGTCCCAACTGACTACTTACAGCTTTGAAAGTATACACAGAATGCAAGTCTAGGGAATCAGTCTCAGGCAGGGTCAGGGGATATAATGACACAAAAACACATGATCTCTACATACAACCAACTCCGGCTAAATTCAAATATTCTGCTCCCTTGTATGATTAGGAATCTTGTCCATAGTTAAAAACAAAACAAAAAAAAAAAGTAGCTTAAGCAAAAAAATAACTTATTGGTTCGTATAACTGCACATCCAGGAATAAAGCTTGCTTCAGGGGCTCAAATGATGTCTCCAGAACCCAATTTTCTCTCCCTATCGCAGTCTCCACCTCCCCAACCTCATGGCCTACTCCACCTCCCCCACACATTCCACCCCCACCCCACCCCAAGCCTTTTCACAGCCAATGTGCACAAACTTAATTCCTTCTCCTCTAGGTTTCACCTTAAGCACCATTTCTTCGGAGAGGCCTTCCCGGACCTCTGAGCCTCAGTAGGCCCCCTCTCTACCAGCCTCTATTTCAGCCCCTTTGATTCTTTCACTACACTGACTACAACTGGCGATGCCTTTCTTTTTCTGCTTTTCACCTATTTCTTTCGCTACAATTAAAGCTTTATGAGGGCAGGCACCAGGTCTGCCTTTTTCTCTCCTGCACCCTTATACTGTAGGAATATTTCCCTATATTATCATAGAAATCAAGCTGCAACTTAAATAACGTGAATTTTACCCAAACTACAGTCATCATAAAATCTAGTATACAGTGTAAATTTAACACTTAGATTCATCCATACCTTATTCTACTACTATGGTCCAAAGCATAAAAAGTTTAAGCTACTATTTCCTTATTTCAAAAGCAAAGTTTGACAGATGGATATCATTCATTTATATTTTTTAAGCTTGTCACTAAAGAATTTGAGTCTCTTATGGTTGTAATTTAAACATTTATTTGAACTTTTTATGAGGTAATCATTATGAGTTACAACTCAGGCCTTTAAAACAGATTACCCGATCCTCAAGTAAGTTTATTTATTTAACAAGTCTGAGAGTAAACAAAACACTGCAGCTTTAGTGGTTTGGTATTTCAATATGAAATGCAAAGTCCCTACAGTTATACCAGAGATACTCATTAAAAATTAGAGCAACCTAGTTTTTATAAGAATCTCATCATTTCACCCACTGATTTAAATAAAGATTTCTGATCATTTGTGATTCAACTGGCAGTGACTTTTCTGACTGACCATCTCTTATATGACTTTGCACTCTCAGAAAGGAGCATAGGTCCTCACAAGGGAGAGTCAAACTTGAATGGCTAAGTGACAGGAATACATGAAAGGGGCTCAGAATCCCTCAGCCCCAGGCCCTGCTGGTCACCCAGTGAAGAATCTCTATTGGTTAGCTAACATCTTTAACAGCCACAAACTCAGTAGGGCTGCTGCTGGACCTCTGTTAAATCTTCCTATTAAATGAAGAGGCTCAGCCTTGACTTCTCTACCTGGTAGATTTGCATTTTCTCATTGCTTTGCATTCATACAGGCATTCCAGTAGTGATAGTCCTGGCAAGAAACACAGTTCTCAGAGTTTCTCTTTCTGTATATTCAGCCTCTCCTACATATACTAACTTAAAGTAGGAAACTCAATTTTTCCCTCCCCTTGTGTAGATGCTATTGTCATTAGTATCAGGGAATAGAATATTTTTATATTCTCATACATGTATGACTCAGTTTCCATGTCTACAAAAACAAGGAAGTTGAATAAAATAATCCAGTTCCTTTCCAATTCTTTGCTGGTTTTTTCTGAAATTAGATCTGCAAAACAACTTAAATTGGTGCTGCTGTGTGCCTAGGGAAGTTTATTTTAGGTATCTCTGTTCCCTGATATCTATTTGTTCTCCCACCAAAAGAAAAGCAGAACTCAATTGACAAAAACAAACTAAATTAACTAAAACAAAAACCAGAAAGCTCTGAAGTCACTCATCATAAGCGCCCTGCTTCTGGCTGGTACCTTTATGGGTATGTTACTCCTTCTGCCATGATTGCCTTTCCTCCTGATAAAGCATCACCTGTAATTTCACACTCGGCCTAAATATTTCCTCTACCACCTTCCTAATCTCCCTGAGCACAGGTGACCCTCCCAGTCCGAGTGGGTCCCCATGTGTGTCAATACCACTCACTGTTGCACTGAGATAAACTGGTAATTTCCTCCTAGATGAGGTCTGCCTCTCCCACCACACTGAGAGCTGCCCATACATATGTGTGTGCTCAGTGTGCACTGCTACTTAGAAGATGCTCAAATACATGGTCGATAAAAAAACGAGTTCTTTGTTTGGTGTGAGAGGCCTCAAGAGGACAAGTGGTAACTGGTAAACTTTGAAAAGTAAATTCACTTATATGACGACTTCCCGAACTACAAAGTGACAAGAAATGGGAAGTAATTTGCAAGCTCAAATTTTTTTTAAAATATGTAGCTATTTCTGAAATGAAATCCTCTCCCACTATACCCTTACCTCCAATGGAATCTGGGAATTTTACTGGCCTTTGAGATGTCTACCAATTTATACAAACTCCAGTTCCTTCTACCTGCAAAAGCAGCCTCGAAAACATTAGAGTTCCTTCATCTCTCAACAGCTGAAGGTCAAATTTGGAACTAGCATATATATCCCTGTTCTGCATTACTTATCCAAATAAGATCCTGTTTGGAGATGTACTACTACTATTTCTACTTCTACTAGTATATCCCAACTTGCACTTAACTAATCAATGGCAGGGCTGAGACTGGAACCCCAGCAGTCTGGCTTCAGAGGCCACACTCTGAGCCCCAGACACTGGACTGCTCCAGCGCTAGTGGATCGCGGTGGGGTAGAAAGACAGAAATGCGTAGGCCACTAGAGCACAAGTTCCAAAACAAAGACCTGGGAGGAAATGTACAACAAAAAGTAGTCATTATACATGCAAAAGAATTGAAAGCAGGATTCGAAAAGACATCTGAACTCAGATGTTCATAGCAGCATTATTCACAATGGTCAAAAGGTGGAAGTAACCCAAGTGTCCGCTGATGGATGAATGCATAAACAATATGTGCTCTATCCATACTATTGAATATTATTTGGTCTTTAAAAAGGAATGTAATTCTGATATAAGCTACAACATGGATGAATCTTGAAGACATTAAGCTAAGTGAAATAAGCCAGACACAAAGAACTAATACCCTATGATTCCACTTATATGAGGTAACTAGAATAGTCAAATTCACAGAGATGAAAAGGAGAATAGGAATTGCCAGGGACTAGGGAGTGGAGAGGATGGGGAGTTAGTGTTTAATGGGCACAGAGTTTCAGAACAGGATGATAAAAAATGTTTTGAAGATGAATAGTGATGATGAGTGCATAACAGTGTAAATGTACTTAATGTCACTGAACTGTGCACTTAAAAATGGTTAAAAAGGTAATCTTTATGTTACACGTTTTACTACAATTTTTTTTAAGTAGTTATATTCCAACTATAGTGTGGGACTGGAGAAAAAACACTCGAGGTCTGGAGTCTGCTGTTAGGAAACTAATGACCTTGGTTAAGCTGCTTTTCTCAACCTCAGACTGATCTATAAAATACACAGGATATCTGAATCCTCAGGGTAATTATAAAGATTAAATGAAATCATAATATCTGGCTCTGAATAAGCACTTAACTGTTTCTTTGAATACTGCTCTGATATTCTACAAAGTCTTGAGAAACTGGCATAGGAGCCAAATCTATGCTAAGGCAGGATGAGCTGCCAGTCCTTAAAGAAAGATTTCATTGCTCAGACTCAGTCCCCTGACAACTGAGGCGACACGTGTTCAGAGCACCGCGCGAGGAAGGAAGACGCCTGGCTTCTGGACCTCATTCAGCCACTCACTCATTTTGTCACTTCACTCCCACTGAGCCTCAATTCTCCACCCAAAGAAGGGGAACAATAATATTTGCCCTGTCTATCTCGCACGGTAACTGGGGAGGAACAAACGAGAAAATATGTACTGTTAAAAGAATAAAAACTCAACTGAGTAAATTTGTTAAAAGAACAAAAACTCAACTGAGTAAATTTGAAGCTCTAATAGGCTTTATTAAGTAATTCACAAATCAGGAAGCATCTCATCTAACAACTAAAAAAGGCACCGAGAAGTTGTATAAAATGGAAGGTTTCTATAGGCAGAATGATGGGGCAGGGGAGACAAGAAAACTAAAAGAATGGGTTATTTCAGGCAAAGCCATCTTCTCTTAGGGGAGGCAGAAGTCTTGTCAGGCACTAGTACTGAGTTCCAGACTGATTGGTTTAAAATTCCACTCCTGGGGGAGGCTGAAACTGCAATTGGGTTAGGAATTAAGTCTTGATGGGGCTTAATAAAGTGACTCCATTTCGGGTCTGTTGTTTCTTTTTAACAATACTAAAGACTTTGAGAGCCACAGAGAGCATTTTCAAAATGGAAGTAAAAGTAAGAGTATTATCATCATCAACAGAGGTCTTTCAGACCCTTCTTTCTTCTCTATCACCAAAAAGACAATGTCACTCACCTTCAGAGGTGTTATTGATGGGCATTTCACGACTTGCCCTAAATCTCCCCCAGCAGGACCTGAAATTTCTCTAACAATGACAGTCTTTTGTTTCATTCTCTTCCCTGCTGTGTCAGTGAAGATGCTACCTACCCAGCCAAGATTTGGGAATTACAATGCTAAAACAGGGTCCACCCTTCTCTAAGACGGCAGCATACGTTGAACATCCTTCTACACAGTCACCACTGGAAGTGCAGGCCTCCCCACTCTTCCCTCATTACTGAGATTCTTATACCAATAGAACTGCATCCACCCCCTGAAATGACTAATCCCACCCCTACATTGCCCCCAAGACCTCGAGAACATCAGCAAACTCTTCAAGACCCTCCACCTCTTCTAAAAATGTTCCTCTACCTTCTGGTTCTCCCTTAGACTTGAGTGTGCCCTAGAGACATCACATCTTAAGCAGATGCTGTTCTCCCTCTCATGCCATGTGCCTCAGGGCCAGGAGGTGGTTAAGTGCCCTTGCTCTCTCCTCACTGTCACTTCCAATTCAGTACTTCCCTTGGTCTAATGATCTTCTCCTTACTCTTGCAAAAACCCTGTATCTTTAAGGCTTGAGGACTACCCAAGCTATCATCTGTGGACCTCCTTGTCACCTACCTCATTTGTTGATGGCATTTGCTTCTGGTTTGCAGACTTCCTTTCTACCCAAACTCCTGGTATCTTCTTCAGTGACTTCTATGTTCACATGGATGACCTAAGACCTTAGCCTCCAAGTCCTTAATCTCTTCTCCAGAAAATTTTTCCTTTGTTCTACCTAACATGGCCAGAATGGTACCCTAAACTTCATCATCATCAGAAAAAGTTTTCTACTCTAATCCTCCAGCTTCTGCTGCCCTCCTTCTAGTTTACTTGCTCAAATACCCGCCTACCACAATTCTCCACCTTCTTGGCACTTGCAAGCTCTGGCCTCCAGCACTTGCTCTCTGTGCGCCAACTCCCTCTGGGCTCCACTTCTCTCTTTCACCAGCTTTGATCCCACAGCCTGACATTATAAAAAGCCCTCCTGCAAATACAGTCACCTCCCTTGCTCCTTTCACCATGCTTTTCAGCACATGCACCTGGCAAGCAACTTGCTGGAGAGGGAAAGAAAAGCATGCAAGCAGATTTACAAAACTTCACATTAAATTCATTTATGATCACAAACCAGGAATGAGCATTCGCTCATTCCTGCCCAGAAATCTTACTGTGATTCTCCCCTACTCCCTCCCTACACTCACTCTTGACAGATGACCTTATCTCATTTTTTCCAAACAGAAGCCTTCAAGCACAAACTCTCTCACTTCTCCTCCACCACATTCACAAACCTACCAGCATCCATGCCCATCTCCTCCTTATCTCTGGCCACACAGAGAGCATGCTCCTGCTCTTAGGAAAGGCCAAACTCTCCACACAGGCTCTGGACTCCATGCGGCCACCACCTCCATGCCCACAAATGTCATTCTGGCCATTACACCCTCTTTTCCTACATCATTAGTCAGTCTTTGCCTCTCTACAGGACCATTCCCCGACAGCCTGCAGACTCCTTCTAGTTAACCTTCATCCTAAACACACACACCCCTTTGATGCTCACATGTCCCTCTAGCTAGTGACACAATTTTTCTATATCCCTGGTAATCTATACCAATGCTTCTCAAACTTTAATGTAGATACAAATTACCTGGGAATCTTGCTAAAATTCATATTCTGATTCAGTGGATCTGGGGCGAAGCCCAACATTCTGTACGGCCAACCTACTCCTAGATGCTGCTGCTGGCCCACAGAGCCCACTCTAGTAGTAAGGCCCTGTTTTCCTTCCCTCACTACTTCACTTATAAAACCCCTCTAATCTGGCTTCTTTTCCCAGTGTAACTTCATGGAAACTGGTCTCATCAAGGTCACTATAAACTCCATGTTGCAAACTCCAATAAAAACGTTTCTCTTTCTCCTCTCTCGGCCCCTCCCCTTTTTAAAAATGATCATGTAGCAAGTGCAATAAAACTTTGCCTGGAAAGGGGAAGGCCCCTCGTAGGCCAATACAAAGATCCCTCTTGGTGTCTCCCTTCAGATTCTGTCCCTCCAGCTTCTGTAGCACCACATTCTCCCGTTCTCCCACAGTGCTTGCTGTTTCACTAGCAGCTCTTTCTCAGCATTGTTTGCCAGGTTTTCTTCCTTTACCTGGCTTTTATATGTCAGTACTCCTTAGTGCTGTCTTATATCCCTCTCAATTCTACGTTCTCTCACTCAAGTGAGTGCTCTCATCCATTCCAGCCACTTTATATACAGCTCCCAAACTTTTCAAATGCAGGCCAGGTCACTCTCCTGATCTCTAAACTCATATCCCTCTGCCTAACTGCCACTTCTCGCCATGTGGGTGTTCTACAAGAACCTCACACTTAACATTCTCAAAATAGAACTCTAGATTCTCCCCTCCTTAAAAATCTGCTCCTTCTCCACTAATCCCCATCTAGTAGTTACTAAAGTAACTAGTCATATCCGAGGCATTATTAAACACCAAAAACCTGGGAGACATCTTTGATTCCCCCTGCCTCTCCTCCAATTCAACTCATGACCAATTCTACTGATTTCATTTCCAAAATACATTTCAAATCCACCCACCTCTTCCTTCTCCTCTGCCATAGCTCAGTCCCAGCCACCAACCACTGAACAGCCATGTCCTAACTGACTTCTCAGTGCCACTTTAGCTTCTCTTCCATACGTTCTCCACACAGCCCCTACTGTGAATTTTCTAAACATGCAAATAAAAGTGCGCTTAAATCCTTTTAATAGCTCACCATGAATAAAATCCAAACCCTCTATTCACCATGGCCTAGAGGAGCATACACTGACCTTTCCCTAGTCAGCTCCGTCTTCCTTCAGTTCCGTGAATAAGCCAAGACTTTCCCACCTCGGTTCCCTTTCCCATGCTCTACTCTCATCTTGGATTGCTTTTAGGAAGACCGGAAGCAAGAGGAAGCAAGGTACAATCAAGAAACTGAAAAAAGACCCTTGTGGTTGCCTAGAGGAAAAAGGCAGAGTCTGGTCTGAGATGAAACTAGAGAGGAAAGTAAGGGCCAGGTCATTTAAGGCCCAGTAGGCCCAGCAGTTTAGGGATTTTAGGCTTTCGACTGAGAGTACTGGAAAGCCATTGAAGTCTTTCAAGCAAATAAGTGACATAAGTAGACCTGCATGTTGAAAAGATCATTCTAACTGTAGTGTGGAAAAAATCAAGTGACCACAAGCAGATGTGAGAGATGTAGCAAGCCAGGCCACAGAAAATGGTGGCCTAAAGGGATGACAGTGGATATGAGGAAAGTGGCTAGATTTTAGAACTATTTAGGAGGTTGCAATTCTGTGATTTATAAGAAATATATATTTGGTCATTCAGATGACCAAACATATATTTCTCATATATATTGGATCTTGATCCACAGTTTCTGGCTCACGCACAGCTCCCCAAACCCTTGGGATTCCGAGTGACAAGAACAATGGAGCATCTTTTATTACATTTGGTCTCTCCTCCTCAGTTCCTGAAAATGCTTCAGAGCCATAAAGATGAAATGGATGTCTTATTATTCACAATAAGCCCTTTCCACCACAGCTGGGTTTATGCTAACGAAGCGACTTTTGGAAAGTAGGTAAGGATGAGAGCTGGTTGACAGGGAACCAAATTTGAACTGAGGGCTGGAACTTTCAGTTCCATCCAATTCCTGGGGAGCTGAGAGGGGCTGGAGATTGAATCAATCATCGATGGCCAATGATTTAGTCAATCATTGTATGTACTGTAGCCTCCACAAAAATTGAAAAAGATGGCTTTGGAGAGCTTCCAGGTCAGGGAACCAGAAGGCTTCCATGTGCCACTGTTCTGAGCCCCAAACTCCATGAGGACAGAAGCTCCATTGTTTAGGACCTCACTCCATGTCTCTTCATCTGGCTGTCGATTTGTATCTTTTAATATCCTTTGTAATAAATCAGTAATCCAGTGAGTTAATGGTTTTCCTGTGTTCTGTGAGCCACTCTAGCAAATTAATCGAACCTAAAGAGGAGGTTGTGAGAACCTCTGATTTACAGCCAGTCACTCAGAAGAGTTCAGGTAATAACCTGAACTTGAGACTAGCATCTAAAATCCAAGGAGGGGGTCACAGGAACCTCTAATCTGTAGCTGGTTGGTCAGAAGCATAGGTAACAACCTGGGCTTGTACTGCTGTCTGAAGTGGAGGATGGTCTTGTGGGACTGAGCACTTAACCTGTGGAATCTGATGCTGTCTCCAGGTAGACAGTGTCCTTATTGAGTTAAATTACAGGGCACCCAGCTGGTGTCTGAGAACTGCTTATGGTGTGGAGGAACCACCCCCCCAAACACAAACACACACACAAACACACACACAGAGGAATCGGGTGTAGAACCCTTTTAGAAGTTTTTTAAAATGGCAGAACTTACTGAACAGATATAATTTGAGATTTTTTTTTTAAAGGCTTAATGTACAAGTATAAGTAGAGGTACTACGTTGGCTAAAATCCATTCCCAATAATAAGATCAGCTAATCCAGAATAAATGACTGGCTACCAATCCTTTCCTGTTTTTATTGGCAGAGCAGGGTAGAAGGAAGGAGGGGGACAATAGGGGAGGTGGAATGAAAAGGAAAAAAGATACTAGCTCATAAATTAGGGCAGCGAATGGGAAAAGGGCCAAAAATAGGGAGAGAGGAAATCGGATTGTGCTGACTTTTCCAGTCTGCTCCATGGTGAGCTAACAATCTTTCCCTGGGTTGGAATGAACAAAAGTGGCTCTGAGAAGACTTCACTATCTGAACTTACAACATGATTTACGAAATCTCTTGCTATAAATATTCTCGATTCAAAGGCTATTTCTTACATGAAAATATTAATCACAGAATTCTTAGAAATGGATGGAAACTTAAAGGTCATTTAATCAGGCTTCAGGCTCTTCTTTGCACCTATTGACACTTCAGAAAGATTTCATCTAGAAGTTAAAAGAATAAAGTCCTTCTGTCCAGGTGGTTAATTAAAATGTATCAGGGTTTCAAAAAGAAATAAAGAATTGCTAGGCAAATAAACACTGTCCAAAGATTTAAAATAGCTGGGGGCGGAAAGGAGGATTTAGGTTCTCGAAGATTTTTTCAGCTACTTTGCTGGAGACTTTTATTTTTAAAAATACATAGATGATTAATGACTAATTTCAAGTTGTTCGTCAAGGAGATCATTTTCGCAATAACTTTTTACCAATTTGTTTTAGGAGAAAAAAAAAACTCAGTTGTTCTATTTGGTTTAGGGACCAGTAAGATTTAAATTTTTAATTTCCAAAGCTACTGCATATTTGGCTAATTAATTCTAGCATCTGACAATGAAGAACTAGATGAAAGAATATAAAGTTTTGAATATAATATTAGAAGTTTCTAGAATAGTAAAAACTCCAGATGCATTATACCCTCCTACAGTGCATACTTTAGTAAGCTTATGAAACAAAGATTTTCTCAATAATGTCTGGTCTAAACCTTAAAAAAAGGAAATTGTGGTAGCTAGCCTCCAAGAATGCCAATGGTCCTCAAGCTCCCCTCAGGTAGTCAGTCCCCTCCCACATTGTACCAGGTTTGGTATGTCACTTCCAAGATTAGGTACCAAGATACCACAGTTTCCTTCTTGATTGTCCTCTTTCTCTCCCCTCCCCTTCCCTCCTTCTCCTCTTCTCCTCTTCTCCTCTTCTCCTCTTCTCCTCTTCTCCTCTTCTCCTTTCTCTCTCTCTCTCTCTCTCTGTAATCAAAAGCATAGCACCCTTCTTTAAGGACTACCATCTTCCCTCTGATATGGATTCTGAAGAAAAAAAGAAAGCCAAGATCTACACAGGCCCACTCCCTTCCCTCACTTGCTCTGAGGAAAAAGCTGCCACTTTTTAAAGAGTCCTATGGAGAGGTCCACATGGTGAGGAACTGAGTCCTCCAGCCAACAGTCATGTGATTGAGCCATCTTGGAAGCAGATTCTCCAACCCCAGGCAAGCCTTCAGATGACTCCAACCTCAGGAAAGGTCCCAAAGGCAGAAGCACCCGGCCAAGCTGCTCCCAGATTCCTGAACTTCAGAAACTGTGTGAGATAATAAATGTATGTCCTTTTAAACTGTTAAGGTCAGGTTAATTTATTACACAGCAGTAGAAAATTCATTCAAAAGACAAACTTTGAGGTAGCTAAACAGGACCAAACTACTATATTTCCTTTATCTCACGCCATATACTAAGTAAAATTACATATAGCTTGGACTATTTTAATTTGGCTCAGAGCTAACTTAATGTTTTCTATGTTAATGCCCAATCTAGTGGACCTAAAAGATATTGTATGTAAGTTGCCCACAAAGCACTGACAAAAGCAACGATGACAATAATATATTAGCAATTATCAATTAATAGCACCTTTTTCTGCATTTAGATTTCAAATTTTAAAAAAGGAAAAATTCCCAAAAGATTTGTCTACAATCATAACAGAGAACACTCAGGAAAATTATAAGCAGTTATTTTTTAAAGTAACACAAACTTGAAATTAAGACCTGGATGGCATTTTGTAGTTGCTGTAGTAACCACATATTTTGTGGTTTTGACACTCAGCTTCCACACTCTCTTCATCTTTCTTTCCACTCTCACATCCAAAAGCTCATACACTCTCTTGCCTACTTTACTTTTAGAACATCTAAGAAAACATATACATATACACCCATACTTGTATTCTTAGGTACCTAAAGAACTGAGGAGCTAAGGGAGACAGATCAAGGTCCAATATTATCTCCAAGGCCAGATATTTATCTGGAACCGGTTAGATCAGTGGATCTGTGCCAAGCAGATAGCTGATGCTCAATAAATGTTAGTTTTCCTCCTCCTCCTTACCTACCCCACCCCCTCCCATGCCAGTTCCCCTTTCTTTGGTATTCTGCTCTCTTTGACTCAAGACTTCTCTTCAGCCACATGAACTCACTTTAAAAAACAAATCCAAGTGTCTTGCATATCTAAGAGCACGGGCTGTTTCTTTAGAAGTAGTTGGAGCCAGTGAAAAGTGGGAGGCTTGCACATCACCTTGAGACAAGTTACACTGGAAACCTTAGAAGAATTCACCAAGATCTATTCCAAAACGGCAGTTCTAGGTTGTTATATTGTCTCCAAACTGAACTTTCAGAAAAGGTCTCCAGCGATGTTTCCAACTTCGAAGACTGGATAAGAATTTAGTAACTGAATTCAAAGAGATATTGTGGGATTGGGTGATGTGACACAAAGGATTATCTCAACTCTCTGATTTAAAAATTTCTAGTCTCAAGCCATCTTCAGTCAAGGCAAGAACCTCGAAGAATGAAGGCAAGAATTTAGAGCGTTTCTACTTCCACCTTCTCTACCAAGACCCATTTAGATCCCATTTAAGGCTCTAATTCTTGTTTTCCAATTTTTATGTGTCTAGGTCTGATGTTACCAAAAGATATCTAATAATTTAAACCTCCACTTTTTTCCACCCAAAATCCTGGGAAAGGTTCTACTCTTCAGGCACAGGGAAATCCTGCTGAGAGATCTCAGATAAGAGTACACACTTTTCCAATGAGAAATACCATGAATAGAAAAGGAAGACCTAGATGTGGCCAGAAGAAAGTAGACTGGCTGATGACTAAAATCACAAACAGGGGATGTGGATGCCTGACCTCACTCCCACCCCAATTCTGTCCCACCCCGGCTACCACAAAGAACACCTTATACATTCCTTACTTGTTTAAGACTAACCTTTTTACAGCTGTGGACTCTGCAGCACAGATAAGTGAAAAGCCATGCTCAAGATCACACCATTAATAAAGTTTCAGAACCAGCATCAAACCTAGCTAGGTCTTCACACTCTGCCCTCTTGTTCTTCCCAACATTCAATGCTACCTTTCACAGTCATCCCATTTGTGGGAACTTTCATATTCTAATTCTATTGCTCCAAGTTTTCTGCTTAGAACATGGGTCTCTTACACATCTAAAAGATACGCTGTCTTCTCTGATAATCAGTGCCCATTATCCATCCCCAAAATTTAACACAAAGAAATGAGGTTAGGAAACTAGGACAAAGCAAAAAGTTCACTGTTCTACAAGGGTTCAAATTAAGTCACAAATAACTCAAATGAACAAGCAGCCAAGCCTTTTCCATTGACAATTCTGAATCAGTCCACCAAGCACGAGAACTTCTCCCTAGAAGACTCACCTGATAACACCATCAAAGTTACAACGTTTCCATATTTACCTGAAAATTAGCACAGAAAGGGCAGTGCTCAAACGAGCAGTCTGGACGCAGCTATCTTTGCCACTAGCAGTTCTGAGCCAACCACGGAGAACCTTATATACCTATGAGGGCAAGAAGTGAGGTGTTGAACCCTGGTCCAGGCAAAGAGTTTAAGTCCACTGTGCCTATTAGAAGCCACATTCGGTGCCAATCCCTAGCAGAAAGGAACTAAAGGAAGGGAGGCGGGGGCGCAAACAAACAACTTAATGGTGATTTGCAAGACAGGACCAAAAACGGACCAAACAACTTTGGCACATGACCCCTGTTCAGCCCAAGTTCTTAAGGTACTGATAGGTTTCTGCAACACTTTAGTTCTCATTCTGCCCACAACAGCAACTAAAGGACTAAGGAAGTGGACCATCCTCGGGCCGAAGGCCTGAAAGGGCAGGAAGTGGAAGCAGAGGCCATTTGTGGGAAAAGGAAAGGAGCAGCGAAATGGGAGAGGCTAGGGCACCGCCCCCATTTCCTCAGCCCCAAACCCGTCTGGAAGGCCTGAAGGCTTTCTCTAGGGAACTTCCCAAAGCCGCTGCTCCCGCGTCGCCCTCCGCCCGCCTCGGGGCGCGACGTGTCCGACCGCCCGCCACAGCCCTGCGCTGAGAGCGCGGGGGCAAGAAGCCACCCACTTCCCCAGCGCGAGCCCCACCCTGCCTGGAGGCACTCCTGCCGAGGCGCAGACACTCACCTAAGACCCGTCCGGCGCTGCCTCGGCCGTCCGCACCCGGCCCGCCGCTCTTAAACCCGCCCCGCCCTCCCCTTGGCCTTCTCCCGGGGCCGGACCCCAGCCGTCCCCAGCCGATTTGTCATTGAGCAGCCGGGACTCGCTTCCCCACCCCCGAGCGCGCCCCCGGCGTCGCCTAGGCAACCCCGCCTCGCGAGAACGCGCCCTCCCTTCCGCTCCGGTCCCCTAGTGGCCACGCCCACTGAGTGCCTATTAGCCAATCTAAGGCGGCGCTTCCAAGCCGTGCTGGGCGGGAGGGGCGGGCTCGGCAGGCCTGCACCGCCCCGCTCCATATCTTCGTTTCCGCGGCGGAGCGCGCTGCACGTGACCGCTGCTGCAGTGGAGGAATCTGGAGCCGGATTTGACGGGTGGGGCTGTTATGAGCGTGGGCAGGCTGAGGGTGCTTCTGTCATGGATTTAGGTGAGGGCGAGGCCAAAGTAGTGGAAAGCAAAAGGAAAGGACAGACCTGAGACAGAAAGGAAAATTAGGTGGCGCGCAGGTGTGTAAGGGTCCAGGAGGCTGTTGGGACACCAGTCAGGGGCTCCTGAAGCGTAACCACCACCTGCGGCCACGACTTGCTTGGCTAACGATGTCCCATTAGCAGTTACTTGACTAATTCCTAGCAATAACTTGACCCAAGTCACAAGGTCAAGAAACCTAGCTGTAGCCTTGAGGCAGGAAGTACAGTGGGCAAGCTCATGACCGACAGGTTTTTCTCCCGCAGTGTGCCCCCATCATCGTCCTCCAAAGGCAGGGAACTGTTAATTCTCTATCCAAATAGGGCTTTACCTTGGATTGATTTTCGTAACCAACCTCCCCTTCCTGGAGCTGAAGCCTCCTTCTCCCTCCACAGAATTTGTGGCTCCATTGACCCCTACACAAAGCTCAGGGCACGCCACACTGTATTGCAATTCCTTGTTTAAATATCTGCCTCTATAATCTCTGGGGAAGGAAACTAGTTCTTGTTCAATTTGATAGCACAATTTGATAGCAGCTAGCACCGTGTAATTAATTCTTCCGTTGTTAAATATACATTAGGTTACATGTGTGTTATATGAGAGGCTTTGTGCCTTGATTAGATTGCTATGTATAAGCAACTAACAGATCCAGGCCCTCTACCAACAGCTATTACCAAAAAGCACAGAAGCTTTACCTGAGTCTTAAGTAACAGGCTTAACAAAAACACACGTAAGGAGAATATCCAAGTGTTAGTCTGCTATATTAGGTATCCTGTTTTTAGCCTTTCATATACATTAAAGACTTCTATTGCATTCTTATTACATGACAGAAACTGCTAGGTACTATAAGGGAGAAGGGGTAGAAGTCTTCTCAAAAAGGAAGCTCTCTGATATTTGTAACCTAGAAATCAGACCCAAACCTGTACAGTAACAAGTGCGCAGGTTTGGAATCAAGAAGCATAGGTTGAAAGGAGGGCTCTATCATATAACTAGCAATTACTTAATTAGGAAGTTAGGTAACCACTGGACCTCACTTTCTCGAGGTTCCCAGTAGGAGCAGCATCTCCATATTGTAAGTGTGAAGATTTAAATGAGATTACATGTAAAACTTTCAGTGCAGTGCTAGGAACTTGTGAGTGCTCAAGAAATGTTAGCTTAGATTGTGATTGGCAACAGAAACCATGATGTATACTCGAGCATCATGGTGCAAACAATGCTGTGGGCAGCCTGGTGGAAAGAACCTGCTGTGGTGGTACTGTTTTATCAAATGCAAGTTTAAACCGGAGAGCTGTCTGCAACAGCCCACCCAAATAAAATGAGTGGTTAGGGGAACAGGATCAGGATCATGGGCACTGGGTAGGATTGAACTTCCTAGCTCCCTGTGACTGAGTGAGGCTGGGTGACTAGCTGTAAATGACTTGTGAACAGAAGTGACATAAATCAATTTTGGACTGGAGAATGCATTTGCCAGTGCAAGACCCTCCAAAGCTCTTGCCTCTATGGTATGGTCACTGGGGATGTTTGGGAGTGTAGCTGCTCCATCAGCACAGAGCATCCTCCCAATCTGCCACTACCAACCTGTGATGGACATTTAGCACGATTGAGAAACAAACCTTCGTGGTTTGAAGGTACTAAGATTTGGGAGTTGTTTGTTACTGCCACATAGCTTAGCCTGCTCTGACTGATACAGGGCCCTAAAGTGTGCCAACCTGGGACACAGTGCTAAACAACTCAGACCAAAGAACAGATAATAAATCAGTATACAGACAAGCAACTAGATAATGACAAATTGTGTCATTCAGATCACTTGAGACTGGGTAGCCAAAAAGGTCTGTCTCTCTTAGGAGGTGACCTTTAAGCTAGGACTTGAAGGATAAAAATTAATCAATCCTGGAAAAAGTTGGGAGTAAGGGGAAGGAGAGGAGAATATTTCCAGCAAAGTAACAAGTATGCATTAACTCCAACAGCAGAAAAAACCTAGGTACTCCTGAGAACAGAGAGGAAGCCTGGATGGAGTGCCGGGTCAGGGCGAAAGTGAGGCTACATGGGATGGAGAGGGAGGTAGGAGCCAGATTATGTGGGTGGAGGCTTCTAGGTTATGATAAAAAGATTGGAATTATGAGTATGAAGCTCATACTCATGAGGAGGTTCAAACCAGGAGGATGACATGCTTTGCTTTTAGGTGTTAAAAAGACCACTCTAGCTATTGTGTGGAGAATAGGCTATAAAGGGCAGATGTGGCAATGGACCCCTAGAAAAGGCTGTTCTGGGAGTCCAAGCAAAGTGGGGTTCATGGGGCCAGAGGCCAGAAGGGTAATTAGACATAGGGAGATAGCAGGAGACTTGGGGAGATTGCAGGTGGAGGGGAGCAAGAGACCTCATGATTAAACCAGGGGATCCTGCCAAATCCTAGAGGAAGTAGAGGAAAGATTGGAATCAGGCTCCCCTGCCCCCGCCCCCCGCAGAGGTGCTTTGACCCCAAATAGAATGGGTGAGGGTGTGTAGAGGACAACTGAACAATTTCCTAGAACATCAGCCAGCAGACAGCAGCCGACATTAGAGACTTGCTCCCATGAGCGGGCAGTATTATATAAATAGATAGTATTATTAGAGTCTGACAAGCTCTGGCATCCTTGTGGACATTTGATATTTGGTGATACCTTGATTAGAAAATAAACAGAGCTGCCAGTCTACTGTGAACAGCAAAGCTAGATGGAGTTCATCTTTAGCACTGCTGCCATCTCTCTATTCTGTGTTTCTCAAGCCCTGTGTCCAAATGTTCTCTCCCCACTTCCTGCTCTCTCAACCTATTCTCAGTAGCGGGTCTCATACGCAGGAATAAATGATGAATAACAGTTCAATTGGTACCCACTCCTTCTTGGCCATTTGTATCATCCAGTTGATCAAAACCAAAAGTCCTAGAGCAGGGGAAGTACTAGGGGAGGACCTGAGAGCTTTCATTCACACTGCAAGGATGGAGTGATTTATTCCTCCTCATTACCATCTTCCTATGTTGTCTCTACATAGGAAGCCAGGGAGAACTAACCAGATAGATGTTCCTGGGAATTGCTTTTCTGGAAAGGCAGGGTCCCAAGTAATTACCTAGAGGATGAGCTTTCATCTTCCAAAAGAAATTAATCTACCAGGAAACATATTAGAAAAAAATGATTTATTTCTATTTTAAATTATTAAATTAGCTGGACGTATCTTTTGCCATCATAGTTTACAAAGAATTATCTCCCAGAAATGAAGTCAAGCCTGTTTTTGTCATTGAGTAATAAGTCATCATTATTGTTAATCCCCACTACCTGACGGCACATGTTTTCCCCTTCCTTTCATCTGTGTGGAGACACGTGTGCCCTGCTTCCAAAAATCACTGTAAACAGTCACTACGGATCTGGTGCTGAACTAGATAAAAAGCCCCTGCAGGGTGACAGCCACAAAGCACTGATTGTGAAATAAAACAAGATTTAAGTGTCTGGAATCTGTGCTGAGATCTCTCCAATGTGAAATATTATCCACAGTCTCCCGGGAAACCAGCATGAAAAGATCCTGTGAGCCCCTCCTTCTATCCCAACTTAGACTCCTGATCACATTGCAAAGTCTTCATGGATGCTGCCTTGATTACAAATGCACTGGGGGCCTGGACTCACCCACAGAACGCCTCCTGGCCTCCTTGGTGACTCCTTGGTCCCTTGGACACTGGAGCTCTTGAGGGTCCTGTCTCAGCCACATTCCCTGGGGCATTCCCTGGGGCATTCCCTGGGGATCCCCCTCTATATTTGAATCTCACTCATCCGGTGCATGCTGTAGAGAAGCAGTGTCCCCTGCAACCCACCCACTGGGCTGACCCCTCAGCCAACCTCTATGCAGCCTCTGTCACTCTGCCCCTCCCATCCACAAATATCAACCCCCCAACCCCCCACCCCACCAAGTGATTTTTTAAAATGTGGTTTTCTTTTTTATTGGGCAGCCTCATCTCTTCCCTTGCATCTGCTCCTGAGAGCAGGGCCAGGCCAAAGGGTCAGAGGTCTAAGGAATTTTGAGTGGTGCGTGGGTGATAAGGAAGCCCTGAGTCAGGAGACCCCTGCTTTGAAAAGAAAGCAACAGTTTTCTGCAGTCATACCGCCCCCTCCCTTCGCCCCCAGCCTCCCGCCCATAGTTCCTCCCCCTGAAGCAAAACCACAAAACATTAAGATGCATATCTCTGGGGTGGGCGTTGGGGGACAATTCCCCTTCCTAGAAGATGTTTTCCTGTGGAGTTTTAATTCTTTAATGGTCAAGAAGAAATTTAGCAAACAAGAACAAAAATAAAGCATCTATGAGGTTCATGTAGCCCCAGGGGTAGGAAAGCTGCATCCTCTGCAAGTTCGCATAAAGGCCAGGCCCCCACTGGGAAAGTTCCAGAAGGGCAGGGTGACTAGGATCACACTCCTGCATGGGGGAGGGGTACACACAGGGCCTCCTCTTACAACATGTGTAGGTGACACATCCAGCCTTGGCACGCAGGGCCGTAAATTGCAGGAAGCATTTGCCTCTCCAGGTAGTGGTGCTGACGCAGACGCAGGGCCTCCTCAGCCTGGCAGCACAACAGAAGGGCTGGCTGGCCAGAGGTCAGATCCTGCTCTCTGCCCTTCTGCCTGCCCTCATCTCAGGTGGGAGAAGAGGCCCAGAGCTGAAAAGCCCCCAGGGATGTGTTTGGGGCAGGTGAGGCAGTAGGGAACCTCTTAACTGAGACCAGGGTCCACCTCCTTCCCTCAGCAGTTCAGGCTGGCGCCATGCCAGGTCCTCTGCCAAGCATCTTCCAATATCATCTCGGCCTCCTTCATCACCACGTAGTTTAAGAGAGAGTTATGATTTCCTACTTATAGATAGGTCGGTCAGATTGAGAGGCAGACCAGGCCTCAAACCATGTGCACCTGACAACAAAATACACTCTACCCCAGTCTCTGCTGCCTGCACACACATAGCTGCAAGGCCGTGACCATAGGCAAGTCACTTCCCCTCTCTAGACCTCAGTTTTCTCTATACACTGATAATCTTAAGGTTACACAGAGCATCTGCTTTGGGCAGAAGCTGTGCCAAGCATTAGCTGTCAGGGAAGAGTGTCACTAAGGTCCTGTGCTCCAATCCTCTGAGGGGAGGCCACACCTAGGCAGAGCCAGCTCAGCTGCCTGACCGTTGAGGCCTTTCAGGCCTCCTGGTCCCCAGTGTTCCTGACCCTATCTCATCACAGCCTGAAGCTATCCTGGGAATTTCCTTGGAGGAGCAGCTGATGTCTAAATGGCAAGGCTAGAGAATCTCTTCCCAGATCACCTGATACTGAAACTGGGAGGTCATCTGGTTAACCAGAAGTCATATCCGATGGCTGTGGTCAGCTGCTCACATTTAAATATGAATTCCTAAAATCTCTCTTACAGCTGAGATGTTATACATCAAAGTACCTGCTACAATGGGGTCACCAAACCCCAGCCATGGACCAGTACCTGATCTGTGCCCTGTTAGGAACCGGGCCGCACAACAGGAGGAGAGAGTCAGTCAAGCAAAGCTTCCTCTGTATTTACAGCCACTCCTTAGCACTAGCATCACCGCCTCAGCTCCACCTCAGATCATCAGGCATTAGAGTCTCATAGGAGCACTGGGCCCTGGTGCCAAAAAGGTTGGGGACCATTATGCTACAGTGTTTGACCCATAGTAAGCCTCAATACTTGTGGGTGGGTAGATGGATGGATGGTTGGATGGATAAAGGAGTAGAATTAAGAGGAAGTGTGATTAGGAGGCTTGAAAACTGGGGATGCCCTGATGGGGTTAGTATGAGGCGATGGACATAGAAAAGGGTCATTGGCAGCCAGAGGCCTGTCTTACAGGTCTCAGGAATACAGGCCGGAGATGGAGAAAGGGCATACAGGGAACAGTATGACAAATCTGGAACACAGACCCCAATGCGTTGACAGTGTTGGTCTCCCATTACAGGCTCTGCAAGGCACATAGAGCAGTATCGAACACACAGCCCACTTACTCACACCCGGTAATTAGGGCCCCTGCTGTCTGCCTGGTCAGCTTACACTTGGGTAGTGGTCTGACCCAAGGCTGCCCATGGTGGATTAGCCATGGCCTTATCCAATCCCACCTCCTCATTTTTACCTATTTTGTCTCAGCAGAGCTGTGACAGGCTGGGCCTGGGCTTTGATGACCAGCATCTGTGGCAGGCCTGGCTCCGCCTGAGGCCAGCAGGCCCCTGACCTGGAACACCCAAAGCACCCACCCACCTGCCCCTCTCTCAGTGGACACATGCCAAAGACTACTACGGTTGCCACATCAAATACAGGCGCAATGTTGGGAACGTAATTATACTACAAATTATTCATTGTCCTAAAATTCAAATTTAATTGGCACTTCGTATTTTTATTTGCAAAATATGACAATTCTTCTCAAGTCCAGGGATTTGTCTGAGGGGACAAATCTCAGTGGCCCATACCCACCAACGATGTCTCAGTCCCAGTTGCAGCTTGCGGAGAAGGGAGGCCAGCGAACTGGCCAGACAGAGGGACTCTCCCCAAGGCATGCAAGCATCTCCCCAGCAAGGGCAGCTGGCCTCTGATTAGATGGTATATGGCAGTACTACCCTTCAGGGAGGAAGACTAAGAAAGGCACCCCTCCAGACCCAGCTCCTCAGGACCTCAAAGCCCTGCTCCGTCCCCCGAGCTCCCTCAGCCCTTCTCCCAAGGAATCCCACCAGCCTGGATGATTCATTCCCTCAGCGCGTAATGACTGAGTACCTCCTAGGGGCTAGGTGACCATGGTGGATTAGCCATGGCCTTATCCAATCCCACCTCCTCCTCTAAGAAGCCTTCTTGATGACTCAGGCCTCTCTGATCTGTCCATACATTTTTACCACCAATTATACAGCTCCTTGTGTTCGGTTGTCTTGTGGGTATAAGGGCTCCCAGCTGAAATCACAAGACCCCAGCAAACTAAGTGCCCAATGCTACAACCCAGCTTGACTCAAAAAAACCAGCTCTCACTGAGAACATAAAGACGATTTAAATCCTAGCCCACTACATGCTGGCTGAGGCATGTCATACCTCTGAACCTCAGTTTCCTTGTCTGTAAGGAGAGAGCTACTCACAGAGGTTGATGAGGGGATTAAATAATACAATGCAAAGGGCTCAGGGCCAATGTGGCCTGTAGGAGCCTCTTGGCCCATATCCATTTATTTTATTTTGTTTTGAGTTAATTATTATTTTTTAAAGATCTAATTGGTTTTATTAAGCCATTCATGAATCGGGCAGCATCCATCTAGCAACTAGAAGAGTTCTCCCTATTATTTTTAATTTTGGTAAAGTACACAAAATATAAAATTCACCATTGTAACCATTTTTAAGAACACTTCAGTGGCATTAAGTACATTCATATTGTTGTACAACCATCACCGCCGTCTACTCCCAGAACTCTTCGTCTTTGCAAACTGAAACTCTGTCCCCATTAAACACTAAGTCCTCAGTCCCCCTCCCCAACCCCTCACAGCCACCCTTATGTCTTCTGTCTCTATGAACCATAAATAATCCAGGTACCTCATGTAAGTAGAACATGTATTTGTCTTTTCGTGATTGGTTTCTTTCACTTAGCATCATGTCCTGCAGGTTCACCCTTATTGTAGCTTATGTCAGAATCTCCTTCTTTTTTAAGGCTGAATAATGTTCCATTGTATGGCTAGACCACATTTTGTTTATCCATTCATCCATCAATGGACACTTGGGTTGCTTCCACACTTTGGCTATTGTGAGTAATGCCGCTATGGACATGGGTGTACAACTATCTCTTTGAGATCCCACAACTATCTCTTTGAGATTCAAATCTTTGGGTATATACCCAGATGTGGAATTGCTAGATCATAGGACAGCTCTATTTTTTGAGAAACCACCACACTGTTTTCCATTGTAGCTGTACTATTTTTACATTCCCTCCAACAGTGCACAAGTGTTCCAATTTCTCCATATCCTTGCCCACGCTTATTTTCCATTTTTCAATAGTAGCCATGCTAACAGTGTGAAGTGGTCATCTCTTCCACTTCTGGACCCTGCTCTCAGCAAGCAATTCATGGGTGTTTGACCTGTGAACTGGATTCCATCCTGAATTTTCTCTCCTGGTCTTTAGGCTCCCTGGGAGAAAAATGGGCTGTTTCTCTCTCTGTGGGAGACCTCATGCGAGTGATTCCTGGTGCTTAATGTAGCTCAGGCCACCTCTGTCTACCTTAACAGAGAGCCGGCAGAGGGCACAGGGCACAGGGGTTTCAACACCGGCTAAGCACTGTCCCTGTGGTTTTCTCTGCTGGTGCACATAGCTGACATGGCCTGTCAGCTCCAACAGGGCCAAGGACAAACACAGCCCTGTGACTGATGGGAGTCGGGGGCCCTGTGGCTGCTGCTTCCTTTCCAACTTTCAGCACTGACTTTGCTCCTGTCCCAGGTTCCCAGTAGAGAGGCCTTCCTTCTTCCCACGGCAGCAGCCTTATCCAACCCAAAGGCAGAGATGGTGGCAGCCTGAAATCCTACCACTAGGGTGTTGTTTCCAAGAGTCCCCAGCACTCGTCTTGGTGCCTGGAAGCTGACCTCTTCCTGACTCAGCCACACACATAGTAGAAGGCACGACCAAGGAGGCCGGGACACGGAAGTGATAAGTTCTGATGGAGGGAAGGCCTGGAATGATCTAGAACAAGACCAAAGAGGGGAGGCCCGTGTATAGCCTGCTGTTCCTCCCATTGAGGGGGATGCTTTAACATGGCTTTGGAGCCAAGAGACCTGGGTTCAAATGGCAGCTCCATCAATACATGGTGCATGACCTTGGGCAAGCTCCCTCACCTCTCTGAGCTTCTACCACATGAGGATGATAACACCTGAGGCATAGGCTCACCATGCAGCTTTGCAGGGCAGTCTGGGTCCCATTTCCTGCACCCACATCATTGCCACTGTTTAACGCAGAAGTGCTCCTCCTTCCTTCCCCTCCACCCCCACTGCTGAAATCCCACACATATTTCCACCATCGGTTAGAGGAACAAAACTTAGGAGTAGAGGATAGATAACAGCCTTCCTTTTTCTGACAGGAGCTGGCTTGTTCCTGTGGGAAAAACACCCCCACTGCACAGCACCACCTCCGCGCCATCCTTTCTTTGTGTTTGGGCTTCTAAGGAAACAACGGTCGATGGTGGTTTCCTTCCAGGATTCTCCCCACCCACCTAGAAATTCCCCAACAGCTGCCAAGCTCAGCGATAAGGAAAGTGAGCAATTCCCAGAAAGAGGTCAGCACATTTCAGATATAGAACAGAGGCAACGCCTCTCCTGTGCTGCCCCCACTTCTATACACACAGGTTACCTCGGCCACACTCCCATTAAGCACTGTGACCTCCTGGAATGCGGCATGAAGGAGTGAGACATGGGCCAGATAAACTTTGATGAGAGTTGAGATGGCCATCTCCTCCACTGCGTGTCACTGGAGTTAGGAATGGGAGCCATGTATTGGGCATGCCCTGTACACCTGGATCTTAGCGACACAGAGATTCTGGCGTTCTGTAGCATTCACCTAACAATTCTTATTGACTCTAAACCAGATGCCGGGCATTATGCTGGGTATTAGGACACAAGTGAGCAAACAGACCCTCGCGGGGTGCAGGATGGGAGCCCAGGGGAGGGTGAGGCCGTCTTGCCCACCCTCCCACTCTGCTCTCCCCCAACCCCCCCGTTGCTGGTCTTCAAAACTCTGCACCCTCTGCTCAACCCAGGGAGCAATGGAAAGAGTTGGAAGCAGAACAGAAGAGAAAAGTCCATGAAGGAGAACCCTCCCGGCAAAGATAAACAAGGTGTTCAGCATAAAAATTGATTACAACCATGAATACAGGAATGTGGAAACGCACAGGGAAGTGAAACCAGGGGTCCTGGGGAAGGGACAATCCATTTCCCTCATGCCGACAAAGTTCAAGACAACTCCACACGGCAAATCCGAAATTTCCACCCTTTACTCCAGGAAGAGCCACGTGAGTCTGCAGGGGACAGGGAGGCCTGGAGGAGGATCTCTGACTAAGCCTGGGTCTGGGCAGCCTACATGCAGCCTCCCTGGGGCTAGCACCCTCCTTCCAGGTCTGCCTCTCCCAACCCGCTCCACACTAATGAAGACCTGGCATTTCCCCCTCAACACCTTCAGTGACTTCCCCACCTTGGGACGGAATCCAGGCTCTCAACCACTGTAAGGCCCAGGCCGCTGGCCTCCTCCTTGGCTGCTCCTAGACAACACCCCAGCATTCCAGCCCCTTCCCCTCGCCCTTGACATTTCACTCCTTCAGCCCTCCTGCCTTCCCTCAGTCCTGGCCCCTAGTGCTCTCTCGGCTGTCTCAACTTGTCCTTGAAACTCAATCGAGTAGTGGGGTTTCTCAGAAGTATTCTCTGCTGCCCCACCTCCCCCGCAAGAGGTACGGTGCCCCTCCCCGCAACTTCCTTCTACCTGAAAAGCCCGGGACTGCATCTTATGTCTGTATCCCTGTGCCCGGCGTGGAACGAGAAAAGGATTGGAGTATTTACTGAGTACGTACTGCGTGCTGGCCACTTTTATAAAGGTTGTCTTAAATGATGTTCACGACAGATCCATAACATGGGATTATCCCATTTGACAGCTAAGGAACCAGGCCTCAGAAGAAGAAAGGACTTCGGAGCAAAGAGTCCTCATAGTAGGATGAAGTAGGCATCTAGATGTGTACTGAGAAAGGTGGAGCTTGAATTTGGCTTGAAAAAGGAAGAGGATTCTGGCAAACACAAAGAGGGAGTGAGAAGAGAAGGAGAAGGGCATTCAAGGCAGGGGGTACTGAGAGAAACAAAAGCCCAGAGTGAGGAAGCCCAAGAAGTGATTGGAAAGGCTGTATAGGACTCTTAAACAGAGGAATTGGGGACATATTTTTAAAAATCCATCAGGAGCCAAAAGCAGAGCGACAGGGAGAACACCTGGCCTGCCACGGAAACAGGAAGGTTTCTGAGCAGGGGTAGGCAGCATTTGAGAGGGGAAACCCTGTTGACAGCCTCCATGTAGAAAGCTCATCCCAGGAGCTGGAGGGGCCAGTGAGAGTCCCTGGAGTCTCAGGCTCCAGAAGTGGCTCTGGAAAGCAAACCCACCGTCACCACGGTTCCGCACCTCGCCTCTCCTCCCCCCAAGGAGCCCTCGCATGCTGAGGGCTCCTTAACTTGGCTCCCTCGCACCTGCTCTGACTGGGGTCAGTGTTCCTTAGAGAAGTGCGTGTGCGCGCGTGTGTACCCGTGTAAATTAAAGCTGGGGCCTATGTGCCTCTTTCTCTGAGATCCACTCAAGATCTGCACACAGCTCTGGTTCCCAAGAAGCTGGGCTCCCTAACTGGCTACAACAAAATCCCTCAGAGCCCACCAGTCAGCGAGGGAGCACGGGCCCTGTTGAATCTGGAGAACTACACGAAGTCACAAGGGAAATGAGGACCACTAGCCCAGTGACTAGTCTTGCACTGGCTGCCAAACCCACCTGAAGGAAATGACCCTAACAGACAGAGAAGGCCCCAAATGGTTACAATTTGGGAAGCACCCCTGACCCAAGCTCACTGCATGTGTTCCAGAGCGATCAGAGGGGAGATGTGGTTTATGCTCTGGCCTCCCTGGTTCCAGGTCAGCCCCAGGACTCCTGTGTACCCCACACTCGGAGTCTGTAAGGAGACCAAGCAGAGAGCTCACCACTGCCTCTGTCTGCCAAGGCTCGTCCAGGCACCTGGCTCTGGCCCTGGCTGACACCTCATCACTCACATTAACCATGTGATCTGGCACTTGGAACTGCCTGTGGGCTGACCGGCAGCTGTTGCTTGGTGTGCAAGAAAAGTGGGTATGGGGGACCCTATGGAGGAGATGTAGCTGCCTGGAGGGTCCTTTACCCTGGATGCACCCCACTGGATTTGGGAAGGAGGACTCAACTAAGAGAGAAAGAAGCACTGCAGGGCGCCTGTCCTACTTGCCAGCAGCCAGTGCTGAGCTACAGACACAGCACACAACCTGGCTCTTCTGTCTTATAAGTGATTGAAGATTTGGCCAAACCACCAGTCAGACAGATTTCCCTCCAAGCCCCACATTAATTGGTTTTTGGATTCTATACCCAAAACTGCCTAGTTAAAGCTCCTGGGTATCCCATAAGGGCTTGGATGTGGAGGCCATGACCCTGAAGCCGAAGCTATCAGACATCTGGGTTGTGCCTGCCTGTGCAAGCAGTCTAGGAATGCAGCTCTGGGGCTGTGCCCAAGGTGCCCAGGATGTAAGGCTTCCTAGCTGCAGGACGGGCTCTCAGCCAGCTGCCCTGGTGGCCTGATGGCTGCTAATGAGCGGGATGTGTTCCAGGTTGTCTGCCCAGAGGGGCAGCTGCACCTGGGCTGGAAGAATCGAGGCTGCCTGGGGCTCTGCAGCCTCTGCCCTCCCCCCGGGATGGCCGGGCCTAGCCTGGCCCCAATAGCTCCTTGTCCTATCAGCTCCAGCCTGGCAGTCAGGAAGAGGAGAGCAAAGCCACCTGCCTCCTTCTCCATCTCTCCTTCTTTAATCTTCCTTGGAAGGAAGGAATTAATTAGGGATTTTAGTTATATATTCCTAACTCATGCTTGGAACATAGTAAGTGCTCGATAAATGCTACTTTTCCTCTGTTGGTGGTGGAAGGCTGCGTACTGATGTTTGAAGGTGGACTCTGGAGTCAGACCACCTGTACACCCACCTCTGCTGCTTTCTAGCTGTCTGAACTTGAGTGAGTCACTCACCGCTTTGAGCCTCAGTGTCCTCACAGCCTGTAACAGTATATGCCAAATAGGTTTTATATTAAGAGAGGAATCCAGCCCTGTCCAAATAAGAAGTTGGGACAAAATAAAAGCTCAAATCCAATTCTAGGGGGTGACGCCCTGGGTCTCCACCCTGACCGCTGCCTCCGCCCTCTCATATGCAATCAAGAAACAAGGTCCCTCTGCTCTGAAAAGCAATAGGCCAGCAGTCCCTAATCTTTTTGGCATGAGGGACTGGTGCTCCTATGAGAATCTGATGCCTGATGATCTGAGGTGGAGCTGAGGCGGTGATGCTAGCTCTGGGGAGCGGCTGCAAATACAGATGAAGCTTTGCTTCCTTGCCCACCACTCACCTCTTGCTGTGAGGACCTATACTGGTCCGTGGCCTAGGTAGGGGCTGGGGACTCCTGTAATAGATAATCCCAGGTATTAGCCCCACCCCTACCTCCCTTGCAGAACTCTGCAGGAAGTGCCTCTGTCACACAAGGTGCGGGGTGGGGGGTGGCGGCGTCAGTTTTTAGCACAGACCCCAACAATAAGTGACTTTTCCCACCAAAGAGGTCATAAAATCATACTCCCTTCTCCAAAGCTGAATACAAAATGCCAATTTTGACAGAGGTTAGAATGCAACTTCAGGAAGAACTCCTTTTAATCCAAGCAAGAAAGAGATCATATTGGTGAGGAAACATTGCAGCTGGCAGCCTGCATTCCCCAGATTCTGTCAAAGGGAATCAGAGGATAAAGATTAAAGACAGGAAGACTGCTATAACAAAAATAATCTTTCTAAATAGGAGAGCGGCTAACTGTCATGGAAGGCTTCCCACATGCAAGCACTGGTCTGCACTTCCCAAGCTTTCATTTAGCCGGTCCCATAGCAGCCCTCAGAGTGGGTGCTAGCATCACCCTAATTTATAGTAAAAGAAAACAGAGGTGCAATGACCGAGCTCTTTGCCTAAGAGCTCACGGCAAATAAGCAGCAGAGGTGTGATCCAGACCATGCTACCACACAGAAAACCTAGGCTTTAACTCACAGCTCTGCACTGCAAACAGAGGTGAGAAGCCACTCCCCAGGGCACCAGGCCAGAAGCGGCCTTGTCAGAGGACAGAGGGCAGGACAAGAAAGCTGGGGGCACACAACAGTATACCAGGGAGCTAGGAAAAGGCCCTAAAACGATGCCCTTGCCAGCTCTACTGAGAGCATCTGCTTTTAGGGAGAAGGAAACAAAGCCTGATGTCAGACCTAACCCCGGCCTGTGTGTACACAGGGAGCCAGACCCAACCGGGGCCTAATGCCAGTTCTCTCCATCACATCTCGTTCGGCGCCCAAGTTCAGGTGGGGGGATGAAGGAAAGAAATGAACTCGTGATTACACCTAGATTTCTACTCTGAAAGATTAGGACAACACAGCAGCTACTGCAGAACCTTGCTCATCGGAAGTACGCAAAATCTGCTGGCTGGAGTAGTGCTATACATTATAGAAATGTGCATTTCAACGTTCTGATCAAGGTCTCAAGAAAGGGAGAAACACCAGCTGCTCAGGAGCTCACCACCCTGTCATGCAGCCACTGGCCTCGGCCAACTTGCTGTTCCTGGTGGCTGAGACGGTTGAAGGCCACAGAGCGACCTCAGGCTCAGGGGCAGGGCCAAGTCCCCTCCTGCCATCTTTTCAAAATTCCATTCCCCAGCACTGCCTAAATCATTATATCTGAAAAGGGGTTCTCATCCACTCACCCCTCTATTCACCCAAGGTCAATGCGCACATTTTTGTAATGGTTAGAAATGGATTATTTAGGAAATAATTATTTAAAAACAACTTCTAACCAGCTGTTTGGCAGGAACCCTCCAGGATTTCTTCAAGATGTATGTCCAAACTGAGCTTAGCGTGGACGTTGCTCCATGTCATGCTCCACAGTGTTGCGGAGATGAAGGTGATGCGGTGGAGGGACTCCTGGGTCCAGATCCTGGCTCTGTGACCTGGGTCAGGCGCCTGGCCTCTCTGAGCCTCCTCCCTGTAACGAGGGCAAACCTTCCACCCCAAACACCACACTAAATAAACAGTAGCACCTCTTACTGTGCCACTGCTTTTGTCATCATTATTCTATTTAACACTGAAAACAGTTTTCTTGCCTCCCCCTTCCGAAGCCCCTTTCAGCCCCAAGGGGAAAATTGGGTCCTCCATTACTTCTAAATGTGTCCCTGTTCTTTGTTCATTGAAAAAAAAAATCTTAAACATTCTTCGTACCTCTGCTCCCCACATACCCCTACACGCCCCCCTCCACCTCACCATATTATTTATAATGTTCCCTTTTGCTGAAACATCTGTTGTTGTACTAGTAGTCGTAAACCATTTTTACTGAGTTTTTAAATCACCCATTTAGAAACTATAAAGTAAAATCTCATTTTTTAACCAGCCTGCTCTGTAAAAGCACTCGGAGTTCAAGAAATTACCCATCTTTATGGGGAAATCTGGTAACGGTGGATTTGCAATAGGAACTCATTATGTGAAAAGTAATTCACCACCCTCAAGGCTCCCTAGATAAGGCCAGGAAGTTTATTGTTGTTTCGGGCAATTAGGAAAGACCCTCAGCAATGGTAAATAATTTTTATGTTTTTACCAGAGAAAAATCTAAGCCCAGCAGGAACCTCACATAATTTCATTTTCTTTCTTGAATGGGAAGCTGCTACATGAGAAGGAAGGGATTGCTTGGTCTAGGTTTTAATTCTATAATGTAACTCCAACCCCAAAGATTTATTTTCAGGTTAGATTCAGCGGACGTGTGTTGAGAAATCATCCCAGGTCTCAGAGGTCAGCTGTTGGACCTCCACGCACACGACCTCTGGAGCAGGGCACTGGACAGGTGCTCAAGGTTTTTTTCAAGACTTAGTCCCAGCTTGTGGTTTTGTCGCATGAGTCAGAACCAGAGGAAACTCTTAGCTCTGATGAAAGCAGGAGGTGAGCTCTGGACCAGATACACTCACGTAAGACCTCCCATGGTGGCACAGGGCATCTGATGGGGAGAGAAACAGACTGTCAGGGCTAAAGGCTTTTCCGGGACCATCGAGTTGCAGGTTCTGAAACCTGGCTGCATACTGGAATCTCCTGGGAGCTTTAAAAATTTTTGGTTTCTGGGCCCACCCCCAAGCACTCTGATTTGTCAAGTCTGGGTTGAGGACCGGGGATCTGCCTGTTTAGCCAGCAGTGCTACATTCGGACCTGCATTTGAAGAGCCCTGACCCACCCAGCACCTTTAATTTATAAAGCAGAACTGGGCCCAGGGTGGAGAAGGGCCAGTCAGCTGGGTTATTTATTTTAGTTATATTTTAAGTTCTCTTTTAGTTATAACCTATCAGACTCTAATGTAGATCTGATGGTAACCCCACTTCCCTCCCTGCCAGGCAGGCACTCTGCTCTCCAGAATGGGGGTGGGGGGAGTGTGTACATATGCTTGTCAACTACTAAATGTGCCAGGCCCTATATCTCTTTTATCTCACTCTATCCTGTGAAGCAGGTATTATTATCCCCATTTTACAGATGAGAAAACCTAGCCTCAGAAAGACTGAGTCATTTGATCAAGGACACAAAGGTGGTTAAATGACATTGCTGAGGTTTGAATCCAAGTGGTCCCTTCTTTGGTTCATGCTTAAACACAATGGTGAGGGGCCCCGCTCATCATTTATCTAGTTTAGATACTGTTACAGCCAATAGCACAGCTTTCTCCCCTGATCACCCAGCTGGCCCAATCTTCAACTTACAGCTTATCTCCAAAGCTTCTTTTTCCTAGTTTTTAGTTGACTTTTAATCAGTTTCAGCAAAGTGACTTCCTGGTTTGTTCTCTGGCTCTTTTAGGCTGTCCAGTGTTTCGGGTTTGTGTCCTTCGGCTGTATAACAGAGTAACCAGTCCTTGGGGACAGGGGCCACAGGGCCTAGCATGTGCCGAGCCCCTGTAGACAGTCTGGCTACAACAGATGAGTGATGGATGAATGAATGAATGGCCCCTGAGGTTCTCTAAGTTTTCTCTCTCCATAAAGTCATCTTCCCAAACTCACAAATCGATGATTGCCCCTGAGGCAGCAATGGGGGTTGAGGAATAGGAAGAAGCTGGTGTGGCCACAGGAGCCCAGCAAGTGGTGAGATGAGGCCAGAAAGATGGGCTCAGGCTTGTCAACCAGGGCCTTGAAAGGCAAGGTAAGGCATTTGGATTTTGTTCTGAGAAATGAGAAGCCACTTAAAATTGGACGCAAGGAGTGTTGCATTCCTGTGGCTCCCTCTCCCCATGTTGTGCTGTCTCCTGCACTGCTAGAGAGCCCCATGCTGTTTGTGGGGAAATTCCAGGGCCCGCTCTAAATGACATGCAGATTCATGTTTGTTTGTTTTTGTTTGTTAATTTTGCCACTTTGCACCAGCCAATAAAGGAATGAAAGGCAACCCAGAGTGAAATTAGGATTAAAATTTTACAAATGTCTGTTTCTGACCCAGTAAACACATCATTCATCCACTTCACACTATCTCGGAATTTATGGCAAATCCAGGTGAGCGCAGGACTGAGGGTTACCTTTGTGCAATAAAAATATACTTTGCCAAGTTAATTAATAGTGCAAACAAGGACCGGGAAGCTTAAATTACACATGCAAACTGCCCAAAATATTTTAGTAGTGTCAATTTAAATATAAACAATTGATACTTGATTGCCCACATTCGTTTAAAAACATTCTGTAACTAAGGAAACTTCCCAGCCATACCCACAAAAAATTAGTTTGAAGTAATAATATTTAACTATATTTGAATGCCTAAAATTAAATTATCCCAGTGCTCTGTTTATGGGTTAATAAAATTTGGAGGTTGTTGTGATCGATCCCAAATAAACCACTGACCCCACATATGCACACTCACACACATCAAAACCAGTCTGAGTTTTTGGTTAACTTTTACTCTTATGTGGCCCTATACTTGTCTTCTTTTGATTTTAGCCTTTTTACCTAATTAAGGCTAATTCTTCACCTTTGTGAAGTTTTCCAGAACAAAAGCACTTGACCAGGTGCTGACAAGTACAGGCAGATTCACACCCCCAACGTGGTGGCACCGACTCCTTTTTGGCAAAGAACAGAAGAAGAAAAAATCGACCTCTAAAAACAGCAGGCTTTTGTGTATCGAAGGTCTTTAGAATACTATTATTTCAACCTAGAAATTTGATTTCTGGGAATTACCCTAAAGAAATCATCTGAATGAGCAAGAAGCTGTATAAACTAAGAAAGCCCACAGCATCCCTTATCTCAGAAAAGTCTAGGAACAAATCCAATACACAGCAAGGGAACAGGTGAGTAAAGTGCTGGACAACCCTGTGATGTAAAACCGTGTGGCCATTAAAAAGATGTTCATACATGTTTAGGTAATCTGAGAAATGTTTCTAGTTATGTATTTCATCACATTTAAGACACCTATAAGACATGCCACTATTTCATGTACCACAAAGAAAGAAAAAATTATCCAGGATGGATTATCTAATACGAGGCATCTAAGTAAATCTGGGACCCCAAAGACTTATTCTCGCCATGTAAGGGGAATGACAAACAGCCATCAGGGAAAAATCTTGTCTCAACTTTGTCCCTTGGTACAGGGAGGGAAAAAATTTGCCCTGAGAATATAAACAAATCTATATTCATACAGGTTGTAGCCTGAATTTGCACTATAGACATGGTCTGAAAATACCTCAAGCAAGCGCAGTAACTAAATTTAAATTTAATGTAAAGTTATCTCAAGTCGGCAGAACCCCCAGGTGACCATCAGAAGCAAACATGAACCCCCTTTGGAAGAAATGAATGTCAATATAGGCTGGTGGTGCCTGTAAAACGCCATTAATTGACCAGTGCAAGATCCAGAGATGCTAAAATATGAAAATAAGTGAGTCAGAATTAACGTTAAGCAAAAAAGCAGAGTAAAACTGTAGACAATGACATGCCTTTGCAAAGGTGACCAACTGGAAGAAGCTACATTAAAATACTAACAGTGATTTTTGATAGGTCTTAATAAGACTAAAGCTTTTTTTTTCTTTAAATAATTCTGCATTTACCTGATTTTCCTAAAGTGAGTATGTATTTAGTGACCATATAGGAAATAGGAGAAATAAAACAGGGTGACATAAGTAGGGACGGGGACGACTTTAGGTGAGGTGGTAAAAGAGGACATCTTAAAGGTGACACCTGACCTGAGAAAGGGCCAGCATGGGAGAAGCTGTGGGAACTGATCACTGCTACATCTCATGTGAGGACAGGGTCTGGATCACAGGGCAGATGCTTGACACCTGTTAAATAAATACATGAATTAAGGAATAGCTGCTAGAAGGGTCCCAAGCAGAGTCTGGCTCTTCGATGGGGCCACCCTCGCTGGACTGAGCTGGTGAACAGGGCCATGATATCAGATAAGCCAACAGCATGGCTCATAGAAAGCGTGCAGCTACAAGTTTAGCAGAGTGCCATCGTCATGGTGTTGGGCCTCATTCCTCTATTTTCCGCATCTGTGAAATGAGATTAGTGCCTTTGCTACCAATAGCCTCTTAAAGTTAACTTCAGATGACATAGTGCTTTGAAATATTGAGCCCAGTGTGTCATGAGGGGCTAGCATGCTCCAGGTGATCCTCATTCAAGCCCAGTGATACTTCCCTGCAAACCTGAGACCTACTGGCTTTTGACAAACTGTTTAGTCTCTCGAATCTGACCTTTCTCCACAGCTCAGCACAGGGAAAAGATGCCACATCAGCTCCACATTTCCTGCCTGCCTGTGCTTTCCCAGATACATTTGCTATAGAGGAGGCTGTGCTAGAAACTGCGGATGCAGAGATGAAAGATGGGGCCGTGCCCTTGGGAGAGTCACAATGTGCTTGGGGCAGCTAGAGAAGCAGAGGATCATGACACCCTGCAGGAGGACAGGCTTCCTGAAAGAAGGGACGCCTACTGCCAAGACAGTAACAACAGCCACCAATGGGACTGGATAATGGCACCCATTCTGCATTTTTGTACATTGTTTCATTTCACTCTCATAATTCTGAGGTTATCTCTATCTCACAGATGAGGCCAGAGGCTCTGTTACTTGCCAAGGTCACAGAGCTTGGAGACAGCACTGTAGCACTGCCACCTTGGCCTGAGGGACTTGGAGTCCATGCCCCTGGGCACACTACCACACTGAGGAGTGTGTGCTGAGGTGTGTTGGCAGTGGGGAGGCAGCAAGAGTGGGGAGTAGCCTGCTGCATTTAGGGGACTGGGGGCCACCATTTAGGATGGTGGGTGCTGAGGCTAACATGAAGGGCCAGGGGAGCTGTGGTTTCCTCATGAAGCTGATGGAAACAAACCACAACTAGGTATGAAAGGGAAGATGCCAACGAACAGGACAAAGAAACAGAGACTCATGGACATGGACTATAGACTAGTGGTTACCAGAGGGTAGGGGGTCGGGGAGGAGGAGGGAGGTAGACAGGGTTAAGCGGGTCAAATATATGGTGACAGAAAGAAATCTAACTATGGGAGGTGAACACGCAGTGTAAATATATATATGCCTTACTGTTAAAGTGTACAGATGAAACATTAGATTTCGTTAACCAATGTCACCATAAAAAATTAATTAAAAAAAAAGGAAAAATGCCTCTGGGTTTTCTGTACAAGTCATCCCCCTGCCTAAGCCATACACTCAGAAGACATTCAGCAAGGAGATCCTGTTTCTAGGGTCAGGGGACTGTGGCCGAATCCTGACTCCTGCCCAGGGTCCAGCTGCTCAGGGAAACTGGCTTGGTCTGACTGGAAGCATGTCCAGGTGTCACCAAGGACAACTGAGAACCTAGCATTGTTACCCTGGTCTGTGTATAGAGGGCATTTGGGCAAAAGCTCCCTCTGGAAAGCCGGGCTCTCCCAGAGCAGTGGCCCCTCCTGGAGCAAGCTGTCTCCTTGCTCAGAGCAGGAAGAGCTGTGCTGGGCCTGACAGCCAGTACTGAGCAGAATGCTAAAGAGGCCCCCGCATCCCCACCCATCCCCCAGTTACACAGTCAAACACTAATCGAGGTACTGCTGGGAAGGGACTTTGCAGGCAGAATTAAGTTTACTCACAGGCTGACCTTAAATTATCCTGGACTGTCTGGCTGGACCCAATGTAATCATATGAGCCCTTAAAAATAGAAAAAGCAGAAGAAAGATATAGCAGAAGGGTCACTTGGAGAGGTTTAAAAGCATGAAAAGGACTTGATCGACCATTGGTGGTTTTGAAGGGGGACAGAAGCCAAGAAATTCAGGTGGCTGAGAATGACCCTCAGCTGACAGCTAGCAAGGAAATGGGAACTTCAGACCTAAAGCTGCATTGAAGTGAATTCTGCTAAGAAACTATGTGAACTTGGAAGCAGACTCACCACCAGAATCTCCAGGAAATGCAGCCCTGCCAACAACTTGATGCTGGTCTTGTCAGACTCAAGCAGAGAACCAGCTAAGCCACCTTGAGCCCAGACTCTGACTTAAACAAACCATGAGATAACAAATGGGCACTGTTTTAAGCTGCTAATTTTGTGGCAATTTGTTTCAGCAGCAATTGGAAACTAATAATACTGTGAGCTAACTGAAAGCAGATCACCCTGGCCAGGGAATGGACGACATAAGACCTGGGATGCTGGAGGTGAGAGGATTAGGTCCAGTTGTTGGTTCTACACTGCTCCGAGAAGGGATGAAAGGAACCACTGGATCTAAGACAGGAGCATCACAGTCATGAGTAGCGTCAAATTAATTCATGCATTCTTTCCAGCAATATTTCTCAAGCATTTGTTATAAGCACTGGTTGAATGTCTAGAACTCAAATCTCATGGGGAAAAAGATGCCAAACAGACTCAACCCAGTGAAATGAGTCCTGTGATAGGAAAAAAGATTCTGATGCTATGGGAGGTCAGAGAAGGGTCACCAGTCCACCAGGGGTTGAGGTTTCCCAGGAAGGGGAGTTGGAACCGAGGCTGCTAAGCAGTGGGGACACATCTCAGGAGCCCATGCACCAACTCCAGGGACAGGCAGGCCTGCACTGGTGGACTGGAGCCCTCACACCCGCCTCTGTAAATCAATAAATTGACACTGTGATTTATGTACCAACCTCATAAGTGGCTGTGTTGTCAGCACCTGGCACACAGAAAACAATCCATGTAAGCTTTAAAGGTAAGCATAAAGACAAAAGCAGATCCCTGAGACTGACCACATCAGGGAAAATGGCAAAGGAGGGTATCCAGTGTACAGAACTGGGCCCAGGCGTGTGGGCCCAGGAAAGCAGTGGAGGGGACGGCAAACAGTAGCCCTCTCTACTTGTAGCTTTGGCACAAACCCAGAAGCAGGCTCTGATCTTCCTAGGAATGAAACAGCAGGGGCACATCGCACTGTGACAGGCCACCTCAGACTTTCCTTCCTGGACGAGGAGAACCAGGCACTTGTCTTATATGAGGAGCTCTAGATATGCAAAAACACATTCCAAACTCCTGTCTTTGCCACTGAGCTGGCAAGAGAGGCACTGAGATCATCTGACTATAGCAAGGTGACTAGGATGGATTTCTGACTGTTCCAGCAGGGTCCAGAGGACCTGGCAAGGCCACCACCTTCCTGCCAAACTGCTGACAGGCCCCTCCCCTGTTCAGGTTTTACTTTCCCCAGTGTGGTCATAGTAATAGCTCTCTTTTCTCTAAATACAAAGTGCTCTCCGTGTATTGATTCAAATACAATCCTATGTGCTTTTATTGGCCCTTTTCACAGTTGGATTAGTATAGGGGTTTTGAATTTAAAATATTCAGCTCACAAATCCCTTCCTGAAATAGTAAAAGAAAAACCAATATGCAAAACAGACTAGAGCAACTCTGGATGGGAAAAAGAGATTGAGGGAGGAAGGTTAGGGCTCTACTGGCTAACATTCTTCCTACAGTGACTCCCAAGGGGTTTTCAGAAACAGAGGCCCTGAAGACACATCTATGAGATCTGAACCCTGAGGACTGGCAGGGCTCACTCAGCTCAGAGTTCCTCCTCAGGGACTACTCAACTGCCCCAGCCGTAGTGGAAGCCAGTGATGTTGTGGGAAGATCTACGATGGCTGGGTCTGTCCACCCCATATCACGCTTCCTGAACATTTTGTTAATGCTGGCCTGGAGAAAGCCAGCTCCTGGGTCTGGACCATGGCCCCCACTTCTCTCTCAGGAAGTCTTTCCCTGTTACCCCATGGAGACCCTGGCACCATACAGTTTCCTCTGGTGGCCTCTCACCTCAGAGCCTACTCCTGAGTGTCAGCATTCCATATCCACTACAGGGGACTGGTGGGAGCTGAAGGGCAGAAAGGACAGGGCAAACAACGCTCCACTGAGCAGAGGAAGAGCACAGAAGAGAGGGAGGAGTCCTTCAGTATCTGCTCCACTGGCTAGAAGGGGGAGGGGGGTGCTCCACTGCTGCAGTACTGCTGACCCTTGGAGACCACCCAGGCCAGCCCTGAACTTAGCCCAGGAAACTGAGGCCCCAACAGGAGGGGGGTGAATTTGCTCATGTGTCTCAGTTGGCTGGGTGGCAAGACCTGGACGAGAACCCAAATTTCTTGACTTCTTGTCCAGTGCCCTGTTCCCAACATGAGAATCAGACATGGGCAGGGCCAAATAGGTCAAAAGGAGGACTAGGGACTTAAATTCGAGAGCTCTGAATCTGAGTCCTAACCTGCTGGGTGACTTGGGGCAGGAAGCACCTGCTCTTTGGGTCCACCTGCCTCACCTCTTCCCTTGGACTTTACCTAAAGGGCCTGCGGGGTCTAACGCCCACCCCAGCACCCAACCTCCACGTGTGGGGTGAAAGGGGCAGGTATAAGAACACGGCTGCCGCCCAGGCGCTCTGCCTCAGCCACTTCATAGGCAACGGGAGAAGTGTCTGCTGCCCCACCAGGCGTAGTCCAGCGCTGGAAGCCATTTGTTCCAAGCAAAGCCCCCCACTCTCTACCCCGTACACTGACTCCCTCCTCCGCACAGGGACAAACCCACAGCCTCACCTGCGCGCGCGCACACGTACACATACACACACACACGCCCTCACACTGGCACACCCGTCCTGTGCATTCATAGTCACCGGGACCCACTCCCTCGCTCACACACTCCCACACTTGTCCAGCCACCGCCCTCCCTTGTGCCCACGCCGTTCCTCCTTTCGCGCTCCAGGCGCTAGAGCCTCAGCACCGCCGCCCGAACCCCTGGTTCGGCTCCGGGTTAGGGCAGAGAAGCCGCGGCCAGCCGCGCCCCCACTGGCTTCCGGCCCCCGCCAGGGCCCGCCTCTGGCCCCGCCCCGCCC
>NW_006442484.1:6502410-6539604 GCF_000325575.1 Pteropus alecto
GCGCGCCCCCGGCCGCGAGCCGGGGCCGCCGCCCCCGCCCCTCCCGGTGCCACACGCAGTAACTGCTTTCCAAATGGGTACGGAGTGAAGGCGGCGGCTACGGGGCCGAAGCAGCGCCCCGCTGCCATACCCCACCCCACACGGGACCGGTGGGTCGCTGGGAGAGCGCGGGCGCGCACGCCACGCCCACCGCGCTTCCTGCCTGTCCTCGTGACCGCGCGCGCACGTGCTCCGGCTTCTTGGCGCTCCAGGTCGTGACCTAGGTTTGGCCGCCCCGGCCACGACCCACCTAGAGCCGACGCAGGCCGGGTCCGGTAGGCTGCAGTCAGGGAAGCGGCGGAGACTCGGGCGCCCGCCGAGCAGGTCTTAGTAGCAGGCCCCGTGGGCGAGCAGTGGTTTCGCCATGAACCCCAGGGGCCTGTTCCAGGACTTCAACCCAAGTAAGTTCCTCATCTACGCTTGCCTGCTGCTCTTCTCGGTGCTGCTGCCCCTTCGCCTGGACGGCATTATCCAGTGGAGCTACTGGGCAGTCTTCGCCCCCATATGGCTGTGGAAGCTCCTTGTCATCGCAGGCGCCTCGGTGGGTGCCGGTGTTTGGGCCCGCAACCCTCGCTACCGCACCGAAGGGGAGGCCTGCGTGGAGTTCAAAGCCATGTTGATCGCTGTGGGCATCCACCTGCTCCTGCTCATGTTCGAAGTCCTGGTCTGCGACAGGGTGGAGAGGGGGACCCACTTCTGGCTGCTGGTCTTCATGCCACTTTTCTTCGTATCCCCTGTGTCCGTGGCTGCCTGCGTGTGGGGCTTTCGACATGATAGGTCACTCGAGCTGGAGATCCTGTGCTCTGTCAACATCCTGCAGTTCATCTTCATCGCCCTAAGGCTCGACAGGATTATCCACTGGCCGTGGCTAGTAGTGTTCGTGCCCCTCTGGATCCTCATGTCATTCCTCTGCCTGGTCGTCTTGTATTACATCGTCTGGTCCCTCTTGTTCCTGCGGTCCCTGGATGTCGTTGCCGAACAGCGAAGAACACACGTGACCATGGCCATCAGCTGGATAACGATTGTCGTGCCCTTGCTCACTTTTGAGGTTCTGCTAGTGCACAGATTGGATGGCCACAATACATTCTCTTACATCTCCATATTTGTCCCCCTTTGGCTTTCATTAATAACTTTAATGGCCACAACATTTAGGCGGAAAGGGGGCAACCATTGGTGGTTTGGTATTCGCAGAGATTTCTGTCAATTTCTGCTTGAAATTTTCCCATTTTTAAGAGAATATGGGAACATTTCATATGACCTACATCATGAAGATAGTGACGATGCTGAAGAAACATCTGTTCCAGATGCTCCTAAAATTGCTCCAATGTTTGGAAAGAAGGCCAGGGTAGTTATAACCCAGAGCCCTGGAAAGTATGTCCCCCCACCTCCCAAGTTAAATATTGACATGCCAGATTAAACCTGTCTTCTAGGGAGTGCCCATATGTGGACTAGAAACCCACCTTATTTTTGCCTCTTTGTTTATCCATCCCAAACCTGGAACTGAAAATAGGCTCCAAACACCATCATCTCATGCCATGTTGGAGATTGATGCCTATCAGTGACTCCATCAGTATGTACCATAGATGTAGGAGGTTATTTGAATATATGGCCACGTGTGTGGTGTGTGACTTGTGAAGGAACTTGCTTTCCAGGTTGGTGCTTAAAGAGCTAGCTGGGAGCGGTAGGATTGTTTTAGTAGGTCCTCAAATGGAATAATTACGCAATTGGGTTTTTTTAAAAAGTGGTACTACATCTATCAAAAGTATTATTTTAAAAAGTATTTTTATACACTGCTAGACTGTATTTCAGATTGTGCCTGTTGTGACAATAGTAAATGTAAAGAGTTCTGCCACTTGTTTATAAACCTCATAGTTATTTTTAATGTTCCTACTGTTAAAATAGTTTTTCTTTGGGCTTTACTGGTAGCCTTTGATAGCCTAGTAGGTGAATTTTTCTAATGTAGTGAATCTGTGCATATATGATATTTATATGAATATTTTAGCAATGTAATATATTACATTGAATTCTAGTTCTGTGCATTACCATGTATTATGTAAAAGTATTTTTTTAAGTTTCTATGTGAAGATACATGTCTATTGCAGATGTCCTTAAAGATTGCTTAAAACAATATGCACCCAGTGTGGGATCTATCAAAGTATTAGGCATAAATAGAGGGATTGAAAATCTCAAGAATCCTAACATTCAAGTGTTAAATGACTCAGTCTGCACAGTTTTAAGGTCTCTCTTGGAACCACCATCCTTTGGGAACAGTGACAGGCTCCAGTGGTACAGCGTCATAAAGTGACATTTAACTAGCACCTTGAATTTTTCCATATAGGCAGTAACATCTCTTGAGGAGTAACTGAAGCAAGCAACAAATGGTTTGTACATTTCTAAGAATCTTAAAGTATTAGTTGACCGTTATATAAAGTTTTTCTTGTCATTGCAAAGTTGGAGAGAGTGGCCTCAACCAGAAATGGCCTGCAGGGTCAGCTATTATTTTAAGGTCCAAACTTTTTGCTCTGTCAGCAACAGAAATAATAGTTCAGGTTTTTTGTTGTTGTTTTTTAATTAGTACAGTATTTCTTTAGGTACTAGTGATACACCAGGGAATCGGGCAAAAACCAGATCCTGGGAGAGTAATGTTCTTATGACTGAGAACAAATAAATACTTCCAAAAGGAGGTTACTACTGGGGGAAAGGCTGGAGGGAATTTATTTTTATTAGCAACTTAGTAAAAATAATCTAAATTGGCCTCCATATAAATTAAGTAGATAAGTTACCTGGCACATGGGCATGCTAACAGAAGCCAGGCCTTGGAAACCTGAATACCTGAAAGCCTGTAGGTGCCGCAGCTCAGTCTAGGACTGAGCCAAGGTCACACACGCACATTGTTGCTTTACGCCAACTGTCAGGCCTGAACAACAGTGGATGTAACATTTCATAAACAAAGATTCATTTATTCATTTTCTCAAATATTCATTGAGGATCTACTCTGAGTCAGACATGGTTCTAGGAAATGCCGATACATGGGAGAGCAATTCAGTTGTGGCTCCTGCCCACACTCTCATAGTATACAATTAAAAGTGACAAGAAGATAGGGCTCATCAGCCTACCTGTAGGAAGGAACAAGCCAAGAGCAGGTTGTGCAAAATGTTTGGAAGGATGCTACCAACCTTGGGTTGAACTTCATCTGGAACTTTAGGCCCATTTTGTTTGCAGGAGCCCAGTGCCCCCTGATCGCCCTTCCATCCCCAAATAATATCACAAAGACCTGAACTTACTCTTCAGTAAAGCTTAGGAGTGGACAAGCAGGTTCCTAGAGGAATTGAAGGGAAGACTTGGGGGCAGCAGTGGGATCACCAGTCCCTCCTGGCTACAGTGTGAGGCTATGGGCTTGTTGGGACCTGAAACGATCTCTCCTAACCTGATGGGCCCCTCCCACACTCACCTGACCTGCCTTACTTCCTCCACTCCAAGGTGGTCTAGTGTTGGAGAGCCAGTGTCTGAATGATGACGGCTTTCTCACCCAGGTAGGTCATCCCATCAGACCTCTTTCCTGCCTTAAGACCATTAAGTAAAAAACAGCAGGAAAGTTATTTAGTCTGTAAAAGTTACCTAACTGCCATGCCCCTTCGATTATTCACAATATTTAACATGTTAAATTCTGTGTAACTGTAGTTTCTCCTGTACAATGATGTATTAGCTTTTGCTGCAAAATAACCTCAAAAATATCAGTGGCCTACAATTATAAACTCTGGCTTCTACAAGTTAGCTGCAGCAGTTACACTCCAGGCCGTGGATCTGATCCAGAACACCGTAACGTGTCCCTTATACTATTTTGGGTCCCAAGTGAAGGAGTAGCGTTTCCTGGGCCGTGTTCTTTCTCACGGCAGAAGCACAAAAGACCCTGCTAAACCCTACAAGCACAAATATAGCCCCTGCCCACATGTGATATGTGTTGAGTATACTCATTCTGTTGAGCAAAGCACAAGGCCAAGCCTGACCTCAGCAGAGTGGACTAGTACACACCCAAGGAACAGTGACATATTCTGCACAGATGTTATAAGATAGTTTTAAAGATGAGAAAGAAATCACAAAATTTGTGGTCAGAATGATTTTTCCCCTCTGTTTTACAAACATTCTGTACTTTTTGGAAGTTAATTGTTTAATATTGTAATAATAATTAGGAAATCTGTGGTGGAGGCAGGGGACTTGAGGTGAGTTGAAGAAGAGCCTATATTTAGACTCCTCTGTACACTGAAAAGGACCCACACAGGACAGTTTTTCATGATGGAAAGGTCAAGCCTGGGCAAGGGGAGACCAGCCGGGCAGGAGGCGCTGGGAAACGAAGAAGCAGTCTAGACAGGCCTAGTCAGCACACTAGATGAGGGAGGAGGCAGGCTTTCCCATTCAGCCCTCCCCAGGGGTCCAGATGGCATATGTGAGAAAGTGACAGGCCCAACTCGGTAAAGGAAACTGGGAAGTTACAGGTGGCTTGCAGCCTGACAAGAAGGCCAGGATCTAGCTCAGCAAGCACGCAGGGATTAAGAGAAGTTGTGCAGCCAGAAACTTCAGGTGAAGTTGTACCTCAGGGACCATTGGTGAGGATGCTGCAGCTGGTACCCCACCACTGGCCACATGGCACTGCCACCTAAATAGTAAATGCCACCAGTGTCACCCCCACTACCACAGTAATTCCTCTGTAGTCTCTGCCATGAGCCCAAGATTAAAGTACCAGGAAAGAGGATCTGATTAGGAAAGCCTCAGAAACATAGTCATTCTGCAGCTTCTGGGACATGAGAGATTATTTGGCTTCTTTAGCTCTAGTAGGAGGCAGGACTCTGCCAGAACACACTCAGTAGAGATCTGGCCCCAAAAGAAGGGTGTCCAGATGCTGGGTAACCAAAAATAATAACAATTGCGCTACACTGAGCCCCTTGGCTGATGTACATCCTTCTTGTCATGTCCCACATAAAAAATTGTTCTCCCGTCTAGCATGCTACAACCGACCTTGCAACAGAACAGTGGCTCATCCCTTCCCAAAGGGAGAAGGGAGACAATCCCAAACTCCCTCATCAATTATTTTATCCAGCTCTTCATCTGGGATATTTGGAGGTGTCTCCTCCTCCTCTAGTTCTGTCATATAGTCTCTCCATATAGTCTAGAATGTGTAGATTAAAGCTAACGACCACAGCATGTCTCCAAAGTGCGGTCCAAGGACGCCTGGGGTCAACGAGGTCCTCCCCTAACTACACCTCTGGTGGAAACCAACTCTTTTCATATTCTTTAACCTGGACAACACACTGCAACAGTTTGAATGCACAAGCAGATAAGAGAATGCAGCTGCTTTCTATTAAGCCAGACATTAAATATTTGCAAAAATGCAAAACCAGTTCAACTCTTCTACCCATCATTTTGTTTGTTTGTTTGTTTGTTTGTTTTGGAAAATCAGGTTATTTTTCATTTTATAAAAAGTTAAAGTGTAATAGAGTTACTGTTTTTAAAGGAATTAATAAATTTTTTAAAAGTCATTGGCTTTCATTTCTACCATGGTAAATGTTATAACTCATGAACAAAAGCTTGTTGAGGTCCTCAACGGTTCTTAAGAGTGTTGAAGGGGTGCTGTGACCAAAAACTTTGATCACTGCTCCCTTATATTTTAGTGGGGGAAAGAGGAAAGAAAATAAAAATTGGGTGAAATATGTTAAAATCCATATGACATAACAGGGAAGGAAAAAGAATAGACCACCATCCTTTCTGCAAGAGATCATAGGATGGCTTCTCTCCTCTGTGAGAAGACAGACACTCCCATTTTACTCCACTGGCACCTTGGGTGGGTGAGTTATTTAACCCAATAGGGTAGTTCACACCTTTGTTCTTGGGGCCCTGAACCTTTGCTGGTCCTGCGTCTCTCATTTAATTTCACCTAGAACTAAAAGGGGCCAAGGGGATCTCCTGGATTCTGTCCGTTAGTCTCTCCCCATTTTGTAGCAGTAACACTATTTCCCCTAGATAGTCCTAAAGGGTGGTGGTGCTGACTGGGGTTGTTGTTCTGACTGCCAAGAGGACATAGGAATAGACAGTCACTCCCCCGGAGCTCACGGGCCATCCTCCCTCTGTGTTTTCAGGATGTCCTGTTTGTTAAATAGCTTCACAGAAGGGCAGGGCAGGGAGCGGAAGTGGTTTTGAAACCTCTCTCCACCACAGCAGCTAAGAGCTCTCTGGCCCCCCTCCCAGGCTCTCTGCCTCTGCCCTTTCTTTGTGTGTGTCACTGTCCTCTCACCCTGTGCCCGGCCTCAGCTACAGCCAGACACCTGGGGGCCTCATGCTTCCTCCTGGGACATCAGTGACATTCTTGTGCAGAAACTGGGACCATGTGGTCCACCACATCTCTTGTCCCACTGCAAACCCCTGACAGTTCCCCCACAGCCCTGTCACAGCGACCTACTTTCCTGGATGAGTTCCAAACTCCAACCACCCGGCAGTGTAGCCAGCCCTCCTCCCTCTTCTCTGTACTGCGACCCTCCTCCTCAAGCCTCACCTCAGCCTGAGCAACTCTCTAGACGTCATATGGCTGAAGTCTCTCCCTTTTCAGCCACTCTGGCATTTTGACCTGGCCCTTCCAGACTTTAACCAAGGGCAGCAAGTAATGTGGGAAGTTCAAAGACTCATTCACGAATAATCTGAGTGAGACCTTTCCAGGAAGCCAGTCCCCCCACACCCTGGGTAACCAGCCACCGATGAGAACAAAGTCTGGGCACCCCACCTCCTGCTTGTGGCAATTTCCCCAGGCCAGTGCTAATACACTGCCAGGGCTGCCCTGACTGGTCCCCGCACACCCTCACCTCCCACTACCCAGCATGTTTAATAGCAAGACTCCCTAGTTGGGGAGGCGGGGGCCTAGTCATCCTGGTTGTTAAATATTCTGAACATCACTTAAAGCTCTTTCTCTGCTTGAGGCCTGGCTTGCCTCTCTCTCCATTCCAGCTCTGCTTAGCCTCCCTCTTCATCCTTGGTCCCTGACTGGCTCTTGTTCCTTTGGACAAGGCACAAGATACCTGAGCCTGGTCTCCTGGCTAACCCCGAGGACTAGGCCAGATTCTGCCCCACCCAGGGGAACACGCCGTGACACACAGGGGCTCTAAACACATCAAGTCCACCCCCAAGAGTTGGGAGATCAAGGCCATAGTCACCAAGACCCAAGCCACAGCCTCGAAAGGCCAAACAGGGCCAGAACATCCAGTCTGGGATTGTCTCTGATGGTCACCATCCTCGCGAGAGGTTTTAGGCAAAAGTCATGTGTGAAAGGTAGGGCCACAGCTGGGATGTCCCTGAGGCTCCCCCAACCATGCTTGAGAACCCTTAGCAGGCGAGAAGAGGGCATTTCAAAACAGGCCATGCAGGCCACCTAGTGCTCCACTGATGGCCTGGGCCAGCCCTGGGGGTCCGTGGCAGGGGAAGACCCAGAAAAGAAGAAGGTGCAGACCCCTTCCCCAGAAGGATGGTGTGCTCCCACACGACAAAGTCAAGTGAAAATCAGCCATGTGCCAAAAACTCACTGTATTAGTCAGCTCAGGCTGCCATAACAAAATACCATAAACCAGGTAACTTAAACAACTCATATCTATTTCTAACAGTTTTGGAGGCTAGAAGTCTGAGATGAGGGTGCCACAAGGTCAGATTCTGGTGAGAGCTCTCTTCCCGGCTTGCAGACGGCCACTTTCTGCTTTATCCTTTCACATAGCAGAGAGGAGCAAGCTCTCTGGTATCTCTTTTTATAAGGGTGCAAATCCCATCGAGGAGGCCCCATCTTCACAACCTCATCTCAACCTAATTACCTCTCAAAGGCCCCATTTCCAACTACTGTCACATTAGAAGGTAGGGCTTTAATTTATGAATTGGGGGAGGCGGGGGACAATTCAGTCCATAGCACACAGTAAGCACAGAAAGTCCAAAGGAAGGGGACCAAGCCTAACATTCACTCAGCTCACACTTCCTGAGCACCTACTGTATACCAAGTGTAGTGTTGGTACTCAGATGTGAGATAACAGAAAATTTATTCATTGGTCTCTGCCCCCAGTTTCTAGCACAGAGCTCCTAAAACCCTTGTAAATTCCTAAACTTTAAGAACATGAAGCGTCCTTCGTTCTAATGAAGAGACTCCGAGTGGACTCGTAGATGGGAGCTGGCCACCAGGATGACCAAGCCATGATTAGAAGCTCAGAATGTTCAGCCCCGTCCCCCCATTCTCCAGAGAGAGGAGAGAGGCTGGAAATGGAATTAATAATTCATTATGCCTACACAAAGCTGCCATAAAATCCCAATAGCATGGGGTTTCCTGCACTCGGGACCCTCCCAGACCTCACCCTGTGCATCTCTTCATCTGGCTATTCATCTGTATCCTTTAATCACATCCTTGAATAAGCTGGTAAACATAAGTAAGTGTTTACCTGAGTTCTGTGAGCCACTCTTGTAAATTAATTGAACCCCAAGATGGGGTCTTTGGAACCTCCCACCTATAGCCAATTGATCAGAAGCACAGATGAATAACCTGGACTTGCAACTGGTGTGTAAGGGGTATGTGGGAGGCAGTCTTGCGAGACTGGGCCCTGAACCTGTGGAATCTGACGCTATCTCTGGGTAGATAGTGTGAGAATTGAGTTGAATTGTAGGACACCCAGCTGATGTCACAGAGAATTGCTTAGTTTGAGGAAAGATCTTCCACATTTAGTGACCGGAAGTGTCAGAAGTGAAGTGTTCTGTGTGAGTACTAAAGGAGACTCACAGAAAAGAAAGATGAAGGTGGACTAAAGTGAGTTTTTCTAATGCACAGGTGGGCTCACCAAAAATGAGACATGGCTACTGCCCTCAAGAAATTCCCAGTCACCCACGGGGCGCCCAGGCCTGAAAGGTGATACAAAGACAATGATACAGGTTCTGGGGGGAGCAGGGCCTCAGGAGGACTGCCCCAGAAAGAAGCTGGGAAGGGCCAAGCCTGAGCATCAGTGGGGCCAGCTGGCAAAGGTGGGGAGATGTCTCAGAATGGGCAGGTCCAGGGCCATGAAGAGAATGAGGAAAAATCAGTCAGGAAGTCTTGGCGATAATTAATAGTGACTTAAGCAATAAGTTTTTTCACAAAAAAATCCCTGATCAGCAATGCACCAAGGAAGGCAGACCTTCCTTCCTTCTGCTGTACCACTCTCATCCTCAACTGCTGGCCATATCTACCCCCAGGGTCCCCAGACACAGCTGCAGGCATCACACAGAGACGAGGCGATAGATGGCCAGTGGAGAGGAGCAGTAGTTCCCCGGCATATCTCTTTTAATCAGAGAGGAAAACCCTTTCCAGAGACTCTTTCTCCATTCTGCTAGGCCAGATCGGGGCACAGACCGAAACTCTGGCAAGAGAGATGCTGCCACCATGAGAGCGTGGACCAGCCAGGAGCCCATCCTGACAGGTGGTGGAGGATCGCCCCCCTGAGCCACGAGGTGGGTCATGGAAACCGCCAAAGAAATTAGGCAGGTTTATGTTTTAAAAGATCATCTTGCCATAGCAAAAAAAAAAAAAAAAAAAAGGAAAGAACCTAAATATCCAAGAATTGGGGATTAGTTACATACATTGTACATACAGAGGCTAGAATATTATGCGGTCTCTTAAAAAGATGTTTTATAAAGAATTTTCAGAGTCTAAGAAAATTCATTACAATGCTAAATTGGGGGGTAGGGAGGGAATTGTAGTATAAAAACAATGTTAAAAATACTCATAGGGAGAATCTTGGAAGGAAATAACGCAAACCGGTACACGTGCTTTATCTTTCTCCTTTTCCGTATGTAATCATTTCTCTACAATGTACGCATCCAACTTCTATACACGGAAAGGTGAGTCACTTTGAATTTTGACAAAGTACGATTGTTCAGGGGACGATGACTAACGGAGGGAGGGAAAGGTATGAGAGACGTTTATGAGGAGATCTGATAAGAAGTTGGGAGATGGATAGGAAAAATGAGGAATTTAGAGCAGGCTGAGTTTGAGATGTGACCCACGTGGTGAGATGGGGAGACAATTCAGGAACACTTTCTGGTGGGCGAAGGGGTCTTCCGGCAGGGACCACCTGGTGGAGGGTGGAGGGAGCAGCAGTCCCCGCCCCAGACCCTGGGTCTCTGTCTCTGGCTTCCCCCTCTTCCCCCAGACGGGCCTTTCTTGCTCTGACGATAAGGCCACTGAGTCACCTGCACTGTACCTGAGGCAGCCCTGGTGCAGCCTACATTCAGTGGCTGAGAGAGTCTTCCCTCTGCCCCATCACTTCCTGGACCCCAAGCCCATCCTAAACAACCCCTGATCCTCACAAGCCCTGCTGACGTCAGCCCCATCCCAAAGCACAGGGCTTCTGAGTCCCCACAGCGGGTTTGTCTAGGCTCTGAAGGAAGTGGCCACAATGGTTATCAGACTTTCTGCAAGAAAGAAGCCAGTCTGCTGCATGGTGACTTGTGTTCCTCCACTCGCTTTGGCATTTGGAAGTCACATGGGTGTGGCTCTCAGAACTCATCTACCATCCCAGAGCCAAACACAAAAGGTCCTGGAAAAAAACACTGCTCAGGGGTGGCGTCTGGAATTTAAATCCTCCCTGGGAGCCGTGTGACCCAGTATAGGTCACTGACCTCCTTGAGCCTTGGGAGTATCAACGAAAGAGCATCTAACATGTAGAAAAGTTTTATAAGAGTTTATTTGAGCTAATGTTTTGAGAGCATGTCCAGAAGCAAAATCTCAATAGACTGAGAAAATGCTCCAGAGATTGGCAGTTTTGCAGTTTCTTTAATGCATTTATAATCAAAGGAGAAATCATAAGGAAGCTACATGAAATCCATTGATGGTTTAAGGAAACAGGAGAAAGCAAAGTGGGGAAATCTCTACTCTGCATAAAGAGAAAAACGTAGAGACATATATTTCTTTTACATTGGCAAATACAGGATAGTTAACAACTACAGCACATAGAGATGGTATTCAAAGAACCAGATACCAATGGGAGATTCTGTGGTCTTTGCTCTGTTGCCGGCACTTGTACCTTTGAGGGGTCGAGAAAAGAAAATTACTTTGACATTTCAGAGGTATGTTATCCTCGATGCACAGGAACAATGGCCAGGGTTCGCTTAAGGTAAAGACTGACCTTTGCTAATGAGGCAGTAGACCTGGGACATGACTACCTGCTATGACCTGTTCAGTTAGGAATTTGTGGTCAGGAAAACTTTGTAAGATTGCCAAGGTGGTCACTAGGGTGAGCAGTGATGGCCCGAGACAAGGGGAGCCAGCCTCCTCAGTGGGCTTGACGGGCTTGGGATTCCTGATGAGTTTCTCACCAAGCACTCTCACCAGGCACCCCCTCCAACTGCATGGTCCGTGGCCAGCTCTGGCAGTCCAGGACCCCTACCCACTTGCCCCGGGCAGAGCACCCCTGCACTTGCTTACAGGAACCCTGACGTGGCATGAACCTAAGGGCTTTCCCAGATTCTCCTCCCCTAGGCTGGAGTGTCAGCTGGGCTTACCTTTGTTTATGTCACTTGCCTGGAGCCCAGTAGTTGATCAAAAAACAATTCTTGAGTGAGAGAAGGAAATTTTGCTGTGGGCTCCTACCTTACTTTCCCAGGTGACATACTGATAGATACACCCCCAAAGCCTGGCCGTCACGACAAAGGGACAGAAGCATGGCCAAAGGTAGCTCACTGACAACATATGTGTATTCGTTTTCTGTGGTGGCCGTAACAAAGTACCCCAAACTGGGTATCTTAAAAAGAGACTTATTCTTTCACAGTTCTGGAAGCTAGAATTCCAACATCGAGGTATTGATAGGGCCATGCTTTCTCTGCAGACTCTAGGGAAGAATCTTTCCTCCCCTCTCTCTTAACTTCACGTGGCTTCCTCCTTGGAGTTCTTTTGGCTTATTGATGCATCTCTCCATTCTCTGTCTCCATCATCACAGGGCCTTCTCTGTGTGTCTGTGTCTTTGTGTCCAAACCTTCTGCTCCTTTCTTTTATAAAGACCCCAGTCACTGGATTAGGGTGCCCCTTAAACCAGGTAGGACCTCACCTTAACTTGACTACATCTGCAAAGACCCCCTTCCAGATAAAGTCATAATCCCAGGGCCGGGGGTAGGACCTGAACAGACCAGTTTGGAAAACACACTTCAACCCCAACGGGAAGGGTCACAGTAAGTGGCCCCACTTCAAAGGATGAGTGAGCAGCAGAATGTCTGCCAGTTTGGGGAGACTTTCTGGACTAGAAGAGCCACCTTTCTCCAAGCCTGTCTGGGGTCCCTGCTACCCTGGCATGGGAGGGGTGGGGATGGGCGAGCGAGGCTAGGCTGCCCTTCCTACCCGACAGTGATCAGGGCCCTTCTGCTACCCGGAATCCGTGGACGGCACCTGCTTACAGAGTCCTGAGAGGGGAGTTCTTCCTGACTGAGAAATTCACAGCTAGCCCCAAACGCACCTGTCACCTTCACTTTTGCAGAGAGTTCACATTTTACCTGAGGGTCCCCGTGGGTGGGACGCCTTCACCTAAGGAACACTCTGAGACTGGGAACCTCAGGCGCCTAGGTTGCCCTCTAGCAGAACTCTTTTGGGTCAGGAGGGCTTTCTTCAAATCCCACCCAAGTAAGTTCAGCCCTGATTATCAAGTTGTTCAAGTAGAGAGGCAGGGCTCTGTGACTGAGGAAGGTGGTCAGGTGATGGAGTATGGTGATGGATTACAGAAGGGGGCGCTGTGTCGCACACACCACCGCACCAGTCAGTGGGCCAGGCATATAGAGGAGGCGCCCTCCCAGCTCCTTCTCCAGATTATCATCAGCCTCGCCTTCTTGCTAATGCTGGCAGCTTCCAGAATCTGGCCAGGCCCTCAAGGCCCAGGCCGAACCCGCAGACCTCGCTCCAGTGCACTCTGTGTTAGGTTCTATGGAAGGTGTGCAGATGATGGTAAAAGTCTGGCTCTCCCTGCGAGTCTTTGGCACTGCCTCCTTCAGAAGCTTTCCTCGACACTTCTGCCCACTTACAATGGACGAGGTGTCTGTGGCCTTCCCATCTCATAGCACTCGCCCTGCCACAGTAATCTGACCTGTTTCTACATCTGACTCTTGTAGGGCAGAGATCTCCTCAAGGGCTGGGCCGCCACTGTCATCCCTGGATTGGTTTAACAGTAAGTGGCTAGGTGAACAGGTGCATCTGTGCCAGCTCCTGAGCCATTGGCTGGTTTGTCCACACGGGATAAAAGGCAAGAAGTTGAAATGGAGAGACAGGAAGTCAGGGGAGCAAGGGCCACCGATGAGAAGCAACCAGAGCCCCTCAGCAGAGAAGTTGGGCTTACCAGCCAGGGCAGGGCAGCCACCAGGAGTGGCAATGAGAGGGCAAAGGTCTCAAGGCCATGGGAGGAGATGAGCAAAGGCCAGCCAGAGCCACCGACACATATATGCCAGACACAATCAGGAGCCTCCCTGTGTGTTTAACTCTGGGGTCGGAGGTGGCATGAAGCTGCAGCAGGCGTGGTTCTGGAGCACAGGGCCTGCTGCTGCAGTCCCCCGAGAGGCCGACCAGAGACTGAAACTTTTGTTCTAGGCCCCAGTGGCAGAACAAAGGCCAGTGCCCTCTGAGCACGTCCTGCACCTTCCATCTCCCTGGACTGAGAGGGACACAGACCCTTTCAGCCAGAGGGCTGAGGCCTGGGCTAGTGGGACCCTTTCAGCCAGAGGGCTGGTGGGACACAGACTCTTTCAGCCAGAGGGCTGAGGCCTGGGCTGGCCCTCTAACCACAGAGTAAGTCTGCTGCAGGCCCAGGAGCCAGATCGCGTCAGTGACAGCCTACTCCTACTGAATGCCCTGTCTATCTGTTAGCCATGGCTGAAGCCTCCTGGGCTCTCCAGGCTCAAGGTGGCCAGAGGCCCCTCAGCTGACCCCAGCGGTGGGTTCCAGCTGCACTCTGCCTCTGTACCTGCCTTCCTGGCTTCTTCTCTAGAGCAGACACAAATCATCACCCTCAAAGGCCCAGTGCCTTTGTTTCTCAGTGGTGCTCTCATCCCAACAGCACAGATTAGCAGAGCGCTATGATAAGCCCAGCCTCAGTGTAGGGGTTTGGGGACCTGGGCCAGCACCAGCAATCCTTCCCACCCCCTACACTCCCCTAAGGGGACCCACTGCATCTCCTCTGGCTCAGGGACCATCCTGCTGTGTTTTGATGTGCTGGCTGGGCTCAAGTCGAAGGCCCAGGAAGATCGTGGGAAAGTGACAGTGTCCAGGGACCTTGAAGGTGAAGGAGAGGCCACACTGCCCTAACAAACAAGACCACACAGGAAGTCCCTCAGGGTCAGCGAGCTCGCTCCTACTGCGGCCTGTGACTCAGCCATTGGTTCAGTAGCTTGATGGCATCATCAAGGACCTTCCTGTCACTCGCGGCAGTTCACCATGGACCACAAGCTGCCCACCTCTCCCCACCCTAGCCTTGAAAACAGGTTAATCCCTGGGGTGGATGCTGAGCAGCAGCACTTCCTAGGTGGCCTCCTACAGACTCCAGAAACAAGACAACTCACAGAGCCTTTCATCTCAAGTCCCTCCCTGCAGCCCAGGTCCTATAATGACCAATGATGTGTCAGGTGGGAAGGTACGTCATTGCATCTATCCCATTTTATCCTTCAGTTCTGAGACCGAGGGCCTCTTCCTTCCACGATCCCATGGTGCCCTGGAACTCGCTTTTGAGATTCCCTGTATTTGCCATAATCACTTGTGCAATTTCTGACTTCCCCCAAAGTCGCTCTAGGAGGGCAGGGACTACTGCTCTGGAAAGGTTGGTGAAAATTCATTTCTTTTTTACGATGAGTTCAAGAAGGACTTGAAGTTTCTGCTTCTCCCTTTCTGACTGTGATGTTTCTGACTACAGTGAAAATTTCCATTTGGAGATTTTAAGTATGATTTTGAAGTGATTCATTATTTTAATTTTGTGTACATTTGGTTCTTTTTTTTTTTTCTGTTTTTCAAAAATTTTCAAATAAGGATTTAACCCAGCCACATTGACTCACTCATTTCTTCTAGGAGGTCTCCGTGGTCATATCCACCCCCAGGTCCCACCTCCTCACCTTTCTTTCTCCACCCAGAGTTTGTTCACTCTTCTCTCCCATCTGGTAGCTTCTTCTGCTTCCCTGAAAATGGGAATTGTCCACCAAAGCATCTCCTTGTGTTCTCTCCGGCTGTTATTTCTTTTGATGGATGATGCAGCTACATGAAATGTGAAGTGTTTTCATTCACCTTCCTGATCCTTCTGGTGAGGCTAGCCATCAGCCCAACATGCTTGCATATCTAGATTTCTCACCTCTCAGGTCTTTCCAAAAACTCTCTATTTTAAACTCATGTAAAGAGTTAGAGTTTTTGAACTCTTTCTTTATTAATTGTCTCTAGTATTTATTTTTCCTTTTTTAAAAAATTAAGAAATATATTATCTTACAGGACTATAGCTCCTGAAAGGGGACTTAATAGCCCGCTGGTTCGGTAGCTCGATGACGCTATCAAGGACCTACGTCTTTCCATCATCGTCGCCTCCACAGTGGCTCCAGCCTCAGCCGAGTTAGTTGCAAAATGACCACAGCTGTTCCAGGCGCCAGATGCCGAGATATGAAGAGAGCATCTCATCCATCAGCTCTTTGCTAGCAACGAGGAAACCTTTTTGACATATCCATTATTTTTGTTTTTTATTAATGTGGTAAAAATTTATATCACATAAAACTTGCTGTTTATAAGTGTACAATTTAAGTGTATTAATTACATTCACACTCTTGTGTGAAAATCAACACTGTCCATTTCCAAAATCCCTTTTATCATCCTAAACAGAAATTCTGCAGCCATCAAGCAGTCACTCCCCATCCCCGACCCTGTGCTCCTGGGAACCTCAATTTTACTTTCTGTCTCTATGAATTTGCCAATTCTAGATATTTTAGATAAGTGGAATCATACAATATTTATCCTTTTGTGTCTGGCTTATTTCACTTAGTATGTTTTCAAGGTTCATCTATGGTGTAGCATATATCAGAATGTCACTATGGTTGAATAATATGCCACTGTATGGATGGACCACATTTTGTTTATCCATTTATCTGTCAGTTAATTGTCTTGTTAATATCTCTTTTGGATCACTTTTGCAAGTGTATAAAATCACGTTGCATTTTTGTTTATTGATCTTGTACCTTCCGAGTTTGCTGAATTCATTTATTAGCTCTGGTAGCCTTCTTGTGAATACTTGAGATTTTCTGTATATGGGATTATGTCAGATGGCATAATAATAGAGATAGTTTTACTTCTTCCAATTCAATTTGGATGCTGTTCATTTCTTCTTCTTATCTAATTTCTCTGGCTAGAACTTACGGTATATTGTTGAACATCAGTAGTGAGACTGGCATTCTTGTCTTGTTTCTGGTCTTAAGAGGACAACTTTCAGTCTCTTACAATGGAGTATGATGTTAGCTGTGATTACTCTTACATGGCTTTATCATGCTGTGGAAATTCTCTGATATGTCTGGTTCCTGAGTATTTTTATCATGAAAAGGTGTCGGATTTTGTCCCTTGCTTTTTTTCTGTCAGTTGAGATGATCGTGTGTTTTTCTCTTTCCTTCCATTAATGTGTTATATTACATGGATATTGAACCATCCTTGCATTCCTGGGATAAAATCCACCTGATCATGGTGTATAATCCTTTTAATATGATGTTGGATTCAGTTTGCTGGTATTTTGATGAGGACTTTTACATCTATAGTCATAAGAGATATTGGCCTTTAATTTTCTTTTCTTGTGATATCTTTATTTGGTTTTGGTATCAGAGTAATATTGGTCTCATGAAATGAGTTAAGAAGTGTTCCTTTTCCTTTTGCATTTTGAAAGAGTTTGAGAAAGATTGACATTAATTCTTCTTTAACTGGTAGAATTCACTGGTGAAGCCATCTGGTCTTGGGCTTTTCTTCATTGGGAGGTCTTTGACTGTCGATTCAATTTCCTTATCAGTTATAGGTCTATTCAGATTTTCTATGAGTTGCTTCATGATTCAGTTTCGATAGATTGTGTTTTCCCATTTCATCTAGGTTATCCAGTTTGTTGGCATAGGATTCTCTTATAATCCTTTTTATTTCTATTAGATTAGCAGAAATAGTCCCACTTTCATTTCAGATTTTAGTTATTTGTAATTTCTTTCTTTTCTTTTTTTTTTTTGCTTAGTCTAGCTCAAATTTATAATCAATTTTGTTGATCTTGCAAAGAACCAACTTTTGGTTTCATTGACTATCGTTTTTCTATTATCAATTTTATTTATATCTGTTCTAGTCTTTATTATTTCCTTCTTTCTGTAAGCTTTGGGTTTAGTTTTCTCTTCTTTTTCTAGTATCTCAATATGTAAAATTAAGTTATTGATTTGAGCTCTTCTTCTTTTTAAATGTAGGTATTTACAGGTACAAATTTTCCTTGGAACACTGTTCTTCCTATATCCAATATGTTTTAGTCTGTGGGCTTTACACAACAGCCCAGGGCATTCTTGGAAGCAGTTGAGGGCAAAGACACTCTAGTTTGCCTTTCAAAGTGAGGAATAAGCGCAGCTACTCAAGGATTGATTAGATACAAACTTTGGGTTTCCTTTGTGTTTTGTAAGCACTGCTTAATGCAGCCAGCTCTTCCTGCCCCAGCTGACTGTCATGGTGTCATTGCCACCCACACCCAGCTCGGGCTTTTGTGAAATTTTCTATGGCTCGAGAACATCCCTGGGCATGTCCTTGTCCTCAGCGGAAGAGCAATTTGTCCAAAAGCACACTCCGTGTGTGTCCCCAGTAGGAAGAAGGGGCAGCAGCCTGCTCTTGGGGGCAGCGTCAGCAGCCCACAGTGGGAGGTGGGGCTGGTGGGATTCACATGACTTCTCTCCACACCTGGTCCCAGCTGGACCTCCATCACAACCTGTCTGTAGACACTCTTGACCCACAGGCTGTGCCTGTCTCAGCTTTCCCTTGGAAAGTTGATCTCAGAGCTGCTTCTCTCTGCATCACTGCCAAACAGGCCACTGTCTCAATGCTTGGGGAGCCCTTCCATGCCCAGACCCCTCTCTGCCACCTCAGATGAGACCGTGCAGGCCCCAGGACACTGAAAGCTCCCAGGCCAGCCTGTGCCAACTGCCCTCAGGCCTCCCTCTGCGTATCCTGAAACATAGAGCCCAAGCCTCAGGGAAAGCAGCCCACCAACAAGTTTTCCTTTGGATCTATGGCCAGATGATAGAAAAGAAATTTCCTTGTGTCTCATGGGCCCGCCCTAGTTCCTTTCCTCAGTGAGAGCAGGACAGAGGGTCAGCTGGCAACACACTGTGCACCCCCAAGTGTCTGGGGTAGAGAGGGAAACAGCCTTCTGACATGCTCCTGTGACTCAGTGACAGAGAGACACATGCCCTCTGGAATAACCCAGCAGCCATGGAAGGGAGGTACTTCCTTGCAGTTTCTGCAGAGTGGTCACCGAACGCAACTTTCCTACACAGCTCAGGGAATGACCCCGAGCCTCCCCTGCATCCCAAGCCACAGGACACCCCAGCTTTGAGGCTAATGGTCTGAGGCCCTGGGCCCTCTCTTTGCTTGTGTGTTCTGCAGTGGGTATCCACTAGGTCACCAGTCGTAGGTTCAAAAGAGTTCTATTGCTCAAATTGAGGTTGCTCTCCTTCTGTCAATGTGGGGTTGGTGGTGGGGAAATCTGGGGTTACTGGTGGAGACACGTGATGCCCTTGTGTAGTATAACCTAGCACCTCAGAGATGCTCCATTACTATCTGTTCACTGCTCAACTCAAGGACTGACTGCATCTTGGGATGAGAAAAGCAAAGCTCTACCTATTTGCCTTCCTGCCAGATAGAGGGGCTTAGCTCTCGAGATTTTGGGGTCCTAGAACACAGCAAGAAGAACAGATCTGTCTAAGAGAGTAGACTGTCTAGGCCTTGGAGCCTCATCAGTTTCGCTGGGGACTTGGCTTTGTCCTGCAACCTGGAATCCTGGGGGTGAGATGCTGTACCTAGATGGAGAGGCCTCGAAGTCTCAGGTTCCTTGTGTACCTCACTTTATTCTGACCTTCAGTGTGGGAAAAAGGCTTCAGCTCTTAGCCTGCAGCTCGGCGTACACAGGGAGGGCAGTGTCAGCCTGGGCTTTCTGACTTTGCTTCAGGGATAGTACTGTCCTTAGTTCAAGGGTCTCCTCACTGGGCCAGGCAGAGGCAACTCCAGGGCGAGAAAAGGGACCCATGACATAAATGAGGGAAGTGGCACAAGGGAGGCTGACCACTATGGACAGCCACATGACCTCAGAGCACAGGGCCTCTTCAAACCAGGTGGGAGCTGCAGGAGTTCCTGGCAGGATCTGACTGTCTGGTCCTTACAGCACTTCAGCTCCACCAGCCGGCTGGTTGTGCTCTGCACATCTGAGAGATGCGGGGGCACTTTCTGGCAGGCAGAAGCCTGAGGTCTGTCACTGGCGTGTCAGCCAAGAGAAGATGCAACAGCCAGCCTGCAGGCAGCGACAGACTTGGGTGAGATGGTGGGAGATGAGGTAAGAAAAATGTCACCACACCCCAGAAGTGCACCCCAGCCAGCCAGGGCTCAGCGTTCCACAGAAGCCCTTCGGCAGGCTGTTTCGTGCTTGCACTGGCAGCAAATCATGTGGTCGGTGGTCACTGCCCGGAGCACATTCTTTGTATGGTCTTAGAGTGCCAAATGTCTGTGCTCTGAGGTAAGATTTGATGTTTTAAAACAACCAAAAATCATTTGGAGCCAAGTCCAGGGAACAAAGTATGGGATCCAGCTGTGAAACACTGGAACTGACAAAAAGCTGGGGTAGATACCAGCTTCACTTGAGCCTGGGGAGTAGGGAGAGGGTGCGATGCAGATAGGAGCTCCAAAACTCTTCGCAGAATCCAGAAGGAGGCCCCAGAATATCTGAAGGACTGTCAGCCTTGTGGGGTCAGCGTGGCCTCAGGGGCCACTCCAGAGGGCACCATTGGCGTGGAATCTCCATGCGGGTCGGGCCATAGTGGAGTCTCCCTACTGCTGTGCCTGGCACATAGTAGGCACTCAATAAATAGTTGTTGAATGAATAGATGAGCACAAACTTGGAGAAGTTCAGAGAATACATCCAGTACGATTCTATTCATGTGATGTTCAAAAGCAGGCAGAATTAAACTCCACGTGTATAAGGATGCTCAGGTTGTGCTCCCTTTAAGGAGTGAAGGGTCTGAGAGGGGACCTGGGTGGATGTCTGGGATCACCAATGTTTTATTTTTTGACCTAAGATGCAGTTGCAGAAGCATTTGATGGATAGGTGTGCACTTGTGCTTGTGCATTTCTGGTATGTGTGATATATTTCAATAACAAAGTAGGGTTTTTTTTTTTTTTTTTAGAATTTTATGGTTTTATTAACACAAATACAATATGCATACGAGCTGTCTATTTATTTTCTTTGCTGCGCAGCTTGGCATCGGAATTGGTGACTCCGACCACCAGCTGGGCTGCTCTTTCCACAGTGGCTTTGCGGTTCTCTGAGGAGACGCTGTGAGCAGTCTTAACACAGTAAGATTCATCGCACAGCAGCAGCCCTTCAAGCTCCTTGACACTGAACCAGGAACATCCGAAAGCCACTGGGCAGCATGTGTTTGTCTTCTTGTTACTCCCATAACCAATGCTGGGCGTCGGGATCTGGTCCTTGAATCTTCTGTGCACCCTGTTGTCGGTGCCCCTGGGTTTCCGCCAGTTATGCTTAATTTTGATGTTTGGGTCTGGACTGCTGCTGGATGAACTTCCTGGGCTTCTTTTAGACGATCTTGGGCTTCACAAGGGGTCTGAGGGCAGCTGTGATGTTGAATAGGAGATGGCTGCCACCTCTGTAGGCAGCGCCAAGGAGGAGACAGCAAAGAGTCTGTAAAGGCCTTTTCTGTTTAAAACAATTCAGCCTGTGACTATACACGCTGTCATCTGCTGGAGACAGTATGGCAGGCATGGACCCAAGCAGCTGAGCTGTCTGCAGGCCTGGGTGCCTGTCCCCATGGGAAGGAAGCTCAAGGGTTCCCAGGCCCAACAGCCCACTCCCCATCTAAACCAAAAGCCAGGTCAGCCCCTTGGAATACTGGGAAGGAAAGCGGGAGAGCCCAGGCCTGGAGGTGTGGGGAGGGGTCAGGGCTGAGGACACAGAAAAGGAAAGAGGCACCAACCAAGAAGGCTCCAGGGTGATAGAGAGAAGAATCAGAGGCTAGAAGATACCCTATGATTTGGCTGCATATAACCAGTGCACTGTCCACTACCCCATGCCCAGCGCCCAGGGACAGCTCTCGAGAGCATTCCCTTCCTGGTGAGGAAATATCTATCAGATTTGGTCTTATACTCTCCCTAAAGGTGAATAAATTCTACCTGGGCACATTCAAGCCAACACCCAATTCCATAATATTCTCTCTCACTTTCCCAGCAGGCTTCACACGCTACTGGGGCTGCTTTCCTAAAAACTGGAAGTGATCCTGTGACAAGAGAACTTTCCTTCTAGCTTGGCCTGCGGGGTCTTTTCAGTGCTGCAGCGCCTCCCTGTGGCCATCGAGGACACTATGGCTCGGGTAGTTGCAAGGATTTCCTTGGTTGCCTGCCCACAGCTTGCATCTGGTCCTGGTAGGGCCCCCTAAGCATCTCTGGGCTTCTGCTCCCAGAAACGGCTGCTGTGACTGCTGCGGGATGGGGGAGGGGGTCGCAGCTCTGTGCAGGTCAGTACACCTACCCCAGCTTCCAGGCTCTGCAGTCAGATTCAGAGGTGTTCATGACAGTGTTAATGCGCTGCCTTTGACGATTATAACCCGAGCCCCATCCTCAGATACTGTTTAAGATCAGACACAGCCTCCAGCCCTCAGCAGCAGGGATGAGCTAGGGTGACATAAGGGAGACACCTAAGGCGCAATAGGTAAGAAGTTACTCACTTGCCAGGTTGTGAAAGTACAGAGTGGGCACTAGTATGGACTCCTTAATTTTGTGCTCTAGGCACCTCACTCACCTCACCCTAAACCCAGCCCTCCTCAGAAGAATTTAGAGAACACTGCAAAACCATGTGCATTCACCCTGATGCTGAACTGCAAAGTAGATTAGTTTTGAGTGGGTTTCACCAAGGCGGGGCTTTCCGCCCTGTCCCAGAAATGGAACTAGTGGGGAAGGCTGGTTAGAATGCAGGCGGCTATTGGATGATGGAAAGTGTCAAGGCAGAGGTCAGAGGACTCAGGATGAGAGTTCTCAGCACTCTGCTTGAGAAGGGCGGACAGAGTTCCGAGGCTCGCCCAAGTGAACCAGGCTCTCTGAAGGAGCTGGGCCCTGTTTTGGCTCTGCCTGAGACAGGCCATGGCAGGCCTGGCTTCATATCCCGACGGTGGCTAGTGCCACCTGCCCAACACACTGCTTACTAGCGACCTCCTGACTCCAGGCATTGTTAATCAGTTACTCACTGGGATCTTAGAGATAATAGCCATCATGGGGAGTCTGGGACCACTGAAGGAGATAACCTACACACCACAGTGCGTGTTGACACTTTCGGGACCAAGAAACAAGAGAGCGAGCTAGTGCTCCCCTGGGAATGCTCAGAGGCAGGAGAACATGTCATGGATCTGGGGAAGCGCAGGGATGGACGGGGCTTTCAGAGCGGGCAAGCTCACCCAGTGCCGTGTGAGATGGCCTTATGTGGAATACAGCCAACCACTTTTCATTTTAATAATTGTGTTTATGTTATTGCACATTAACAAAACTATAACCAGCCCATCACAACTGGGATTTACATTTTAGGATGAAGTTACATAAAAGCAAGTTGATAAAAAAGATAGTGTAAAGACAAATACTAAATGACTAACACAGGGATGTGGCAAAATTGTGAAAGTGATCTGTTAATAGTGACAAGCTGTTCCCAGGCGCCTGGGACTTTCTTGGTTTGAGCGCTGAAAGTGCCAGGTCCCAGGAACTCTCTCAGTCCCAGGCAAATTAAGTCACTCGGTGACGTGTTTGAATGCCTGAGGTTTGGGCTATGCTGAATCCAAGCATTAGAGTCAAACAGACCTGTTCAACTCCTGGTCCAACACCCACTGCAGCCAAGCTTCCTGGCTCTTTGTAAGACTACAGAAACGGTAAGGAGCAAGCGAGAAACCTAAATTAGGGATCTGGGGTGGTCCATGGGATATAGTGGTTGCCTGATCGATTCAGTATTCATTCAACACATATTTCAGCACCAACTACATACCAGGCAGTGTGCTGGGTGTCCCAGACACCCCAAGGGACAAGCTTATATGATCAAGGAAGACAGTTAACAAGTACCTCACAAAGAGTGGCGACGTGGAAATGGGCTGATATTGGAGTGCACAGAGGGACATCTGGAGGAAGTGAAGTGCAACCCGAGCCCTAAACAAGGAGCCTCAAGGTAAGGGGCCTGGGAACACCCAGTTCTGGCAGAATGAAGGAAGGCCCAGTCACGAGAGCCAGTGCAGGCCGACCTGAGAAGTGGAAGCCACACAGCCCTAGGCCATGCCATGGGAGCCAGCCGGGGAGTTTGGATTCTGTGCTTAGGGCAATGGGAAGGCATTGGAGGAGCATGACCTCATTTTGGGCCATAATTGGAAAATGGATTCATCTGATTGAGTGCAGGGAAACCAACAGGAAGGCAGTTGCAGGACCTCAAGGCAGATGCTGACTTGGTTGCAGGGTGTAGCTACAGAAACAGGGAGGCATTTCAGAGACAGAGGCACGGGGACTTGAGGACTGATTGGACACAGTAGGGGAGGGAGAGGAGTCAAGGGTAGGTAGACAATTCACTGTGATCAGAACCGCCAAGAAAGAGCAGTTTGGGCATGTGAGGGGGTGGGGGTTGGGGCAGAACATTTTAAATTTGGCTTAAGATATGTGAAGTTTGAGGTGCTTGTGTAATGCCCAAATGGAGCTAGGAGGGGGTCTGGGCAGAGATCCCGGATGGAGAAGGGATTCTAGTATTAAATCATTTAACCTTCACCACATCATCAGGCAGGTACTATTCCCACCCCCATTTATAAGGACAAGGCAGAGGGGTGGACGGACAGGGTTCCAATAGGATAGATCTATATATTATTGTAACTTAATAAGAAAACATATAAAACCGGTGATTTCAAGTGTTGTGTTCTTTAATTTTTTAGGCTGAGAACTTTGTGTGCCTCTAGCCTTCATGAAGCAAGCATTTGAGCTTTTATGTCTGGTCAGTGCTATAGACAGTTGTGAGGGGAGCCAGCAGTTGCCCAAGTGGATCTACTGCTTCCCCACCCTCTCCACTCCCAGTACCCCCTCTGGCCTGACATTCCTATCATTAATCCAGAGCAGGGGCTTCCAACCTGAGGATTCCCAGAGGATCAATGAGCCCATGGAATTGTGTCCATATTTGCAAGACGGTCCCTGCTGTAAAACTAAATTAAGAACCAGTGGCGTTATTCAACAGTATATCTTGATTATAACAGTAGTCAGTACAACCTAAGTTTCCATGAATGGATGAATGGATAAAGAAAATGTGATAGATAGATAGATAGATGGATAGATAGATCTATATATATATATATATACACACACACACACACGCACACACATACATATATATGTGTATATATATACACACATATATACACATATACATACATATATATACATACACACACACACACACACACACACACACACACATATATAAACGGATGAATGGATAAAGAAAATGTGATATATAGATAGATAGATGGATAGATAGATCTATATATATATATATATACACACACACACACACGCACACACATACATATATATGTGTATATATATACACACATATATACACATATACATACATATATATACATACACACACACACACACACACACACACACACACATATATAAATGGAATAATATTCGGCCATGAGAAAGAAAGAAATCCTGCCATTTGTGGCAGGCAACACGAATGGACCTCGAGGGCATTATGCCAAGCAAGATAAGTCAGACAGAGAAAGACGAACATCATGTGATCCCATGTGTGGATTCTAAAGAAGCTGAACTCATAGAAACAGAGATTAGGATGGAGGTTTGCCACGGGCTGAGAGTCGGGCAATGGGAGAGTTTGGTGAGAAGGTTCAGGCTTCCAGCTATGAGATGAGTAAGGTCTGAGTATCTAATCTAATGTGATTCTTCCTTTTAAATGGTAAAAACTTTTGTAAAGAAAAAAAAAAAGAACCAGTGGTGAGCCACTTGAGAGCTTCCTAGGGCATGGGTGGGACTTTCCTATGAACACCTACTCTTACTGTCTGCCAGCTAGGTGGTACTCAGGGCTCTCAGAGGGAAGGGACCAGCGGGATTTGGGAACCTGTCAAGAATGTGGAGAGATCACTCTGAGGCAGGAAATCTTGGCTGCCACCCAGGGAAGAGAAAAGGGGCTGTCCCAGGACCTCCGGGGCCCTGAAGAATGGCAGAAGTATGTGGGACCTTCCAGATCCATGCTATGGTTTTCTCTTTGAGGTTTTGCTTGGAGCCAAGAGGGTTTAAAGTGCATAAGCCTCTCTTGTGGAAATTCTGGACCCAGGGAGGAAGGGCCTCAGGGGTGCAGCAGAAAATGGGAGACTACTCTTTGTGGCACAGGAAGCCAAGATTAACAGTGCTGAGGGAAGTAGCCTAAAGAGACCAGTGGCATAGTACCCTGGAAGCCAAGACCCAAATTCTGGCCCCTGGCTGTGTGACCTAGGGCAATGTTGCTGGACCTGTTTTCTGATCTCTGTTTTGAGCTGGGACCAGGTTTTCTTGAAAATCTATTTCTGCACCAACATCCTAATTTCCTAATTTGAGCATGCAAGTTAGCCCTTATGTTTGCATGGGGCACTTGGTTACGGAGGGCTAGGGAGCGCCCCAGGGCACACGTGGGCAGGGGCGACCCTGCTGTGGAGAGAAGGGCTGCTCTGCACCTCTCTAGGTCCCAGATAGAGGCTCGGAATCTAAGTACAGTTGGGTTGGACGACCGCTGGGACAGATCACCCTGAGACGGACCACCACTGTGCCACCGAAACAACCTCGAGTTCCTCTTCTTGGGCTTTACGACCCTGAGCTCTGCAGTCACCCTTTTCGTGCCCCCCGTCTTTCTGCTGGCTACGAAAGTCCTTTCTGTGGAGCATGGTTCATTTGCGGTTGTTCTGGTAACCATTCCCTTCCTTTTGGGGAACTGAAGCCTTGTCAGGTGGCCTGCCCTGAGGCCAAGGTTTGGGCACACAACTCAAGGCCCCCGTCGAAGCTCCCTGCCTGCAGTGGGAGCAGTAGGCAAAGGCCAGGCTGCTCCGACCAGGGACAAGTCCACACTTCCTCCCCATCCTCCCACCTTCCTGTTGGTTCAGAGCTTCCCATATCTTTACAATTAGTCATTTTGCTTAAGTTAGAGTGACTTTGGTTCCTTATTGCCAAAAGTCCCTTTTAAGAGAGCTTCCGGCACTGGTGACTGAGCCCAGGTTCCCGCCTCTCCCCATACACCTCCGAAGAGCCTAAGAAAAGCTCCTTGGTTTCCAAGGCCCAATGCTGCCTATCTGGAGAGTGAGGGGAGAGGGGAAGATGAGACGTCTCAGAAGCCTTGCCAACATCATATGGTGCTACCTGACTGCCCAGCAGAAGTCCTGAAAACACCCTGGCAGCACTGTTCTCCCCTGGGATGGCACCATGCAAACCTGGAGAAAGTTCAGGGGGTGTGGGCATGAAGGGAAGAAGACAGGCATCTACCTACCCTCTACCAGACGCTGCACCGCACTCCGAATGTATCATTTCAGACAAAGGCATGGAGGCACAAGTTAAATAATTTATTCAAAGTTTCGGAACTATTAAATGTAGAGCTATGTTTCTACTGACCACATGGCTCCTGGGAATGACCACTGCGCCTTCCAGGATATATAGCATATGACCAATGAGGTTCTTAAACTTTCAAAATGCCTCTTACTCCCAAATTCACACCAAACGTACTAAAATGCACACCAAAACCTGTGGTGCTGCTTCTGTTCACTCCTTGGTGTTCCTATTAACTGATCTAACGATGCTTTTGAAGACAGGAATAAGCCCGCATGCAGGCATTACACTTCCGAGAAACTGAGACAGCTCGTAAAACCGTGTTTCACAAAAGCTTTATTTGTGGTCACATCTACAGTTGTCATTTCAGAATACTAACAACTCACAGTTCAGTGCAGTGCTTCTAACACAAGTCATATAAAACCGTGGGATACATTGAATGAATAGTGCACGTGATATAAAAATAAATTATACTTTAAAAGTTACTGCAGAGCTTTACACATATAAAAAGTAAATACGAAATAGTTAGTGAGGTCCTCATAACTATCTATCATATCCAGATATGAAGATAAAAAGAGCAAGGACTCTGTGCTAAGACACCTCTCTGATAAAGAGAAATCCTGGGAAGTGACAGAATTATTGTCTCAAGTATGTAATAAAGAGACATACGGATCTTCTCCTGGAAATATTCATGGCTCTATCATCACATTAACACAGCGGAGTTGGGCCCAGAGCCCATTTCTATAATCCAGACAAATCTCTTCAGCCTGGGGGCTGATAGGTAAGAAAAGCTTCCAACTTCCTCTTGATCATTCAAGAACCAGAGTATTTAAATTTTTGAGAGGGAAAAAGACAAATAATATAGAAATGCACATTCTTCAGTCTGCAAAAGATTCCAACTTTTTAAGTAAGTACAAGGCTAGGGCAAGATTAATCGGAAACTGGTGAGGAGACCTCACTAAGACTGTCTGAGAGCTGGGCACTCACGACTGCATCTTGTCCGTGTATGACGGAGGCTGCCCACGTCTAGAAATGGCAGGTGCCCCCAAGTGACAGACGACGCTGCAGAACCTATCTGAATACCTGTGTGACTTGCCAGGGGACCACCCTACTAATCTAGAAATCTTGAGATCGAGAATCAGCACCTATTTTTATAAATAAAGCTTTACTGGAACACAGCCATGCCGCAGCATATACTATTACTGTCTAGGCTGCTTTTGCACTGCCACAGCGGAGCTGAGTAGTAAAGTATTAACTATCTCTGCCCTTTACAGGAAGTTTGCTGACCCCTGCTGTAAAATGAGAAGACAAGACTTTGCTTCTCAAGACCTTTAGTTATAGAAAAAAAATTAAAGATTTTTCTCTATGTAAGTGACTGCCAAGTAGTTCTGCTCTAACACCTGAGCTTTCATTCTGGGCCTTATCTCAGAGAAGACAGAGGCAACAATTTTAGTTAGAAGTGAGAAGCATAAGAGGATGAGCAGACAAGATGGAAGAACAATTCAGGGCTTTCATCCTGGATTGTCCAAAGAACATCTGTGCTTATGCAAAAGCTGATTAAAAAAAAAGTTAGTTGACAATAAGAAATATTTTTTTAAAGAATTTTTCTTAAAACAACATGAACATTTAAGGAAAGCTGCTAAAGGTACATCTAAATTTATCAAGGTCAAAGGAACCTAATCATTCTTTTGTACATTAGTGTTTCCACAAGGGCAGGAATGGAAGACCAACCAGTCCTTCCCATGTATACTACTGACAAATAGTAAGAAGTAGGATTTCATTGATTACAAGTTCTGAAGAAGAGTCTAGGGCAGAAAGCTGAAACCTACCAATCTTATTTTACACCGCCATGCCAACTCTCCCTTCCCCTACCAGGGCTGGAAAGTGGCCTGATTTGAGGTTCATGTCCTTTCTGCTCTCTCAAGGCCTGCAGCACTCCAGCTACGACAGGGCGCTGTGCTAAGTGTTCTCACAGCAAACCATTAGAAAGTGGAGGCAGCAACACCCCTCAGACCAACGAGGCAATGGCAAGAGGACAAAGGAAGCGCTTGCCTAAAATCCGCTCACAGTCATCAGTCCTATCATCGTTGTTAATGAGTTACCAGAGTAAAATCTGGTCCTGGAAAATCGGGAAAGTAACCACTGAGTAGGTGAGCCTGTGGCTAAGGCAGCGTTCTGTTAGTTTTTGCTGACCTGGGTCTTATCTCAGCTGTAAATCCCCTCCAAGCTGCCTTCCAATGGAGGAATGCTATCAGCTTTCTAGCTGGAGTGCTGAAATAAACTATTATTCTTGCTCTTTTCAAACATGTTCTCACTACTCCTAATTAAACATTGCCAATATTTCTTTTTAGCTCTATTGTACTTTTGCATGGGAACCTCATCTAAATATAGAAAAACTTCCTGCCCAACCAGGTCATTTTGAATAGCAAGTAGAGCTATTTTATCTCATCTGAGGATCAGACCTTTACTTAGTTTATCAGATGGTTTAGATGTGCAGGTGGATTCTAATCTTTGGAATGCGGTCCTATGACCTGAAGGTCACCCGCCTGTAGTGCTTCCACAGCTGTCCCTCTTTCCGCTTCAGTGTAACCAGCCTGCCTTCTTATCCAGTATCATCTCAAATCTCCCTCTGCTAGCATCCCTTACTGCCCTTACTGACTCATGCATGCTTCTCTCTCTTCATAGACTTTTCCCCTTCCCCGACATGTTAAGATATCCTCAGCCCTGCCCCTCCCTCCTCTCCATTCGCAGATGAGCAGAACAAGATGAGTGTTACAGCAGCTCTGCAATGGCACCAGCAGCAGATATGACAGGAAAGGTATACTTGACAGGTACCTAATTTGTCAGGGCTAATCCATCATTAAAGTATTAATTTCCATATTTATCACTTCATGTCAGGACTTGAGATGAAATTTCCCGTTAACTTGAGATTCAAATGAACTTTAAGAAAGTCCCTATTGATATTGTGACTGGCAAGGTTACAGAATATTTTTAACAATACCTAAATTTTAGAAAGTTTAAAATGAGGATGAGAAATTTAGGCCTCCCAAGATAGTAATGCCTTAACTGTTCTGTGGTTGGAAGCACAACTTTAACCTTTCAGTACATTTAGGGTTGTTGGTACACTGAAAATTTGATGTCCAGTCCAACATGTCGTGGGTCAAACCCCTGGTTCTAGGTGTCATTTACAGCTGCAAGAAAATTTGTTTTACAATTGAGAATTGGCAAGAGCTCCACCAATGAAATTCACAAGCTTAGCATAATGGCTAAGGGGAGCAGCCAGCAAGAAGTGCTAACTTTTTTTCCTTCAGCAAAACTGTTTTGTGCAAAAGTGGTTTCCAACCTCTACAGCTCTCTGGGAAATGATGCAGATTAAAATTCCTGAGCTTTCTGGTCAGACACTAGTGTGTGTTTTCCTGAGCATGATTATGCTACAGGGAGCCCAGGATAGTCTAAACCAAGGAGTTTTAAAGATCATAAATTGGATGGTCTTTTATACTGAGCAGCATAAATGAGCACTTAGTTACATCCACATCACAGGGCAGAAAACTAAAAAACAAATTCCAGGAGATATAGTTTTAATATCAGTCCTTGACAACAGGGATTAACAACGACTTTTCCAACATTGTTTCCACATCATCCTCATTCCCAACAGCAACTGAGGTTTACCTTATGCATTCAAAAGCTTTAAAGATAAAGCAGTATCTGGATGTTGGGATTGCAGGTGGTTATTTTTATACTTTTCTCTATTTTCTTTAATGAGCAAACACTACTTTAGCATCTAGAATTTTTTGTACAGAATAAAAGTGATGAGGAAATTCTAGACAATTTTTAAAACTAACATAAAATTTCTAATGTAATGTGAGATGAGTTCTTTCAGTGTGTTGTATATAGTTTCAGACAAGGCAGGTGTTCAAAACACAAAATCGACCCTACCCGATTCCCCATTTCTGTCCTGGCATTTTTATTTTGTTCAGTTTATAAGCTCTAAATTTATTCAGCTTATGTTAAAAAGAAATAGAGCCTATGTCCCAACAGGTACCAATACGAAGCAGTGACAGCCCCAGAGACTACTGTGCTGCTCCTTCATTACCTGAGTCTGTGAAGGCCTGCATTCCCCATCTGGCTAAGGAAGAAGTGTGGGGGCCTGCGGTAAATGCCTCAGGGTTTCTTCAACCTACTGTTGCCCTTTCCAAGCTGAAAAGTTGCAGAATATGTGTGGTGCATGTGAGTGCTCCCTGTGGGAAAGCAGGGCTAAAAATATGACAGGCAATTGACTTCCCCATAGGTCTTCTCAAGGTTTATCTTACCTTGATGTAAACCTGAAGCATTAAGATAGCCAGTCTAGTAAGAAGTCAAAAGTATAAGTGATATTTGAAAACCTTCTGTATTCTAAACTTCTCTTTAGTAATTCTTGCAAAAAACCTAGCACTTAATCTACCTATATAATTGTCTTCATTATTTTCATAAATTTCTGATTTCCAGGTAATGCATGGAAAGCGCAATTTCTCTAACAGGCATTCAGGTCAAGCACACTCACCCTGATACTAGAGAGAGAAATAACATTCAATAGGCTGTTGACTACCAGAGACGGCCATCATGGAGACATTATGAAAAATTATAACCACTAGGTGGAGCCAAGAGTTTGAAGGAAACCACAGGGAAAGTAATTCCCTTATTTCAGGAATTTAAAACTTTAATAAAATTAAAGAAAGTAAAAGACCAGATATCTTCATTTGGGAAAATATGCAGTGTAATTATACCTTTCCAGTTGGACGGAAAATGTAGCTGTTTTTTTCATGGAGTCGAAGTCGAATCTAGGAGAACTTTTTTACCCAATGAGTAAAAGACAAGCTCCTGAATCCAACAGGTTTCAGTAGAAACTGATTCCAGGATGGACTGCTGAAGAGTGCTAGGCATTCCAGTTACAGGTAGGGAGGAGGCGATCCCTTAGAGCTCAGTTGTCAGTAAACACTTCTGCTTCAAGATGGCTTCTTCGGCCAAAGTTGGTGCAGAGCTGAAAGGAAGTAAGAATGGGTTATTCAGTGAAGCCATTTGCGATGAAAGCAACATACACTTCTCCACAAGTGCCACAGAGAGCATTTTGAGAGTAAATTATAGGCCTAATGACTATGTTGCAATACCTAATTCAGCAGTGAAGTATTCCACAGAGGGAATTTTCTAGCTAACTGATGTGTATTTCATCTTGAAATGAAATCTAAAGATATCAACTTCCCTTACTTCCTTGGATAAAATATACCAGACACTTAACCATTTCTTAGTGAGTTAAGGTTATTATTATGAATATTGAGTATAGTGCTGAGCATGACAGTAACCTGCTTAGGAAATACCAAGGTAAGTAGGCTGTTCTGTGCTTCTTTACGTAGACTCAGATGGTGGTGTTTAAGCTCCTGTACCAGTTAATCTGCTTTGTTAGAGCTATGTGAAAAATAAAAGTATATGGGCTTTGCATGAAGGCCCAAAAGTTTCTGCTGTAGGTGAAGAGTATGAATTTAGATGCAAGGATGTAAGGACATCTCTTTTGGTTTCAAAGAAACTTCGCATCAAAATATATAGTGAAAAAAACATCGCTGACCATTGAACAACATGGGAGTTAGGGAATGCTGACACCTGCATAATTGAAAATCTTGTATATAACTTTTGACTCCCCAACAACTTAACTACAGCCCCGCAGTATCCATGAGGGGTTGGTTCCAGGACCCCTGTGGATACCAAAATCCGCAGATGCTCAAATCCCTCATGTAAAATACTGCAGAACAATGCATATAGTTGGCCCTCTGCATATGTGGATTCTCAGTCCTAGATGGAAAATACTGTCTTCTATCCATGGTTGGTTGAATTGGGGATACAAAACCTGGGAGATACAAAGGGCTGACTGTGTATTTATTGAAAACAATCCAAGTATAAAGTAGACCCATCCAGTTCAAACCTGTGTTGTTGAAGGGTCAACTGTAGTTTAAAATGTCAAAAGTATTAACAAAATTTATAAAAGAAACAGCGGTCATTTGCACCACCCTTTCCATGTCTACTACCTAAAGACACTTTCAAGTTTTTTTTCCTGGTATTTTTCCTACACTTTTCTGTATCTTTGGTTCTCAAAGTATAGTCCCTAGAATCTGTTATAAATGCTGATTCTTAGACACCACTCCAGGTATACTGAATCAGAGACTCTGAGGGCAGAGCCCAGTAACCCGTTTTAACAAGCCTTCCAGCTGATTCTCATGTACAACTAACAACAGTACTAACTGTTCTAAGTGATGTATTTCTCCAATGACCTCCTACTATAAATCATGAAAGATTAACGTTTTTACACTCCACTCACCAGCCCTACAATTCTTCATTTTTAACTTTTCAATGGTTATATGAACAATTTTGATCATGTTAATATTCCATGTTTGTTGTAATCATGTAAATATTTTCACAACTATTAGTATATTGTGAGTATTTTGTATAGTTTGTGTCCTCTGGACTCAACAACTGCCTCATTTTTTGTTGTAAACTGCTTGCCCAGTTTTCTATACTTGTTTCTAATTTATTCCTAACCTCAAAGATAGAAACATGGATCTCTTCTCAGTACATTCGGGCATGCCATGTAATTTTTAAAAATGAGTGGGCCATGTGTTTTTTTTCCTTGGCAATATCCTTCCTGGAACTCTTTATCCTCTTTGAATCTTTACGGCATGCTTCCTAGACCTACTGAGCAGCTGCCACCTTGGAAATTCTCTTCACCTTCCTCCTGGTAAATTCCTGCACTTCTCTGTTTCCTGGGTCCCATGTCGTCTTCTTTCTTGGATAATCATCTCGTTTTGATGGAATGAACACATACTCCAATAAATAGCTTCCTAAGGAAGGCTGCATGAGAAGTGTATACTTTAGAGAAACTCTGTATTTTTTCTGCTCTCACATTTCATTGATAGTTTGGATATAAAACTAGGTGAAAGATGATTTTCCTCAAGAATTCTGAAAGCATTGCTCCATTATCTTCTTGCTTTTAGTAAAGTATGCTGTCATTCTTGATTTCCAATCCTTTGTATGTACTCTACCCACCCACCCCCTGCCTGCCCAGAAGACTTATATCCTCTCTTAACTTTGATATTCTGAAATTTCATGATGTTCCTTGGTATTGTCTGTTTTCACTCTCTGTGCTGGGTACTCAGTAGGTACCAGTTTTAATCTAAAAACTCAAGTACTTCTGGGAAATCGTGATTCCTTAACAATTTCTCACTTTCATTTACTCTATTCTTTCTGGATCTCTGATGATTCACATATTAGACTTCCTACACTGATCATCAAATTTTCTTTTCTCTCCCAGTTTTCATCTTTTTGTCCTAGTTTTTGGGACATTTCCTTAATCTTATCTTCCATGCATTCTTAGGATTTTTTTTTTAACATGATTAATTATTTCTAAAAATACTTTTTCTGTTCCTTTGCTTTTTAACTTCCTTTTATTGCACAGATGTAGTGTCTTCTGCCTTATGATACAATTGTTTTGTTAAGTTTTTGATACTCACATTGCCTTATTTCCTCCATTTTTAGTTTACCTGTTTTGGTCTTTCCTCAAACATCTGATAACCTTTGGCTCTCTTCATATTTAAGAGAAGCACTGGAATGCTGTTTAGAAACTGTACATATGGGCAAAAGTTATAAACTAATGGACTTCCAGGTAGAATTATTAGGTAAATTTCTTGGCAATTTAATCAGAGGATCCCTCAGCCATAAGAAGAGATAAAATACTGCCATTTGCAACAATATGGATGGACCTTGAAATAATCATACTAAGCAAAATAAGCCAGACAGAAAAAGTTGAAAATCACATGATATCACTTATATGTGGGATTTAAACCCAAAAGCAACAAATGAACAGGACAAACGAACAGGTACTCATGGACACAGACTATAGACTAGTGATTACCAGAGGGTAGAGGGTAGTGGAGGAGGAGGGAGGAAGATGGGGTGAAAGCGGTCAAATATAGGGGGGTAGGGGGATGGTGAAGTGGGTAAAGGAGATCAAATATATGGTAGCTGAAGGAAACTGGACTTTGGGTAGTAAACATACAATAGGAAATACAAATGTGAAATCATAATGTACACCTGAAAATTATATAATTGTATTAATCGATGATACCCCAATAAACTTAATTAAAAAAATAAAATAAAATAAAGGGAGAAAAAAACACTGAAAAAAAATAATCATCAGGGAATCCACAAACATTATCCTACAGGCCTTTCTCTTTGGTTTGTCAGTTTCTGTAAAGAATAATGCTCTTAATTTCTCACCTGAGACATTTATACTTGGCCAACGGCACTCTGGAAACTGAAAAAAGAAGGAAGGTTGGATGTCTCACCCTTTAGTTTGTGGACTTTGAATTAACCTTCTTGTTTTCAGTTTGGAGGCTTACTCTAAACAAACTCCCAAATCCACAACCTCTCTGGCCCAGCTCCTCCAGAGGGAAATCTCCAGAATCATGTACACACCCAATAGAAATACAAATATATGTCCCTTAAAAGACATGTACAAGAATGTTTATAGCAGCTGTATTCATAATAGTCCAAGCTGAAAACTTGCCAAAAGCCCATTAGCAGTCAACTAGATAAATACTAGATTAGAGCAACAAGTCCTCGTTCTTAGTCCCATCTGTACCCCTAACCTCACAAATATCTGGTACCTCCAATTCCTGAGCCTCTCCAGAGTTCTGCAATGTGACTTGGCTTGCTTTTTATTTTCTCAGTTCCTACCCTCCTCCCTTTTCAGGTTTAGATTTCAGTTTTCTTTTCTCAGCTAAATTGCTTACTACTTACCATTTATCTACTTTCAAAACTTGTTGAGGTTTCTCGTTTGCTCTTATCTCCCCTCTTGTTCTTTGTCCTTGTGATTTTATACATTTAAATAAAATTTTACAGAGAGAATATCCAAAGTAAATCTAAATTTGTAAAGATGCAATCCAGTCATCATTTTTAAAAAACATTTTATTGAGTAGAACATAGATATATTGAAGTACATAAATCATGAGTTTACAGCTTGATAATTTTTTGCAAATTGAACACACCTTTGTAATCGGCATGTAGATCAAAAAAACAGAAAATTATGAGCACTCCAAAAGTCCCTTTTGGGCTCCCTTCTAGTCACTAACCACGTCAAAGATAACCCTTATTTTGATCTCTAAGAGTTGTGCCTCTTTTTGAACTTTATTTTGCTAACATTATGGTAAGGAGATGCTATGATGATCCCCAAAGATCTCCACGTCCTGGATTTACACTCTTACGCAATTTCCTCCCCTTGAGTATGGGTAGAGCTTGTGATTTGCTTTAATCAACAGAATACAGCAAAGCTTGCTTGCAGACTCTACTGCCTTCTTGGTTTACTAGCTTTGATGAAGTAAGAAGTTATTGTGGAGAGGTCTGTGTGGCAACGACTGGGGTCAGCCTCAAGCCAATAGCCAGCTAAAAACGGAGAACCTCAGTTTAACAGCCCTTTGGAAACTGAATTCTGCCAACAACCACAACTGGAGACCCTTCTCCAGTTGAGTCTTCAAATGAGAACCTAGCCTTGGCCACCACCCCGATTGTAGCCTGTGAGAACTTCTGGAGCAGAAGACTCAGGAACACTGTGTCAGATTCCTGTCCCACAGGAAATAAGATTATAAATGCGTGTTGTTTTAAAATGCTAAAGTTGTGATAATTTGTTATACAACAACGAATAACTAATATAAATATGTTTATAGATTTGTCTGTATTGCCATACTGCAGTTATAGTTTGTTAATTTTCACTGCTCTAGTCTAGCATTTAGTTGACTACTAATGGGCTTTTGTCAAGTTTTCAGTTTGAACTATTATGAATACAGCTACTATAAAAAGTCTTGTACATGTCTTTTGATGGACATATATTTGCATTTCTATTGAGTGTGTACAGAAGAAGAGAATCACTGAAATACTGGGTAAGTTTGGCTTTAGTAAATACTGCCAAACCTATTTCCAACATGGTTATTCCGATTTACGGAATTCCAGTTGTCCCATATCTTTATCAACACTTGGTGCTACGTGTCTTCTTTACATTTTAGCCATTCTGGTGGTATGTAGTGGTATCACATGGTGGTTTGAATTTGTATTCCTCAATGACTAGTCAAGCTGCATACTGTCTTATATACTTATTGGCCATCTGGATATTCTCTTGTGAACTGTGGAGTCAAGTCTTTTGCCAATTTTCTTATTGATTTATAAGAGCTCTTTATATACACTGGATATGAGTCCTTTGTTGGGGGCAGTGAGAGGAAGGG
>NW_006442484.1:6539630-6543794 GCF_000325575.1 Pteropus alecto
CAGAGTGAAAGAGACAGAAACAGATGGAAGGAGAACATACAAATAGTTTCTCTTACTCTGTGCCTAAGATTTTGAGCTCTTGAAATTATATCTTTTGATGAACAGAAGTTCCTGATATAATCCAAGCTATAATTTTTTTCTTGTATAATTAAAGCTTTTTGTGACCTGTTTAAAAATATCTCAGCCTTTATTCAAGGCCTCAAGGATGTTCACTTATATTTTCTTCTAAAAGCTTTATTATTTGACATTTCATATTTAGATCTGCAATACATCTAGAAAGGATTTTTTTTTGTATGATATGAGGTTGGGTCAAGATTTTCCTCCCCCAAATTTTAAAACACTTATTCCTAAAGATATATGTAGCCCTATGTACATTGTAGCTTTATTTATGCTAGCCAAGACATGGAAACAACCTAAATGACCTTTGACTAATGACTGAATAAAGAAGATGAAATACTACTCAGCCATAAAAAGCTGAAATGTTGCTATTTGCGACAACATCGATGAATCTTGAGAGTTATCATGCTAAGTGAAATAAGTCTGACAGAAAAGGACAAGCACCATATGATTTCATTCATATGTGGGATATGAAACAAAATGCAACAAACAAAACAAACTCATAGATACACACAAAAGAATAGTGGTTACCAGAGAGGAAGAAGGGTGGGGGGAGGGTGAGGAGGATAAAGGGGGTCAAATATATGGTGACAGAAGGAGACTAGATTTTGGGCAGTGAGTGCACAATGAAATATACAGATCTTGTATTATAAAGTTGTACTACTGAAATTTAGATAATGTTATTAACCAATACTACCCCAATAAATTTAATTAAAATTAAAAAACTTTTTCCCACCTGGATATTTAACTTGTCCAGCTGATTTACTAAAAGACCATCCTTTCCCCAGAACACTAAACCATCAATTTTTCATAAATCAGGTAACTGTATATATGTGGGTTTGTTTCTGGACTCTATTCTGCTCCACTGATTTATTTACTTCTCATTTTTTTTGAAGTTATAATTGACATATAACATTATATTAATTTCAAGTATACTACTTGTCATTTTTTTTATCTCTTTTATTCCTTTATGACTACTTTGCTTTGGGAAGGAGTGAGGATAAGCTCTTCTTTCATCTGTAATTTTTGAGTCCTTAAGAACTCACATTTTATTGTATAAACTCAATTACAAAGCATTATCACCTGGTCCTCTGCACATAATCTCTATTTTTATCATGGCAATTATTAGGTATGTAAACACTTAGAAAAATAATCTATTAAATTTATATAAAGTGCTATTTGACAACTACATGTGAATTCTCCAAGTCAAGTCCTATGTCTGTTTAATGCTATCATCAGTGCCAGATACAATCAATGCCTGGTACCTAATAGACATTCGATAAGTGTGTGCTGAATGAATAATTATATTAAAGACTGTGGAGCTAAAAGAGCTAATGTTAAAATGAAATTAGGAAAGCATTTACTTCAATTGACCTACATTTTCAATACTGGGAGGACATAAGAAATACCAGACACAATTAGAAAAAAATCTGAGGTGATAAAGGCAATTATAAATTTTTTGCAAAATAAGCACAGTTTTGGTCTTAACAACTAAAACAACATGCTGAAAAAGTACATGCTGAATAAAAGCTCTTTTGAGTCCAATTTCTGTTCGCTGCAAGTGCTATGTTGAAATGAGTGTAGGACAGATTTTAGTAAAGGCTGTCTCAGAGCCTCACCTTGGGAATCTCCTACCTCACCCTTAACTGCGTGTGTTCACTTACCGATGGACAACATAATAGTAAAGCATAAAAGGAAAAGACAAATTAATTTAAAAACAGATATAAAATTTAAAAGACAAGCCTGTAACATCTTTATCTAACACTTTATTTAAAAAAAGGTCTAGTCATAATTTTGTAGAAAATCTCTATTGACAAGGAAAATGAAAAATACACTATTCTAAATAATAATCAGAGCAAATATTTATCTAGTTTCGATTAAATTGAATTAAAGAATTGACATTATTCTTTAAATATAGGCCTGTGTGTGTGTGTGTGTGTGTGTGTGTGAGTGTGTGTGTAAAGATAGGTATGCATACACTAAAAACTATACACATTTAGAATAACAATACTTTTATAGGTCAGGTTAGAGCATAGTTTTCATGCATGTTGCTAAAGATTTTATCTTCCCCCTACTCCATCCCAACTAACAGGTATCTTAGAACTGCAAGTGAGAAATAATTTCCTCACCTGGTCACGGCGTCCACCAAGAATGGTGCTGGGGGTGAGATCAGCGAGTTTACATCTCTATCACCACATCCCTCCTTCCCCATCAAGGATGGTCCATCTCCTGTGAGTCCATTAGAAAGGACACTACTCTGCTGAAAGAGACATACGACATGAGTGAGCAGAGGTGACAATACCTACCCAGTGGTCAGTACTTTAGCTCTAAGTCATCTCCTTTAATGATTATGGTAATAAGGAAATGATTTTGATGATCATGGTTGTTTTGGTTTGTTTGTTTTTAACCATCCTTCCCCTCAGATTTTTATTTTTGTCAGCATCCGTAAGCATTGACAAACAGAAAAATTAAATTACTAGTTTGAAGTAGGTATTAAGTCAGTTAACAGAGCTTTGATAATGACTCCATGTTTTTAAGGAAAAACAAGAGTCTGGTAATCCTTTAGGCCTCACTCTGAAAGAGTAACCAATAGAAAAATTGCAAATATCATTAACTTACTGGCACAATCCACCGGGGTGTGACCATGGATGTTGAAGATACCTAAAATAAATTACATATGTTTATTTTTAGGGTACGCTGATAATTTCATAATTCTACTCATAATGCTCTCGTCTACTATGAAATGCATTGGGGAGGGGGGCAGTTCTTAATAGGCCCCTTGAGCTGACATGGACTTCTAAAGCCAAGATCGTTTTTTCAACATAGATGCCATATCTCTCCACTTAAGAAATTGAGATAATTTTGAGAATTTCTTATTCTAAAAGTTTACTCCAAGAATGCTACTACTTCTTTCAGTTCATTTAATAGGACTTTCCCCCACCCCTAACTTCAGTTTAACATTTTATTTTCTGATATTTCAGTTCATTTCAAATAATCACAGCCTTCTTGGTAGCATTCTGAACAACAGATTGTGACTAATCCAAATGACTAGCACAAGGAAAGTACACAGAAAACAAACATCTGTTTAGCTACGGGTCAGTCTCTAATTATCAAGCATATGTGTAGAAAACAGAAATAAAAACACCCATATTGCTTCTGCATCATAGAGCCTTTGTTAGATTCATTTTAATGTTTAATTTTGTAGATCTTACTTTTATGTATAGAATTAAAATATAATGAACTCCCTTATTTTATGGAAACTTAGACTAGCCCTTGCACTGTTAGCTTTAGATTCTGATATGAAAAAAAGTTAATATAAGTTCAGGTCTTAATAAGTTTGGTAACCACTAGAAGAATAAAAATACAAAGTATGGCTTTCCCACCAATATTAATAAAATGCACTTTAACCATATGAAATAAATGAGAAAAAAAATATGGTAAAAGTAAACAAAAAATAGTTTGGCAGAAACAAGTCCTATAAAACCATATTCACAGTAAATATAAAGGAACTAAATTCAGTCAGAAGATAGAGACTCTCAAGATTCTAAAAACAAGATCCAGCAAAATGTTGCTCATGAAAGGTCCATTTACAACCAACAGATCAGAAAGATTGAAAATAAAAGGGCAGAAAATTATATACTAGGCAATACAAACTTAAACGAAAGCCGGGGTGTTAGTTTAATATTAGTCAAAAGGGAAATTAAGAGAAAAAAGGGCAAACAAGGATACTTTAAAGTGCTCAAAGAAACTCCAGAAAGTAAAATTTCTATCAACATATTTGCATTATACAGCATATCTTCAAAATATGCAAACAATAACTGATTGATCTAAAAACATGTGAGTAATGGATTAATCAAAATTGTAGGCAGATATTAAACATACCCTAGAAACTGACTGAATATTCAAGAAAACCAGAGAGAGAGGAAAAAAAAAATGGTGTAGATGATAGAGGTTTTGTTCATCCCTCTTGCGACCAAATCAAAGTTCCGACAGAAACATGGAGCAAACAGCAAGCAAAGTCACCGAAGATCTAGATGAACAAGCCCT
>NW_006442484.1:6543869-6551947 GCF_000325575.1 Pteropus alecto
GCTTCTCAGTCCAAGCCGCTGAGAGGCAGCGACAGTAGAAGCTGCAGCTGCAGAAGACTCTTAAAGGGGCCACAACCACAAGTGGATTTTCACGGTAACGGACCTGCTTGCTCTGAGCACCAGCAGCAGTTCGGCCGTGCGGGGGGATGGCGGGGCACTAGGGACTTACAGGGGGACACCGAGTTCTCATAGTGAAGGCCAGAGGCTAGGGTCTCTCCCAGACAGAAGTGCCCGTGGAATCTATTGTTCCTCTGTTGAGCCATCCCCCCGCCCAGTGTGCTGACCCAGCGCTACCATAGCTGAGATGTCATCAAACTGGATAACAGAGGTTGTTCCACCCAGAGGATTCCCTGAAACTCCCCCTCCCCCAACTCATGGCCCCACCCAAGCCACATCCAGGTGTATCCTCAGCAAGTCAAGTGCCCCCTGCTGAGCAGCACCAAACCCACCACTGGTGGCAGCTGGTCTCGGTTTCTGGTGTGCCCTCTTGAGGCAATTATAAGCACAGCATCTGTGGATTGCTTGCTGAATCTTAACAGTGGCCCCTGAGGGGCACTGGCTGGGGTTAAACTTGGCTGGCAGCTGAACCCCTCTCAGGACTGTGCCACTGGACACCTATTTCACAAAGCCATACTAATAAGGCTAAGAGACTTAGAAGCTTTACTTAGTACATAGAAGCAGACACAGAAAGGCAGCCGAAATGGGAAGACAAAGCAGAAACCATATGAGAGAACAGAACAGAGATCCAGGAATATTGGAGTCAGTCAAGCAATCTAATAGATGCAGAGTTCAAAACACTGGTTATAAAGATGCTCAATGAACTTAGGGGAAGTACAGATGAATTCAGTGAGAACTTTAACAAAGAGATAAAAAAAACATAAAAATAGAAATGGAAATTATAAAATGGAACCAGTCAGAAATGAAGAACACATTATCGGAGATACAGAGTATATTAGTGGAAAAAACAGAGTGGATAAAGATGAGGATCAAATCACTGATACAGAGGATGGAGAAGCCAAGGACAGTCAATCAGAACAGCAAGAAAAAAGAAGCCAAGACTATAATAACAATTTAAGAAGCCTATGGCACACTTATTAAATGCAAAAATATCTGTCATCGGAGTACCTGAAGGAAAACAAGACACCGAAGAGCTATTTGAAGAAATAATGATGGAAAACCTCCCTCACCTGGTGAAGGAAATAGACATACAACTCCAAGAAGCTCAGAGAGTCCCAAGAAAGACGAACTCAAAGAGGCCAACACCAAGGCACGTCATAATTAAAATGCCAAAGATTAAATACAAAGAGAGAATCTTTTTCTTTTTAATTAATTTATTTTTTTATGGTGACATTGGTTAAAGAAATCCAATTAAGTTTCATCTATACACTTTAACAGTAAGGCATATATATATTTACACTGTTCCCCTCCCATAGTGAGATTTCTTTCAGTCACCATATTTGACCCCCTTTACCCTATCTCCCCCATCCTCCCATCTCTACCCTCTGGTAATCACTAGTCTATAGTCCATGTCCATGAGTCTCTGTTTGTTTGTCCTGTTCATTTGTTGCTTTTAGGTTTATATCCCACATATAAGTGATATCATGTGATTTTCAACTTTTTCCGTCTGGTTTATTTCGCTTAGCATGATTATTTCGAGGTCCATCCAGGTTGTCGCAAATGGTAGTATTTCATCTCTTCTTATGGCTGAGTAATATTCCATTGTATATATGTAGCACTGCTTCTTTAGCCAATCATCTATTGTAGGACATTTTGGTTGCTTCCTAGTCCTAGTCACTTGGAATAGTGCTGCTATGAACACTGGTGTGCAAATATCTTTTCGGATATGGGTTTTCAAGTCTTTGGGGTAAATACCCAGTAGAAAGATTGCTGGATCACATGGTAGATCAATTCTTAGTTTTTTGAGGAACCTCCATACTGTTTTCCATAGTGGCTGTACCAACTGGCAGTCCCACCAGCAGTGTATGAGGGTTCCTTTATCTCCACATCCTCTTCAACGTTTGTTACTACTTGTCCTGTTGATTACAGCCATTCTAACAGGTGTAAGATGGTATCTCATGGGGTATTGATTTGCATTTCCCTGATAGCTAGCGATGTTGATTTTTTCATATATCTGTTGGCCATTTGTATGTCCTCTAGGGAGAAGTGTCTGTTCAGATCCTCTGACCATATTTGATTGGATCGTTTGTTTTCTTGTTGTTATTGAGTTGTATGACTTCTTTCTATATTTTGGATATTAATCCCTTATCGGAGACATTGCTTGCAAATATATTTTCCCATTCAGAGGGCTGTCTCTTTATCTTGTTGATGATTTCTTTTGCTGAGAAGCTTTTTAGTTTGATGTAGTTCCCTTCATTTATTTTTGCTTTTAGTTCCCTTGCCTTTGAGGTCAAATTCATAAAATCCTCTTTAAGTCCAAGGTCCTTGAGTTTAGTTCCTATGTTTTCTTCTATGCATTTTATTGTTTCAGGTCTTATATTCAGGTCCTTAATCCATTTTGAGTTAATTTTGGTGTGTGGTAATAGACAACAGTCTAGTTTCATTCTTCTGCAGGTGGCTTTCCAGTTTTCCCAGCACCATTTATTGAAGAGGCTTTCCTTTCACCACTGCATGTTTTTGGCTTTTTCGTCAAAAATTATTTGCCCATATAAATATGGATTTACTTCTGGATTCTCCATTCTGCTCCATTGGTCTGTGAGTCTATTTTTCTTCCACTACCATGAGACAGTTTTGATTACTGTCACTTTGTAATATAATTTGAGGTTGGACAGAGTGATACCTCCAGCCTCGTTCTTTTTTCTCAGGATGGCTTTGGCAATCCGGGATCTTCATTATTAGAGTATAGGAATGCTATGGATTTTTGAACGTTGATTTTGTATCCAGAAACTTTACTGTATTTGCTTATTGTTTCTAGTAGTGTTCTTGTGTAGTCTTTAGGGTTTTTTATATGAAGAATTATGTCATCCACAAATAGTGACAGTTTGACTTCTTTGTTTCCTATTTGGATGCCGGCAGCTGATTTCTCAAAAGAAACCATGCAGGACAGAAGGGCTTAGCACAAACTATTCAACATGATGAAAACCCAGGATCTACAACCAAGAAATCTTTATCCAGCAAAGCTATCATTTAGAGTTGAAGGACAGATAAAGAGCTTCACAGACAAAACTAAGCTAAAGGAATTTATCAACACCAAGACAGTATTACCGGAAATGCTGTAGGGACTTCTTTAAGAAGAAAAAACATGTATTAAAAACGGGAATAAAAAATGGTAATAACTATATTCCTATCAATAAGTACCTCAAATGGAAAAGAATTAAGCACTCCAACCAAAAGATAAGAGTAGCTGAATGGATAAGAAAAGAAGACAGTTACTATGCTGCCTACAAGAGACTCACTTCAGATTAAAAGATATACCTAGACTAAAAGGGAGGGGATGGAAAAAAATATTGCCTTGAGGGTATTATGCCCTAGGAAAAAATATGCCCTAGAGGGTATTATGCTGAATGAAATGGTTTGGATAGAGAAAGACAGATATCACATGATTTCACATACATGTGGAATCTAAAGGACAAATAAACAACAACAAAAAAAGCAGTAATAAACTCATAGATAGAATATTTTGAGGGCTACTAGATGGGAGGAGCATGAGGGGTGGGGAAAAAAGGCAAAGGGATTAAGCAGTACAAATGGATAGTTAAAGAACAGACATGGAAAAGTACAGTGCAGCATGGGGAAGATGGTTAATAATGTTCTAATAAGTAAGAGGGAAGAGGGTTACTAGATTTAGTGGGGTGATCACTTTGTGAGTTATGTGGATCTCTGATTACCAGGTTGTATAACTGAAACTGGTATGTTATTGTATGCCAACCATAATTGAAAAAAACTCATTGAATTGTACAATGTAAATATGAGCAACTAATTGTCTATTATATATCAATAAAGCCAGGAAAAAAATTTTTTTAAATGCAGCTGATTGACTAATGAAAGAATTCAGCAAGTCTTCTAGACAAAAAAATCAGCTTATGAATTCAATAGTAAAAAGTTAAATGTCATTCACAATATCAATAAAACTATAAAGTATTTAGGTTTTAATCTAACAAAGAGTATAGAACACATATAGAGAACATTTAGTGACCCAAATAAAGATGAGAAAATAGAGACACATGTCAAGTTCATAAAAAGGAAAAGATATTTTTAAAATGCCAGTTTTCTCCAAAATAATCTATAAATTTAAGAAGACTCCATTAAACTGTGGGTAGATTTGGGAGAGAAATCTGACATACACTGATGCTAAAATTTATAAGTAAAGATATATTAGATATTAGAATAGATTACAAAGCAAGAAAAATAAAAACACAATAGTACTCAAGGAGAAAAAGAGAGGGCCCAGAGTTTTACCTGAATACAAGCACTGAAATACAGAGACAGAGTAGATATGCGGGACAAAGATGGTTCACATTCCAGGCATACAGGACAAAGTAGGAAGGGACAAGATTTCATCATGATACTCAGAATGGTATGAAATTTAAACTTAGGAACTGTTTATTTCTGGAATTTTCCGTTTCATATTTTTGGACCACAGTTGATTGTGGGTAACTGAAACCATGGGTAACTGAAGCTGCAGATAAGAAGAGACTACTGTATATCAATATCAAATTATAATGTTGTATACCTGAAATATATGTAATCTTGTATACCAATTTTATCACAATAAAATAAAAAGTTAACAAGAAAAACAACAAAGAAAAAGAGCCCAATGAAACGGAATAGAAAGATAAACCAGTTGGGAAAATATGGATTATTTAGTAGATAATATTGGAAAAAACTGGCTCTTTTTAAGGATAAATACATAGTTGGGTTATATCAAACCACAACTGACATCTCCTTCTCCCCAAAACTCAAAATGTTCAAATGGGTTAGAATCTAAATGTGAAATATACAATAAAATTAAAGGTAATAGGAAAAAACAGTAAAGAATACCTCTGGCATCAGGAGATGGGATGGCAGATGAGGAATGATTTTTTAAAACCCCAAACCCCAAACTATAAAAAATGAAGAATGTGTGACATTGGAATAAAAGGTTTTGTTCAATGGAGGATCCAAACCTATTTATTTCACTCACTCATCTCCTTAGTGACAGACATGGAGTATCTTACCCTCCTTGCTATATACTGCAAATGATAGTGATAAAAATTCCTCAGATGTGCTAATACACAGATTAGGAGAAACTATTTTTAATATCTAAGACTGATATAGAATTAATATCTAGACTATACAAAAAACTCCTGAAATCAACAAGAAAAAGACAGAAAACCCAATAGGAAAATGGGCAAGATATGAGTAGGTGACTCACTCCAAGAGGAAACGTAAACCAGCATTAAAATAATGGAGGAGATATAACATTTAACTCATGCAAATTGAAACAATGACACAAACCCTTAAAGATGAAAGATATTATAAAGTGCTGCTTAAGGAAGAATGTAAGTGAAATGGGAAACACATGTGCATTGCTGGTGGGTCTGTAAACTACTGGAGCAATTCTGGGAGCAATGAGCAATACCTAGTGTAATTAAGTATTCATATAAGCCTGCAACCCAGCAATCCTATTTGAGAGTATATATCCCAAACTCTCCCACAGTTTCTTAAAAGAGATATGAATGTTTATCTAAATAAATGTATGAAAAGTTGCCTGTAGAATGGATGCCTCAGAGGAAAAGGGGAATGGAGGATAAAGGGAAATAAAACAAAGGAGAAGCCTTGCGTAGACCTAAGAAGATAGTCTGCCATGGACTGAGAAGTATAATTAACTTAATTTGGGCACCCAACGTTTTAAAAAAATAAATACTATCTTAGAGATACCTTCTTGTCAAAAATTTATTTTATATATTTACCAGTTCCCAAACTGATAAAAATCAGTGCTTTCCAGAGCTTTCTTCCCAGTTTTAGCAATAGACAGTCCTGCTCTAACATTTACGTTCTCCTTTTGTTACTGTCTGGTAAGACAGAACTTTATGATTTGGACACTCCGTGAGAATGATAACTGGAACCTAGATACACATAAAAATATGACAATAAAATCTACCCCCTGGAATTCTGGTCAAGATGGCAAAGTATGTGGACACTGTGTTTGCCTCCTCCCATGACCGCTTCAAAATTGCAACTAAAATATTGAATGAACAACTTGGAGAACCATCCAAAGACTAGACGAACAGAAGTCCTATAACTAAGAATATAAAGAAGCAGCCACCTCAAGACTGGTAGGAGGGGCAGAGATGTGAAATGGGTTGGTCCAACAACCACAGTCGAAAATCAAGAGGGATATATCAGCTGCAGAGATCTCCCTGAACAGTGAGGAGCCCCAGCCCTACACTGGGAACCCTAGCTTGGAGCACCAGTGCCAGGAAAAGCAGCCCCCACATCTCACTGTGAAAATCAGCTGGAATTCCATTTGACCAGGTAAAACAGATGGTGGCTGTAAACCCTGGCATCTTCTTAAAGGGCTCATGGACTGACTCTCTCACTCCCAGGCACTCGCCCTAGGCTCCAATGGACAGCAGCTGGGAAGGTGCCTGAGACATACAGGGGGAGACTGAGTTGTGCGGCTTCAGGGCACGGGCTGGAAGGAAAACCGCCATTGTCCCTGTGCTGAGCCCTCCTCCCGTGCAGTCAGTGGATAGACACCATCTTTCCTGTGTTGAGCCTTCCCCTAAGTGACAAAATCTGAATTTTCATTTACCTGGTGAGTCCTGCTCATTCCACTCTAGTTACTCCCTGGGACTCCACTCACCCATCTTGCACATCAGAGGCTTCTCCATGGCAGGCAGCCATTGTTGGCCGGCACTGCAGTTTTTCTTGGACAACTCTCAGGGCTCCGTGGGCCCCCCAGGATGCAGAGAAAAGGGAACCCTCATACACTGTTGGTGGGATTGCAAATTGGCACAGCCACTATGGAAAACAGTCTGGAGTTTCCTCAAAAATTAAAAATGGATCTACCTTTTGACCCAGCAATTGTACTTCTGGGTATTTACCCAAAGAAAACCAAAATGATAATTCGTAAAGATCTATGCATCCCTATGTTCATGGCAGCACAATTTACAATAGCTAAGATATGGAAGCAACTTAAATGCCCATCGACAGACGACTGGATAAAGAAGTTATAGTTCATATATACAATATTACTCAGCCATTAAAAAAAATGAAAGCCCATCATTTGCAACATTATGAATAGACCTAGAGGTTATTATGCTGAGGGAAATAAATCAGACAGAGAAAGATAAATAACATATAATTTCACTTATATGTGGAATCTAAGGAACAAAAAGAACAAACTAAATAAAAACAGACTCACAAATGTAGAGGACAATCTGGTGACAGACAGAAAGGAGTGGGGCTAGGAGAATGGGGTGAAGGGTTAAAGAAGTACAAATTAGTAGTTGATAGATGGACATGGGGATGGGGACCATGGTATAGGGAATGCAGTTAGCTTTAATGTATTAGCTAGATAGAGAGCCAGAGGAGAGAAAGAGCAATTAGAAAGGGCATCATTTTATAAACTATATAAATGTCTAACCAATGTACTGTATACCTGAAACTAATAAAATAAAATTTAAAAAAAAGAGAGAGAGAGAGAATTCACACATTAACAATATCAAGAATAAGAGAGGTCTATCACCACAGATCTACTCAAAGAATAATAAGAGATGAAATGGACAAATTCCTTAAAGTACATAAACTACTAAAGCTCACTCAAAAAGCAAAAATATTTTGTTTATGAATTATGATGAGCACGTGTTATTGAAGATGGATAATAGGTTCTTGAGGATTCATTATGTTATTCTCTCTACTTTTTTATAGGTTTTAAAATTTCATTAATTAATGCTTTTTTAAAAAAATAAATAGATACAGCACAGGGCAAAATGAATATTTCTCAAACATTTAGCTTACTTTGATTAATGAGATTCTATGTAGTCTCTAATCTTCTACCAGGAAATTATATGGCCTTAGGCAATCTAGTCAACTTCATAAATTTCAGTTTCATAATTTGCCAACTGAAAATAGGC
>NW_006442484.1:6553431-6594830 GCF_000325575.1 Pteropus alecto
GTCAAGATACTCAAGGTCACTGATCATCAGAGAAATGCAAATTACAACCACAATGAGATATCACTTCATACCTGTCAGAATGGCTATCCTCAATAAATAAAAAACAACAAATGTTGGCAAGGATGTGGAGAAAAGGGAACCCTCATACACTGTTGGTGGGATTGCAAATTGGTACAGACATTCCGAAAAACAGTTTGGAAGTTACTCAAAAAATTAAAAATAGAACTACCTTTTAACCCAGCAATTGCACTTCTGGGTATTTATCCATAAAAACTAAAACACTAGTTTGTAAAGATCTTTGCACCCTATATTGACAACAGCACTATTCACAATAGTCAAGATATGGAAGCAACTAAGTGCCCATCAATAGACAATTGGATAAAGAAGAAGTGGTACATTTATATGATGGAATATTACTAAGCTTAAAAAATAAAATCTTAACATTCACAATGACATGCATGGACCTATTATGCTGAGTGAAATAAGTCAGACAGAGAAAGATAAATACCATATGATTTTACTTATATGTGGAATCTAAGGAACAAAAAGAACAAAGTAATTGAAAACAGACTCATCAATATAGAGGACAATCTAGTGATGGCCAGAGGGGAGGGGGGTTAATGGCTGGGAGAATGGGGTGAAGTACAAATTTGTAGTGTGATAGATGGTCATTGGGATACAGAGCATGGCATAAGGAATACAATCAGCAATAATGTAATGACTAGGTGTAGAGCCAGATGGGTGATAATCAGGGGGATTGTTTCATAAACTATATATGTCTAACCAAAGTCCTATATTCTTGAAACTAATAATAAAAATAATTCCCTGAAAAATACATAATACAAAGTACTATATTCTTGAAACTAATAATAAAAATAATTCCCAAAAATATACATTAATAATAGCATAAAAAGTACGAAGGAAAGCCTAGAACTTATATTGAAGGGCTATTACTACACAACTTTACTAGGAGATATAGAAAGTCTTGAATGAGAAAAATATTGTATTTTTGGCTAAGAAGACAAATTGTCATCAACATATCAATTTTTCCTCAAATTAATTTATAGGTTTAATGCATTTACAAATAAAAATCCAGATGCTTTTTAGGCAGGCGAGAGTTGATAAAGTTATTCCAAAGAGCATTTGAAAAAATTAACAAGCAAAACTAGCAAAATATCTGCATAATGAAGCTGAGCTGGCCTTACCACACAACAAAACCAATTAAAAAGCTAAGGTTATTAAAAGAGTATTACAGTTCTAATAATAGAGAAATCTGTAAGTGTACTAGAACAGATAGCCCATATGCAGAATGGATAATACTCTAAATTTGAATTAAAATAAAGTATTCTAAATTTGTAGGGAAGGGAAAACATACTAGTGATACAAAAAGAAATTTTTCTTCAATTTGATTTTCATCACTGTATCACCTATCCACTTATGATAAGAAGAACACATACTGAAAGGGTTCTGAGACTCAGGGATTCCTTCTCCAGGCTTCAGGCCATCTTGCATTAATCTTAGAAGTTATCTCTTTTGTGTTTATAAAGGATTATTATGGCTCAGTATTGCCACTATGCTTTTTTTATTCTTCCTGCTCACTTTTCCAGACTTGTGATTAATTCTTATCCTTTGATAAAGTCTATTTACTGATCTAAGGTGGTGGTTCCCAAAGGGGGCTCTCAGACCATAGCTGCATCACCTGGATGGAACGTATCAGAAATTAACTTCTCAGAAACTTTGAGGGTGGAGTCTAGCAATCTGTATTTTAATCACCTCCAGGTGATTCTTTTACACACCTAAATTTGAGAACTAATGATCTAAGCAAACATTCAACACCATAAAAAGTACCACCTGTACTTCCAAGCCTTCCAAATGACATCTAGTTCCAACATCAATTTGTCATATTACTTATAAGGCACTAAATGAGTTACTTGATACCTTTCACCCGACTAGGCTATAAGTGTCTGGGGGGAAGGATTATGGTCATAGTACTTAACACCGTATCTCTCATACTACAATAATAATCGATATGTTCAATGCCAACCATTCTTATGCTCCCGCCTTTCTGTAAATTTTTTTAAAAAATTAAATACGTCCTTATTGTCTTAACTCTTTAGAAGGTGGTTTATCCCCACGTTTCCTCTTGTTATTTAGTAGGGTGCTGAATTACAAATAGGCTTATAGTAGTGACACACTATACAGTGACACACAAATTCAAACTGGTAGAATTTTATAGTACAGAAAGACAATGCTAACTGGTTATTGAAATATAAACTCTTATTAAATGAAAAGCTTTACTAAATTGTTAAAAAGTCAAAAGTTGGAATTTAGCAGGAACATTTTTCAGAACAGAAATTCCTTTCCATCTTGCTCTTTTAAGGCAAATTTACCTGAGGTGTGACTGTGTGGTCAATTAGATTCTCAGTTAGAGATAAAAGCAAGGCATCCAATTCATCTGTAGTATCCTATGGAAGACAAAACATACATTGTTGTTAAATGACCCATTAATCATCAGACTAATTTTTTCCATATCTTCTCAATTTATAATTCTGACCCAGGCCTGGTTGGCTGGTAACCTTTAAACAAAAAGAAACATTCAGGAATAATGGTTATTAGTGATTCTGCTTTTGCCTGGAAGGGAACCTAGACTACAATCAGAATTGAAAAAGCTAGGTGTTATGTGAATTTGCATATAGCTATTCCTTTTGGTGAGACAAAACTGGTAGGGTTAAAACTGTTCTGGCTCTTAGACTAGAAAAGAGAGGTAGAAAGTTTAGCATAGGAGACAGCTGAGTAAAGGAGATGCTTGAATTCCAAATGCTTCTTTATCCAGATATATAGGTACTTCACTGTTTGTAAAACAGAAGAATATGAACTTTCTCCCATAAATGTTAACATTTTTTGTTTAATTAGTTTTTGAAGTACTTTACAGAAGACAAAGTTCTATATTGCAGAATGTGCGTGCATGTGTATCTGTTTTTTGGAGGTAGGAAGAATTTTAAAAGTATAAAATTCCAATCTAGAAATAAGAGAAAAAATATCTAATGTGTAGTACATAACAAAAAAGTCTCTTCATTTATATAATTCTATTTCTATCTATTTGCCTACAGGCCATGGTAAATCTCTTGTTCATGTTTCAATATTCAACTTAATTTTAATCACACACATGAAAAAACTGTTCTCTCTCTTCTCACATCTCCCTCCTCTTATCCCGCCCCCTCCCACCCTGTGACCTGGGTGAGTCCCTCAAATCATCTTGTGCATATTGCCACCACAATGTATTAAAATTCTCTATCCCAACTATAAGCAGTTTGAAAGAAAAAACCATGTTTCAATCATTTTGAATTTCCAAAGCCTAGCATGCTGTCTGGTACAGATTATATATGCAATATACCTTTGAACTAAATGTCTTTCTCTGTTCCAAAAGCATATCAGTTTCCACTAAACAATTTTCAATGACCAATCAAAAATGTCAATATATCTTTTTAGAATTTTAAGTAACAGGAAGGAAGATTCTGGTTTTTTTTTCTAACCCAAAAGTCTAAAAAGATTATAGACCTAAGTATTAACTATACATTGTCTTAGGGTAGTGGGAATACACATGATTTCTAATTCTTTCTTTTTATGAAATATTTGGTAAATTTTTATAATAAATGTGCTTACACACAGAAGAGAAAAATGGTAAATGTTCATTTCCAAGGATATTTTTCATTTAACTTGCAAATTAAAGCATTCACTGAGCAACGAACTAGGTTTCTATGATTTTAGAACTGATGAGGGTATGGCAAATGGATACCGGAAAGGCAGGAGCTGCAATGAGCTGGTTATACTGCAACACAATGACAGGTTGCTGTTATTTCAGGAAGTTTATTTCAATCAGCAAATATTTAGTGCCTACTATATGCCAGGTATCATTTGATATACTAGGAAAGCATAGCCAGCATTCAAAAAACAAAAATACAAGGACCACCCCAAAACAAAAATATTCAACAAATAACAGAAAATCTGGAGAAGAGACTCTGAGATACTCTTGTGAGGGATTTGACATTGGATTCTCCCTAGAGAATTCAGGCTCAATGCTTTTCTCATAGCTCAAGGGCTGGTGTCAATCAGAAATTACTAGCTATCCATGGTTGTACTACAGGATCAACTCAGCACAGTCTTTGTAGAAACCTTCAAAAGTAAAATTATTGTTACCTTTAGAATAGAACCATTTTCTGCAGGTGTGGTATGCACTGGAGGAAGAGAATCTTCAGAGAGTGGCACATCATTCCCATTAAATACGGCACTGGGAAGAAAACATAAATTTACATAAGGAGAACCTAGACGGGCATAGGTAGCATTTTCAAAGAAAGGACTTGGGAAAAAAGAATAAAAATTTCATGTAGGGGAAGAAGAAATTACAATTTGTGAAGACCATAAAAGCAGTCAGCATTATACTCATATGTCTTTGTGAAACCCTTCCTCACCCACCCCATAACAATTTGTAAATCCAGGTCAGGCTCATTCACAGATGGATCAAAATTGTGGGCTACTTTGCTTCCCTCCTAAATCTCGCTAAAAAGACAGAAAAGATTAATTTTGAAAAGAAAGACAGATACACAAAAAAAAATACAGGTCAATAGATTAATGTTTAAAAGTTGTTATCAAATACATAAAGGAAAATCTCAGTGAAACAGAAATTATACAGAATAACTGAGATAAGAGAGAACAGTCAGGAACCATAAGGAAAAGCCATCATTTAAAGACACAAGCTGGAGAGCTTTGCTGCAGAAAGTAGAAGCAACATCTAGTGCTCCAGATATTACAACAGGACTAGCCAGGTGAGAGGATGCCAGAGAATCTGTTACTTGTAGGCCTGGCAGTAATGGCAAGGGGGTCTAACCTCAGATAAAGATAATAAGAATAGGAGCAGTCTTACAGATGGCTTCAACACCAGTGAGGAAAGGGGAAAAATCTAGTCAAAAGGTCATCATCCACTAAAGTAACATCTCCAACAGGAAATCCAAGTCCTTTCTAATATCACTGAAAAGTGTGCAAGCAATAGGAGCAGTTCCTGTCTAGTCTTACAAGGAGCCTGAGAAAAATAAGAGATAAATCCCAGATTGGAAAAGACATAATTAGTGAAGTGGAAGCTAGGACTGTTACATCCACAACACTGAGGCAAACAGAGACAAAGAGATTAAAAAAAAAAAAGAAGGAATAATATGAGAAACAGAGTAGTGAACAGGATGTTTCAACTAATGGATACCAGATAATCAAAAAGATAATAGCTTATGATATTCCAGAACTGAAAAAAGACATAGGTCTTTAGATGAAAAGACCACCTTGAATATTAATAAGAATAAAAAAATAAACTTATTCTTAGACATACAGTAATGAAAATGCAGAACATCAAGAATAAGCAGTAAAACCTAAAAGTTACCAGAGGAAACAAAATAACTTTGTGCTTCAGAAAGAAGAAACAGCTCAGACAAAAGGAGCTGATCTAAGAAACAATGAGCATTAAAAGAAGTATGTTTTACAATGAATTCACCCAACCCTTCAAGAAAAGATTTGTCTTATGTAGTTTACACTGCTGCAAAACATGGAAAGAAGCAGATGAAAAGCTCCTGCATCCATTTTGCTCAGCATTCCCACTCCTAGGTATACACCCTAAAAAATCTTCACAACACATGTGTATATGGAGGAACATACACAATGTTAATTTGGAACAAACGTTTGTCCATTAATAAAAGAATGAATAAACTGGTTGACTCATGTAATGGCAATTAATATGAAGGAACCATGGATAATTTTTTTAAAATACAGATATGTCAAAATAAAATCCACTGAATTATACACTTTAAATGGATGGATTGTATGGCATCTGAATTATATTTCAAAAAAACTGTTACTACAAAAATAAATCATCTGAATAGATTTCTCCAAAGAAGAAAAGATGTTCAACATCATTAGTTCTTAGGTATATGAAAATCAAAACCACAATGAGATACTACCATTTCATACTTACCAGGATGGGTATAATTTTAAAAATAAAGAATAATAAGCATTGGCAAGGATATGGAGAAAGTAGAACCCTTATATATTGTTGGTGGGAATGGAAAATGTAGCTGTTTTGGAAGACAGTTTGGCAGTTCCTCAAAAAGTTAAATATAAAGTTATCACATGACTCAGTAATACCCCTTCTGGGTATATATTAAAGAGAACTGAAAGCAACATCTCTATAAAAATTATTTATGTGAATGTTTATAGCAGCTTATTCAGAATAGCCAAAAAGCAAAAACAACATAAATGTCCATCGATTGATAAATGGATAAACAAAAAGTGGTATGTCTATTCACTGGAATATTATTCAGCAATAAAGACGGATGAAGTACCAGTACATACTACAATATGGATAAACATTGAAAACATTAGGTTAAATGAAAGAATCCAGACACAAAAGGCCACATATTGTATGATTCCATTTACATGAACTGTCTGGAGTAGGTAATTCCGATAGAGACAGAAAGTAGAATAGTGGTTGCCAGGTGATGCAGGGGAGGGCAAGGATGAATGCAGAGAGACCAAATGGGTGTGGTGTTTCTTTTAGGGGTGATGACAATATTATGGAATTAGATAGTGGTAATGGTTGCAAAAATTTGTCAATGTACTAAAATGCACTGAATTGTACACGTTCAAAGGGTAAATTTTATAGTATGGGAATTATAACTCAAAAAAATAAAAGAAAAATAGTCTAAAAACAGTCTAAATCTACAACAGCAAAATGTAAAAATGTGACAAAGCTTGATATCTGGTACATCGATATATACTATACAATCTCCATAGTTTTTTTCTGTGCCTGAAATATTTCATTTCTAAAAAGCAAGTATAGTAATTTTTTAAAACACTGTGGTATGGCATGGGCAAAAAAACAGCTTACCAGTAAAGGGAAAGGCCCAGAAATAGATCTAAGTTTAAACAATAACAGTATATTTTAAAGAATGCATTTCAAATCCTAGGGTGTGGGGAGCAGATTATTGAAAATATCGAAAGCCATTTAGAATAATAAAACTGGAAGTAAGCTGAAGTATATTCCATACTCTTTCCAGCTCTAAGTGTTCAATGAAATTGGGAGGTCCAATGCCCATTATCCTCCTCTAGGCAAAAAAGAAAAAAAAGAATGAGGTTATTCAAAAAGATCTGATAATAACAATAGTATTAATAATGCTGTGGGCCAACTGATTTATTGGAATTAGTTAAAAGGTTAAGTTGTAATTCCAGTTTTACCCTGATCACCAATTAATACGTTTATTGAGTACTGTAAAGTCTTATATACAAAACTTGCTATATACTTAAGTGCTATGTTGATTACAGTATCTGAAACAGTATGATTAATCAGAAAATACTTCACTGAATAAGTTTTAAATAACGAGAAAAGAAACAGCATTCATTCATTCAACGTTAGCACCAACTAAGCACAGAACACTGGATACACAGTGATGAACAAAACAAACTGGCATAGAGGAGGGAATAAAAGCCAAGTAAGACAAATAAATGGCGTAATACTCATTGAAGAAAAGAGGGACAGCAAGGATTTGGAAAGGAAAGCAAGGATTTGGAAAGCTAACTACATTTTGTGGCTAAAATATGAGAGAGCCCACAGTAAGAAAGCTTAATAGGAACAAGGCCTTTTTATAAGACAGGGCCTTAAATGGCAGTAAAGTTAACCACCATACCTAAGGGAAATAATATACATTTCTCATCAAGTATCTTAATAGGATTAAAAATATCTTCAAAGGATTTTTTTGCTCTGCAGTTTGAACCAGTTGAAAAGGAATGAGAATGTAAAGAGACTAATTAGGACTATTTTCAAATAATCTAAAGCTAGGTACTAAGTAGCTATATAATGGACAGAAGAGTGAATTTGAGCTGTCTTCCAAATAGACAGCCTGAAATCATGTGGTGACAAACTGGGGAAGAGGAAAAAAGGCCAAAAAAAGAAATTGTTAAGAGGAAAAGAACATCATTTAATTCAGTCTACCCAGAACTGTACCTGTTTGTGGCAGCATCTTGAACACTGGCGTTTTTATGACTTAATAAACTATCTTCTCTTGTAATCTAAGAAATGAAATCATAAATAAACATTAAATCTTTGTTGAGGATACTAAAGTAAGAAAAAACTTACATTTCTTTCCTGTAAAAACAGAAATATCAGTTTGCTTCAGTTCCAAAAGAGGTAATCATACCTTATCTATGGAAATATCAATATTGCACCTATCCAATCCTATCCCATATCCAAATAATCCACACTTCCACTTTAGCATATTAGTATATAAATTCACATGCTTCACTAACAGCTCTCTATTAAAGACACCATGTGTGTTAGTCAATTTATACGGCATCTCAAAATAATTTTTTGAATTTACATAATAAAAACAGATGTTAAGCTGTATATCTGGCTATTTACCCTGAACACAAGAAATATTTTCAGAGGGAATTCTAAGAAATGTTTCTAAAGAAGTTAGTTAACAGAGGTATCATTTATATACAGTAAAATACACACGTTTTTACTGCATGAGTTAATGAATTTTGAAAAATATATACAGCTGCTTAACCAACAGTACAGTGAACATCATGTAACATTTTTACTACCTTCAAAATGCTTCCTTGAAGTTTCCAATGCAATCGTATCAAAATCCTTACACATGGCAAATAATGATCTGTAGTTTCTATAGTTTCATATAAATGAAATCATTATATCTATCTTTTGCATCTGCCTCTTTAGAGTAGCATGATGTTTTTGAGATTCACCCATGGTGTTCCACTTATCACTAATTGGTTCATTTTTATGTATTGAGTAGCATTCCACTGTATGGATATACCACAATTTGATTATCTGTTTACCTACTGATGAACATTTGGGGTGTTTCTAGCTTTTAGCTATTACAATAAAGCTCCAGAGAACTTTCCTGAACTAAGATCTGTGTGAACCTACGTATTCATTTCTCTTGGGTGAATACCTAAGAGTGGAATTGCTGCATCATCTGGTTAAGTATATGTTTACTACATTGCCAAACTCTTTTCTCAAGTGCTTGTTAAACACTTTTTTTATTCTTACCAGCAATGTGCATTGCAGGAGCTCCACCACTGCCAACATAGGAAATGTTCACTTTTTAATTTTAGCTATTTCAAAGAATGTGTCTGTATCATGAAGTATGATTTTAGCTGCAGATTTTTTTCATAGATGCCCTTTATCGAGATGAAGTTCCATTCTATTCCTGGTTTGCTGTGAGCTTTTAACACGAAAGGGGGTCGAATTCTGTGAATGCCTTTTCCACAGGACTTGAGAAAATTTTATTTATTTTTTAATATACTCAACTTTTTAAAAATTAATTTATTTTAGTTTCAAGTATACAATACATTGTTTAGACATCTATTTAGTTCGTAAAACGATCACCCCAATGGCTCCTTCTCTCCCCTGACCCTCCACCTGGCCAATGTATTAATGCTAACTACATTTTGTGTGCCATGCTCCCCATCCCCGTGACCATCCATCAGCTACTAATTTGTACTTCTTTAACCTTTCACCCCCTTCTCCCAGCCCCCCAAACCTCCCTCCCCTCTGTCCATCACCAAATTGTCCACTATATTTGTGAGTCTGTTTTTGATTAGTTTGTTCTTTTTATTCCTTAGATTCCTCATATAAGTGAAATCATATAGTGTTTATTTTTCTCTGTCTGACTTAAATACCTTGTAGGTTCATCAATATCTTTTTCCATCCCTTCCTTTTCATACGTAACGGTCTTGTTTTCTTATCCTTTCAGTCACTCTATCTTTTGGTTGGAGTGCTTAATTCTTTCCCATTTATGGTTCTTATTGATAGGAATATAGTTGTTACCATTTTTTATTCCTGTTTTTGATACATGTTTTTTCTTCTTAAAGAAGCCCCTCCAACATTTCCTGTAATACTGTCCTGGTGGTGATAAACTCCTCTAGTTCATTTTTGTCTGGGAAGCTCTTTATCTATACTTCAACTCTAAATGCTAGCTTTGCTAGATAAAGTATTCTTGGTTGTAAATCCTGGGTCTTCGTCCTGTTGAATATTTTTTGCCAAGCCCTTCTGTCTTGAATACTTTCTTTTGAGAAATCAGCTCCCAGTATTATGGGTGTTCCCTTATAAGTAACTATCTGTTTTTCTCTTGCTGCTTTTAATATTCTTTCTTTGTATTTAACCTCTGGCATTTTAATAATGATGTGTCTTGGTATGGGACTCTTTGGATCCCTGAGTTTTGGAATTCTCTGAGCTTCCTTGGGTTGTATATCTATTTCCTTCACCAGGTTAGGGAAGTTTTTCATCATGATTTCTTCAAACAGCTGTTCAACATCTTGATTTTCTTCAGTTACGCCAATCAGACCGATATTTGGACCCTTAATAGTGTCCCATATGCTCCTTAAATTATTTTTATAGTCTTGGCCTCTTATCTCTTGCCATTCAGATTGTGTGTTCTTGGCTTTCCTGTCCTCTAGATAGGTCATGTGATCCTTTTCTTTATTCACTGTTTATTCCATTTACATACTTCTCATCTCAGATGTGTTCTTCATTTTAGACTGGTTCCATTTTATAATTTCAATTTCCATTTTTATATTTTTTATTTCTTTGTTGAAGTTCTCACTGAATTTATCTATACTTCCCAAAAGTTCATTGAGCATCTTTATAACCAGTGTTTTGGACTCTGCATCTATTAGATTACTTGACTCCTTTATATCTGGATCTCTGTTCTGTTCTGTCATATAGTTTCTGCTTCTTTGTCTTCCCATTTTGGCTGCCTTTCTGTGTCTGTTTCTATGAACTAAGCAAAGCTCCTAAGTCTCCTGGTCTTATTAATGTGGATTTGTGAAGTAGTAGTACAGTGGCACAGAACTGAGAGGGGGTCAGCTGCAGGCCAAATTTAGCCCAATCCTCTGCCCCTCTGAGGCCATCTGTTAAGATTCAGCAAGCAATCCACAGCTGCTGTGCTTATAGTTACCTCAAAAGGCCACACCAGAAACCGAAGCCAGCTGCCTCCAGTGTGAGTCCAGGCGCTGCTCAGCAAGGAGCACTTGACCCTCCAAGGATACACCTGGATGTGGCTTGGGTAGAGCCACGAGTTGGGGGAGGCGGGGGTTCAGGGAATCCTCTAGGTGGAGCGACCTCTGTTATCCAGTTTGATGACATCACAGCTATGGCGGCCCTGTGTCTGGCGCACTGGGAGAGGGGAGGGCTCAACAGGGAACAATGAATACTGCCAGCACTTCTGTACCAAGCAAGTCTCTCCTCGGCCCTCACTCCAACAATGTCTCCCTGTAAGTCCCTGATGCCCCCTGTGCGCAGCTGAACCAGCACTGGTGCTCAGAGCGAGCAGATCCATCACCACGAAAATCTGCTCATAGACTTGGCCCCTTTAAGAGGCCTCTGCCACTGCTGAAGCCTCCATCCCACTCAGCCACTTGAGATCGGGCAGCCCTGCGTCCTCGCCCCATCCTACCTTCTGCCATTGCAGAGTGCTTTCTTGGATTTCTCCCTAGTTGTACAGATGGTTCATCCCAGGTGATTTTTCCTTGCTGCTGCTCCTTGTTTCCGCCACAACTTTGATTTGGTCACCAGAGGGATGAACAGAGCCTCTATCATCTACGCCATGTTTTTTTCCTCCAATGATACTGATTTTTTAATAACAAACCAACTTTCTTCCTGAGCTAAACCCTACTTGGTCATGATGTATTATCCTTTTTATAAACTGAGTATGATTTGTTATATTTTGTTAAGGATTTGTGACACTATGTTCAAGAGGGGTATTATAGTTTCTTTTCTTGTAAAACCTTTTTTCTGGTTTCTGTATTGGGGTGATACTTGTCTCATAAAATAAGTTGGAAAGTACTTCTTCCTATTCTATTTTCGGAAAGAGTTTGAGTAGAACTTATTATTCCTTAAATGTTCAGTAGATAGAATTGATGAAGGCATCTGGTCCTAGATTTTTCTTCATGGGAAGGCTTTTAAGTATAAAGCAAAATCTCTTTAATTTAGGGCTATTCAAATTACCTGTCTTTTCTTTGAATCAAGAAAATCCAAAAGTATAACTGAAATATAATGTAATAACAACTATTACTACTCCTGCTACTATAACATGTAGTTGCAAAGTTGGGGATAAACAGTTACTAAATGTTCAGTATGTGCCAGGCATTATTCCATGTGCTTTACGTTTATTATCTTATTTCATCCTTATAACCCACCTTAAGGTAGGTACTACCATTATCCTTTTTTTAATATAATTAAACTCAGGCACAGAGAAATTAACTAATTTGCTAAGTCACAAAGTTAGTAGGTGGTACATTAGAAATAGGATTCAAACTCAAGTTACCTGATTCCAGAGTCTGTATTGCTATATTTTATACTTATTTTTGTATGTATATGTTATGTTTTATGTTTACATAGGGGGAAGAGGGTAGATAAAAAGCATGGACAATATTCCTCAAGTCCTCTTAGTTCTCTTCAATGCTTGTGCCTGGGGAGAGCATAGGTAGAATACATCTTCTCAACAACAGCATAGTTTGAAATCCTAGCTGACACCATGACTTGCTGAGACAGGCTTGTCCTGGTTTAGTATGGAGGATAAGTCTGAAAATTAGGGAAAGCCAAGGAAAAAATGGATTTTGAAAGCATAGATGCCATAAATTTCATGGGGGCTTGTTTTACTATATCCTTCATAATGCTACAGCCAACTCTTTCACCTTGTAACTTTCACTCTTGTTGCTAATAACATCACAATTCTGCAAAATTGGGGATAGATGTGTGGTTGGAAATAGAAGACTGATAAAAAACCCTAAAATCATGGACAATATTGATACCTAAACGTCACTAGATTTTCTGGCTATAAAAGTGGCAAAGATTTGGTACTCATTTCTATAGGAGTTTGACTTTTTAAAAAAACTTCTTAAACCCTAGAGCGTATTTACTCTTACTTTCCATCCCATGACTGCTCTCTTTTAATCTATCTTATATTTAGAATTGGGGAGGCATTTTGCCATATTGAGCATGTTTCTTCGTACTAATTTGTCTCTCTGTAATCACTAGGTAGGTCTCTCTTATTTAACACTCATGTATTTTATTCATATATTTTATTTGTTCTTCAGAGTCTCTCAACCCTAAGTTTCATGTTCTTTTTACTTACCAGGACTATGTCTATTAAAGGAAGCTTACCTTATGAACTGCTTCTACTTGAGCCTTCAAAATGTTACTCTTTAAGTCAGGAGGAACTCTCCTAGCATTCAATCCTGGGCTCTCAATGGCATTATTAAGACATTTCTCAGTCAGCTTCACCACTTCTTCCTAGATATTAAAAATAAACTAAGCAACTCTCAAAGGAAAGGGACTGATGAAAGTTCATATGCAGACCACCAGGAAATCATCTGTCTTCAGCAGTCTATAATTGATTCCAAGAACAGTCAACTCCTATATATGTAATTTCAAACTAAGGCTCAATAATCATAAACATGAAATATGAATTGATAGGTACTTCTAGAAATCATCTAGCCCAATTTCCTCTTTAAGCAACTGAATAACCAATTATATTATCTGGGACAAATGCCTGAATTAACTACACACAAAGAATGTGTGCCATTTGTTGTATAGTAGTCCCCCCTTATCTGTGGGGGATATACTCTAGGACCTCTACTGGATGCCTGAAACCCTGGGTAATATCAAACCTTATATACACTATGTTTTTTCCTACATACATGCCTACAATAAAGTTTAATTTATAAATCAGGCACAGTAAGAGATTAAAAATCATTAATAATAAAATAGAACAATTATAACAACATCCTATAATAAAAGTTGTGAATGTGGACTCTGTTTCAAAATATCTTATTGTACTATACTTACCTGTTCACTTAAAGTAAGCACTTTATGTCTTCTCTGTGGTATATCTGAACTATCAGCATCATTACTGTTGGCCTTTGGAGCCATTATCAAATAAATAAGGGCATTCCTTGAACACAAGCACTGCGATACCATGATAGTCAATCTGATAACCAAAATGACTTCTAAGTAATTAATGATTGGGTAGCAAATACAATGTGGATACACTGGACAAAGGCATGACTCACATCCTGAGTAGGACAGCATGAGAGTTCACCATGCTACTCAGAATAGTACGCAATTTAAAACTTATAAAGTGTTTATTTCTGGAATTTTCAATTTAATATTTTCAGACCATGGTTGACTGCAGTTAACTAGAATTGTGGAAAGTGAAACCACAGATAAAGGAGGAATATTATAATTAATTTCCACTGGACTTTAAGGTAGGCCCTACACAGGCTAATCCCTGTAGTTCTGGAACTGTCACCAGGTAGATGATTATGTTTGGGATTATGTAGCCACAAACTGGTCACTCTTAGGTATAGACTTATAAAAATGATAGCAGAGAGAAAACTCTGACGAACCTAAGAATGGTGAGCACAGGTTTGGTGGCCAGAGAGGTTGCGATGGATGAGCTGCTGTATTTTGACCAAGGTTATGATGTGCCTGGTGTGTGGGGAAGCAGCTGGGGTGCTGGTGGAAGTGGAAACTTGCAGATACCGACCTACTAAGAACTACCTGAGCTACCTGACAGCCCTGGATTATTCTGCTTTTGAAACTGACATAATGAGAAATGAATTTGAAAGACTGGCTACCTGGCAACCAACTGAACTGATCAGTACGAAATGGTATGATATTCCAGCCCCTTCCATGGGTCAGAAAAATGACATTACTGTATGGCAAGAATGTGTAAACAATTCTATGGCTCAGTTAGAACATCAAGTGGTTTGAATTGAGAATCTGGAACTAATGTCACAATATAGATGCAATGCCTGGAAAGTATATAATGAAACTCTAGTTCATATGATTGAACATGCACAGAAAGAGCTCCAGAAGTTCAGGAAACATTCAAGATTTAAATTTTCAAAAGAACATGCAACTCACAGATAGATCTAAATTAAGAGAAATGGAGTCAACTTGGATATCCCTGGTCAGTAAGAATTATGAGATTGAAAGAACTATTGTGCAATTAGAAAATGAGATCTTTCCAATTAAGCAGTAACAGGGAGAGGCCAACAGAGAAAACATTCATCCAATAAGACTTCTGAAAATAAATTCGATGGGTAGAAAGAAAGGCAAGTTGGACTTTTACAGAAGATCAGACTTCTGAACTGTTAAGGGCAATAGCATCTTTTGTAAATCATTAGTGGTTAAGTTTAGAAACCACAGAAAGTGAACTGTTATATTCTATTTGTACATTAGCAAAATAAAAAATTTCAACGTGGTGTTACAAAAATGATAGAATAAAGCACAGTCCGGTCAAGAAAGATAAATATAAATTAATATATATTTATAAAAAGATTAATATAAAAATATAAATTAATTATGAAAAGAAACTGGAGGAAGCAAATTAAGAAGTTTAAATTATCTGCACTATAACTGATATTTTACTTAAAATAAATGATGATCAATAACAATTATCATTATTACTATGGTTGCTATTTAACACTGGTCTAAATAACAAACTCACTGTAAATATTTTCTTAGTTTCAACACAGCTTTTGTTCTATAAAACAGACTAGCTGCCACGTACAGGATTACACACTGCACCACTCTCAGATTTGAAAAGATTTAATTAATGTGCTTACTCTAATTTGGTGTTTGTTTCTTTCTTTTCTTTTTTATCCAGTAATTAAAGTCTAATAAAAATAATTTAGAAAACAAAAAATATAAATAAAAAATTAAATTTGCCAGTGATAACCATCCAGAGATAATAATGGCTGACATGGGGTGTAGGCTTTATGGTATTTTTTTCATAGGAGTGTAACTATAAACACATTAAAAAAATTTTATCCTTTTTGTAATAAAAATGATTTTCGACAAAGTCTTTAAAACTATAGTTTTATTGCTTCTATCATAAGGAATTATAAAAATGTATAATATATTTCTCAAGTCTATTATTGAAACAGGTTACATCCAAGTTTTGCTTTTTGCTGGAGAGGATAACATGATGGTGAGCACCTTCACATGTTATTCTAGAGGTGGTTTTCTGTTCTCTTCGGGGAGATTCTGGCCATTCCCGCAGCACGAAGACCTCTCTGCAGTGGTGTGGCGTCTCTTGGCCATCTAAAGTCAACATTCTTTCTCTTTTGATGAACACTAACACCTCGCAGCTCTTTGGGTGGTATTAATTTGGTGTGTCTTATAGTGGCCTATACCTATCTGCCTTTGGTGGGACCCCAAAATCTGAATGTTTAACAAGCTTCTCCATGTGACTTGATACATATAAAATTCTGAGCATTACTACTTTGGACTAGACTGTATTTATGTCTGTGACCCGGTCTTCAGAATGGCTCCTATTAATTATAAGAAGTCCCTTTTCTGATCATGGCTAGTTCATACTACATAATCCATCAATCCTACTTCTGGATACCTAACCAAAGGAAACAAGATACACTCCCCTGTTCATTGCAGCATCTTCACAGTAGCCAAGATACGGAAAGAACCTAAGTTGTGTGTCTGTCTGTATATATGTGGAATATTATTCCGCATTGAAAAAAAAGAAAATCCTGCCATTTTCAAAAACATGAATGAAGCCGGAAGGCATTACATGAAGTGAAATAAGTCAAACAGAATTACAAATATTGCATGATATTACTCATAGGTGGAAACTAAAAAAAAAAAAAAAAAATCCAACTTGTAAAAACAGAGAGTAGAATGGTAGCAGCTAGAGTCTGGGGAGTAGAGAAATAGGGAGAGGTTGGTAAAAAGCTTTCAGTTATAAGACAGGCAAAAAGCTTTCAGTTATAAGACAGACAAATTCTGAGGATCCGATGCATAGCATGGTGACTGTAGTTAACTAAGCTAAGAGAGTAGATGTTAAGCATTGTCACCAAAAACCAAACCAAAACAAAATGGTAACTAAGTGAGGTGATGGATGTGTTAATTTGATTGTAGGAATCATTTCACAATGTATACATATATCAAATCACCATATTGTACACTCTAAATATAATTTTATTTTTCAATTTTATCTCAACAAAGCTGGAAAAAATCATGGCTAGTTCATATGCTTTGTTTTTTTTTTTTTCTAGAGTCAATTATGTTGCAGACTTGAGATTACTTGTTAATCACATTACAAGATTCTCAGAGCAACCTGCCTCTGACACAGGAAGATATTTTTTTTCTGCCTATATTAAAAACAATAATTCAACACACATCACAGGTAAGAGTATAAATTGTTACCATATTTCTGGAAGGTAATTTTGCAAACGTGCCAAATACCAAAGGCTTTAAAATTACCCCTGTACTTTGACCTAACACTTCCACTTTCTAGGAAAATAATCAAAGATGATTACAGATATTTATTTATAAGACTTTGTCACAGCACTGATTATGACAGTGAAAATTAGCAACAATCTAAATGTCTAACAGGGGACTGAGTAAACACAATGATGACACACTCATGCAGTTGAACTATTATTGCCTATAATGTGTCATTGAAATAAAGAAAGATGTTTATAATTGATTAGTTTTAAAAAGCAATGTTATCTCATTTCTATTTTTTAAAAATATATCACATTTCAATGTTCGAAAGTATATATCTTAAAAAATGTCAACTGTAGCTATCTCTTAATAGTGGGATAATGCAGGATTTATAATTTTCTGCTTTTTAAAATTTGCTTTAATTTTCTACAATTATCATTGTGTGTACTATAGAAAACATTACTGCAATACAAGTTGAGTAATAGCTTTAAAATATTTTCAATTTATTTTCTTAGAGCACATAACTCCAGTGGCACCCAATTACTACAATGTAGATATATCTGCCTTGGATGGCTAAAATGTGGCAAACAGAAGACCAAAAGAATTAAAAGGACACTCTGATTCCTAATACCCTAAATTAGACCTGATCAGAAATGACTGTAGAGCAGTCCTTGGCTGTCAGAGTCAGCTTAGTTTAGAGCTTATGTCAGGGATTAGAGATCTAAAGTCTGCTTAAGTTCTCAGCCAGTGTAACAATCACTCCTCTTCCCCCTCCCCAAGATTCACCAGTCTTCATACCTTTTTAGGTTCATTCCAGTCGCTAAACTTTTGTCAAATTAATTATTAACCATCTAAAGCTTTCAATTAACTCTTCTGTCTCTGATCCTGCATTCCCCTACTTTACAGAGAGTAAAAAACAAAAACAAAAACAAAAACTGACAATGTGAAAGAAGAGAGACCAATATAATTGAAAAATATTGATTAGGTTAAGAAGATGAAAGCCTTCCTGAAATTTAATCAGCTTCTAAAAAACATTCCTAAGGGAAAAAAACACAAAAGGGGAAAAAAGGGATTCAAAGGACAGCTTTAACAATGACTATGCAAGAAAGAAGAAAATCACTCTGCTTCATACTGGTCTCTGAAGAAATTCCAGTTAGTTATCCAAGGATGAAAGAACACTGCAGATCACCTGTTCCCCTTTCCTCTTTAAAACCAAACCAAACTAAACCAAACCAAGATGCACTCAACAGATCCTTGCTACCTGCTGTCTATATACAGGGGAAAAAAGGTGTCTCCAGATCATTATTTAGTGGGGACACCTGATACAATTAATTAGTTTTATCTCATTCAATTTATTTTAGTTATTTAATGTAAAAATAAGAAAAAATTTCTTAATTAGTCAAACAATTAATTGAAGTTTAACTAGTTTAACCCATATGCACTCTTCCTACCCAAAGCCTAAAAAACTCCAGAGGACAGAGTGGTGAAAGGTACAAAACATCTGAAGTTCTATTATTTTCCTTGTTTATACAACAGAGCAGCTACTTTCAAATAAATCCTTCTATAATTTCAAAGGGCATTCACCAAGTTCTTCAACTAAATTAATACCCATTAAATGGAATTAAGAGAAAATGGGTTGAATCAAAATAAAAGGTTTACAGCCATATCGCTTTTGACTGTGTGTCTAAAAAAAATTATGAGATGATGTTACAGTCCTAATGTTGCTGCCCAAGTTCCCTCCTTCCCTCCTGAGCATCTACCAATTTTATGAGTTCAGCACATACAGATTTCCCAGCAAAAGAAAAGAGAAAGTATTAGCTTTGGAAAGAAAAGATTTCTGGTAGGACTGGAGATGTGTGACAGGCACACAAAGGAGAAATCTGAATACCTGGTTGTTGATGTTAACATCGATGTTGGGATGAAGGGGTGGTAATGAACTGTTTTCCATCTGAAGATGTTTCAGCTTCTCTGACGCATCTTTTAATGCTGGAGGAGGAAAAAAAAGGCAAAATAGCCCCTTATCCTGCTGGGTAGTCATAGCTGTATGAGGGTATAGACTCATTTTTTTTTTTTCTAACACCAGTTACTAATAATTAAAGGTAATAATCCAGATTATCACAGAATAAATATATTTTCTATAACCAGGTAAATCTCTATTATTTTGATTAAGAGTTAACCTAAGTAGGAACACTGTCCTGTATCCATGCCACTCCTAAAAAGCTACTAGACATAGAATCTCACTAGCATGTATGGTTAAGAAAGCTTACTGGCCAAAAGATCCAAAGAAAGGGCAGAGATCACCTGTGACACAACCCTTTCCTTCATAACAACAACCCAAGCACCTGCTGAAGCTACTTTGCTGTGTTCTTTCCTTACACAGCCTAAAACTAAACTAATATGGAGCAAACTGATGAAAGACATGCATTTATTTATTCATCAATTTAACATATTATATATTGGTAACATCAAGTGTGATGCAGGACAAGCATTTTGTTTTCATTATGTTCCACCTTAGCTGCAAAAGACATTATAAATAAAGTCCTCTAACCACTGAAAAGATAATACATTAAATACAATTCAGCTTTAAATGAACACTGTTTAAATTATCCACTTGTAATAATCCTATTTTACAGGGACTAATTCGGTATGAGTTTGAATTTTTACATGGTCACTTAACAAAAAAGCTATTGCATGCCTAATAATTTCTATATAACCAGGCAAAAGAAGGAAGAGAAAAGCTATGAAATCGTTTCCTCCTGCTCAAAGGGATCATCTTACAGTGTCCATCAATTAACTCAGTGGATCTCTCCATATTAGAATCAGCTGTAGAGCTTTAAAGGAATACTGATTCCCAGAGCTGACCCCGGAACAACGATATCAGAATTTCTGGAGGTAGATTTCTGGCACTGGTAGTTTTTAAAACTTTCCAGGTGATGAGAATCACTAATTCAATACTTACCTTCTCAAAATCTTCCACACTTATCTACTTACTTAATTGCCATCTCTTGGTTTACTTATGCTTCAAATTATTTGATACTAAATTTTAACATGATGATGATGAGACCACAAATCCTTTAGCTTATGCTGACAAATGAATACTGTTGGGTTTAGGGTTTTTTGTTTTTGTTTTTTTTCTGTTGAAATTAAGCTTTCTCTGCTACATCTGTTTGGCTGAGGAACACTGAGATTGTAGGATAAGCTATTTTTTAAAGTTCCTATTTAAAACTACTCACCTATGTGAATAAGGATTTTGACATTACGACCAAAAGAAAATAAAGAATAAATTGGATACCAAGATTATGAGACCTTAGTTCTTAATATCAAAACATTTTATTTTCCTTGACTTTGAGCAAATGATATAAATCTGAATTGAATAAGTAAACTTGATCAAACTCCCAAACTGTAAAAGAATTTCTTCTGTCATAACTTCAACAGCATTTAAGCTTTGCATGGATACCTTCTATAATGAAGGGCTCACTCACTGGTAGGTATCTATTTCTGATATATGGTAGAAACATTTAAAAAATTCTTTCCTATACTGATTCCAAATCTGCTTCCCTGTACTTTCAAATTGCTGGTCCAAGATTCACCAATAAAGCACTATGAAATAAATTCTTTGCTATACTGGGCTTTTAAATATTTAAAGAGTTATTATATCTCATTTGATATTTTCCTTTCTAGGCATCCCTAGTTCATTTTGCGATGTTGCCCAAAACAAATACAATTTCCAGAAAATAAGTACGAAATAAAGACTGTTTGCTAATACAACACAACTGCAGCACTGAAAAACCTTTTAAAATTCATATAATGAACATAAAATGGAATGTAAATAAAATCAGTACTGCCATCTCTATAATAGAGACTATATTTTAACCCTGGAAATACTCCATATTAAGCTAGTCCTGCTTCTGGTTGCATCTAAATCCTGATGGCCTTGGTGTGTTATATATTGCATCTTTCTAGTCACGGAGTGATCATATCTAACAAAACATAGAGTCCAGGGTAGGGCTGTAAAAACTGGAAACTAACCAAAAGAAATTATGGCAAAGAAGTACAAGAGAAATAGTAATGGGTTTTCTTAATCCAATGACTAACTGCTACCTTTAAAATAATCAAATTAAATCAAAGTTAATTTGTTTCCCTGACCTCAGATTCATAAACACAACTCAAACATGGTAGATGTCAAGAAGAACATAAAATCATAACATATCAAAATACTTGTTTAACCATGTATTTTTACTAGTTGCTTAGGGAACAAAAGAACAAATTTTTAATGCCAATTACCAGTAGTATTTCTGTGTGTTTTATTAACCAGAAGCATTGTATAATTTCATTAACACTTTCTATCTCTAAATTACTAAATACTGCTCCTGTATTCTATACTCCGCAGAGACAATGGCATACTCAAAGGCAATTTTCTATGAGATGCTGAGAGATGGTGTCAAACTTCAGTGATAGAAATCAAAATTGACAAGAGCCACATAAGTATTAGCTTTTAAATTAACACACATTACACTGAGATTCAATAGGAAACTCCTGTTTAAAGACCGTTTACACTTTAATATCAAACCAAATTCATAAATATACAGAAATTATCAATGTGCAATTTATTATCTTTTAACCTTTTAAAAAGTTAAGGAAAGCAGCTTTCTGTCGGAATTATTTACTTTTGTGGATCTGAGCAACAACACTCCTCATTAAAAACATAATACTTTCTAGAAGCTAATGGAATGTCCAAACATTTATTCAATCCTGTGACCTAAAAATCTTTTTAAAAACTCTTTCTCTTAATTTTCATTCAAGAAACAAAGTAAAAAGCAAGTTTGAAAATTCATAAATATTTAATGACTTATAAATAATACAAATGTTTAATGGTCCCAATTATGCAATCTTAAATATTTCAATGAACACTTAAGCCAAAAAAGCGAGACGGCATAACCCATTAAATTTTAAAATTCAACCGTAGCATAAGTATTCTTGAAGGAACTGACTTAAATAGCTCATTTCAAAGGGAAGTAAAATAAAATATTGTCACTGATATTATACAGAACATTTGCTTACTCCCACCTTCAACTTCAGGTTCCTCTAACCCATTTTGCCTGGTGGCTATGTTAATTTCATCCAATGCTTGCGATGTTTCCACAGTGTCAGGTGCCCCAATTACACCATCTATGGTTGTTTCCAGTAAGTCTGGACTATCTAGCAAATCAATATTCAGAGGCAAGCTGTAAAGGAAGCAGAAAACTTACTTAAACCAAAAAATTTATTATGAAAATAATTTAAAATACTAACAAAAATCTTAGTTGGAAAAAAAAATCATGTAAGAGTTCACATCCCAACTAGTTTATTTATCTGTCAAAACCTTTTGGGTAGACTTTTCTTCCAGCCAAGATGGAGTAAAAGGGACTGGATTTAGCTTAACAAAAATAACCTAACTGGGGTGGGGGTGTGTGATTGTTTTCAAGACATCAGACATCAGACAACAAAGGACTTTGATTCTGAAATTTGGGAAACAAACGAAGTAAGCCCTATAATTGCCTTGAGAGAATTTCCATGCCATGGTGCAGAGCAGGTGAAATGAAGCAGAGCACAGAGGACTCCCTCAGTCCTCTTCTCAGCTGAGAAGATGAGGATGAGAATCTAGGGAGACCAAGGCAGCTAGAGTTCACAGGACCGAGTATCAAACAGGAGAGCAGCAGCACTTCAAATAAAGAATCCTGGAGATCTGCAGAGGGTCCACCCATCAAGTATTCAGCAAGGTACTGATCAGACAATGTGTGGCTAGGTAAAGAACCATCCAAAAGGATATCTTCCTTCTGTTTGGCTGGAGAAAGTACTAGTGGCCCTTACACTGGGCTTGTTTCCAGACAGACTAAAAAATACATAATTCACAGGGCACTGAGCATTCAGGAAGGTCTTGCCTCAGTACTGGAAAATAATTAACTCAGACTGAGCATGGCAACAGGCCCACCTAACACATCATAAAAGAAAGACCTGAAAGAGTCAAACTGTTTCTAAGTAACTTAACTGCATCCCAAAACAAAGCTCAAGAAGATTTGGAGGAATATAAAATTATCTAGCATCAGGCAGTGAAGTGAAATTCATTAGGTTAAGAACTTCGGACTTCGGTAGAATTTCGGACATCCACTCAAAGATTACAAGGAATGCAAAGAGGCAGAAAAAGACATCCCATACTAAAGAGAATAATCAACCAACAGAAATTGATATTAGAATTAGCAGAGAACAACATTAAACAGTTATAATAATATATTATATGTTCAAAAAAGCTAAGCAGAGATATGGAGGATATAAAAAAAAAGACCCAAATCAAAATTCTAGAGATGAAAACTACAATGTCTGAGATGAAAAATATATTGGATGGGATTGACAGCAGATTAGACTTAGAAAAGATACTAAACTTGAAGGCACAGCAACAGAAGCTATTCCGACTATTCAAAACACACTGAGAAAAAGAATCTCCCAAATGAAAAGAATATCAGTTAGTTGTGAGATAACTTCAAGCAGCCTACTGTATGGAAAACTGGAGTCCCAAAGTGGGGGTAGGACAGACAGATGTTTAAAGAAATAATTGCTGAAGTTTTTCCAAATTTGATGAAAACTATAAACCCACAGATCCAAGAATCTCAAGAAACCCTAAACACAAGAACATGAGGAAAGCTACATCAAAGCACATCATAATCAATCTGCTTAAAGACAATGGTAAAATCTTAAAAGCAGCCAAAAACACTTATGTTCAAAGAAATAAAGATGACAGACAATTTCTCATCAGAAACTATGCAAAGTAGAGGACAGTGGAGGAACACCTTGAAAGCACTGAAAGAAAAACGACCATCAACCAAAATTTTATAGCCAGCAAAAAAAACTTTAAAAAGCCAAGAAAATCCTAAGTATATACTAAAGAAAAATGAAAACATATACCCACACAAAAATGTGTACATAGCAGAATTATTCATAATAGCCAAAAAGTGGAAACCACCCAAATGCACATCAACTAAGGCCTGGATAAATGAAATGTGGTATAACTATAGACTGAAATATTAATCAGCAATAAAAAGGAGTGAAGTGCTGATATATGCTATGACATGGATGACCCTTGAAAACATAATGTTAAGGGAAAAATTTCAGACACAAAATGCCACATACTGTATGAGTCCATTTATACGAAATGTTGACAAAAGGCAAATCCATAAAAACAGAAAGTAGATTTGTGATTGTCAGGAGCTGGAAGAAGGATTAGGGAGAAATGGGGATTAACTGCTGTGATGTAAGGTCTGAAATTAAGATGCAGTATTAAGTGCCGCCTTGACATCTTTGAGCCTCACAGGACTCCAAAGTCCTAACTGCGAGTTTCCCTGTTCTTCTCAGATATTCACTGCCCCACAAATATCCATTGGAAAACTTCCCCCACCTAGCTAGTCCTGCTTTCAACTGTACCAGCTGCATTTTACCAGATTTTTAACCTAACAAATTTCACTTTCCTGCCAGCCTGTAAGATTATTCAAACAAGCCAATCACATCCTCTGGTGGGAACTAGGGGTCGCTTCATTCTTATATTATTATAAAGCCTGCCTCCTACAGCCCATATTTGTTCATTCTGCTCCCAAGAGCAACACCTGTGTGGCCTTGTTTGTTATGAGGTTTCCTCCTACCTTGAGCTTTGAGTATATGTGACTAGTAAATTGCTGTCTATCTCATCTTTCCAGTGTTGGGCATCGTGTGTTCGACCATCTTATTGTATTTAGGATGGGCGATCCCTCCTTCACCAAAAAGGTAAATAGAGAGTGATCAGAACAATTTTAATGGGTATGTGACTTCCTTTAGAGGGGGACAAATGTTTCAGAACAAAATTGTGATAAAGGTTGCACAATCCTATGAATGTACTAAAAACACTAAAATTGTCCGCTTTAAATTGGTGAAGAGTATGTGAATTATATCTTAAAGCAGTAAAGAAAAAAGAAAACAAACATTTTCATTCATACAAAATAATTCATGATCAAATGACCTGCATTAAAAAATGTTAAAGAAAGACCCAATCACAGAAGTAAAATGAACAGCATATTATTGTGGGGTTTATAACATATATAAAAGTAAAATGCTTGACGAGTTATAGTAAAAAGGCTGGGAGAGGAGAAATGGAACTACACTACTGTAAGATTCTTAAACTATACATGAAATGGTATAATAACTCTTGAAAGTAGCTAAGTAAAAGTTATAATTTAAACTTGTACATGCTAAAGCAACCACTAAAGTAAAACAGAGTTATAGCTAAGAAGTGAAGAAAGGACATACAGAATTTGAAAAACCACTTGATTAATGAAAAAGAAAGAAGAAGATGGGAACAAGAAACATATGGGACAAACAGAAAAAAAAAAACAGCAAAATGATAGACTTAAACTTAATCACATCAAAAATCACATTAAATGAAAATGGTCTAAACATACCAATTTTTAAATATAAACCTTGTCAGTTAAGATTTAAAAAGCAAAACCAAATTATATACTGCCTACATAAAACAATTTAAATATATAGAAACAAAGATAAAAAATCAAAGGATATAAAAAGATACCATGGTAATATTAGTCAAAAAAAGCTAGAATGACTATACTGACACCAAAGTAGAGTTCAGAGCAAAGAATAGTACTTCAAATGAAGATGATCATTTCATAAGGATAAAGGGGTCATTTAACAAGAGCACATAACAACCTTAAATATTTACAAACCTAAGACAGAGCTTCAAAATACATGAAGACAATACTGAAAAAACTGCAAAGAGTAATAGACAAAATGATAATTATGGTTGGAGATCTCAATATTCCTTTCTCAATAACTGATAGAACAAGCAGGCAGAAAATCAGCAAGGATATATTAGACTTGCACAACACTAACCACTAACTTTACCTAATTGAGATTATAAAACACTATACGAAAACCAGCAAAATACATGTTCTTCTCAAGTGCACACAGAACAATCACTAATACAGACCATGTTCTGAGCCATAAAACAAGGCCTGATAAATTCAAAAGGATTCAAGTCACATAAAGTACATATGTTTTTGACCAGAATTAAATTAGAAATCCAAACTAGAAAGAGCCTTGGAAAATCCCCCAATATTTGAAAAATATATAAGGCACTTCTAAATAACACATGAATCAAAAAAAAAAAAATGTCAAAAGGAAAGTATTTTGAACTAAATGAAAATGAAAGTACAACATATCCAAATTTGTAGGCAGCCACTAAAGTCGTACTTAGAGGATTATTTATAGCACTAACAATTTATATTAGAAAAGAAAAATGTTCTCAAGTCAATGGCTTAAGCTTATACCTGTAAAATAGAAAAAGAGCAGCAAATTAAATACAAAGGAAAAGGAAAGAAAGAAATAAAAAACAAAGGGAAAAAAATAGAGAAAATGATTTAAACCAAGAGCTAGTACTTGGAGAAGCTCAACATAAATTGATAAGTTATTATTGGTAAATACATATTTACCAATAATAGGAATGAGATCCTACAGATATTAAAATGGTATAAGGAAATATTGTGAACTTTATGGCAACAAATTCGACAACTTAAGTGATCCAAAAAAATTCTTTCAAAGACACAGACTACTAAAGCTCACTCCAGAAGAAACAGAAAATTTGAATAGAACCATAAAAGTAAATAAACTAAATTAGAAACTTAAAATCCTCTCACAAAGAGAAGCTCAGGCCCAGATGACTTCCTGGTTAATTCTATCAAATATTTAAAAGAAGAAATAATGCCAATCTTAAACTATTTCAGAAATAGGGGAGGAGGTAACATTTCTTAAATCATTCTATGAGGCCATTATTCTCCTGATACTGGAGCCATACCAAAGACATCAAGAAATCAAGCAAGAAATAAAAAAGTTTGCCTACCATGACCAAGTGGGATTTATTCCAAGAATACAAAGTTGGTTTAACACTTCAAAATCAATTAATGTACTATACCATGTTAATGAAAGAAAACCACATGATTATCTCCATAAATGCAAAAAAGCATTTGACAATTCTATTAATGGTAAAACACTATTAATGGTAAAAATGCTTAACAGGGGGTGGCTCCATAGTGTAGTGGTTAGCATGTCTGCTTTACATGCAGAAGGTCCTGGGTTTGTGCCCAGGTGGAGCCACGGATCATAACCTGGGTTTGCCAGGCCCCGGGTGTGCCTGGCCCCGGGTGTGCCTGGCCCAGGAAGATAATAGCCCTGGTTGCATGCTGTGAGCATGTGGGAGGAGATTTCCCGACTTCAGAGATCCAGTTCTTAAGGGGAAATGGCTATATCCATAGGTTAAGGGTGGAAGTGGGGAGGGGGAGGAATTAAAGAGGGAGAAAAAAAACTCTCAACAAACTACAAATAGACAGGAACATCCTCAATCTGATAAAGGACATCTACAAAAACCAACAGCTAACATCACATTTAACAATGAATCACTTCATGCTTTCCCCCATAAGTCAGAAATAAGATAAGGATGTCCATTCTTGCCACTTCTATTCAATGTTGTACTGGAGGTTCTAGCTAGAGCAATAAAAAAAAAAAAAAAGGAAGATAATAGAAAAGAAAATCAAGAATACCCATATTGGAAAGGAAGAGGTAAAAAATAAGAGGTTTTTACGTGCAGATGATAGACTCCTATATGTAAAATATCCAATGGAATCTACAAAACACTACTAGAAAGCATTCAGCAAGGTTCAGCAAGCAGGATACAAGATCAAGATTAAAAACAAAATTATATCTATATACTAGTAATAAATGAAAAGAAATTGAAATTAAAACTATTCCATTCACAATAGCATCAAAAACAATAAAAATTTAAGAATAAATTTACTAAAGGATATGCAGGACTTGTGTACTTAAAATACTAACAAATAAAGGAGATCTAAATAAATAGAAAGATATTTCATGTTTATGGATTGGAACACTTAAAACTGTCAAGATGACAAGTCTCTTCAAACTGATCTGTAACTACAATGCATTCACTATCAAATTCCCAGCAGGCTTTTTTGGTAGAAGTTGCAAAAAAAGTTGCCAATCTTAAAATTTACATGGAAATTCAGGAGAATAGCCAAATCCACTTTTAAAAAGAAGAACAAAGTTGGAGGATGTATACTTCCTCCAACTTCTTATTATAAAGCCACAGTAACAAGACAGTGTGGTACTGGCACAAATATACGCATGAAAATCAATAGAACAGAACTGAGAGTCCAGAATTTCTTACATGGTTGATTTTTTCCAACATAAACCAATAGAAAAATGAATAGTCTCTTTAAGAAATGATGCCAACAGAACAAGATATATATGCAAAAATATGAATTTAGACCCTATCTCACACCATACATAAAAATTAAATCAAAATGGATAATAGACCTAAGTATTAAGAACTAAAATTGTATTTGAAGAAAACATAAAGAAAAAAAAAATCTTTGTGACTCTGGGTTGGCAAAATGTTCTTAGATATATCAAAGGTATTATTCATAAAAAGAAATAACTAGTAAGTTGGACTTCAACATAATAAAATATTTAAGCTTCAAAAGAGACCATTATGAAAATGAAAACAGAAGTCGCAGATTAGGAGAAAATTTTTGTGAATCATATATCTGATAAGGGACTAGTGTCCAAAATATATAAAGTATACTGCCAACAGACATATGAAAAGATGCTCAATTTCATTACCTTAGGGAAATGCAAATCAAAAATACAATGAGATACCACCTTACACTCGTAAGAATGGCTATCATCAACAGGACAAATAATAACAGTGTTGGAGGAAAAGATTGTGGGGAAAAAGGAACCCTCATACACTGCTGGTGAGGATGTAAACTGGTACAGACACTGTGAAAAAAATAATGGAGAGTCTTCAAAAAAATTAAGAATAGAATTACCATATGACTCAGTAATCCCTCTTTTGGGTTTCTATCCAAAATATTTGAAAACATTTACCCATAAAGATATATGCACCCCAACGTTCATTGCAGTATTATTCACTGTGGCCAACACATGGAAACAACCAAAATATCCTTTGATAGATGTCTAGATAAAGAAGATGTGGTATGTATATACAATGGAATATGACTCAGCCATAAGAAAAGATGAAATACTGCCATTTGCAACAACATGGATGGATCTTGAAATAATCGCTCTAAGTGAAATAAGTCAGACAGAAAAAGTTGAGAATCATATGACTTCACTCATATGTGGGATATAAAACTGAAAGCAACAAATGGACAAGACCAACAAAAACTCATAGACACAAACAACAGTTTAGTGGTTACCAGAAGCAAAGAGGGGAAAGAGAAGGTAGATAAGGTAAAGGAGGGTCAAATATATGGTAACAGAAGGAGATCTGACTTTGGGTGGTGAACATACAAATGCAATATACAGATGATGTATTACACTTGAAATCTATATAATCTTATTAACTAATGTCACACCAATAAATTTTTTGAAAGTGAAAACTACAATAATAAAAAGACAAATAATCCACATAAAAATGGGCTAAAGGTCTGAATAGACATTTCTTCAGAGACAGTATACTAATAGATGATAAGCAAATGAAAAGATGCTCAACATCATTAGTCCTCAGGAAAATGTAAATCAAAACCACAATGAGATACCATTATGCACTCCCTACAATGGTTATAATCAAAGACAGAAAAGAACTAGTTTTGGAGAGGATGTGGAGACACTGGAACCCTCATGCATTTCCACTTTGGAAAACAGTTTTCCAATGTCTTAAAAGTTAAAAATGAATTTACCATAAAACTCAGCAATTTTCCTAAGAGTCTATCCAAAAGAAAGATACCTTATGTCCATACAAAGACAGGTACAGGAATGTTCATAACATTAATTCACAGTAGCCAAAACATGGAAACAGTCCAAACTTCCACCAACTGGTGAATGGATAAACAAAATGTGATCTATCCATACAACAGACTACCATTCAGCAATTAAAAGAAACAAACTAGGATACATGGATGAAGTCAAAAACATTACACTAGATGAAAGACGCTAGATACAAAACCCTGTATATTGTATGATTCCATCTATATGAAATTACTAGATACTGAAATCAGATCAGTGGTTGCCTGAGGGGGTCAGAAGGTAGGATCATGACTTAAGTGTAAAACACCATGAGGAAACTTTTTGAGATGATGAAAATGTTCTAAAACTGGATTGTGGTGATCCCTGTACAATTCTATACATTTTTATAAGGCATGCAATTGTACACTTACAATAAGTTTTATAATATGTAAAAATATCACAATAAAGTTGCTTAAAAAAAAAGTTAGCTAAATTTAGAAGCTAGAATGTAATAATCTAGTTCAGCAAAGTTGCAGGATTCAGGATCAGCATAAAAAATCAATTGTATTATCTATATACTAGTAATAAACAACAGGAAACTGAAATGAAAATAATTCCATTTAGAAACCCAATATATTCTATTTTAACAGTTTTTTAAAGAACAAGACCCTCAACATAATTCATCTGTTGTAGGCAAGGTCACAGACATTTTATTTTGTTGATCTAATACTGGGTTAGAGCAAAGCAAAGGAATTGCCATTGTTTAGAAGGTTCCATGCTTTCCTAGAGAAATGAAAGCCATGTTTCATTATATACCTTGTGTCTGGAACCCAAGTGAGAAAAAATTCTGAAAACTGTTAAAAGAGATAGTAAGAACAAAGAAAGAGAATTTCTGTGCAAGTCAAGAATCTGTGTCCCAGTCCTGTCTCTGCTACCAACTAGCTGTACAACTTTGGACAAGTTACTTTACCTGGGTTTTCAAAATGTGTTCTACAGACCAAATGATTCCATAGAAATATGTGAATGACTTATCTACAGGTATGGAAAAGGTGGTGGAGTTTTGGTGTCCCCAGAGTTTCTTGGCTAAAACTCACTTGGAAACCATGGAGTAAAGGCAATTCAGGTACTTTTTATCTTTATCTCTAAAAATGTATTAATGTAAAACCATCTCATCATCTCATTTTCAAGTCTTTTTCAACTGGTCCAATTGTTATCCTCCCTAAGCGTGAATCAGTGTACCAGCTGGGCTTTTCCTTCCTTCCTTTCCTTCTTTTCCTTCCCTCTATCCCTCCCTCCCTTCCTTCCTTCTTTCTTTTAAATAAGGATAACAACATCAAAAGAAGAGGTGGTGGGAAAAATAGATGAAACAAAAATCGCAGAATACTGGAATTTGCTGAAACTGGTTGATGAGCATATCGAGGTTCATGTGTTCTATGGACTTTTGAATTTTTCATCAGAAGTTTTAAAAATATGCGTATCAATATTTTTGGATAAAAGGATATGAGAACTACTTAGAGTTCATCTCTTGTGGTCCTAACATGGACACATGAAAGAAAATATTTAACTACACACCTTGTATTTTAGTCTGTTCAGGCTGCTATAATAGAAATACCATAGACTGGTTGGCTTATTCACAACAGAAATTTATTTCTCACAGTTCTAGAGGCTGGGATGTCCAAGATCAGATGCTGGTGGGAGCCTACCTTCTAGTTCATAGATGACTGTCTTACCTGTGTCTCGACATGGCAGAAGGAATGAGGGATCTCTCTGGGGTCTCTTTTTTAAGGGCACTAATCCCATTCATGAGGATTTCTGCCTTCATGATCTAATCACATTTTAAAGGTCTGACCCTCAAACACCATCCCACTGAGGATTGGGTTTTAACATATGAATTTTGGGGGGTACACAAATATTCGGTCCATAGCATTCAGAAAATAAGATTAAAAACTTTATAAATCCAAAAAGAAATAGAAGCCGACATATAAAAGAATGTTAAACTGTCTCAATTTATGCTGAAGAACAATGGTTAAAAATTACCCATATTATGTGTTGCACTGTGTGTCTCTCCAGGTTCATATGCTAAAGTCCTAATACCCAGTACCTCAAGAATGAGATCTTATTTGGAAACAGGACAGTTGCAGATGTAGTTAAGTTAGGATAAGGTCATACTGGAGTAGGGTAGGTACTTAATTTAGCATAACTGATGTCTTTATAAAAGGAGGAAATTTGGACACATACATACATAGGAGCACTGTAAAGGTAAAGGCAGAGATCAGGTGACGCCTCTATAACCCAAAGACTGTCAGCAAACCACCAGAAGCTAGGTGAGATGCATGGAACAGATACTTTTGCTTAGCCTTCAGAAGGAAGCTATACTGCCCACATTTTCACCTCTTGGACTTCTAGTCTCTAGAACTGTGAAACAAATTTTCTGCTGTCACCCAGTTCTAAAAGTGGTCCTAGCAAACTAATACATTTCACATTCTACAGATCTGAGTAGAGCTTACTAAAAGAGAACCTGAGAACACCACATTATTCACGCCATAAAAGAAAAGAACTTCAAAAAGACATTCTGCAAGGGAATTTAAAGGAAAAGAGAGTACTTTGACTTTTCTCCTTCTCTCTCTAGGAGAACTGGGAATTGCAAAATCACAGTAAGTAAGTGGAGGCTCTAAAAGTATCTATGAAAGGGGAGAATGACATTTTACTTTGTGGTAGGTGATTGCTGAGCATCAGACATTACTAGGCCTATGTCAGGCATGGCGCAGGGAGAGTTCTTAGGAAAATCTAATGTATAAACCTGTAAGTTTGGGAATACATGTAAATATATTTCCCATGCAGGGAAGTGCATCCTTCAGCATGGAGCGGTCCAAACTCAGTAAGTTGACTGGAGCCAACCTTAGAAACATGGGGGAAAAAGGGCCAGTAGTTGGACAGGCTACATTTCCATGGTTTGGTGAGGCGAGAATGCATAGATTCACAGAGGCTAAATTTGGAACAAGTCACATATCAAAATGAATAATAGAAAATGGATGATAATACATTATTTAAAATCCATGAGTCTACTAATAAATTATTTTCTTTAAAAGTGATAGGAAAGAGGAAAGCTCTCTTTTCCAGAAGAATGTCAACTCATATTTATAGAAAGAATGAGAGAATTTTAAAAATCACCATATTGTATATACCAAAGTAATAATTGATTCAGGCAAAAATTATCAATTGATGTTAAAAAACACTGGATAAAAGACTGTTAGGAAATAGGATATCCACTCAGTCTCAAAATGATACCCCACATATTAAAGGGAAAGGGTAAAAGGTACTTTATAGGGAAATCTGGTGGATATCACCTTAACCAAAACATTAGTAAAAACATATATAATAACTTCAGTCTAATCATAAGAAATCAATCACATAAATCTAAGTTGAGTGGTATTCTGCAAAGGAACTGGCATAAACTCTTTAAAAACTGTCAATGTCATGAAAGGTAAAGGCTGGGAAACTTTTCACGAACTTTTCAAGATTAAAGAACTTTTTATGATTAAAGAAACACAAATAAACATTAAATAAACATAAACTAACTGAAATCTTGATTGGATCTTGATTCAGAAAGAAAAACAGCTATAAAGGGCACTTATTGAAACATTTGGAAAAATGTGTGTATAGACTATATACTAGATAATAGTATTGTATTGATGTTAAATTTTATGAGTGTGATACGTTATGCACAAGAATGTCTTTGCTTTTTGGAGATACATGGAGAAGTATTGAGGGATGTAATAATATAATGTCTGAATTATGATCCTCAATTAGTTCAGCAAGTAAATAAATGTCAACAAATAAGCAAAATATGTGGAGAATCTAGGGGAAGGGCATATGGCTACTCATCCATCATTCTTTCAAATTTTCTGTGGGTTTGTAGTTTTCCAAAATACAAAGTTGGGAGACGAGAAAAAAATGTATGTGCTTCTCTTCAGCCAAGTCTATGTAAATCCAGTTTGAAGCTCATTCAATGGAACTCCAGCCATGAGACAAATGTACCAGGATAAGATGACCCAAGCAATACAAGTGCACTCAAGGGCAAGAGCTGAGCCAGGAATAAGGGAGAGAAGAGCACTGTAAAAGGTGAAATATGAAGTGTATTGCCTATGTTGGAGAAGTGACAGGTTCTAAGAGGATCTCCGGAAAAAAAAAATGTACTAATGTGTAGCACAAAAGAGCTAGCACTTATATATGTTCTGTGACAACTTGCTGGATTACAACAGCATCATTCAATTAAGACTTTTGCCCCCTTTCCTCTTTCTTCCTCAACTCTGAAAGTAAGCACCACAACAATAAGGGGGGTAAAGTGAGCATTAAAAGAACAACATAGAAGTAAGAATGGAAGAAGAGGAAATCATTAAATTGAGTGTAAGATTAAAAGTGGACTTTCTGGCCATCACCAGATTGTCCTTTATATTTGTGAGTCTGTTTTTGATTAGTTTGTTCTTTTTGTTACTTAGATTCCACATACAAGTGATGGCAAGAGGGGAGGAGATTTGGGGGGCTGAAGAATGGGGTGAAGGGTTAAAGGAGTACAAATTAGTAGTTGACAGATGGTCACAGGGATGGAGAGCATGGCATAGGGAATGCAGTTAGCATTAATGTATTGGCTAGGTGGAGAGTCAGAGGAGAGAAAGAGCAATTAGGGGAATCATTTTATGAACTATACAAATGTCTAACCAATGTACTGTATACTTGAAACAAATAAAATTAAATAAATAAAATAAAAGTAGATTTTCTATAAAGTATGTTCCAATTAATAAAAATAAGATGGTTCTTATATGTACTGACAGGTCAGAAAGAGAGGAGTTGACCTTGTACAGATGAATACAGTAAGAAATTAAGAGAAAAATAAAACAGAAGATTCGGTCCTTTCCAAAAACAACAGTGATAAACTCCCAGTAATAAATTGGGCTCATGCCAAGAGGAGCTCAGGGAGCTGAAATTGGAAATAGGCACTAGGGTCCAAAATCCATTTCCCTCCCTGAGGGAAATGAAACCCAAGATATCTCAGGTGAAGCAGTGAACAAGAATCAAACTCACTACTTGAAACCGGGGGAATGTATCTTCCAGATAAGAACAGGGGCCAAAAAAGCTCAATTCACAAGTCTAGTTTCAAATGATATGTGCTTCTCGTTTCCTAAAATAAAGGGAAGAATTAAAAATATCTGTGCAACCAACAATCAGACCATATCCTGGCTCAAGGACTAGAAAGGATCACTGAAAGATCCTACTGTAAGACCTCTAAGGATTTCAAAAAGTCAGGCAGGGGCAATTTCAAAATTAGCTCACAGGAAAGGATGAGCATGGGAAGAAGGAAAGAAAAAAAACCATGTTCAAAACAATGCAAGTTGAACTCCCAAACAAAAAATCACGAGGCATGTAAAGAAAACCAATACCAAGACAGACAACCAACAAACCCAAGAAACCAGAGCATTTACAGCTAAGTAGAAAGATTAATAAAATCTAAAAAAGAACTTAAAATGAGTATATTAAATGTGCTGAAAGATATAAAGGAGGGACAGATCAATAGAACAGGAGCTTATAATACCATAACAGACTCCGAGAAATGAGAAATTAAATATCCAATAGAAGGGATATGATAGACAAGAACGGTCAAAGAATGGCTGAATTAAAAGAAAAAATTGACTTCACTCAGTACCTGGTCAACATCAAGTGCTCTATAAATATCATCTATTTAGTACTGTGCTGGATTGAATCTTTTGGATGATTTCAGGTTGATGTGCTAACATTAGAATGGCATCTTTGAAAAGAACACCAACTTAACAATACACAGAATGAAATGCCTTTATAATAACTCCAGAAACCTGTGGATAAGTCGCAGTACCCCAGGGGAGCACAGAGCTGAGAATAGTGGCATTCAAATAAACAAGTCAAGGTCTACGGCCATGCTACCCTGAACAAACCCAATCCTGTCTGGTCTTGAAAGATAAGCAGGGTCGAGCCTGGTTAGTACTTGAATGGGAGACCACCTAGGAAGACCAGGTGTTATAGGCATAAAAAAATAAAAAATAAAGGATTGTAAGCTGACAAGGTCCTTGCAATCTGTGAGGGCACCCAAGGGTTGCCTTGCCTAAAAAAATAAATAAATAAATAGAAAGAAAAGAAAAGAAATAAACCAGTCAAGATGGCATAGAAGGTAGATGCTGTGCATGCGTCCTTTAGCGACCACACCAAAATTATAACAAAACTACAGAGCAATCATCACTGAGAGTCACTTGAGGTCTGGCTGAACACAAGCCCTACAACTGGGTACATATATAAAAGGCAACCTGAAGACTGGTAGGAGTGGCAGAAATGTCCCTGTCTCACAATCACATGTGGTGGTTGAGAATCGAGAGGGTTGTCTTAGCTACAGAGTCCCCTCAACCCCAAGGAGTGAGGGGTCCCAGGCCCCACAATGGGCTCCCCAGCCCAGGATTCCAGTGCCGGGAAGAGAAGTCTCCACGATCTCTGGTTATGAAAATCCAGTGGAGACTGTTGCTGAGTGAGACGGAGGGCTGTGGGAGTAACAGACATTCCTCATAAAGGGCCTGTGCCTGGACTTAATTCACTGATGGATTCACCTGCTCTGAGCTCCAGCGCTGGGGCCGCTGCTTGAGGAGTGCCAGGGACATATGGGGAGATGCTGAGTTGTTGGGCTTCAGGATGAGGGCTGGACGGGTGGCTTTCTCATGGACAGCAGTGCTAGCAGTATCCATTGTTGTTAAGCCCTCCCCTCTCCTAGCCTATGGTGCAGGCGGCCACCACATCTGAGTCTCCATCAACCTGGATAATACAGGTCACTCCTCTCAACTTGCAGGCCCACCCAAATTGCTTCCAGTGGTTTATTCCATACAAATGGCCTGTCTTGGCTCATGCCACAGACTTTCCTAAAATCTCTTAAAGGCTCACAAAACCCAAAGCAGCAGCATCTGGCCTCGATATGCCCAGTACCTCTTGCTGAGCAGCCCCAAGCCTGGCAGTAGCAGCAGCTGGCCTCGGTTACTGGCTTGGCCACCCAAGGCACCCCTAAACCCAGCATTTTGCAATTTGCAGATTGCTTGGTGACTCTTACCACGTGGCCATGAAAGTGCGCTACCTGCCTACGGCTCGGCCCCTTGTAAGAGGCTCCTGGGCTGGCACACCTGGCAGCCTGCTTCAACTAGCAGTGGAACCAGAGCACCACCCAGGGCTGCATCTGAGAAGGACACACCCGAAGGGCAGATTGGGCAGGCACCAGAGCCCTGCTAAAGTGAATCCGGCTCCAAAGTGAATCCTCACCAGCCAGTCCTCACAACCAATCAGCCCAAGGGTCAATCCCTCCCCTCAGTGTGCAAACAGCCAAGGCTCAACTATAACAGGAGGGCACACACAACCCACACAAGGGACACACCTTGGGCATCTTGCTCAGGTGACCAAAGAAGACTGTGCCACTGGGCTTCACACTTACTACAGGACACCTACTACATAATGCCACTCTACTAAGAGAGGAGATTTAGATGCCCTACCTAATATATTGAAACAGACAGAGAGGCAGCCAAAACAGGGAGAAAAAGAAACATGTCCCAAATGAAACAAAAGAACAAAGCTTTAGAAAAAGAACTAAACAAAATGGAGACAAGCAGTCTACCAGATGCAGAGTTCAAAACACTGGTTATAAGGATATTCAATGAACTTAGGGGAAGAATAGATGAACTCAGTGAGAACGTTAACAAAAAGATAGAAAATATAAAAATGGAGATGGAAAACATAAAAGGCAACCAGTCAGAAATGAAGACAATAAATGAAATGAAGAATACCTTAGGAGGAATTAACAGTAGATTAGATGAAGCAGAGGACAAAATCAATGATTTAGGAGATAGCAGAAAACACCCAATCAGAACAGCAACAAGAAAAAAGAATCCCCCCCCCCCAAAAAATGGGAAAAATTTAAGGGGCCTCTGGGAAAACATCAAGCATAACAACAGTTGCATCATAGGGGTACCAGAAAGAGAGAGAGAGCAAGGAATTGAAAACCTATTTGAAGAAATGACAATGGAAAACTTCCCTGGTGAAGGAAACATCGACATAGAACCCCGAGAAGCTCCGAGAGTCCCAAAGATGAACCCAAAGAGGCCCACACTAAGACACACCATAATTAAAATGCCAAAGGTTAAAGACAGAATCTTAAAAGCAGCAAGAGAAAAGCAAGTAGTTACCTACAAGGGAGCTCTCTCTCTTAAGACTGTCAGCCGATTTCTCGACATAAACTTTGCAGGCCAGGAGGGCTTAGCACAAAATATTCAAAGTGATGAAAAGCAAGGACCTACAACCAAGATTGCTCTACCTAGCAAAGCTACCATTTAGAATCAAAAGAGAGATAAAGAGCTTCCCAGACAGGAAAAAGCTAAAGGAATTCATCACCAAGCCAGTATTACAGGAAATGTTGGAGAGACTTCAAGAAGGAAAAAAATGTTTATCAAAAGTATGAAAAAAAGAGATTGGCTTTTTTTTTTCTGTTCCTCCATGCCAAGCAGAGGAAGAAATGATTTGATTAGTTCATCTTAGTTCAGATGCCCCCTCTTAATCCAATCACCCATGACTAAAAGAAGCCTATACTTGGGAGCACTCACAGCAGTCATTTCCTGGAGAAGGTGAGACAGAAAGACAGACGGAGAGTCCTCCACTAGAGATGAGGTGAGTCTTGAAGGGCTTCCCCACACTTTCTCCCTCAAACCCACATAAAGTCCTGCTGTCCTTGAGTTAAACTTAGAGGGCTTAAGTAGCTTTTCCAATATCATAAGACAGTAGAACCTGTGTTAGCTTGATAAAGCTCCACATGTCCTAGGCTGCTCCACTATTCAAAACAGCCTGCTCTCCACAGGGTCCTCCCCCAGGCCTCTGCCTTCTCCTGCTGCCCTGGCTATCCTGCACTCCTGGAGCGACAGGTTGGCCCCTAACAGCACCTGACTCTGGATGCCACTCCCTAGCATGAGAATGCTTGATTTCTCTTGAGGCTGATTCTAACATTTATATGGAAATGCAAAGTAGCTACAATCTACAAAGCATTTTGAAGAATAAAGTTGGAGAACATAACCTGGCATTAAAATTTACTATTGAGATCTAAACAGGGAGTGGCATCAGAAACATGGTGGAGTGAGAGATATTCCCTGGATCCCTCCCCTTCAAACAATAAGCTGGACATGTAAAACTCAACAAAAAACACTCAAACTGCACACCAGCACGTCTGAGCATGGGATCTGTGCATAAGAGCTAACAAGGTCAGAACCCTGAGTGTTGGGCGTTAGACTGGGAGAAACAGAGAAGCTGCCTCTCTCAGCTAGAGCTCCCTGCAAAAGGAGAGGGAGTGGAGAAAGTGTAGTGAGTTACCTGAACAGCCCTGCCTGGGAGAGCTGTGAGTTCCAAGCAGCCAGGGGCAGTGCCCTGGCATCAGGGTAGAAAGCAGAAAAGTGGTGACAGCTGAGAAACAACAGTTTTTACCAGCTGTGGCTGCAAAACGTGAGACTGAGCCACAGTCCGCACCCGCCAAGCCAGAGGGCCCCTCCCATCATATCCTCTGAGAGCAAACACCGCAGAGCCCCAGGGGATCTTAGCAAACGCTACCAAAACTCTTGCTAACAGTGACAGGGACTGAGACCGAGGGTAGCAAGTGTGATAGAATATCTATAAGAAAAAAAAGGCATTATTAAGATTTTATATATAGCAGGGATCCAAGAGGCTTAAATGCCATCTACTGGGAATCAAAAGAAAAATGCCTTATTTTCAATAGGCTAAAAAGAGACCTTTAGATATTAAATCTTTCTTGAAAAAAAGCAGAATACACTTCCATTAATGCCCAAGCTGAGAAATAGTCCACTAAATACCATGAACAACCAAGGTGGCAAGGCAGCTCAGAAAGAAAGAGAAAAATCTCCAGAAAATAAGCTAAAGACATGGAAATATGTGATTTAAATGATAGAGAATTCAGGATGGTACTTTTGAAAAAAAAATCAATGAAATCCAAAATAAATCATATCAACAATTTCAGGAATTTAAAAACAACCAGATGAGCAGAATGGATTCTTTAGGAACGAGACTGAAACCCTCAAAAAGAATCAAAGAGAGCTTCTGGAGATGAAGAACACACTGAAAGAGTTGAAAAAAGAAATAGCAAGCTTGGGAGATAGAGTCGACCACATGGAGGAAGGATTAGTGATATCAAAGACAGAAATCTAGAAATAAATCAGAAGGAAGAAGAGAAATCGAAGAATGAAAAATAATGAAAGAGAAATACAAGAACTAGCTGATACCATCAGGAAAGAAAACATAAGAATAATGGGTGTTCTCAAAGGGGAGGAAAAGGAGCAGGGACTAGAAAGCATTTTCAGACAAAAAGTTGATGAGAATGTCCCAAATCTAAGGAATGAGCTGGAGCTTGGAATTCAAGAAGTCAACAGAACACCCAATTATCTCAACCCAAAAAGGCCTTCTCCAAGACACACTGTATTAAAATAATCAAAAATCAATGACAAAGAATTCTCAGGGCAGCCAGGGAAAAGAAAAGTAACCTAAAAAGGAAAACCCATTATTATCATTGTACTTCTCAGCAAAAACCTTCTAAGTGAGAAAGGAGTGAAATTAAATAAACTATTAAATGAAAGGAACTACCAGCCAAGAATAATGTAAAAGCAAAATCCAGCAAAACTCTCCTTTAGATATGAAGGAGAAATAATGACCTTTCCAGACAGAAAAATTGAGGGAATTCTCTACTACGAGGCGAGAATTACAGGAAATACTGAAAGGGGTCAGCTCATCTAAAACTAAATGACAAAAAAAAAAAATACATAATTAGAAGTAAGGCGACTTGAAGGTAGATAGAAGCAGAGGAGCGCAACACTTACTAGGAACAGTGCATGATAAACTTAAACAATAAGAAAAGATTTGCTATAGCAAGACAGCAATGAATGTTCAGCACACATAGAGACAAACTGAGAAAACAATGACTGAAAAGGGGAGTATTCGAAGATCCAAATTTGCAAAGGGGAATGGAGATAAGGCACAAGCAGAAGAAAATAGACAACTGAATATATATAACTATCCTTCACATATTCGTAATAGTAACCACACGCCAAAGATTCAGAACTGAAATATATAACATAAAACAAGGATCAGAGGGAAAACCCACAAAAGCCAACCAAAAAAAAAAAAAAAAACAAAAAAAAAAGGACAAGAAAAA
>NW_006442484.1:6596113-6637223 GCF_000325575.1 Pteropus alecto
CTGGTTCTTTGAGAAGATGAATAAAATTGACAAACCCCTGGCTAGACTCACTAAAGAAAAAAAGAGAAAGGACACAAATAAACAAAATTAGGGATGAAAGAGAGAACATTATGACAGATGCCATAGAAATACAAGGGATCATACAAGAATACTATGAAAAAGTATGTAACACCAAATTTAATAATTTAGAAGAAATGAACCAGTACTTAGAAATATATAATCTTCCTAGACTCAATCGAGAAGATCTGGAAAATCTAAAAAGACCGATCAGCAGTATGGAAATTGAAACACGATCATCAAAAACTTACCAAAAAGTAAAAGTCCAGGACCAGATGGCTTCAACAATGAATTCTACCAAACATTCAAAGAAGATTTAATACTTATTGTCCTCAAACTCTTCTGAAAAACCAGAGGAAGCCATACTTCCTAACTCATTTTATCAGGCCAATATTATCCTGATACCAAAACCCGGTAAAGTTAACACAAAAAAGAAAACTACAGTCCAAAATCTCTCATGAACACACATTCAAAAATCTTAAATAAGATGCTAGCAAACTGAATACAGCAACATATTAAAAAGATTATATACTACGATCACGTGGGCTTCATCCCAGGGGCACAAGGATGGTTCAACATATGCAAATCGATTAATGTGATACATCATTTAAACAAATTAAAAAATAAGAATCATGTGATCATATCAATAGATGCAGAAAAAGCCTTCAACAATATACAGCATCCATGTATGATCAAAACACTTAGCAAAATCGGTATAGAAGGCAAGTACCTTAACATAATAAAGGCCATATATGACAAACCCTCAGCCAACATTAACAGTGAAAAACTAAAAACCTTCTCTTTTAAGATCAGGAACAAGACAAGGTTGTCTACTATTGCCACTGTTATTCAATATAACATTGGAGGTCCTAGTGAGTGCAATCAGGCAAGAGAAAGATATAAAAGGCATCCAAATAGGAAACGAAGAAGTTAAACTGTCACTATTTGTGGATGACATGATTCTCTATATAGAAAACCCTAAAAATTCCACAAGAACACCACTTGAAACAATAAGCAAATACAGTAAAGTCTCTAGGTACAAAATCAATGTTCAAAAATTCATGATGTTCCTATACTCTAATAATAAAGTGTCAGATAAGGAAGTGGAAAAAATAATTCCTTTTGCGACTGCAACAAAAAGGATAAAATATTTAAGAATAAATCTAACAAAACATGTGAAGTACCTATATAATGAAAACAATAAGACCCTATCAAAAGAAATCGAGGAAGGTACAAAGAAATGGAAAGATATTCCATGTTCTTAGATTGGAAGAATCAACATAGTTAAAATGACCGTACTACTTAAAGCATTATACAGATTTAATGCAATCTCCATCAAAATTCCATCAGCATTTTTTAAAGAAACAGAACAAAAAAATCATCAGGTTTGAATGGAAGCACAAAAGACCCCAAATTGCCAAAGCCAAGCTGAGAAAAAAGAACAAGGCTGGAGGCATCACTCTGCCTGACTTCAAATTATATTACAAAGCAACAATAATCACAATGGCATGGTATTGGTAGAAAAACAGAATCATGGACCAGTGGAACTGTATCAAGAGTTCAGAAGTAAACCCATGTTTATATGGGCAAATAATTTCTGACAAAAAAGCCAAAAACATACAGTGCAGAAAAGAAAGCCTCTTCAATAAATGGTGCTGGGAAAATTAGAAAGCCACGAGCAAAAGAATGAAACTAGACTTTTGCCTATCACCACACACCAAAATTAACTCAAAATGGCTTAAGGACTTGAATATAACACCTGAAACAATAAAATGCATAGAAGAAAACATAGGAACTAAACTCAAGGACTTTGGACTTAAAGAGGATTTTATGAATTTGACCTCAAAGGCAAGGGAAGTAAAAGCAAAAATAAATGAATGGGACTACATCAAATTAAAAAGCTTCTGCACAGCAAAAGAAACCGTCAACAAGATAAAGAGACAGCCCTCTGAATGTTCTTCCCAGAGGACAAATGGCCAACAAACATATAAAAAGATGCTCAACATCGCTAGCTATTAGGGAAATGCAAATTAAAACCACAATGAGATACCAACTTACACCTGTTAGAATGGCTGTAATCAACAGGACAAGTAATAAATGTTGGAGAGGATGCGGAGAAAAAGAACCGTCACACTGCTGGTGGGACTGCAAATTGGTACTATGGAAAACATTTATAGGGGTTCCTCAAAAAACTAAGAATTGATCTCCCATATGATCCAGCTATCCCTCTACTGGGTATTTACCCCAAAGACTTGAAAACCCATATCCGAAAAGATATTTGCACATCGATGTTCAGAGCAGCACTATTCACAGTGGCCAGGACATGGAAGCAACCGAAGTGTCCTATGATAGACAAGTGGCTAAAGAAGCAGTGGCACATATATATGATGGAATATTACTCAGCCATAGGAAGAAATGAAATACTGCCATTTGTGACAACAATGGATGGACTTCGAGATAATCATGCTAAGCGAAATAAGCCAAACAGAAAAAGTTGGAAATCACATGATATAACTAATATGTGGGATATAAACCTAAAAACAACAAACACACAGAAAAAGCAAACAGAGACTCATGGACATGGACAATAGACTAGTGTTTACCAGGGGGTGGAGGTAGGGTGGAAGGGGGAGGTAGATGGGATAAAAGGGGTGAAATATGTGGTGACAAAAAGAAATCTTACTACGAAGGTAAACACAATGTAAATGTATATATGCCTTACTGTTAAAATGTTCAGCTGAAAGTTACCAGATTTCATTAACCAATATCACCATAAAAAATTAATTCATTAATTTAAAAAAATATATAAAAAAAGAATTTCAATGACTACATATCTATCAACAAGTACGTCAAATGAAAAAGAATTAAATGTTCCAATCAAAAGACAGAGTGGCTGAATGAATAAAAAAATTGACCCTTACATAGGCTGCGTACAAGAGACTCACTTCATATTAAAACACACATAGACTGAAAGTAAAAAGATGGAAAAGGATACTTCGTGGTAGACTTAGAGGGTATTGTGCTGAGTGGAATAAGTCTGATAAGGACAAATGCCATATGATTTCATATACACATGGAATCTAAAGAACAAACAAAACCAGAAACACAGAAGATAAAAATTAAGAAAATCACCAAAAAGGCAATAAAGACATGACAAATATGAGAGAGAGGAGATACACAGGCTGAAAGCTGACACACAGATTTAATAGAAATTGAAGAAGGAAAAACAGATGACAGAGGGGTAATATTTGAGGGGATAATGCCTACAAATTTTCCAAAAAAGACATTCATGAGGAATTAAACAGTGCATATTGAACACAAGTTTTAGTCCTGCTTTCTCATAAAACCACTGTAAAATTACAGCATAAGGACACAAAATCACATTCGCTCACAAGTAAAAAGAAAAGGAGAAAATAAATTGAAGGTAGTGGAACAGATGAACAAGTGGTCACTGATTAGAAAGACTGTAGAAAGCTAAATCCTAATCTAGAAGCAGGGAAAGCCTTAAAAAAACAAGTCTGCAGAACTAAAGAAAAGTTGCAAATACTTTCCCCATTCTATGGGTTCTCTTCTCACTTTATTGATGGTATCCTTTCAAACAAAAGTTATATTTTAATGTGTGATAAACTCCAATTTTTTTGTCACATGTGCTTTTGCTGTCTTATCTAAAAAACCACTGCCAGGTCCATGGTCACAAAGATTTACTTCTGTGTTTTCCTGTAAGACTTTTATAGTTTCAGTTATTAATTTTAGGTTTATGATCCATTTGGAGTTCATTTTTTATATGGTGTGAGGGAGGGGTCCAATTTCTTTCTTTTATATGTGAATATCTAGTTGTCCCAGAACCATGACAAATTTTTTAAAAAAGTAGTGCTGACATAACTGAAAAGCCAACTGGAAACAAATTAGATTCATTATTCACAGCTTATACTGAGGTAATTCTAAGTAGATCTGTGATGACTAGTACTATTATATGAGTTACTGATATTACATGAGTTAATATCCCCATGTTAGAAACTTCTTAAAAAAGGCCAACATCACTGTTTAAAAAGGAGGGGAGGGGACACTACAGATCAGAACAGCCAATTCACAGAAAAAAAGTGCAAATGGCTCTTAAACATACAAAAATACGCTCATAATGAGAGGAATTTAAATGAAAACTACATTGAACATATCCATCGTTAATCTTAACTATGGTGTTGGCATCATAGGTATATACATGCCAAAACTTAACTGAACACTTTAAATAAATATATTTGTGTATTAAATGTACCTCAATAAAGCTGTGAGGAAAAAAATACATTTCATCTTCAATGAAGGAGAATCTGGCAATATCTAGAAAAATTTTAAATGCAATTACTATCAAATGAATACCAAATCACATAGAGAAAAAGGGACTAATCCAATTGAATTACTCTCACTATAAAGGGAAAGAACTGTAAAAAATACTGAACTTTATTTAGTAGATTTGTTAATAGTGGTATGGGTCTGGTAATTTTGAAACTATTAGCATATATTGCACAAGTGGGTAAATATAGAGATAGATATTGATACTGTTGCAGTTAGGTTCTACTAGGAGAAAAGGAAGATAGAAATTAATTGGGAAGGCAAAGAACACTAGGTATGGGATTGAAATTAGAGTACCAGTATGAATTTGTGATTTAAACATACTTATCTAATTTTTTAACTCTATCCACTGAGTCTAGAAGCAATGACATTCACAGTAGCAATGAATATACCTAGTTCCTAAATACCATTTTAATTCAAAGGAATCGGGACTCAAAGAAATGGTTGACTTCTGGGAGAAAGCGAGGAAAATACAAGTATAGAACTTCTTAGACCAAAAAGTAAGAAAGTGCTCAAAAAATGAGGGAGTCATGGAAAGTGGTACAGAAAGTAGTTTGACAGGGTTCTCACTGGCCAAATCTGGGACCACTGTGAGACTACCAAAAGAAATAGCAATTGTCATGTACTATATAGCATATTGAATAAAAGAATCTATGAATCTATGAAAAAGTTCTTATAGAATACCAACTAATCAATGTAGAATGAATTAGCAAATCACCATTTTACAACAATCATCATAATTTTTACCATTAGGTGAAAGTTTGTTGGAGACAGAATATTTACACAAAATATTTAGTAACTGTTTAATTACCAAAAAAGGTAACTTACATAGTGGAAAAATCTGACAGACATGATCTTCACCAGATAATCTAAAGTTAACACTACCAGTAATGGTCAAAGTGACATAAAATACTCTCTAGTGTGATGCACTATGAGTACATCATGTCTGTACAGATGTATACAGATACATCATATTTTCTTGCCATAAATGCATAAACTGAATTGAATCATGAGGAAACAAATTAAATTCAAATTAAAGACATTCTATAAAACAGTAAACTTGTGCTACTTATGAATGCAAATGTTATGAATAATAGAGGTTGGGGAATTGCAGCAAATTAAGACACTTAAGCAACAAATATTATAATCCTGACTTGGATCAAAGAAATTGCTATAAGAGACAGTATTAGGGACAATCAGGAAACTTGAATATGGACATTATGTTTTAGGTAACAGTAGTATATTGTCTGATTCCCTGAATATATGTGGTAACTGCCTTGTGGACATGTAAAAGAATGTTATTGTTTTTGTTTTTTGTTTAAAATACCTGCTGAAGAATTTGGATGCAGAGGCTCACAATCTCTGCAAATTACTCTCAATTAGTCAGGGAAAAAAAACCACTCTTGCCTTACATTTCCCATACAACAAAGTCATCTTTTAAAAGAGTGTATCAGAACGCACCCCTTCCTTACTAAAAATCCAATGCAGGCTCCCCACTACACTTGGAATAAAATATGAACTTTTCCCTGGCACATAAGGCTCTATGCAACTGAGTACTTGCATAGTGGCCCCAGAACTCTTATTATACTAACATCTTCTTCCTTAATTAAGTCCATCCATAGAAGTTTTCTTTCTATATCTCAAAACCAGCTGTTATTTCTGTCTGAAATACTCCTCCTTTGTATGGCTGATGCCTTATGCCATTCATATCTCAAGCATCTCTTCAAAGGTCTACCTCTCACCCAGCAGTCACTTGCTGTGATATTACCTTATTTTCTTCATAGCATCTATTACTATTTGGAACTACATCTTTATCAGTTTTTACATTAGTCTCTTCATTAGACTGTGTCATGAGAGGAGGAACTTGTCTTGGTCACTTGTATTTCCAGAATGCAGAACACTGCCTATACAAAGTACTCAACTAGTCGCTGGATTACTGAGTCACTAATTTTGATGTGTATCCAGTATGGAGTCTATCATTTAAGCATGATCAAAAGCTATTCAAAACAGTAAAACTTTAAATGCTAAGTATTGTAAAGGGGAAAAAAAGGAAGGCAGCAACATTTTTAGTGTAAAAACAATATTATCAGGTTAGGAGACACAAAAAATAATTTATTCCATTCATTCCAACTGTATTTCTTTTCAAGGTAGGGGTGAGGCAGAGGGAGAGAAAGAGGGAGAGAGGAAGTGAGGGAGGGAGGGAGGGAAGGAAAGGAGTGCGAACAAGAGAATATGTAAACAAGGAGGAATGGTATTAAAAGAACATCTACTGTGGAGGATACCAGAAAGGTTTTCTCTTCCAACCACTTTCTGTCTCAAAACGAAGTCAAAAGAAAAAAAAAAAAGATTCATTTATTTCTTCCATTAAAACTGTGGTTGATACATTCAAGTTATAAAGACATTAAGTATGAACACACTTTCCTTGCTCACTATCACACCCTTGCATGTTAGAACAGGCTGTTTTATCTCAAAGTCGCTTATGCTACATTGTGTGCTATTACTGAAATTTTCATAGGTAACAACACATAAAATACCTCTCCTGACTGAAGCTTGTGGGCAAAAACTACTTCAGGATTTACCTGTTATTTTTTTTGTAATTTGTTACAGTGAAAGAAAACAAAAACACCAATGAACCTGGCACCCGCTCTTCTCTTCCCTAGGGAAATATGTATGTCATTTAATGGAATGTCATTAAATGGAACATTCTTATTGACCCTTCATCCAGAAAAATTTGTTTAACTGTCTCATTGAAACTTGCAAACAGACATGGGAGTACAATCTACAAATAAGCAACAGTCAAAAGAGAGAATGAAGAAAGTATAATCTGGGAAATGCAAGTACATAATTACCCAAGTAGTCCACCTTATATGGATATAAACTATAAACTTAAATGCTGTTTATTTTTTTATCTTATCTCTCTAAAACAGAGAAATAACTAACTAACCATCCTGGTACAAGAGCTGTTCACAAATTGAAGATTTAACTGTCGCTGTGCTTTGTTTTCATTCTACACAATCTACCTCACATAGGTAGGGACATACACAATATATCACAAAATTAAAGTAAGATGTTGGTTCTCTGGAAAGACTAAACAGACAAGACTTCAGGAAAAAAAAAAGCACACACACATAAAAAAATTTCAGATGCTACTGATAAATTACTGCATCCAATTTTAAAATGGGCAAAGACTGTGAACAGACATTTATCCAAAGATGTGCAAATAGCCAATAAGCATATGAAAATATTCAACACCATTAGCCCCCTGAAAATCCAACTCAAAACTAAAATGAATCACCCTCACAACTAGGATGGCTCTAATGAAAAAGATAAATTGCTGGTGGAAACGCAAAATGCTGCAGCTGATTTGTAAACAATTTGGCAGTTCCTCAAGATGTTAAAGTTATCACATAACCCAGCAATTCCACTCTTACATATATACCCAAAAGAATTTTTATGAAAACACGTTTACAAAAAAACCTGTACAGCAGTCCTCTAATAATATCATTTTGTTCAGTGTCATTTTATCAGGATGAGGGAAAAAAGTCAATTGCCTGCTGAGGCCACTGTCTGTGTAAAGTTTGCACATTCTCCATATGTCTGCATGGGTTTTCTCCAGTATTGTTTTTCTCCCACACTGCAAAGACATGCACGTTGCGTGAATTGGCATGTCTAACTTGTCCCAGCCTGAGTGTGGGGTGTGCACATGCCCTACAATGGAAGGGTGTCCTTTCCAGGATAAGATCCCACCTTGAGCTGCCAGGACAAGCACCAGCCACCCTCGACCCTGAACTGGAAGAAGCAGGTTAGGAAATAATTATCTTGTCTTTATTAATCTTTCTTAAATGTATGTATAGTTCACGTTTACGTCAATGTTTAATATTGGAAGTGTTTTGGGTCTTTATTTAAAAGTTTGGTTAAGTTTTGTGACCAGAAATACGCCATAGGAACTTAACTCTTGTTTATATCAACTAGTCTATGGTAAAATTGTTTTTGTTATTCATTGTTTTGCTTAAAGTCGCAGTTTCCAAGAACCTATCTACCACGTTACGTGAACAATTACTGTACGTGAATGTTCAGAGTAGCAATATTCACAATAGCCAAAAAGTAGAAACCCAAATGTCACTCAACTGGTAAATGCAAAAATAAAATGTTGTACACTATACAAGGGAATATATTAAGACATTAAAATGAATCAAACATTGATACATACTAAACATGAATGAACTCTGAAAACACCAGGCTAGATGAAGGAAGTCAGACACAACAGGTCACATACTGTATGATCCTATTTGTAGTAAATTTCCAGAATAAGCAAACCCAGAGACAGAAAGTAGATTAGTGTTTGCCAGGGCCTAGGGTAGGGGTGGGGAGTGCGGGGGGGTGGGGGGGAATAGACAGTAACTGTTAACAGCTAAGGGGCTTCCTTTGGGGATAATGAAAATATTCTGGAATTATAGTGGTGATAGTTGTATACCTTTGTGAATATACTAAAAATCAATGAACTATACACTTAAAAGTTTTTAAAAACGTAATTAGACATTACATTTTCACTCTGAGGCTTTTGGCAACGTCCCAGTACACATCCATTACTCAAGAATGTACAAAAGAATATGTAAGGATATTATCTCGTCTATGAATCTCCTTCCTTTTCATGGACACCTACCTGTATAATCTGAAGCAGTTTGTCTTGTTTCTCACTACATTGTGGGGCATTTTGTTTTTATTATTTAAAGTAGTACATGCTAACTAAGAAAAGCAATGTCTCCCTTATCCCCTCTCTCTGAAAATTCAGTTTATCTATTGAGGTCCATTTTCCATTCACTTACAGATATATACATGCTTTGGCGGTTTTTACAAAAATGGGAACATACCTCAGACACTTCCCTTGAGTTTATTTAACAATGTATTGCTGATATACTCCAATAATAGGACACAGAGAATTTTCCTCATTCTTTAACAATTATATAATATAGATGTAGCATATTTTTTATTTCAATTATCTAGTCTTCTACCAATTGACATTCACTCTTCACACTGTCTCCAGAGTTATCTTTCAAAAGCAGAACTGTTATTATACTATTTACTCTCCACAGTCTAGGCCCCAGCAAGCTTTACACTGAATGGAGTCAGCACAGTAGATATCAGTGTCTGGGCTCTAGGACCAAGCTATCTGAGTTTGGAGCCAAGCCTTACCATGTACTACTAGCAATGTGACTTTGGACAAGTTACATACCCTTACTATGCCTTACTTTCTCCACTGGTCTAAATACCTTACAGATTCCTATGATTAAATGCTTTACTGGGGTAAATGTTTTGCCTCCAGAACAATACCAGGCACACAAGAGCTCAAATATCAGCTACCATTATTACTATACCTCTCTGTGGATTCTATACTCATTACTCAAACCCCATCCATTGTTCAACTATACCTTGCACTTTGCAACTGCAAAATTTTCTTTTGCTATAGCTCGTAGTCCGTAGTGCTTTTGATTCTGTGTATTCCTCAAAATTTGATGCAAATGTCAGGAAGCCTTAACTTCAACCTCTTCTATGACCTTGCTTGCCTAAGGATTTAGCACTTTTATCAGTTATTTGTAAAACTGTCTATCTCTATAACTTGAGTATACATTTCTTGAAGTCAGAGACAGCATTTTAACTATTTATGTAACACCAAGTGTGCCAAGATGTGCTTGGCATTCAATCAACTAATATTTACGTACAAAGTGCTGAGCGAGGGGACAGAGGAGTAAACAAAATGCTCTCCCTTGATAAAGCTTATATTCTACTGAAGAATAGAGATTACAAACAAGTAAACACATAATATGTAAGATGAAGTGAGGTGATAAAAAGCAAAGCAGGGTAAGAGAGAGAGGGAATGCCAAGGAGACTAGGGAACCTGTGATTATTTTAGAGATTAGGAAAGGATTTTCCTGACAAGGTGTCAGAATGAACCATAAGAGACTGGAGGAATATGCATGCAGAAGGAAAAGAACAAAGATTCCAAGAGGAAACACACTTGGTATATTTGAGCAAGTCTTTGGAGGCAAGTGAGCAAGGTCAAGATTAGTAAAAGGGATGAAAAAAGTTTTTGTCAAGATGGATTTGGGGTTTTGGTCTGTGTGATATGAGGACCCATGGAAAGTTTGAGCAGAATAATAAAGTGATCTAAGTTACAATCACCATGGCTGCCAAAGGAATATGAGACAGCAGGGGAGCAAGGGCAATTGCTGGGACAAGTGGTGGATTCTGGATTTATTTGAAAGAACTAACAGAATTTATTGACTGATGAGACAGAGAAGAGTCAAGAGATTATTAAGTGCTATGATCTACACAAGTGCTTCTCAAACTTTAGCGTGCATCACAATCTCCTGGAGGGCATGTTAAGATATTGTTGGGCCTCACCTCCAGAGTTTGATTCAGTAGGTCAGGACTGAAGCCTGAGATACACTAGCCTACCAACAAGAAAAACAGAATTGCCAATTACTGAGCTAGGAAAAACTTTTTGAATTACTTCCATTTTGAGCATATTAAATTTGAGATGCCTCAATTACACAACTCTCTAGTATTTTTCCCCCAAAAATCCATGGTCTCAATATAATCATATGAAAACATCATATAAACTCAAATTGAGGTACATCCTACAAGGTATCTGACCAGTATTCTTCAAATGGTCATCAAAGAAATGGAATGCCTGAAAGTCACACATGGAAGGGAACTACAGCAACACAAGATCTTCAATCAGATCCTGGAACAATATGGAAAGACTGGTGAAATCTGAATAGGTCCAAAGTTTAGATGGTGGTATCATAACAATGTTAATTTCCTAGTTTTGATAATAGTCCCATTGTACCATAGTTAGAGGATGTTAACATTAGGGGAAGCTAATAGGGAGGATGTGGGAGCTTCTGCACTACCTTTGCAACTGTTCTATAAACCTAAAATTACTTCAAAATAAAAGTTTTTTAAAATTAAGATGCCTATATATCTAAATAGAAATGTCATATAAGCAATTGGATATGTAAGTCTGGAACAAAGAGGTCCAGGCTAACAATATAAACTGAACTGCTAGTGTATAGATGACATTTAAAATGATAAAACTAGATGAGATTACCAAGAAAATGAGTTATTACAGAAAAGACCCTACAACAAAGTTTAGGGAGTTAAGAGACAAAAGCAGGAACTAACAAAGGAGACTAAAAATGATGGCTAGTCAGGTTAGAGACAATAAAAAGAAAATGGTGTCCCTAAGCTCAGTGAAGAAAGTATTTCATGCAAGAAGTGTGCAACTGTTTTGAATGCTAATACCGTGATTGAAGATTGACTGGGATTAGAAATGTGGAAGTCACTCGAGAACTAACAAAAGCTTTTTTGGTGGAGTCATAGCATCACACTACTAGACCATGTAGAGCCTCTGCATGGATTCAAGCAATACTCCTCCTGAAGACACGTTACTTCCATCTCTTGCAAAATTGCCATAAGCTGATTTTATTAGAACAAGAAATTTAGTGCCACTTGCTGGAGGGCTGTTGTCATACGTTATGTGGTCACTGTCTTGAATGTGGTACTCTTGTGTAGTGCATAACCTACACAATTGTACTTAGTAGCTAAGTTAGCAGAAACAAAATCTGATTAGAATGGGTTCAAAACAGAATAAGAGAAAGAGGCAGTAAGTATAGACGATTCTTTCATGGCAAGGTGTTTTGCCATCAATAGAACAAAAAAATGAAGGAACAGCCAAAAGAAGAGGTAGACTGAGAGGTTTCTGTTTTAATGATGTGAGATATCATAGGCTGTTTCTGTGCTCAAGAAAATATTCTAGTGGAAAGGGAAAATTGATGCCACAGAACAAAGGAGAATCGCTGAAATAATGTTCCTGAGTAGCTGAGATGAGATCTGGTAGACAGGCAGAGAGGTGGGCCTTTGACAAGAGCACAAAGAGTTCACCAAGTGCAATAACCAGGAAAGCAGAGTATATATGACCAAATGGAAGTAAGTTAATAGATGGTGGGTGTTTACAGAAGATCTCTTCTAGTTGCTTATTTTCTCAATTAAACAGGAAGGAAGCAAGGTCATTAGCTGCAGGGGGATGAGTAGAGTGAGAAGGAGGTGGTGGAGGGTTGAAAGAGGAGAAATTACTGCCAACATAGTGGGAGAATGAATAGATTAAAGAAATATAATGGGATTTCAGGCAGTGCTCAAGGCCTATTTGAGCTTAGGGGCTTAAATTTAAAGTGAGAACATTCAACGTTAAATTTTACACTGATCATCTACATGCACAGTAGCATACTGAATTTAAATCAGATGTGCACAACGGGAAACGTCAAGAAATTGAGGGTATGTGCAAAGGCGTAATTTTAAGTGGCTGTGTGGAAGAAGTGAGGGATAAGGAGGTACTCTGGTGGGTATTCAACAAATAAGGAAATATCAGTACAAGACACCCAAAATCTTTTAAAAACTTGCAATTGTGGAGGATAAAAATGGTGTAGAGCATAGAGGCTTTGTTCACCCCTACTGTAACAAAATCAAAGTTGTGACAAAAACATGGAGCAAACAGCAAGGAAAGTCACCTGGGATCTAGATGAAGAGAAGCACTACAACTATGGAGAGAAGTAAGAAATTACCCTGCAATAGGAGGAGGTAGGGAGGAGGATGTGAGGCTGCCTGCTCCCAGTGGGAGGGGAATAGAGGCTACGGGAGCTGCAGATGGCTATTTAAGGGGCCATGTCTGCGATCATACATTCGTGGTGACGGACCTGCTCACTCTGAGCACCAATGCCAGGTCAGCTGCATGCGGGGTCGGGGGGGGGGGCATCGGGGACTTACAGAGACACTGAATTGTCACAGCAAGGGCTGGAAGTGAGGATCTCCCCTGGACAGATGTGTTGGTGGTATCCATTGTTCCTCTGTTGAGTCCTCCCAAATCCCAGTGTGGAAGCAGTGCCACCATAGCTGAGATCTCCAGCTATGGTGGCCACCAGATAACAGAAGTTGCTCCACCCAGAGAATTCCCTGAAACTCCTCCTCCCACAACTCACAACCTCACCCAAGCCACATCCAGGTTTGTCCTCCCATAGATGCTCCTTGCTGAACAATGCCAAGATTCACACCAGTGGCAGCTGGCCTCGGTTAATGGCGTGGCCTCTTGAGGCAACTATAAGCACAGCATCTGTGGATTGCCTGCTGAATTTTAACATTCAGCAGGGGCACAGGCTGGGGCTAAACTTGGCCTGCAGTTGAAGCCCTCTCAGGACTGTGCCACTGGACACCTACTTCACAAAGCCGCACTAATAAGACTGGGAGACTTAAGAGCTTTGCTTAGTACATCGAAACAAACACAGAAGGGCAGCCAAAATGGGACGACAAAGAAGCAGATTCCAAATGAGAGAACAGAACAGAGATCTGGGAATAATGGAGTCAAGCAATCTAATAGACGCAGAGTTCAAAACACTGGTTATAAAGATGCTCAAAGAACTCAGGGGAAGAGTAGATGAACTCAGTGAGAACTTTAACAAAGAGATAAAAAACATAAAAATGGAAACGGAAATTATAAAAGGAAACCAGCCGGAAATGAAGAACACATTATTATCTGAGATGAAGAGCATGTTAGAAGGAATCAAACAGAGTGGATAAAGAAGAGGATTGAACCACTGATACAGAGGATGGGGAAGCCAAGGACACTCAATCAGGATGGCAAGAAAAGAGGAGCCAAGACTCCTCTTTTAAGTTAAGAAGCCTATGAGACACTATTAAATGCAATAAGAAGCATTTATTGGGACACTATTAATAAATTAAGAAGCCCATGAGACACTATTAAATGCAAAAATATCTGTGTCATAGGGAAAACAAGACGTTGAAGAGCTATTTGAAGAAATGATGAAAAACTTCTCTAACATGGTGAAGGAAACAGACATACAACCCCAGGAAGCTCAGAGAGTCCCAAGAAAGAGGAACCCAAAGAGGCCAATGCCAAGACACATCATAATTAAAATGCCAAAGGTTAAATATAAAGAGAGAATCTTAAAAGCAGCAAGAGAAAAATCCCATTGTAGGTAAAGGTTAGTTACCTACAAGGGTGCATCCATAAGACTAGCAGCTTATTTCTCAAAAGAAACTATGCAGGACAGAAGGGCTTGGCACAAAATATTCAACATGATGAAAACCCAGGATCTACAATCAAGAAAATTATATGCCGCAAATCTATCATTTGAAGTCAAAGGACAGATAAAGAACTTCTCAGACAAAAATAAGCTAAAGGAATTCAACACAAGCCAGTATTACAGGAAATGTTGGAGAAACATCTTTAAGAAAGAAAAAAGTGTATCAAAAAGAAGAATAAAGAATGGTAATAACTACATTCCTATCAACAAGTACCACAAATGGAAAATAATTAAGTGCTCCAACCAAAAGATAGAGTGGCTGAATGGCTAAGACGACAGCTACGTATGCTGCCTACAAGAGACTCATTTTAGACACACACAGACTAAAAGTAAGGGGATGGAGAAAAATATTGCCTTGATGGACCTATAGGGTATTGTGCTAAATGAAATGGGTCAGATGGAGAAAGACAAATATCGCATGACATCACGTATATGTGGAATCTAAAGGACAAAATAAACAAAAGCGGTAATAAACTCACAGATATAGAGAATATTTTGAGGGCTACTAGATGGGAGGGGAGTTGGGGGAATGGAAAAAAAGGCGAAAGGATTAAGAAGTACAAATGGATAATTGCAGAATAGACATGGAGATGTAGAGTGTACCATGGGGAAGACGGTTCATAATGTTGTAATATGTAAGGGGGAAGAGGGGTACTTCTAAATTAAGATTTAGTGAGGTGACCTAGTCTTCTAAATTAAGACTTTGTGAGTTATGTGGATCTCTGATCCCTAGGCTGTAAAAATGAAACTGGTATATATTATTGTATACCAACTATAACTGAAAAAAACAAAAACAAAAACAAAAACTCATGGAATTGTACAATGTAAATGTGAGCAACTGTCTATTATATTTCAACAAAGCCAGGGGGTAGAGGGGAAGGTACAGGTGAGCTGAAAAAAAAAACAAAAAACAAAAAACTTGCAATTGGTCCAGGCCTCCTTACCAAATCTAAACTCCCGAGAATGATCTTCGATGCCTTTTTAACCTATTCAAATACATTTAACTGCTATTGCTCCAACATATCTGTGAAGTTCCAATCAAAGTGATAAACTAGATATTCTAGAGTACACATATTTCTCAGGTCTTTCTAAAGACTTCCGAAGATTTTGCTGATGGTGTCCCTAGAAAGAATTGATGTAAATTGTTAAACATAAGTCTTACCTCTAAACTCCTGGAGTTTATAATTAAGTAATCCCTGAAGCTAACAACTGGGCTACAAGATAGCTTTAAGAAACTCTTCTGTATAATGGTACATATTCTAGTGGTATTTTACAACCTGGGAAGTTGTCCATAATTTCTCTGGATATTCCTCTATTTTCACAAGACAAATCAGGCCAGCAATTATTTTCCTATTATCATCTCTTATCTTCCGTTCTTTTTATCCCATCCTTAATAATTTAAAATATTTTTCATTTAACAATAATCAGTCATTAGTCAGTAGACCAGACCTTTATTAAGGAATCTACAACTTCTTTCAAGTCCTAACCACACGATGGTATATTTCTTCTTTATTAAAATTAGTTAAAAACAAAATAAACAAGAATTTCTTCAACAACAGAATATAAGATCTACAGCTATTGATCTACAGCTGTTTTTAAGAGGAGGAAGTATAGGTTTATAATACCACTAAGGGAGTCTCTATCAAACTGCTTGGAGAATATTGTTCTCTGAGTCAGATATCTCTTCTTCATGCCAGTATAAACAAAATGCTGGCCAGCTGTCAGGAACAAAATGTAAAAAGTTCACTCAAGCGCCATCACCTAGAATTAAGGCCACAGTTTGTTGTTAGAACACAGAGGCTTAGGTAATCTCTAATAAAAACTTGTGAGAACAATTCCTTCAGGAAAAACAGGAACACATTTTCCTGTTTCAGTATAAAAGTAAAAATGTATCATTAAAAAAGTCACAGAAAATTTTTTCCTTTCACCAATTTTTTTACAATGTTCTCTTCACTAATTCTCTAAGAAGGCTAGTATCACGATCCTCCCCACCAGCCCCAAAGAGCTTAGAGCAACTAGAGTCTATTACACATTAGCAATGGTCAAGAATTGAAGAAATGAAGTTACATAACATTTTCCACTCAACGTGAAATGCTTCGTGTCCTAATACCTGTAACACCAAGGTTAGTGTCCACTGAGCAAGATAAAATTCTCACAATGACTTCCTGTGACTATACTAAAGGTTAATTTATAAGAACAGAGGATGAGAAACTTTTATGTTCTTCAAAAAAAGCTAAGAAAGAATATTATACCTAAATTCACATTACTCAGACTATAGAAAGGATATACATGAGACAGAAGGACAGAGAAAGAGAGAGAGGTCTCCCCACATCAGGAATACCTTCAAATTTTATCTCTTAAGTAAGAACATCCCGTATGCAAGCATGCATACTTCCAGAAGCAAGAAATAATTAATGATGTGTTATAATTTACATTAAAATATAGGAAAGATGTGGTAGTAAAGAGATTGTGTTATCGGAGCAAGATGATTTTATTTTTGCAAATTCAGATGACAAGCCCTATATTCAGAATATAAATTAATGCAACTTGATAGTATTATTTTCAAACCTAATATTCAAAATCGAACAAATAATAATGGCCTTTCAAAGCAATAAACTATAGTTTAGAAATGAAGAGGATGTTCCTACCAAAACAGTTAAGAGTGCCAAAGTTCAAATGGTTACTGCTTCCACCATCAAAGCATGCTACACTAATATGGGACATTAATTTCCCAACTTTTTCAGTTTACATTTGTGAATACATATGGAAGTAAAAGGGATCAAAGCTGAGGATTAGTCTTCTGATGCCTGTGAAGCCAGTCATCTTCACAACACTCTTCTTCCTCCTGAAACCCCAAAATATTATACTCTTCCACTCCTTACCTCACTTCATCTATTTTTCTGTTTTGGCAAAATGGGAAGATGAGATATATGACATCAGGACATAAAAATATGACAAAGCAAAGTTACTAATCAAAGTAATTATTAGTGTATCAACCAAATAAATATTCAAAACTCTAGTAAAGAAAAAGAAACTGCCATAATTAAAACTCAGCTAACTGTTTTATCCTATGAAACAAGCTGCCTCCTTATCTTTCCATTCAGGAAACACTTCGGTTTTATGTCTTGACATATTTATATGGCACCTTTTACGTCAAGGAAAATTTTAACAATAGAGATTCACCCAAGTGTTATAAATAACACTTTCCAGGTCAGCATTTTAAATAAATTTAAAAGCCCCCTTCCAAAAAAAAAAAAAAAAGATTTAAATTATACTGGTGATATTACAATACTAAAATGTTTGCAGACTAGCTGCTTTTTAAAATATAGACATATTATATATATACACGGTAAGACAAAGTTTGTTTTTCTCTGTTAATTCCTTTAAAAGTATATCTATGATTACCCTATCAAGGTCAAAAAAGTTCGATTATACTCAAATAAACAAAAATCTTTTGAAGTTTTTTTTTTTTGCTGTGTTTCTAAAAGTTTCCCTCTCTATAACCATTAGGCTGAAAGACAGCTAACCCAATTTAAGATGTGAAAAATAAGTTAAATAAAATTAGACAAGGCATGGAGGTTGAATGACATAATCTTGAAGTGATGGCTCTCTCTGATCAAAAGGATAGTAACCAAGTAAGGTGCTTCTGGCACGTATTGGTTCCCTAACCTAGGATGTATGATCACTAACCTTTTAAACACACACAAAAAAGAAAAGTATAAGTATGTTGATGACTATTTAATTTAGGGTGAGCTACCTGTAAAGTCTTCATGTATAACCATCTTGAAAACATCAGTAACAAGTATTTATAACATTTAATATTAAATCCTGGAGCATACGGGAACTTCTATAAAATAAATTTGTTTCTACTACCATCCAGTCTTAGCCCTTTACTTCCCCAACTCCATTTTGCTGCTTTCTTCGCCCATCACCCCTCCAACCTAGTTTCTATCATCAAGAATTTACAAAGGAGGTATTATATAACAAGGTTTCAAAGAAAGAAAAACTGATATAATTTTTCCATTACTTTAAATGTAACTGTTGATTTACTCGAATTCTAGGTATACAAATGACTACTTTCAATATAAACTTCAATTACAATCTCTTCGCATTTCCCAAAGTTAATACTCTGCTGAGATACGTATGAGGCTGACCTTCAGATATCAAGATTAATTTTAAAGTGAGAGAAGTCAAACCTTGGAACTTTCTAAACAACCAGAAAAGCTTTATTATTATGCCTCTTTGGTTTCTATTATAGAAATAGTAGGTTCTTAATCATATTCACACCTATGAAGACTATTCTTGAATGGCACAAATCAGGTTTTCTGTGCTTAAATTGTTATGACTCAAATTCCTTTCTTTTAAGAAAGAGATCACCATCGACAATACTTGACAATTATAATCTGAAGCTATATAAAATCTAAAACTATAAGGGACATACATTAGTGGCTATTTTTAAATATAAAAAAAATGATGACAGACTTAAAGAGGTAGATAGCCAGGTATCTGGTAGATATTTAAGGTATTTGTTCATATTTACAGGATGCATTAAAGAATACTTTGAGCATCCATGCCTTATATATGACTGTGATAAACTCACACATTGAAACTTACCTATAAATTTCATGCTCTGAATATTATCTAGTTCTGCTTACTTATGTATTCTATTGAGAAGATGTATTATACTTGTAACCAAGAGTCCAGTAATAAAGCCTTCTAAAACCTTTATCTTTGGATTGAGCAGGATGGTAAACGGGTTAAGTTGTCTATAATGAAACTTCATTATCTTAAGGTATTATGAATTCTCAGACTACAAAATATCTTTAAATTACTACAGAGTTTAAAAGTTCAGGAATTTTGTTAAAATTTTTAAAAACTGTAAAAAAGACAAAAGAAATGCTTCCCTTACATCAGTTCCCATTACAGCAGAAATGTACTTTTTCCAGCTAATTTGCTTCTATGAACTGAACCAAAGGGCTTGGCTAATGACATTTTGAAGTTTGTAAAGGACCAAAAATAGTAATATATCCAATCCATTTAAAAGTGGTACAGTTTAGGCTTCAGAATTTTATTTTAAAGGTTGTACAAGGCCAGATTATGAGGCTGTTGCAAACCTGGGAAATCTCTATCGCATGCATGAGATAAAAGAGAAGAGTTAAAGGACAAAAGTAAATATATTTGTCATTTTTACAACCATTCGGTAGTGATGAAACCATTCAGTTAACCACAGATTAACTAGTTAATCATACAAAAGTAACCATTCAGATTTATCTCTCTACATGAATAACATTATTAATGGGACTTCTAGACCTGTTGGTAAATTAAAATATTTGTGTTTATTAAAGTTTTTAATTTAAAATTACATTAATTATAATTATAGAATCTTAAGGACTTAACTGAAATTAAGGCATGGGTCACTTCAGAAGTATTAAAAATAGTATATAAGAGCAGTTTTATAAAAATGTCACTAAAGACTGATATATTGTGCCTGGATATGCTTCTATTGAGTGTGTTTTTAGTGTGTCTGATTCTTTTAACCTCAATCTATTTGGATGGCATGAATTACGGTGAAAGGAGAACAGCTTATTCACAAACACAAACCTCTGGAGACATCTTATGAGTGATATGATAACATGTTAATATCATGAAAAACCTTTCCAAAATTACAATGATATACATACCCTCCCAATACCAAAACATTGGTCATTATCATTAATGACACATAGCTTCTTCAGATCCTTTTTCCTTTCACAGAAGATTTCAATTACAAACACTACACAACTAGTGACTCAATACAAAATAACTTCTCCCAAATTCTCCTAATGTGATCAATCCTCTATAAATGCTAGAGAATGAATACCATCAACTTATATACCACCACTTGCACAACAAAAAGTCCCAATGCCTAAGAAGCTAAACACTCATATATCAGTCATGGCTGCATGGCCAGGAAAATGAACATCATGATGGACTCCTGCATTCTTCACATTGTGCTCATGGACAAAGTCAGTGTAGTTTCTATGTGCAGGCTGGGGTGGGGACAAGGCCCTTGTGTTCCACTGGTTTCCACCACGTTGACAGCAGTCACTGGCAGCAGAGAGCCTGGATGGTTGGGAGTGGGAGGGGAGCACAGTTAGTCAATAGGAATAGGAGATAATGGATGTGTAAGAGATAATAAAGGAGAAAAGCAATGTGACCAGCATGCACCACTGACTGCTATGAGTAGTTATCAACATCTATTTCATGCAATCACATTCAATAACAAAGGAAAGGAAATCCACAAAGTTACATGTAGCAGAAAACATCAATATGGAAAGGAGATATGTTTAAGTATCAGAGTCAGTTAAGTGAATTAAATAAATAGAAAATTTCATAGAGAACAAGACACTTTGTATCTGTCCCTGATGCTGCTACCAAAATCAAGGCAGAAATATGTTGTTTGAGGGTCTAATAAAATGAAATAACATTTATAATCTACTTAATTCAAATATTTGATGGGACAATTAATTCTTCATAAAGACAAAGATTTATAAAAAAGGGCAATTGTGAAAATTATTCCCCAAATTAAGTGATTTCATAAAACTGAAATCCGGGAAACAAAATTCAGAATGACCATTTAAAAAAAAAAATCTATCCTCAGAGGCTATGTAATTTTACATCAGTGTTCCCAATTAACAAGAGAATCATTGTTCCTTCTATAATCAAAGTTCACAGGACTTCAGAATGAAATTCGACAGGTACAGATAATGTGATGAGATTGTAAGCCCCTCTCCCCAAGAAACAGTTTAATAAGCATGTTAGGTACCTTACACAGTGTTATAGAATAGGCCTACAGAACTATGGCAATGAAACATGCATAAAAGCAGTTCCTGGTTAGAAATGATTAGAGTCCTCTAGCAGAAAGAAAACATTTGTCAAGGTTCAGAAAATCAAGGTTTTGTGACATGGCAAAAAGGGCAGCACATATTTAAGAGGTATTTAAATACAGTATTTTTCTAACTCAACCAAAACATGCATCTTCACCATTTTTCCTTAGGGAAACTGAAAAGAATTAGCTAAAACGATTTCTTAGAACAAACTTGAAGCCTTTTTGTTAACAATGAAATGATCATCTTTTCTTCAACTAAAATACAATTTGTTCATCAGCTCTAACCCATAAAATTCATAACCCTTAAATATAGGTAGGATCTCTGAAAATTTAGGAAATTAAATTAGGTTTATGTTCTCTCGAAATATGCAAGATTTTCCAAATATTCAGTTTTGCTTTTGTTTTTATAAATGGTTTAAAGAACTTAAAAGGAATTGTTTCTCAATCGTTATTGGATAATTCTAAGTTATTGATATACTAAATCATTCACTAAAATAATGGTATCATTTAGAAGATACTAGGAAGAAAAAGCTAAAGAACTGAACAGGGAGTAGGTTTAAACTGGTTACAAGTTATCTGCCAGAAACGGAATAGTCCATTACTCTGCCCAACTGTTCAAACCTAGTGAGCATTTTCAAATTTTATTAATGTATCGCTTTCTAAAGGAGGACTCTTCCATATTAATTTAAAAGTATTAATAAGAATCAAAGCATGCAGAAGCAAAGAATGAAATGCAAAATGTATTTTAAATTAAGGCTGGGGAACCCATTAGCTCTAAGACATGCCAGTTGTATAATCAGTTCCACGACACTGTCAACATACAGAGGCTCATTAGGTTTAAGGACCACCATTTTACTCCATTTCAGCAAAGGAGGTCTCAGCACAATTACATAAAAGAAGGACACACAGCTCCAAATTTTTCATTTTTCTTGAAAGTCAATACTCTGATTCAATAGTCTCTCTTTCTAAAGGCTGCACCAAAGGAACTGAGTAGTGCCTAACAAATCAAACATTTAAATATATATATATATACACAAAAATTGGAAAAGTCAATAATGATTTAGTGTCATAATACAGGATGCAAAAAAACCAGACTCTCATTCCATTATATATAAAAGGTAAGCACATATTAAGGGAGTTCTTTTATAGGTGAAGTCTCAGTATTATCTTTCCTTTCCAAAAAGATTCTGTGATAACATCAAGGAGATAAAAGGCAGCTGCTTACTAGAGCTGTGTTTTCATTTTCAGTAAGAAATTAAAGAAATTTTTTTAATGGCTTAAAAAATAAAGACTAAAATTTGACACTTAGAAGCCTCACCGTTCATATTTTAATCGTGTGCCCACATGCACATACACACGAGTACCTCCACCACACTGCCACGTAGAAAAGAAAAAAAATGGTGGGGGAGAAATCCCTCAATTTTAGAAACTAATCAAGTTGTTTGGAACTGAAGTAAATATATGCCCAACCATCAAGAGCAAAGCACCTTGCAGTTAGTTAAGCCAAAATAACAGTGAAATACAATTGCATAGCAAAGAGACTAAAAATGATCACCAACCACTGTTGACCCACCACCATGAAGGAAGAACTGGTTGCACAGAAAGCTGACCAAAACCTTGAGATCACCACAGAAACTCATTAGATTTCAGGTAGGAAATAAACTAAGAGCAAGAGAAAAAGAGAAAAATCCTATGAATTATTAAAGTTCATTTCATAAATAAGACACAAAGCCTGAACAGATGAGGCAACCAACATGACCACGCAATCAAATAATTCCCAAGGACCACCCCCCTGCAGGCATATATATTTGGGAAAGAATGAACCCCAATGATTAACCCCAATAGCCACAAAGTATCCATATTTGTGTACTTACTATTAATCTAAAGGAAAAAAAAAAAAAAAAAAAAAAAAAAAAAAAAAAAAAAAAAAAAAAAAAAAAAAAAAAAAAAAAAAGCCTGGAAATCTAAACAAATGAATTATCTTCCCTGTGATCAAATTATCTCTCTATCTCCCAAAATGGAGTATTCCATGCTTTGTTTTACTGGACTATAATCATGTTTCCCTTTTGCTTTATCTTCAGTCTTCAATGAAGGAAACACATCCAAAGCAGCATTATGTAGTGTGGAATAACATGTAACAAGCACATTTTCCTTATGGATCTGGGAAAAGGTTCTGCTGACTAAAACTAAAGTCTTTTTTAACAAAGAATCCCCTACCACTTCCAGATCATGCTAACCAAAATAAGGAGAGGGGTCTGATGTTCTTCATAGACTGCACTCTGGAGCTTTTTCATCCACATCTCTTATCTTCTTAATCCCTATAACTACTTAATAACATGCTTCTTTTCAGATTACAAATATGAATAATTTGCTTTCAATCATATTTAAAGTACTCCACAATTATGGCTGGGAAATTAGACTATCATTAAACAAGCAATATTTTATTTGGTTTAAGGAATTGACAAACCATTTCCTATCATGCTGGTCTGTCCCAGGATTTCTTGGAAGATTCTCTATCTCCACCAGCACAGGACCAGAGGTAACGGAAGGAGTTGCAAACACAGCAGATCTCATGCCCCAAGCCTTTGGACACAAATTATAAAAATCATCTATTCTGCCTAGATAAAAGATCTAATAAAAAGAACACTGAAATTGAATATTATCTATATAGGGAAGAAATATAAACGAATTCTTGAATATTATATATCACTTTAGAAATAATAACCTAACTGAATATTTATATTTTATTCATTTTATAGGATTTACAGGAACAGAGTATGTTTTATAGATACCTATTCTATTTATAACATCTTAGAGAATAAAATAACAGAGGATTTCCCATTACTGAGCCATTTTATAGATAAAGAAAACGCATAAAACTTCCCCAAAGTTACACCCCTATGAAAAGTCAATTAACAATACCACATTTTGTTATAATTAACTACAGTGTTCTAATGCATTAGAAGCTTAATATTAAGAAGTCTTACCTGCTGGGAACCATTACTCTGAGTTGAAACATTACTGTGAACACTGTAATGGGAGAAAAAAAACTATTAAAAACTACATATAAAACTTTAGGGCTTCACATTGTCAGATTATACATACACTAATGAAAGTAAATTATTTTTAAAGACATTAATTTTGTTTCAAATAAAGAAAAAAATTACTTGCCTAAAACTAAGAATGTAAGATGCCCAGAAAATATTTGGTTTTATAGGCACACACTTGCTTTTCTATATTCTGCTCATTTGATATTTCTATATATCTATATTTTAATTATGTTTCAGATGTATACTTCACTGCTAATCTTATGTATTCATATAATATATCGAAGATGACCAAATAAAGATAGCAGCACAAGCGATGCCTTAAATTCAAGGCATTAAGCACAAACATCCAGATAAACTTACCTGTCACTTCTTTTTATGTATTTCTACCCTCTCAAGATTTTCCAGTTTCAGCAACAGCTTAGCATTTTATAATTCAAAAGGCCTTGGTAAAAAGTTAGAAACTCCTCTATATACTTTCCCCTGCAACTGATTTATAAATTTGTTTTTAAATTTTTAGTTTAGGCACTCATCTAACCCCCTAACCAAAATAAAGCACTTTAAAAAGCTCATAATAGAACAAAATAAATAGAAACCTCAAAACAACTAAATAATAAAACGAATATTCAATGAAATAAGAACTCAAAGATGTTACCACAATAAGATGAGAGGGGAAAAAAAGAGCATATGGACTTCAGACCTTCTGACATAAGCATAATTAGTATCCTGAGGTAAAGAATTCAACTTAGGTAACTAAAAGTATATTGATAATTATTTTAAAAGTTCCTTGAAAGTGAGAAAATAATCTACAAAGTTAATGAGAACACTGGGTTTCAGAAGAGATACAAAATTAAATACATTCAACTCCTTATTGTTAAATTACTGACCCTCAAGGATGAGAAAAAAATATTCCAGGTACCTTAAGGAGATTTAAAAGCCAATCACTCCTGGTATCAGGTTGGCACAGACTTTTCCATAGCAATATTCAAGAATGTTATACCCAGCCAAGATGTCATTCCAGTAAAAGGAAATGGGTAAAGCTTCTCAAATACAAACAAACTGAATACACCATCCAGGAGTCTTTCTTAGAGGAGTGAGAATAAAACAAAAACTGTCTGATGATGAAAGACAACCAATTAAGAAAGAATTAGAGAATGAAGTCTTGCTAAAAGGCTGGGTAATGAATAAGGAGTGAAATCATTTTATGTGTTATTTTTAATTAACTACATCTCTTATTATGAGTCACTGGAACTTGCACAACCATTGACTGGGTTCAAATCCAAGTGTCCCAATAGCTCTGCTCTCAGAATTTCAGGTTTCTCATTTGCATGAGACTGTTTAGGATTAAATGAATTCATATTAGCAAAGCACAAAAAACAGTGACAAAGCTAATCAACAAAAAAGAAAAACTTTGAAAAATTGTTTAGTACAGATCTGTTGCTATAGCAAATGTAAAGAACATACCTGTCAGGCACAAGTGTTTTTTGCTAATTATGTTGCTCTTTTCAGAGTATGTTATGTGCTGGCTTAAGTAACTTATAATCCCAAATATTAATAAAATCTCATCCAACCTGCTGGTACAGAAATTAGAGTCACTACTCTACAATCCCCTGGGTTACTCTCTGGAGCTTTTCCTTTAACTGGAAATAACTCCAGTAGGTGATGGATAGAAGATGAATAATAATAACCTGAGAAAAAGTGCTTAAATAAGTGTTAATTGGCTTATCGCTCCATTTTTAAACAATTTGAAATGTGGAAAGTACTGTCATCCCATAATTACACATATTCTTTCACCTCTGCTAATATGAAAGTAGGAAGGAATACTTCTCATTACTGACCTAATCCAAGCTTCTCCTTTTATAGGACTACCTGCAGTAACTGACCCTTTTTACTTTTGTATCACCTTTATTCAACATTTCTTCCACCATTTCTTCTTTTCTTCTCTTTTCTGTCTTCAAGATTCTATATGCTAAGCCTGAATAAGAATAAATTATCCTTTAAAATGTCACCTCTTCTTAAGATATTTTCTATCAGTCAAGACACAAGGGAGTAGTTAGGAGATAAAATAGTACAAGTAAAATGAATGACATCAGCCAATTTAAAAACTTGTTATTCAAATAGGCACGGTACAAGGTCAAGAAGCTTTTTAGGTCAAATAGTTGTGCTTTTTCAAACAGTAAGGTTTTCCATGGTTCACTGGAGCAAAATTGTTCATGCAAACAGAATTACAAGGGCAAGACTTGAAAGGACATTCATGACAGTCCAAGCTTATGTTCTCTCAAGCACTGTTATGAGTAGTTCTCAATAACCTTTCAGGACAGCTGTGTCCCCCGCTCCACATTTCACTTCTAAAAGTTTATTCTAATAAAAAAAAATAATAAAGTATCATCACTTAAATATATCCCATTTCTGCTGTGTTTACCAGAGCCAAAAGCAATACTCAAGAAGACACGCTCAAAAAATTAGTTGTTGAATTAATTTTAATTCTAGGAAAGATTATTATCATACTCACTTTTGGTCAAAAAGATGTATTTCGAAAAAATTTTAAAGGAGGAGAAACTCTTATAAATAAAAACTTTAATTTTCAACTATATGCCATTGCTGGAATGCTTTGTTTACATCTCTGATGACTTCATGAGGTTATCTTCTTTATTTAAGCTCTAATATTATGTTCTAGCCTCCCTTTCAGGAAAGCAAGACATGATCCATTAAACAAAAACAAAACAAAAATGCAGACAAGCTCTAACATTTTTCCATCATTTTCTTACAGCACAGCTTATATATAATACCAAGAAAAATGAAATAACCAACAGTTAAACAAACTTCAGGGGTATCATTCAAAAAGCAGAGTGTTTTTGGGCAAATCATAAATCACACCTGGCTTTAATGGCTAAGTGAAAAAAACGGAATAGGATATCTCAAGGTGAGGCTGACCATACTCAGTATCCAAAAACAAATGTTTCTTTTGAAGAGGAAATATATCTGCCATAATGCAGTGTAGACAAATTCAAAAAAGGAATAGATTTATATATCCAGAATTTGATATTTTAACAGGCATCCCAGGAGACTTTGGTACTCAGAAATGGTTGAAAAGCATTACATGAGACTATACATTGTAATACATACTATTAAAATTAACTGAGTAATCAAAAGTAAGACCTCCAGAATGGTGGTTGAGAACCCTCTCCCCAGTGCACTAAAGATTTAGCTACAGAAAATTATTTTTAAAAAAACTGTCAAAAGGCATAGGTCAAATGGAAAAAACATTTATTCAAGAAAATCTACCAATTCTCAGAGCTGAGTCTGGCATTTCAGCCACAATTTGCTCCTTTTTCCCATTCTCCCAAGTTCAGTGTTTTGGAAGCTCTACCCCACGTGGGTACGGCCAAGAAAAAAAACTCTCTCTGCAATGTACACTTTAAATTAGCTATTTTAAGTATGTTCAGAAACTAAAGAAACCAAATCTAAAGAAATAAAGGAAAGTATAAGAACAATGTCTCCACAAATTAACATCATTAAAGAGAGAAATTATAAAAAAGAACCAAAAAGAAATTCTGGAGTTGCAATGTACAATAACTGATATAAAAATTCACTAGAGAAACACAGTAGCAGATTTGAGCAGGTGGAAAAATGAGTGACTTGAAGATAGGCCAAGTGAGATTATATAGTCTGAGCTACAGAAAGAAAAAGAATGAACAAAAATGAACAGAGACTTGAAGACCTGTGGGACACCATCAAGTTTAACAACATATATGTAATGAGGGTTCCCAGAAGGACAGGAAAAAGAAGAAAGGAACAGAAAGAGAATTTGAAGAAATAATGGCTGAAAACTTTCCAAATTTAATGAAAAGAATATATCTTAGAAAAGCAACCAGAAGAGAAATGGATTAGCAATACTTACATGAGACAAACTAGACTTTAAAACAAATAAGCTACTAGAGGAAAAGAGGGATATCATAATAAAAGAATTCAACAATTATAATAAACATATATGCAACTAAAAAAGTCCCAAAATACATGAAGCAAAACTGAAAGAACTGAAGTGAGAAACAGACAATTGAAAAACAATTGAAACCTTCAATATTCTAGTCTTTTTAAAAAATTCTTTTAAATTGTAAAAAGTTAGACATTTATACAATCCTTGAGTGATTCCCCTCAAGTACTCCAGCACCTGTCTGGCACTACACACGACCATTAAAATAATATTGACTATATACCACTATGCTATACTCTAATACCTAGTCTATTCTCTAGTCTTTCACTAGGTGAAAGATCAACAGTGAAATAGAAGTCTTAAACAACAGTATAAACCTATAAGACCTAATAGATATCTATAGAACATTACATTCAACAACAGGAGAATATACATTCTTCTCTAGTTCACACGAACAATTTTCCAAGATAAATTACCAGCTAGGCCATAAAACAAGTCGTAATAAACTTAAAAAGATAAAAATCATACAAATTATGTTCCTTAACCATAATGGAATGAAATTACAAATAAAAATAACAGGAAAATTTAAGGTATTTACAAATATGTGGAAATCAAGCAACATACTCCCACGTGACCAATGAGTCAAAGAAGAAATCACAGAAGAAATTAGAACATAATTTGGGACAAATAAAAATGAAAAGTCAACATACCAAAACTTATGGAATGTGACTAAAGCAATGCTTGAAGGGAAATTTATAGCTATAAACGTTATGTTAAAAAAAAAATTAAGATCTCAAATCAAGACACTAGAAAAAGAGCAAATAAAACCTAAAGCAGGCATAAGAAATGAAATAATATATCAGAGTGAAAATTTATGAAATATAAAAATAAAGAGAAACTGATGAAACCAAAAGCTGGTTCTTTGAAAAGGCCAACAAAAATGACAAAATTTTACCTACACTGACCAAGAGGGGAAAAAAAGAAACTCAAATTACTAAAATAGAAATGAATAAGGAGGCATCACTATCAACCTTTCAGAAATAAAAAGGAAAAGGGAATATAAACAACTGTATGCTACAAATTAGGTACTGTAAATGGACAAATTCTAGAAAGACACAAATTCCCAAACTGACAAAGTAAAAAATGAAATCTGAAAAGACCTTTAAGAAGAGACTGAATTAAGAATTTTAAAACTTTACGCAAAGAGAAAATCCAGGCCAGATGGCTTTAATGGTGAATTCTATTATACTTTAAACACCAACTCTTTACAAACTCTTCCTCAAAAATAGGAGAAAAGGAAACATTTACCAACTCATTCTGTAATACCAGGATTACCTTGATACCAAACCTGATGAAGGTATTACAAGACAATTAGAGCAATATCATTGATGAATATAGACACAAAAATCCACAACAAAATATTAGTGAACTAAATCCAGCAACATGTAAAACAAAGAAAGATTATAGACCATGACCAAGTGGGGTTTACCTTACGAAAAAATTGCTTATCTGCAAATCTACCTTTCCTCTTTGGGCTCCTTGTGGTTACATACGGACCATAATTTATTTATCTTTATATCCTGAGTCACGTGCTAATAACAAACATATGTCATTCTAATAAATAGCACATCCATCCCATTCTACTTTTTATTTCTTTAAACTGTTTTATTTGTCTTTGTGTCAACTTTATCTGGCATTATGTGTTTATTTGTTCCCTGCCATATCTCAAATGCTTAGAGGCAACACTTTTGACAGATCTTCAACAAATATTCATTTAATGAATGACAGAACTATATAAATTCTAAAACGCGTTATGTCAATTCATAAGTTGCAAGACATTACCCACCTGAGTTCTTCAGATTTTGCTGTACTTGCTGATAAAATAAAAAAAGAAAACATCCCATTACTTTACTCTTACATGGTAAATCGCATCACTATCCATAAAAGTATATCTGGACTAATTGCTTTGTAAGCCATATTTCCCAACTATAGATTTAAAAACCTTCATTCCACAAAAGTATTCTAGGGTTCACATCATTAAAGTCAATAATGACAATTACTTCCATTTCTGAAATAAAGCAATAAAATAAGCATACATCTCTTCTTTTAAAACAAAACCATCAGCAAGCCTTCTAGAGTGAACTGAGTGACAATGAAACATTGTCAATGAAAAGTAAGAGGTAAGTGAGGGTTTTAAAACAAAATGAAATGGCTTCATTAATAACTACATATCATTTACTTTGTAGCCATACCAAAAATTATAAATATAAACCATCAGGTCGTGGTGGTTGTTTTTGAACAACTGGTGATGACTCTGACAATGGACATACTTAAAATTCAATCTGTATTTTAATATGTCTAGATTTGAAACCAAACACAAGTTTTGGTTTATCTCTCAAAGTAAACCATGCTTTTTATTACATAATTTAAGTAACTTAAACAGCAAGTAACATTTATGAATTTGAAAATGTCTATGAGTTATGCACTGATGATTAAATTTAAACCATATTTCACAAAACCCTTAAAATTGTAATACCGTACAAAATAACTTTTACTTAAAATGTATTCATCATTTACCAATGTTTTTAAAGGTTCCTAAGGGAATTTTAAATATTATGAATGAGATCTAAATGCCAAAAAGGGAAAACATTGCTCGCAGAATAATGTTTAAATTGGGATTAACGAAGTTTAATCTCAGCAACAATATAGGCAATTTTTCCTTTTGTATTTTATTAAATTGATTATGCCAGAACCAATTTCAATAAATAAGAATACTTTAGTTGACTGGAATACACAAGATTCAGATGCCTTCTCAAGTAAACAATAACAGAACATGATGTCCTTTGAAACAGAGCTGCATTTCACCTTTCAGCGGTAGAGTCCGTCGAGAATATCGTTTGCTGGGCCTTCTTTCAAAGGATGTTGATCTTCTTGCTTTATTGGTTTTTGTAGTCTGATACTCAGTTTTCCCACTGAAATAAATATGGCATATTAACAGGAATAAGAGAATATAAGGCTTACAGTAATCAGATACACATAAGGCAGAGAAAGCCTACACTGGGGGTTCTTAAAAAAAATTTTTTAACTTCATCCTGAAGGAGGCACTACTAATAATAGTCTTGATGTCTCTTTACCACATCATTCTTTCATTCTCTAGGTTTGTGTGAAAGATGCAACATACACATTATATTGTGTTTGTTTTTTTTTTAAAGCATGCATGTCACCTAAGAACTTATTAAATACGTTTGGAATATCTGTGCTTTTATGGAACTCCTTCTCCTCCCCATTCACACTCCTCAATAAAAAGTGTATCATTAACTCAAGATTTTCAGTTACTTTTTCAAATTGTGAAAAAGTATACTTTTCAAAATAATTTTCTAGAACTATTTAAAACTATTTTCCTACTCGTCTTGATTTTCATTTAAATTCTGTGAAGAAAATGTTTCCCTGCTTTTAATATAGGTAGAGTAGAAGCTCTCTTAATGAATCCCACACGATCATCTTTGCTACATTATTGATACTATCCATTCCTTCTTTAAATCATACTGATTCTCATGGCATGCTTAAAACTCACAATAATCGACTCTCAAGTAAACCAAACATTTCTAATTTATGACCAACAAAAAGTTGTCTAAATTACAAAACTTCAGATTTATAAGGGACCAGAAATGTTATCCAGAATAATTTCCATTCAGTGCAAGATATCCTTTTTCTATATGGTATCCAGATGGATTTAAATTGGCTGCTAATAAATATATGAAGTAAATGTTAAGAGGGATATAAAAATCCATTACGCCATTATAAATAACGTTTTCCTATCTATTCTGGAAATTACAATAAAAAACAGTACTTTTATTTTGGCCAATGGAAAACACTGGCAAGCCACTTTATTTCTCTGTGCCTTAGTTTCCACATCTATAAAAAAAAAGGGGTTGGCCTAAATTTTTTGGCCTTCATGAAAGAATGAACGATATAGCAGGCAGCTATTAAAATTAACCTATATCTAAATCGTGATCCTAGTCGAATAAATCCTGATCGCTGAGAATTCTTTTGGACAGGGCCTCGGAGGCGGAAGAAAGCATGATGCTCCACAGCACATTTCCATAAATGTTTGCATGCTTTTGGATGATCCAGTCTGAAGACAAATGTATGCTCCTGCTCTTTGCCCTGAAAAGAAGAGGATGCAAAGAGAGGTAATTATTAGGTCAAACAGTCCTGTCTCTTGTTATTCAGCTACAAATACAACCACAGCAATACCCAGAATCAAATAAAGTATCTAGTATGCTCCCTGAAACTCAGACACTCTTTATAGCTACCCATATAAAGATCTGAAATCAAGCTGTCCATTTTCTCAGTCAATATAAAATTATTTCTAAGAGGGTCCTCTTATTTCTCAGAAATACAAAAAATGAGGCTTCTCTGCCATACTTAAGGATAAATGTATAATTATAATTTAAAGGGTCATATAAGATCTGGCAATATATACCAAAAGACTTAAATATGTCCATTCTTTGTCATAATAACCATCCTCACAGGAATCTAATTATAATAGTTAACAGTCATAGGCACTTCTCTAAGAATTTTACATTAATTACTTCAATGATAATATCGTTGGTCCCATTTCACAATTAAGGAAACTGAGGCAAGAAATTAAGCCCAAAGTCGCAAAGTTAGTAAGGGAGGAAACCAGAATTTGAATCTAGCCATTCAGGCTCCACAGCTTATGTTGTAACAACTAAGCTATAATGTCTCTCTAGGAAAAAAGATTTTCTAAACAAAGTTTACACTCATAGATTTTCAGTCTTATTTATAATAGTAAAAATAGGCCAAAAAAACACACACCCCTAAATGTCCAAAACAAAAGAAATAATAAAGTAAATAATGGTATATTTAAAAGCTATACAGAGATAAATGAATAAAAGATAAACGAATGCACTATTCATGTCACAGAATACTATATATAGGTTAAAATAAATGAACTAGAGCTATGTAGCTATACCTGTTTTAGTAAAATAAGCAAGCTGCAAAAAACCTAAACATATATATAATTCAAATAAATTTTAAAAACAATTCTACCATGTATTATGATGTGTATATTTTGAAAAAGTCAGAAATTATAACAATGATACCCTCTAAGAATGGTGGCAAGCTATGGGGAAGAAAGCAGCAAGCTGGGGAATTAGACCTTAGCTGTATCGAATATACTGTTACTAATTTATTTCTAAAAGATAATTCTGAAGCAACAATGCCAAATATTAAATTTAAATGAGTAAAACGAGTATCAATTTTATAATTTTTGTACTTTTCATATTTAAATATTTTGTAATTTAAACTATTTTGTCATTTTAAAATATTTTATAAACTCTACATGTAGTTTCTTTATGACCTTGGTATAAGTAAAGATTCTTAAATTTTAAGTCAGAAAATCAGAAAAAAATTATAAATTGTATCACATTAAAACCAAAACCCTCTATCCAAAAGATAATATTAAGGGAAACAAAAGGCAAGCCAGGGAGCAGAAGATACTTGCAACACATGTATCTGACAAAGAACTAATATACAGAATATATAAAGAACTTCTTCAATGTCACACAAAAGCAAATGACCCAATAGGAAAATGAACAAAAGACTTGAAGAGGCATTTCAATAAAAAAAAGAATACTCAAAGATCCAATAAATATATAAAGAAGTACTATTCATATAGTCATCAGGAGAACACAAATTAAAAATGATTCTACTACCAGAATGGCTAAAATGAAGATGAATACACCAAACATTAGTCCCCCTGCACCCTCCCCACCCAAAAAAAGACCAATGAAATTTTTGTACACTGTGGGTGGGAATGTAAAGTTATATAAACACTTTGGAAAACAGTGTGGTGGTAAAGCCACACACATGCATAGCCTAGTGTTCAGAACAGCACTCTTTCTAATAGCTGAAAACTGAAAACAATTCAAATGTGTATCAACCATAGGATGGATAAATAAGTGTGGTCTATTCATAAAATAAAATACTATATAACAATAAGAATAAGCCAACTACAACTACTTGCTGCCAACAGTGCTAAAGCTAACAATAAAATGTTGAAATAAAGAAGCCAGGGACAAAGAAAACATTCAGTCAGGTTTTACAATTTCAAAGCGTAAGCAAAAACTAATCTATGGTGTTAAAAGTCAGGAGATTGGTTACCCATAGGGCACCCTCCCTAGCGAGGGCACAAAGAAGAGTCTATTATTCTGGTAGTATTTGATTTCTTCCTCCAGGTTGGTCATACAGGTGTATGTGAAAATTCTATATGCTGTACACTTATTTTTGTACTTATCTGAATGTATGTTATACTTCAATGGAATTTACCAACAAAACTACACATTAAAAAAATGGAAAAATGCGTAAACTCAAAGTAGGGAAAAATCTTTCTATGACACAAAACCCTTAAGCTTTAAATGACTAACAAATTCACCTATTTAAATTTTTTAAAGTACATAGCAAAAATCACTATAAGCAGGGTTAAAAGACAAACAATTATTAGACAAAATAGTTACAATTTCTATGACAAAGTAGTTAAAAAATAGTTACAATTTCAAAAGAAAAATAGGCAAAGGATATAAACAGTCTGAAGAAAAGGAAATACAAATAACTCAAATGTATGAAAAGATGTTCAATATCACTCACTCATACAACAAATAAAAATTAAACCTATAATGAAATACCATTTTTTACCTTTCAGATAAAAATGTGATAAATCCTTTTAGGAAAAAGGTTAGTACACTAATAGTGCACCTTGACAGGATTTCTCTATATTCAAGACAAATGCATATAACCATTTGAACCAGCAAGTCCACCTCCAGGAAATTATCCTGTAGATACCTTCTAATGTACAAATTAATGTCTATATAGTGAATAAACGTCAATTAACTGAGAATTGTTAAATAAATTAGGGTACATCTGTACCCTAGAATACTATATAGTTTAAATAAGACCGAAGAAGTACTTTATGTACTAAAATGAAAAAGAATCCAATTTACGCAGTAATTTTAAAAAGGGTTAGTAGAGAACAGTTTATAAGCATGCTAACTTTTAAAATGAAAAAAGCTGATATACACCTTTGCTTGTATATATGTATATAATACCTTCAAAAAGATATCCAAGAAGCTAATACTATATTAGATCAAATCTAAAATTTGATTGTAACATGCCACTGATTGTAACATGCACAATTATTTTATGGCCCAATAAGAACAAGTGTGTCATCAATTAAACTATGACCATTTTTCTTTGTACAAGAAATGTTTTAATAATTATATTTTCTTATCATAGAATTATACTTTATTCTTCTTGAAGGACTGTCTTTAGATTTATAAACAAATATGAGGGATGGCTCAATAGTGTGTAGTGGTTAGCACATCTGCTTTATATGCAGAAGGTCCTGGGTTTGCGCCCCAGGTGGAGCCACAGATCATACTCGGTGTGCCAAACCTCGGGTGCACCAGGCCCTAGGTGCACTCCGCAAGCGTGTGGGAGGAGACGCCCGCCTTCAGAGATCCAGTTCTTAAGGGGAAATGGCAACATCCATAGGTCAGGGGTGGAAGTGGGGCAGGGGCAGAGAATTAAAGAGGGGAAAAAATAAAAATAAAATAAACAAATATCATTTAATTACATATGTGCTTACATATAAAGGAAAAATATTTGTAAAACATTATTTTCACATGTGAAATCTGCCTCTTCTGAATCATTCTCAATTCATTCATTGATGATACAATGATCATCTTCTGTGCCATCAAGAGATTTCTTTTTAAAATAATCTATTATTGTCTCTATGATTTTCTCTAAGCTATGTGAAACAGCAATCCTTTGTATGCATCTCAATAATAAAACTTAAAACTTTCAAAACTTATCACTGTTTCTAATTTTCAGAATCTTCTTTTTTAAGGTTCTGCTACGTAGCCTTTCTCACACCTTGCTGTGCATGAAAATCTTTTTTTACATTTTGCCTAATTTGCTTTTATCTATATCTATAAGTTTGCTAAAAGCACTTTTTTCCCAATTCTGTAAATTCTGACAAATACACAGAATATAGTACCTGCCACCAAAATCAGGATAAAGAATAGTTCTCTCATCCCCTCAAAATTCCCTATGCTGTTCCTGTGTAGTCAAGCCTCCTCACTCTACTTAGTTGCAGACAATCAGTGATCTATTCTCCATTCCCATAGGTTTCTCTTTCCCAGACTGGATTCATATAGTCATAATCTTTTGAGTCTGGTCTCGTTCACTTAGCATAATACATAGGAGATGCATCCATGTCTTATATCAATTAGGAACCAGATTTAACTAAAAAAAAAAGGTAATCCTTAGAAAGATTTATTTAAAAATATTATTAGGTAGATCTTTTTGATTAATCTTTTTCATCAGGTATTAATAAGATAAAGTCACTTAAATATAATTTTTATACATGAGATATATTATCAACAAAGAAACAAGAATAGTCTTATATTGTCTTTAATCTTAAGGGCAGAAAAACTGTATTTTTAGGATAGCGTGACCTGAAGTAGGAAATTATTTAATTATTAATTAAAGTTCTGTGGCTCTATAAAACAACAAAGAACCCTTTTACCCTTCTAGAGACTTAAGTTACCACATAACATAATCATTGTTAAGTAAGTAATGCAATACAATTCCTACCTGATCATCATCTTCTACCACCACCAGTGTTAATTTATTCTTCTTAAAATCCAATCTGGTTATCTTGGGCCTATAATAATATGAAAATAATAGCCAGATTTCAAATAAATGTCCTCTAAATTAAAAAAAAAAAAAAAAAAGGCTGTTGTTACTTCAAGCATATTAATCATCTCACTTCTGAACTGAAAACTGTTAAGAGGGTAAAAATAACCTGCACTGTCCATCAAAAAAGCCTCCAGTCTAAAAAAAAATAGTTAACAGGAATAAAAAAAATTAAAAAAACGTTTCAAAAGCAGTATCTCTAGCAAAATTGATGCTGCACATTTACCAGACATTAAAAATGTTAAAGGGGTGGGGGGAAATGAAGAAATCCATTATGTATATTTCATAGGCCCCCAACTATGGTATAAGAGATTCTCTAGGCCTAGTGTCAGAGCAGCAGCATAGGATGATGGATATAGGAAAAACTATAAAGCTTTTTAAAAGGCATAAATGAAAACAAAATATTGATTAGGGTCTTCACCTCTGTTTTCCATAGCAATTGTGGTTTGAGGAAATACATCTTTAATTAAAAATTTTTTTAAAAAACCTCACTTTGTGGCCCACTTTCTCCCTCCTACCTATAATAAAATCCTCAACAATTACGACATTTGAATTCTGTACTTTTATGAACTGTAAACGTTGAAACGATGCAACTCTAATTTTTAAATATAACAAGTAAAATATAATTATAAAACAATTTATTTACAAGAGCTGTACTAAAACAATAAGTAAATAAGTGTAATAGACAGAGGAGGGGGAAGGATCTAGCACTTGTTTGAGTGTAACAAATACCTACATAATGCCAAAGTGTCAGGTACTCTTCTAAGTGTTTTACAAGTATCAATTCAATTGATTCTCATAACAACCTTATGAGGTGGAATAAATGATACTTTTGTAATCTCTCCACCTTAATTTCTGGCCATGAAGCACATTCCATCTGTCCAGAGGGGAAGCTGGAAGCATCAGAGAATTAACACTCAAGGACTGGGTAAATAATACCAAGCTCCCTCACTCATCAAGGGACAAATTATTAAGGTGTTCTAGTCTGAAGTCTCTCACAGAGTCCCTAGCAGGGCACATCTGGATACAAAAACAAATGAAATACTATCTTCAACTTTTTAAGGGGAAATAATTTTCAACCTAAAATTCCATTCTCACCTCACTATCAAGAAAGCATGAGAGAAAAATATACCATTTTAAGGCATCCAATGATTTGAATAATTCACCTCCTATACCCTTTTCTTAGGCAGTTACTTGAGTATATATATATATCAGAGAAAAAACCAAAAGCAAAAAAAAGTGTAAACTATAGGAAGAAGACACAGGATCCTAGCTGAGAAAAGAGAAAAAGACCTTAGATAAAAGCTGTAGAGCAGCCTGTAGAGCAAATAGCTCCCACTAAGAATCATTTAATGCAACCCTTGAGAATTTGAAAGAACTCAGGGAGAAGACAAAGGCAGCTAATTTAAAGGGATGTTTTGGGTTTGGTACGTGACTTTGGGGTGGGGGGGCCAAGAATTCTAGGGAAAACACAAAGCTATATGGAAGGGAGATGTAATCCTAGTTGTGAGTTTAGGATTTCAGAATTTGGGGCTGATAAAGAAAAAGAGATAGCAGTATTGCACAATGAGCTTTACTGAGAGGTATTTGAACAGAGTTACATGAGAAGGGAAGTCCTTCACAGCAGAACATCCAGAGACAGCTGTTACAGGACCACTATCTAGAAGGGGAAGAGTCCAAGAACACTGCCGGGAGAGAGGGGAATTAGAGAGGTGGCTTAATGTGTCTAAGCAATGGCATTCATTAGCAAGGGGGTTAGTCTATGGATCAGAGAGCTCTGAAGGACAGTAGTGATTTTACAGCTACAAGATTTGTCTTATCAAATAGCTAGCTACAAGATTTGTCTTATCAAACGGCTAGCAGTTTGCAGTGAGATATGTAAACCAGACAAGTTCTAAATGACTAAAATTATACTTACTGGGCTATATGTAAAGCAACTGGACATGTGAGAATGTGAGTTAGGTGCTAGCGGGCTTTGATCTAACAGTCCTGCCATGCTGTGAAGAGGTAAACAACAAAGAGCCCAGTATAAAAGAGTCATCTTCGTCCAGTATACCACTTAAAATCTGTACCAATTCCAACACAGATAAAATAACATAAATACTATTTCCTGATTTTCAGCTTTTAGAACCAACCAAACGACACTTGAAGAACTTAATTATGGTTATGAAATCGAAATAATATCTATATTTGATGTAAAAGCAAAATGCAAATACAATTTAAAAGTTTGGATGATAGAAGTTGGGATACAGGAAGAGAAGCATAGCTTAAAAGGAGGGATAAGGGCATTACTATCTTTCTCTTACACAATAAAGAGTATGAAGTAAAAAGATTGTGAAATAAAAATTACTAAAAAAAAAAATGACATAACTACATGACAAGAGTGAGTGCCCGTGTGAACATTTAATACAAATAGAAATATATGATATTAAAACATGTATTTTGACATACTCGAAACTAATGGAATATAAAGATAGAAGAGTTTTAAAAACTGCCTCTGAGTAGTGGGACAAAAGATGGGTAAGAAGTATGACCTGAGACAGTTGCCAATTCATTTATAAGCTTTTCAGAACTATTTAATTTTCAAATTCTCTTTTATGTATTAACTTCGTATCAATGTGTTTTTACACAAAAAAACCCAAAGCAACGATAAACATCTTTGACATTAACAGTGCTTACCAAAAAAATAAGCCAATTTTGGTCTCTCCCTCAAAAACGAGGACTCCTGTTGGGGTTAGTCCCAAGCTATAGTCATTCCCATCTCTAGCCTAATTTGAAAAAAGCAAAATGTGTTAACTTTATTTGCATAAAACAGGTTTCACATTTTCACACAACTATTTTATTTTCACACTGAATTATATTAATTATATATAGGTAATATTAATAGGCGAGGTGTTTTCAACCATTAGAGTATCCAAAATAACATTCTCAGGAAAATTCATGTATACATTCAGTTCATTGAAATACTATAGTTTTAAGGTATGTCTTCATTGAAAATAGTTATACTTCCATTACAAAGAAAGCTTTCAGACTCTTCTCATATTCTATTCACCATTTAAATCACAAATTTTAGGGGGGAAAAAACTGTCTTTCTGGAAAAATTTAGCTACTTAAACTAGAAATAACTTAAATCACTACATAAGCTATACTACAGCTTATCAAAGTCTTCTCAAGTAATAAATTTTCAACTTTGCCTCCTAAATTATTTTAGTTTTTATAGAGCCTACTCAGTTTACGTGCTATGATATGAATAAAAGTGAAAGAATAAAAATGGTTTAAAAAAAATAAAAAATAAAAATAAAGATAGCTTAAAAGAACAGGCATACCTTTTCGGAAATTTTAGTTGTTTCTCTTCTTATACTTAACCTTTATGTGAGATTCTTATTATTCAGTATTTAATCTCACCCTTTATAACCACACATCTACAGTACACACTGGAGTCCATGCAAACTCCATGGCCTCTCTCACATTGAAAAATTCCATAGTCACCTTGAATCTTGAATGAATAAAAAATTTTTAAATTTCACAACACTGTGCTTACCTTGACCACATGCATATCAACCCCATACATTTCTAGCCATTTGGCTTTATTCAGATAATTGGTTTCAGCCTGTGCTGGTGTCTGACCTCTGAAATTTAAAAAAAAATTTTTTAAATAATAATAAATGTAAAATGAATATCAAGTATAGAAATAGAAGAAAAAAATATGAGATTACTATTGTGGTGATGTTAAAGAATGTGATCAGATGTCAAGTACCTGTATTCCTTCCATTTCTCAAAAATAGCCAGCTCCATTTCTTCAGTCTGAATGGGCATGAACCTGAACTCAGATACGAGTTCAGGACTATGCTCAGCAAGATCATAGTCACCAAGTTCAGCTAGAAATTAAGTTTCACAAAGTTATATTTCATTAATAATA
>NW_006442484.1:6637290-6678222 GCF_000325575.1 Pteropus alecto
TGCTAAGATTAAAAAGATTCTTTATTAAACTATCAAGAATTCATAATGTGCAAACCATTACCAAAAATAAATCTAGCTTAGACTTACGACTTATCTGTCTGTATTTATACTTGTGGTTGGTGGTATATTTCCATTAAATGTCTTTAATTTATTCAGATGTTAAAATACTTAACTTTTAGAAACTTCTTTCTAGACTTCCAGAGAGAAATACCTTAACTTTATAATGAATAAACAATAATATTCAGCAATCCTTAATTAGCTGGCATCTGTTAGGAACCTAATATGTACAGAACATGCTATCATATGCCATTTTAAGATATGGTCTCTGTCCTCCTGGAATTTTAGATTATTAATCCTAAAGAAATAAAAAAAAATTGCTAAAAAAATTTGGGAAAGGAAGATAGTAGGAAAAGAACTGAACAATGCACAAACACTTATGGACTCATCTGTGGTTATCTCTGAACTATGGGTTTGGGGAAGAAGGGAAAACATTCTAATTTTATATACTTTAAAATTTTTTCCTTTAAAAGAATATTTTACTCATATTACAAAATTAAATTATTTCCATTTTATAAAAAATTTTGCCATGAAGAGAATACATGAGAACGACCTGGAGATAATCATAAAAATAGTAATCGCATTATTTATTGAGCACCTACTCTACATACTGGACATATTACAGATATACTGTTATTTAATTTCACAATAACCTTGGAAAATACTATCACACCCCTTTATTGCTGAAAAAAACTGTTCTTTTGTCTGGACCACAATGTCTTTAAGAAGCTCCAAACCAAATCTGCTAAATAATGTTGTTTAGGAAATAAACTAAAATGGTACAGAAGAACTGAACTTGAGAGTGTGAGGAAGCTAATAAAAATTATTCTAATAAAATATAAATTCATAAATTTATAAATTCATAAATGAGAAACAAGGAGCCCTTTTAATGAAGCTGGAAGTAATACTTCAGCAAATTTATTCTTAAGGACCTTAAGAATTAATAAGATTTGGTAAACTATTAGACATGGGACAAGGAGATACATAGGACATAACATGAAATTTGGAGGAACCTAAAATAATGGTGTCATTCACTGAAGAAAAGAGCAAGTAGGAAAGAAATTTTATTTAAGAAAAATATTAAGTAAAGAGACATTATAACGGAGTCACATGCACGAATCAAATAATATGTATTAGTGAGCACTACTGTGAATAGTTTTGTTAAATACACAAAAATGTATGAAAATTCTATTTTCAAGAAGCATATCTGTGCTTGTCATGAAAATTACACAAGACAAAGATAGACCATGTGATGCAACATATGGTATAACAGATATTAGAAATGACAGCTTTTCAGTAGATCCAAGAGTTTTAGAATTAACAATTTCATACAGAAATTAGTAAAATGTAAAAAATGTGCTTTCTTCTCTCCTCCCGCCACCCAAGATGTCGAAAGGAAAGAAGGCCAAAAGGAAGAAGGTGGCTCTGACCCCAGATGTCCTGAAGAAGCAGGAGGCCAAGGTGGTAATAAATCCCGTATGAGAAAAGGACAAAGGATTTTGGCATTGGACAGGATATCCATCCCAAATGGGACATCATCCACTTTGTCAAATGGCCCTACTACATTTGGCTGCAGTGGCAAAGTGCTATTCTCTATGAGCGCCTGAAAGTGCCTCCTGTGATGAACCTGTTCACCCAGGCCTTGGACCGCCAAACAGCTACTCAATTGCTTAAGCTGGCCCACAAGTACAGACCAATGACAAAGCAAAAGAAGCAGAAGCTTGTTGGCTGGGCTGAGAAAAAGGATTCCGGCAAAGGTGCTGTCCCCACCAAAAGGCCTGGTCACCTGTCCTTCAAGCAGGGGTTAATATTTTCTCCACTTTGGTGGAGAACAAGAAGGCTCAGCTGTTAGTGACTGCACATAATGTGCATCCCATCAAGCTGGTTGTCTTCCTGCCTGTCCTGTGCCGTAAGATGGGTCTCCCTACTGCACTGTCAAAGGGAAGGCCAGACTGGGCCGTCTAGTCCACAGGAAGACCTGCACCACTGCTGCCTTCACAAAGGTTAACTCAGAAGACAAGGGAGCACTAGCTAAGCTGGTGGAAGCTATCAGGGCCAATTACAGCAGCAGATATGATGAGATACATCGTCACTGGGTAGGCAATATCCTGGGCCCCAAATCAGTAGCTTGCATTGCCAAACTGGAAAAGGTAAACCACAAAACTGGGCTAAGTGTACACTGTCAAGTTCTCCATACATAAAATAAAAATTCTCCTTCATAAAAATAAATGCCTTCAAGAAAAATGCATGCAATTACATACTTCTGATCATAACAATGCTAGAGGCATAGCATTTCCAAACTAGTTTGTAGTCAACATTTCAGCAGATAAGAAAAGTTTTAATTTGTAGACAGACTAGGATAGCAGATGGAGGCAGGTAGATAATTTATACTAGTGGTAAATAAATGTGAAATACAGAAATTTCCTCCAATCATCAATCCCTCTATCGATGGGAAAATAAACTTTTTTTAAACCATAGAAGTGCAATATAAGCAAAATATTCAGTTTACCATAAAACATTAAAAATTTAGTCTTATTACAATCCTAGGAAGCTCAGAGTCCCAAGAAAGAAAAATCCAAAGAGGCCCACACCAAGACACATCATAATTAAAATGCCAAAGGTTAAATACAAAGTGAGAATCTTAAAAGCAGCAAGAGAAAGGCAGTTAGTTACCTAAGGGAGCACCCATAAGACTGGCAGCTGATTTCGCAAAAGAAACTTTGCCAGACAGAAGGGCCTGGCACAAAACATTTAATGTGTTGAAAACCCAAGATCTACAACTAAGAATACTTTATCCAGCAAAGCTATCATTTAGAGTTTAAGGACAGTTAAAAAGCTTCCTAAACAAAAATAAGCTAAAGGAATTCATCAACACCAAGCCACCATCATAGAAAATGTTGGAGGGACTTCTTTAAGAAGAAAAACCATGCATCAAAATCATGAATAAAAAATGGTAATAATTACATATCTATCAATGACTACCTCAAATGGAAAAGAATTAACTGCTCCAACCAAAGGACAGGGTCGCTGAATGGGTATGAAAACAAGACCCCGACATATGCTGCCTACAGGAGACTCACTTCAGATTAAAAGACACGCACAGGCTAAAATACCACGTGATTTCATATACATGTGGAATCTAAAGAACAAAATAACAACAGCAACAACAAAAACAGAAACAAACCCATAGATACAGAGAATATTTTGAGGTCTACCAGACAGGAAGGGGGTTGGGAGGGATAGTGAAAAAGGGTGAAGGGATTAAGAAATACAAATGGATAGTTACAAAATAATCATGGAGATATAAAGGGTAGCATAAGGAAAATAGTCAACAACATTGTAATAAACATGTAAGGGGGAAAACAGGTACTAGATTTAATGGGGTGATCACCTGAGTTCTTATCACTATGCTGTACAAATGAAACTAATATATTATTGTATGCCAACTATAATTGAAAAAAAATTCATTGAATTGTATATAAAAAATTATCTTATTATCATTTATACAATGGCAAATAAACACTATTAGTCTTAGAGGGACTAGGGATAAATATGGAATCATCCCCCACTAAAGCATAAAATTATAATAAAAATATTTCTTTCCATTTCATGAATAAGAACTGAAATTAGTTTTACTAAAATGTCAAATTTTTCAGAAGAAAACACCTAAGTTTAATAGTATTTGATCAGTGTAACAAGGCATAAAAAAGTGAGTTTTTCTTTTCATTTATTGGAAAACTTTTTTTTAATCCTTAAAATGACCATCAGGAACTTTTAGTATACTCTAAGTTATCTTTTTCATGGGTTCATTTTTAAGAAAAAGACTAAAAAGCCATGTGGTTGCAGTAACAACTTACTAGTATATTACTGTATTCTTTTTAAGGAAAAAAATTAGTTGAGGGTCCAGTTATAACATTTATTGAATTATAAAGTAGAAAGCAAATTTTCATTTGAAAACACTATAGATGGGAAAGGAACAAATAAAGTGAAAAGGAAAAAAAAGAAGGCAATGTTCTAAAACAAGTATACATCAGAGTTGGATAATGATACAAATTTTACACAAAAATACTGCTGTTTCTTTTTTGCACATTGCTTTGACTGTTTTGAAATTCTTCAACACACACTAAAAGAATTATGCTTACTCCCAATAGTCAACATGAGAACTGCTTACCTTGCAGGTTATAAGCTGCCAACTGAACTGCTGTATCAAAAGGACACTCTAATCTGAGACACCAAAACACAAATTTATTAACCAAGTCAATTTTATAATCATTTTAAGATAAATGGACATACTTTATGTTGACCATTTTTTTCAAAATTACTATGAAGCTGTTTTTCAAAAACATTTTTCAACTACTCAAAAAAATGTGGTTTACCTTGAGCAACTAATACTCACTTTCCACTGAGAATATCTTGTTTTAATTGAAGAACAAATAAATACCTAAGAAAACCGAAAAGACACAAATTTAACTAATCAGAACAATCTACTGTATAAATAATCCTACCCTTCTAATTTGAGAACATTTTTAATTATAGAATTTCACCCACAATAAAGTCATCAAAAGAAAAATAAGTTAAAAAAAAAAAAAGGAGCAATAAGCATCAGGACGGTAGCATGTCCGTCCACAAGAGCAAGGAATAACAGGTCACAGAGTAAAAGTTTAAGGAGAATTACTGAGAACGAGCTCTGTGAGCTTATTTAACTTTACTTTGACAATGCAGCCACTTCAGATGTGAACGGATACAAGCATGTATATAAACTATGAATAATAGCTATAATCTCACTGGCAGAGTAGTCAAGAGAAAATCCTTAAAAGACTCAGCAATTCAATTTTTTACTTAATAAATAGAATGTGGAATGAATCATGGATTTGCAATATAGTCAATGAATAAATACCAAGGAGGCAGGAAAAAGTAAAATTAAGTATATATAACCTACTTAAAGTTTATTTGAAACCATTCAAACCAAATTAGAATTTAATATTTTTCACTAATTAATGGCATTTCAATAGGTAAAGAAAATCAGGAGCCAACTGAATAAACTCCAAGTGGCCAAAGCCAGATCATTTTGATCATCAATAAACATGGCAATATATTGAAACATATAAGCCCTGTTTAAGATCCATGTGTTGGTAATGATATTAGCTACTTTTGGAGGATGCCAGGAAACCAACTCTTTATTTTGAGAACTGATAAATAAAGGAAAAGAATTCTGCACTTAAAAAGCATTGTCCCAAAATGAAATTCTATTATCTGAAGTTTTGTTATCAGGGGCAAGGGATCAATTTCATTAGCCATCTATAAACTAGAAAGAATTATTAAGACAGTCTTCGAACATTTTAGCTAACCTAACAAGACTTTACCTATGTAAGACTCTATAGAATGGTCTTACCGGGTTAGCTCTTCACGAAGATTATTTGGTTCTGAAGAATAAAACTTTACTCGAAAATGCAGACAATAGGGTGAACCAACTGCCATTAAAAAAAAAAAAAAAAAAGCTTTAATTTTTTTTTTTTTATAGCTATTTAAACATTAAGACATTTAGTTGGTAAAGTTGTCAAAATCTACTAAAGTAGGGACAGAAGATAACGGGTTATTGTGGCAATATTTCAGGTTACACTATAGGCTTGATTAAGCTTAACACAAAAAGATCAACAGGCTTTTTAAATGTACTAACAGTACTATCACAATCATCATCCTCCCAAGAATAGATAGCTAAATTAATTCTAACAAAGGGCCAAATACATCAAATAAAAAAGTCTTGACTGTGCAATCTAACAGCTCTAAAAATTCATGAGGCTGTATTTCTTGAGAGCACAGAAGAATGCCTACGTAATTAATTGCTCATGGCAAATCCTCCCCCTACACACTTTCAAATTCACTTCACCAACTTCACTAACCTCTATATTCTCAGTGGTCCCATTACTTTGTAAAGACAAGAGCTGAGGTGCCCTGAAATCTGTTACTAGGCAGGACAAGATAGATTATGGATTGAACACTGGTATTTTCTCAACTACTGCTAGGAACACTACAGACATTTTATGTGAACTGCTTCATTTCACTATTCTTAACTTTTAAGAAAGTTGCAGCCTTCAAGTCTCAAAATATTTTCTAGAGCAGGGCAGATGCCAAACAGGAAAATTAAACATAAGAAATTACTAAATAAAAATTAAGCATCTCACAGGAACTCAATTTCATTTGCAAGCTGCAAGCCTTTCTCCTAGAAACAAACTGTGAGGCACTTGAATCTAGATTACCATCAACCCTATATAATTTAGGGTCAGTTTATCAGATTGAAATTGTTTTTAGAAAGTAGAGGTGCTAAAAAATTCATTTGAAACATGATTTCTTATGTCATTCTTACTATAAAGAATCAATTACTAATTTATAATTATATATAAATCAATTTCCATTTTTTCACAATCTTTCTCAACACTTACTTTTTACTTGCTTTTTGATGCTCTTTGTACCATCCAACCAATGCTGGAAAAACAAAAATTCAGTTGTTAAGCAGATGACAGAATTTAACATTTAAAAAAATATTTCACAAGAGAAAAAAGTGAGAGTGGAAATGAGAAGGTTACCTACCCAATATCCACAGAAAACTTATGATACAGATGACCTAAAACCAGATATGACTTCTTAAAACATCGTTGCTCTCTCAGTAACAAAAATGATACTCTAATTTTGTCCTTAGTTTTCCTCACTGTTCTCAAAAAAAAAACCAACTTTCAAAACTGTTAAAAATTAGAAAAAGTATCCGTTATATTCCAGTGCCTGATTCATTCTTACAATAAAAATGTAAGATTAACAGATCAAAACCCAAAATTAGGTGAAATAACAATGTCATTTATATTTTATAAAATAGATACTACTAAGAAGACCCTGTCCAATTAAATTAGATTTTTCTCACAACCAAGGCCATATCTATTAAATGAAGCTATCTTTGTTCTTTTTGTTTTACAAATAAAAAATGTTTACATTGTGACTAGCAGACTTCTGGTTTCATGAATAACAGCCTTTTGATTTCTGTAACCTCTTCACTATGAAATATCCATAATATAAAGACCTACGAACCAATTCCAGAAACTTCCACAGATAAACCATTCCCAGCTCACTTCTCTTTATTAATCCTTTTACACCACCAAGTCCTAACAGTGACAGGATGCATTCATCCAACTAAGACATACATAATTGTGTTCTCTCCGGCATGCTTATAATTCCAAGCACCCTAAACAAAAGGAGTGCTCTTCTGCTAACTAGTTCACAGAGCTAAGGAATCCAGTTTCAGAAATTCAGATAGGCAAAGAGTGGGCAAACAAGGCTGCATTGTCAACAGACTTGTAACCATTTGCTTTTCCTGCCAATTATTTGCCTAGCCTCTTCTCTCCAGTCTCTCCCAAGATCCAAAAGTGGAATTCACAGACCTACCAGTGTGCCAGCAAAGTACCTCTGCACACTGAAAGAAGGTGGTCAGTAAACATTTCAAAAGGCAAGTAAATACTGTATAATATTTTCTCTGGATTCCAAGTGTGTAGGCTACTTAGCCATCTCTCATCTTTTAATACAGATGGACATCCATTTTTAAGCATATTTCAGTGTATAATAATATCCAGTTTACACAAACCTCCACTAATAGAATGCTAAGCCAGGCAGTAGGCAGAACAAAATTCACTCCATTAACAGAAAAGATTTCAATCTAGGACAGCAAAAATTCCATCCATCACAGCCAAGCCCAACAATCCAATTTCCAAAAATCCCAGACTTAATTGTGCAAAATATCTACTCCAGCCTGAAGCCAATCACATACTGGGTGTAAAATAAAATTAGTTTTCATATCCCAGTTAGTTGTCTCCCCACAACCACGCATCTGAGAGTTGCCCTATCTTCAGGTTTTATTTATTACACTGCAATAAATTAACAATTTTATGGCTGGTCACCTGGGCAGTCTCTTGTAGCCATGGTTAGAGGGACTCTCATACAGCATAATGAGTGCAAATAAGCACAACCCTTCCAGGAGGCAATCTGACTATCTCTTAAAAATAACTATGTCTTTGACTTAACTTTACCTACAAGAAATTACATCAGAGAAAATTAAAACAATCTATATACCAACAATAGTAAATCAGTTAAGTATTTCAATATGATAGAACACCATGCAACAATTAAAATGAAAGAAAACAAATGCTTAAGGATCTGATAATTTATTTACAACATATCGTTAAATTTTAAACGGCAGGTTACAAAATATTATAAATTATTTTGTCAAAATGTACAAATTTGTATATATAAACATGCATTTTCTTTTTGACTGAGACAATCTATAACAAAACAGTAAAAGAGATGTTATATGTAGGTGGTTGAGATTGCTGGTGATAATTTTTCTTCTTGTTTCTTCTATTTTCAACTTACTCTACTATAAGCTTATATTACTTAAAAAAAATAATCATAAACCCCTTTAATATTTATCCCTTTATTTTTAATATTTTAAATAAGTAATATATTCATATCACTTAATATTTTAGTAATATTAAAAGGTATGTGGTCAATAGTCCCTCCAATCCCTGCAACAGGCCACTCCCCCATATACCCAATTTCTATCATCACATGCACACACACACACATATCCCCAAAGGTGTTACTGGTTTCTGATTCCTTCCAGAGTTTCTTTAAACAAGGAAGAAAAAAACTATGTGTGTATGTGTGTGCACACTGGTAAAGAACATTAACAATGGACTGAAAATCAACAGGCTAAATATAAATTCTGACAGAAAAAACTTTGAGGAATATAAAGAAAACATTAATACAAGATAGGCCACTTAGTATTTCAAGAACAACCTAAAGTCCATCTTACACAGTTATAACTTAAATTTCTTCCAGTTTAAGAAATTTAGGGCTAGTCTCATAAATACATCACATCTTTAATCTCTATTCTAAGAAGCACCTTAAACATAAAATCATCCCAGTTAAATAAATGGTCAGAGTTTTCTTCAAAGTAGGCATTTTAGTCTCTTTTCCACCTGCATGTAATAACTTCTAATATCTGCATGTCTATTAGACAACCCAGATAAAGCATCAAGTATTTTAAAGTGAAATTTAGGAGCTGGGGGAGTAGTGGGTGATGTCCTTCTCAGGGAGGTCTGAATTCATGTTTGTATATTCTTGAGTCTGTTTTCTTTCATCTCCTCCACATTCCAAGCCCAGGGACTGGAAAATTCAGAGCTCAGAGACAGGCACTGATAGTATTTTCCTTGATTCAGGACAGTTAGGAGTTGAGTTTAAATTACATTAGAAGATAAAGGTGAGAGCATACAGATATAGATTCTTGGATGTTTAGTATAAAACTAATATGGTTCTCTTTCCTCATGGTACTTCAAACAGGAAACAAACTCCCTTTTAATTTCTTACTTTTAAAGTTTGGTTGATAAACTTAGAAACCAAAGGATGTGGAAAGCCACATTTCTTTTCATGCTACTGAACGGGGCATAAAAAACAAGTATGTATTTGCATGTCTTATAAACAATATGTAATTAGAAACACAACAGGCATAATTAACCCAAACAAAGAATCACCTAGGAAGCTTCCAAAACACTACACGGTCATCCCAGGCCCTATAGCCAGTCTGTAAACAACTCTTCAAATGAATGATCCCTGACTTCTAACTGCCTACAAAAGGCTTAGCTAAAGAAAGGCATCACTACTTTTGCTCCAAGCAAAGGACGTAAGGCAGAGAAATATTAACCATCTTTCAAAACAACTGCCTCTGCAAAAAATATTTCTCCTGTGAGGGGTAGAGGCTTATGCTCTGAATTAAAAAATTATTTTAAAGCAAATTTTAACATTTTAAACAATTAAAATGTTTTTGGTTTTTTTAAAATCTATGCTATGAAAACAGGACCAATACATTGCATTGCTGTAATCTAATGAAAGCAGTCTAGATTCTATTATAAATTTTCTCTGGGTGATTACTTTTTTGGCATTAACAGTCTGTGTTATAAGACATTCCAAATGAAGACTTAGATGAACCATTAAAATATATTTTCTACTGTGCCTTTCTGTGTATTACTAGCATACTCTTTTAGGATTCTTGCAGAAATATGAGTTAGGTAGATTATGTATCCACTCTCCAGAAATAGAGCACATAGTCTATTTTGGAAATACCCCTTTTTACAGTTCCTCCTTATTTAGCAAATGTGTATGTTACAATATCTACATATATACTTAACATATACATATTTATTTCTATATATTTTGCACTTCTAACTACTTTATTGAAGCCTACTGTTTGTGTTCTCAGATGCAATCCAATTGCCCTGCCAACAGTGATAATTTTACTTCCTCTTTTCTAACCTTTATAATTTCTATAACTGCATTTGCTGGTACTACTATTATGAAATTAAACAGCAGTGGTAATAATAGGGATCTTTGTCATCTTCCTGTCTGTAGTGTGAATGCTTCCATTGTTTATTAATCTATGGTTGTTATATGTGTGTGTTTTTTTTAATAATCAAAAAATCAGTATGCAAAGAGAGCAGAACCATTGAACAACCACCAGATCTATCTGTTCACCAAAGGTGCTGTCTTGCTGGGCCACCTCTCTGCCCAGCACCAATCACCATCCTTGAATATGGGCACATCTTTTAAAGGCTGGCTGGACTGACGCAGATAGAACTGTCGCTTCCATACAGGTCAAAGTCCATTTTGTTTACTCAATGTTTTAAGGCTTGAAATAAGGGGCTTATTTAACAAGCAACCAAAAAAAGAAAAAATAGATAACAATTGTAGAGCAGAGTACTATTATCTGCCCACCACCAGATAAGTGAGGTAAGCAAACCAAATTGGCAGCTCATCACATTATGCCTACAGTACCTGAAGTAGCTGAATTCTAAAATTGGAACAAGAATTGCCTCTTACCTTAGCTCAATGATCTTGGATTTGCCATTGAGGGGATCCACTGTTGCAGGCTCCAGAAATGTACTTGTAAAACATTTACCCAATGTTCCACTAAACAATTATGAGTTTTCTAGCTTTCAGCTTTGGATCTAACATCTCCATTTCCATTTGTGTTGAGTTTTGTCTTTAAACTAAATGTCGTAAACTTCAATTAATCAAATTATTCATCTTTCTTTTGTGATAAAGATTTCAGTTTCACTCTTGTTGAATGTAGTTTCACGTTAAGTATGTGATAAAGCAGTAACAGCATAAATGAAGGGTTAACCTCCTGTAACTAATGTCACAAAAAAAGATAAAGAAATATTCCATTATCAAAAAGAGCTCTCTCATATTACTCTAGTCACACCCACCCCCTACCTCCAACATCCTTCAATCTTGCCAACCATTAACTTGATCACTATTTCTGTAATTCTGTCAAGAATGTTATATAAATGGAATCATATGTGACTTGAGATTGACTGTTTTCACTCAACATAATGCCCCTGAAATTTATCCATGTTGTGTATCAATAGATTTTCTTTTTCTATTGGCTGAGTACTATTCCATGGTATAAACATGCGAGTTTTTAATTGTTCACCTACCATAAGACATTTTAGGTTTTTTTTTCAAATTTTTTGCTATTCCAAATAAAGTTACTATGAACAATCATGCATAGTTTCTTGTGGAGAAATAAGTTTTCATTTCTCTGGGATACATAGCCAGGCATACAATTGCTGAGTCATATAGAAAGTGTATGTTTAGCTTCTTAAACTGCCAGTTTGTTTTCCATAGTGGCTGTATCATTTTTATACTCCCAAAACCAATATATGAGAGGTCCGGTTTCTCCACATCCTCAAAAGCTTTGAGTCGTCACTATTTCTTATTTTAGCTGTTCTAACAGATATGTAGTGATGATGTCTCATCAAGGTCTTAATATGCATTTCTCTTCTGTTTAGAGATGTTTAACATCTTTTTCATGTGTTTATTTGCCATCTGAATATTCACTGTGGTAAAATGTCTCATGTCTTTTATCCATTTTCTAACTGGATTGTTTTCCAACTATTGAGTTTAAGAGTTCTTTACATATGCTAGATGAGTTGTCAAATATGGTTTGAAAATATTTTCTCCCAGTCTATAGCTTGGCTTTTCAGCCTCTTAACAGGGTCTTTCCAAGAGCAAAGGTTCTAATTTTTATGAAGTCCATTTTATCAATTTTTAAAAAGTGGATCATGTGTTTTAGTATCACATCTAATAATTCTTCTCCAAGTCCTAGTTTCTAAAGATTTTCTCCTGTGCATTTTCCTCTAAGTTTTATAGTCTTACATTTTATATTTATGTTCATCAACTATTTTAATTGTTGCACAGATACAGTTTTTTTTTTTTTTGCCTGATATCCAATTGCTCCAGCACCATTACTGAGACTACCCTTCTTCTGCTGAATTACTTTGGTGTCTCTGTCAAAAATCAGTCGGCCACACTTGTATAAGTCTATTTCTGGGTTTCCTATTTGGTTCCACTAATTTATGTGTCTATTGCTCTGCCAACACCACAGTCTTGATTACAGTAGTTACCATGTAAGTTTTGAAGCTACGTAGAGCTTCAAAACTTCCCATTTTATTCCTCTTTTTCAAAATTCTATTCTAGCCTGTCATTCCATATGTTTTAAAATAATCCTGTCTACATCAACAAAAAAAAAATTTTGTGGGAATTTTGACACAAACTGCATTAAACTTGTATTAAACTTGTATTAAACTGCATTAAACTTGTTAATTAAGAGAGACTGATATCTTTGTTGTCTTCTAATCCATGCACACGGTATGTCTGTTTATTTAGTTATTTTAAGAAGCCTGTTTTTAATTTCTTTCATTAGCCAAACTTTTTAAAACATTTAACTGGTTTTTTAAAAACGCAAGATTTACTTAAAAATCAGAATTTCCAAGGTTCTCTTGAAATACGTGAAGATCCAGCAATGCCATATGGCAACAAATGGCTGGAACTATGTAGTACCTGCCTCTCTACCTCTTTTGGAGGGAAAAGTGATACACTTCCTAGCTCAGCACAATTCCCTTACCAATACTTTTTGATATTTAGTCTGTTATATGTCAGCTATGATTTATGAGCATGCTGTATTTTTCTGTATCTATATCAAAAATGGGAAAACATTAAGAAGCATGATTCAAAAAAAAAAAAAAAAAGAAAAAACATGCTTCTTGGAAATAAATAATATTTCCATGTCCTCAATATGCACCCCAACTTGCTTCCCATCTTTTGTTCTCCTGCATGATCCCTGTACACATTTGATTTAAAGACTGAAAATTGTTCCTTTAAATCATAAAAGTTCTCTAGAAAACTGTTACAGTTAATTCAACTATTTTGCAAAGTCTTACTGCACCAACCTAAAAACATTTAGCATCAAAAGGAGAATTCCTTCTTGCCTGGCTTAAGATGTATCACTTCCACACTGGAAAGCTGTATAGTTTTACCCCAGATCATCATTTTTTAACCACTGACATTGGTGTTCTGCTATCATAAAACTCTTTACATACTCTGTTATTTTTATGATAGAGTTTTCTAAATTCATTAAGAAATATTCTATTACCATGAAAATTTCTGTAGTTATACAATGAGATTTAATAGCAGGTTTTTACGAACAGTATAAAAGATTACAAATTTCCAAAACTACTAATTATTATCATAAATATTTAAAGAAAAAGCAAATTAATACCACTATCAGTTTTCCTTTAAGCTAATGGAAATATCATTACTAAATGTAAATGGAAATACCACTACTAAAAACAGAATGCTATAAATGGAATGGTGTCATTTGTTTCCAAAGACTATCGATATACTAAAACAATTCAAAAAAAATAATAAAATTGATATATTTCATGGCAAACTTCGGGGGTAAGGTTAGGGCTGTAATCTGCGAGTTATCTCGGGGTAAAAATGCTGTAGCTGTAAGTGCCACCAGCGAGTATTCTTGGGGCAGGCAAATGGGAAATGGGTTAAAAACTGTTCAAGAAACAAATGAAGAATCTGAGCATATGTGTAACAAATAAAGAGACTGAATCAATAATTTGTAAAACTTCTCAGGAAAGCTCAGATGATTTCACTGGTGAATTACACAAAATGATGAAAGAACATCAACCCTTCATGAGATCGCCAAAAAAAATAGATGAGGAAAGACTTCCCTCATTCTATGAGTCAAGTACTACCCTACCCAAATCAGATAAAGCTATTATAAGAGTGGGGGGGGACCCAAAAATCAACTATAGACCAATATCCCCTACAAATACAGATACCAAAATCTTCAACAAAATATTTGCAAATCAAATAGAGCAACATAAAAAAGTATATATGACCATGATCAAGTCAGCTTTATCCCAGAAATACAAGGTTGGTTCAACAAGCAAACAAAAAATTAATTAATATGACATACCAGGGTAATACAATACAGTAAATAAACTGTAAGATCCTCTCAATAGATGCATTTCACAAAACCCAACACTGTTTCATGAGGAAAATATACGATAAAATAGGAATATAAAGAGACCTTCCTCAAAGTGGTAAAAGGCATCTATAAAAATCCCACAGGTAACATACTTAATGGTGAGAGACTGAGCAGTTTCCCCTTAAGATCAGAAACAAGACAAGAATGTCTGCTCTCACCAACTTCAACATTCTACTAAAGATTCTAGCCAAGGAACTTAGGCAAAATAAAAGAAAGAAATAAAAGGTATTCGGATTAGAAAGGCATTATAGGTATTCAGATTAGAAAGGAAAAAGTAAAGCTATCTTTTTGCAGATGATATGATCTTATACATAAAACATTAAAACAAACAAGTTCAGCAAGACCGAAAGATAAAAGAAATATACAAAAATGAATTGTATTTCTATATACTAGCAATGAACAATCCAAAAATAATATCAAGAAAACAATTACATGTACAACAGCTTCAAAGGAATAAAAAATTAGTAAATTGATGAGGCCATAGTTTACTTTTTTTCCTGTCTATACATATAATCTGAGTTGCTCTCATTAATATATGTATAATCATATACATGATTTTTATTTTGTGAATAAACCCATATATATGTATATATATGGTCAACTTATTTTCAATAAGCATGCCAAGACCAAACAATGGGAAAAGAATAAACTCTTCAACAAATGGTGCTAGGACCACTGGATAGCCACATGCAAAAGAATGAAATTAAACCCTCTACCTTATAGCAGATACAAAAACTAACTCTCAATGGGTAAGAAAACGTGTAAATCTTTGTGACCATGGACTAGGCAACAGTTTGTAGATATGATTAAAAGCATAAACGACCAAAGAGTAAATAAACTGAATTTCATCAAAATTAAAAACTTTGTGCAAAAAACACTATGAAGAAAGTAGAAAGTCAAACTATAGAATGGGAAAAAATACTTGCAAATCATGTATCTGAGAAGCATCTAGTATCCAAAAAATATATAGAACTCTTATAACTCAACAATAAAAAGGCAAATAACCCAATTTAAAAAATGAGCTAAGTATCCAAATAGGCATTTCTCCAAAAAAGATATACCACTAGTCAATAAGCACATGAAAAGATGTTCAATATCACTAGTCATTAGGGAAATTCAAATCATGTCCACAATGAAACCAATTTCATACCAACTAGCATGGCTGGAATCAAAAGAAGGGGAAATATAGTGTTGGTGAGAATATGGAGAAATTAGGACCCTCATACACTGCTGGTAGGAATGTAGAATGGTACAGCCTAGTGGAAAACAGTTTGGCAGTTCCTCAAAAAGTTAAACGGAGTTATCTTATGATCCAGCAATTCCACGCTTAGATACATACCCAAGAGAACTGAAAATTATGTTCACGCAAAAACTTGTACACAAATATTCACAGCAGCATTATTCATAATAGCCAAAAATCAATGAACCCAAATGTCCGCCAATGAATGGATAAACAAAATGTGGTAAATCCATACAATGGAATATTATTCAGCCATACAGATCAAGTACTGATATATATGACAATATGGATGAGTCTTGAAAACATTATGCTAAGTGAGTTTACAAACTTAAAGGCTACATTGTATATGGTTCCATTTATATGAAATTTTCAAAATAGAAAAATTCATACAAACAGATAAGCATTTGCCAAGGGATGTGGGAAGGGGGGACTGGGGAGTAACTGGTAACATGTACACGATTTCTTTGGGGGTAATAAAAATGTTCTGGAATTAAGACATTGGTGATGGTTGCACAACTCTGAATATACAAAAAACCATTGGTGAATTTTATGGTATGTATACTATATCTCAATTTTTAGTGAGTGGCCTAGTTTAGGCAAATTATATGGCCATCTTAAAACCAATTCTTTTCCTCAAGCATCACTTTTCTCTTATAATTCCCCTACTCCAAAACCATACCTCTAAAGGAGGTAACTCTACAACACCATCTGCAAAGAACTGTCTGTATTTATAAGGTAAATGGAATATCAGAAGTTTCATAAGCCCCTGCTCTTCCCAAATATTTCAGTCCAGAAGTAATTAGCTGGTCTGAACAAGGCCAGCATCTGTTCAGGGAGAGGCTAGAGATGAATTCCATCTCTAGCTTCCATTCCAGGGTGAGTAATCAGTCAAATAAATATCCTGATAATAATCAAAGCCTGGTTTCTGTAGAAGAGAACTACAAACATGGAAAAGGGCTGGAACAAGAAAATATAAGATGAACATTTTCTTGGGCCTTAAAGTCAGGAAATACTCAAATGATGTGTGCATGCTGAATGAATATATAAGCCATCTTGAAGTGGTTCCCACTGGCCAAACCTGAGAAAATCTGAGCATCAAAATAAATGACAGTCACAGATTATCACCCACTGAATAAAATAGGAATCCATTAATTCATATCTCTATAAATAAAAAGTCTGATGAGAAACAATCTCCAAGTAATTGCCCACTTTGAGAAAACTGCCCACAAAAGAAGTATTAATTACAAAGAGTAAAAGAATAACTTTATAATGGAAAGGGCCTGGCAGACAATGCCTTAATCAAGGTATCATAGTTAATATCACCAGTAATGGGACAAAATAAAATTAAATATCACCTAAAATTAAACGTCACCTGACAGGACAGAATAAGAACACAAGGTCACTTCTGATATTTTCCTACCAAAGGTGTCTAAGATTAACCTACTTCATGAGGAATCATCAGACAAACCCAAATTAAGAGACAGCCTACAAAATAACTGGCCTGTATCTTCAAAACTGTGAAAGTCATGAAAGTCAAGGAAAGCCTAGGGAACTGCAATGTTCCAGTTTGAAGGCCACTAAAGACACACAACAAATGAATGTAAACTGTGATTCTGAACAAGACCCTATGGCTATAAAGGATACTCTAGGGACAACTGGCCTAATTTGAATGGATGCTGGCAATGTCGCAATGTTAACTTCCTGGTTTTAACAGTTGTACCGAGTTATGCAAGAGAATATGCTTGTTTGCTGGAAACATACACTGAAGAATGCAGGGTTGATGGGACATCATGTCTCCAACTCTCTCTCAGCTGGTTCCAGAAAACTATGTCTTGCAACTTTTCCGTAAATATGAGATTGTTTCAACTCTAAAATGAAATATGAACACACATTCACATGTTCACATCTTAAGAGAACATAAAATAGGCTGGTATAAGCAAAAACAGCTTAAAACAACGCAAAAAAAATCAAGTATATGATTATACACATATTAATGAGAGCAAACTCAGATTATATGTATAGACAGGAAAAAAAGTAAACTATGGCTTCATCAATTTACTAATTTTGGTTATCTCCATGATGGATGTATAATTCTAGTTATACATTGGACTGATCTAAAATGACCAATAAACTAAACTTTAACATGCTAATTTTATATATGTATATATGCATATACATACGTGGGTGTGTGTGTGTACGTGTGTTTGTGTATATATAGATATGACATAGATCCAAAGTTAAATTGTAGCATGTTAATTCCTTGGTCATTTTTTTCCTCCCTCACTCTCTTTAGATTCTACAGTTTTGTCAACACAGTAAATATGACAAAGAGATATGGAAATCATTGGGTTAATATAGCTTACAGAGATGATTTTGACCAAAAAATCCACTTGATCAAGTTCATTATCTTCACCAACAAATTGAAATGTTTTGTAAAGTATTAATTTTGTTTCATTCTGGGGTTAAATCTGGCCAAACACCAAATAGCTAACTCTTCTCTAAGACAAGTAAGTCTTCTCTATGTTTGCTTAATGTCATAAGACTGTTACGGAATCAAGTGAGTTAGCCCTTTAAGAATATTTCAAGTGCTATCTAGAGTTTATTTTAATAGCTTTCATCTATCAACCATTGTTCTTTCAGCTCAACTCACATATTTTAGAATATTTTAGTGAAAGGAAAAATAGAAAATAAATAAAAGCTTAATAAAATTTAATCTTAATGCCTAGATTTCTGGGCATTGGAAGGGATAAACCAGAACTAAAAGGAGTAGAGATTAAAACAAGGCACACTGTGTATCTTGAGGGGTAAAATATCATTTTGGGATCTAGTAATTCAGTAATTGCTGACGATGGCAAAGAAAATAATACGACTAAGCAATGGGTTGCTTATCTATTTCCACAACTACTTAAACATTTTAAGAAAAGTACCTGAAACCTAACATTGGCATACTTCTACCTCTTTTTCCCTATAACCTCTCAAAAAAACCAAAGAACTATGAACTGTCTGCCCCTAAAATCATTTGTTTTTTTCATCTGACTGCAAGACTTTAACTCCTGGGTGAGTCAGTGAGTGGTGAGTGAATGTGAAAACCTAGGGTACTACCGTACAGTATTGCAGACTTTATAAACACCGTACATATACTTAGGTTACGCACTAAGTTTATTTAAAAAAATAGTGTAGTGTTAAGCTACTATGTCACTAGGTGATGGGAATTTTTCAGCTCCATTATAATCTTACGGAACCACTGTCGTATGTGTGGTCCATCGCATCATTATGCAGCACATGACTGTATTCAAATTTTGGTATTCAGTTGGATGATATGACCACTAATTCACCTTCCAATCTCATCTAATACTTTCTTTGAAATACCAATCAAATCCTACCACAATACTCAGTTCTTTGAAAAGTCTCCAACATTCTATCCTATTACATATACTGTTTTCTCATCTGAAATGTACACATAAAGAACATCTATTTATAGACACAGAATCAGAGATCAGGAAAGGATCTTAAGGAATAACCTAATCCACTAACCTTAATTTGCAAGTTAGAAAATTCTATCACGTACTGAAAATTCTACCACGTACTTACAAGACTCTAGCATTCTTTCCATTACCCAGTGTTTCTCAAACTCTAGTATGCCTCAGAACCAACCCAGTAGTTCTTAACACAGATTTCCAAGCCTCATCCACAAAGACCAGGCTCTACTAATTTGAGGACAGACCTCGCATGTTTTATTAAACAAGCACTTCAGATTATAATGAAGCAAGGAGTAAAAGCTTCAGATCATAGTAAGAAAATCACAGGAAAAAAGGAACGCATTAAGAATAGGTATAAACCTAAAAGCAACAAATGAGCAGTACAAACAAACAGAGACTCATGGACTACAGACTAGTGGTTACCAGAGGACTATAGAGTAGTGGTTACTAGTGGGGTGGGGAAGGAGCGGGGAGTTAGTCAGGGTAAAGGGGGTCAAATATGGGGCAGTGGGAAGTGGGAAAAGGGGATCAAATATATGGTAGCTGAAGGAAACTGAACTTTGAGTGGTAAACACACAATAGAATATACAGATGTCAAATGATAATGTACACCTGAAAATTATAATTGTATTAACCAATGTTACCCCCCAATAAACTTAATAAAAATAAATAAATAGAGGTGAAGTTAAAAAAAAGAAAAAAAAATAGGTAGTCTTGCAGCACTTTGCATATCATCTGAAGTTTTCCATTTCTGTCCCCATATTAGAACCTCCAAAAAACAGCTACTCACTGCTACTTGTGCTGAATCCATAAATCTCAGTCCAAAATAGTCGCTTTCAATAAGATCCAAGTGGTATGTAATCTGATCAAACAGCTCCTGACCTTTGGCTTTTTTCTGAAATGGTTAAGAAAATAAATGAATCAATAAGCGGCTTATTATAAGATCAGCAAGCCTGGCTGAAGATGGTTTTAGTAATACATGATCTCTTTTTAAAAATACATTATTTGTAATACCAAAAGTACAACCCAAATTATTATAGCATGTAATGGGTAAAATATTACAGTTTTCCAAAAAACCACGTAAGGCCAAAAGAGAATTTGTAATCCTAGAAAATGTTACTTCCTATCAACTAGCAATTATTACTTTGTATCTAACTCTGTGTGTAAGGAGAAATTCTTGCTCTGTCATGTCAATAATTAGAGTCCCTGCTTTAAAAAGAACTTTATAATGTAACAGAAATATAAGAGAAAACACAAGAAAACTTAATAAAACACTTAAGTACAAATCATGTGGAACTGCATTTGCCAATAGATTTTAGAGAAGAGATAGTCACAAAAGAGACCAGAATTATCACTGAAGACTTGAAGATGGTCAGTCTAAAACTGGATAAGAATATAAGGTAGGAAACAGCAAAAAAAAAAAAATGGAAAGTGGGAAGGAATATAGGACAAAGACTACTGTGATCAATGCAGAAGACATCAAATTGGAGGGAGTGGATAATAGCAAAGAAACTTGTATGGAAAAAGCAGTTCTCAAAATGTGACCCGTAAAGATTCCCCAGATCTTTTCAAAAGCTCCACAGGCCCTATGATTCTCATGAACCTCAATCAAACAACATACTACAAAAGTATGAATGCAGAAGCAGATAATAGACTCATGTACGATTTATTAAATTAGATACTTAAAAGGATTTGCAAAAGTGCATAAAACAATACTATTCTCACTGAATTCTTTTGTTTAGTACAATAGTTATCTTTCGTTAAAACATTACTTAACATACAAGGGGTATATTATTGCTATTTTTAAATTAACCAAGAAATATTTTTAAATATTTCAGTTTTAATTTCTAATATAACTATTGATAGATATAACCCTCATAAGCAAAAGCTATTGGGATCTTCAATTTTCAAATATTTTCATATAGATCCAATCCATATTCTTCTCCCTATATAATTTTAATTATGATTTAGAGTATTTCCTCTAAATAAACAAATAGTTGGATTTTTTAATTGAATCATCCATCTCTGACTTTTAACTAACAACTATTACTTCGACTAGTCCATTGCTTTTCCTGCACTTTTTATATCCTTTCTTTTTGATAAATAAACACGTTATCCCTTTATCAAGACAAGAACTTTACCATACCCTCATGCCCCAAATCTCCCCTCCAATCCTCATCATGTTTTACAGATATACTTCCTCTATTTCCTTTCTTTGGTCATGGCTAAGTTTTTAAAGACAATAATCTTTACTTTGGTATCTGATTATTCTTAACACATCTTACATGCATATATTTCACATATCTAGCAGCATGTGCTAGATTAGTTTTTCTACTCATTTGAGTTCTTCCTCAAGAAATGTTCCCCATGTGGGAACTTCTATGGCTGATCCTCAATGGTCTTCATGTTTGAGAATATTTTCATCATGCTCTTCTACCTGAACGAGTTGGCTGGATATAATATTCAAAGTTCAAAATGGTTTTCTCTCAATAATCTCTTCGATATTCAAAATATATTACTCTATCATCTTACAGTCTATATTGCTGTTGAAAAGTGTGATGTCAATTTGAATCTTGTTCCTTAATAATATTTATTCTCTTGAAAGCTTTAGACTTTTCTCTATCTCTGATGATTTTAAATTTCATTATAACGTGTCTAGGTATGGGGTTTTTCTTAACTCTATTTGGTACTCTATTGGGCCTTTTTAATGAGATCTTTCATCTCTCTTTAATTCTGGGAACTCAATCTACTGTTTCCTCAAATATTTCTCCTTTATTTTTATCATTTTAAGTTTCCTACCAGATGCTGGCACTTCTAGTTTTTTTAAACATAGTCATTTAATCAATAATCTTGATGATTATGGTTTATTTGTCCATTTTACAAATATGTAACATAGACAAAAATTCAGAAAGCTTTAGTTAATATGAAAAAATTACACAACTAAAAAAAATGACATGGCTAGAGTCTGAATTTTGTTGTCTGCCTGTCAAGTTCAAATTCCCTAAGGGTTACATGTTATACCCAGATTTCATCTGAAATATCACCTCTCAGATCAATAATCAGAGACTCCAACTTCTTATCACAACCTCCTCTTCAAACTTATTCACAAAATTATACTCAATGCCTAGGTTCTCCAACTACATAAGAACTTCCACTGACCCTCACTTAACAAGCAGCAGCCCCAATTTCTTTTTTTAACATAAAATTTACCATTTTAACCATTTTAAAAAATACAATTCAGTGCCATTAAATAGTCATATATTCACAATGTTGTGCAACCATGACCACTATCCATTTCCAGAACTTTTCAATCATCATCCCAATCAGAAACTCTATACCCATTAAACAAACACTCCTCACACCTCTCCCCTCAGCCCGATAACCTCTTTCCTACTTTCCACCACTGAATAGTGTTAGCACTCTTCTGGAAAACCATTTGATCATATATTTGAGGGTTTATTTCTAAATTCCCTATACTGTTCCATTGGTCTATACGTCCGTCTGTATGCCAGAACCTGTTTTGATAACTATAGCTTTGTAATAAGTTTTGAAATAAAGACGTGTGAGTACAAATTTTTTTCTTCTTTTTCAAGATTGTCTGGCTATTTGTGGAGTCCCATGAGATTCTATATGAATTTTAGGATGGACTTTCCTATGTCTGCAAAAAAGTCCTCAGAATTTGGTAGGGATTACATTGAATTTATAGATGACTTTGGGTAGTACTACCCTCTTAACAATATTGAGCCTTCCAATCCATGAACACAGGATATCTTTCCATTTATTGGAATATTCTTTCATTTCTCTCAGAAATGTTTTGTAGTTTTCAGTGTACAGGCATACCTCAGAGATATGGTTCCAGACTACCGCAATAAAGCAAATATCACAATAAAGCAGGTTACATGAGTTTTATGGTTTCCCAGTGCATATAAATGTTTATAATATAATCTATTAAGTATGTAATAACATTATGTCTAAAAAAGTGTACATATCTTAATTTAAAAACACTTTATATCTAAAAAATGCTAACCAACATGTGAACGTTCAGTGAGTCATACTCATTTTGCTGGTGCAGGGTCTTACCTTCATTTATTAAAAATGCCATACCTGTGAGGCACAATATAACAAGGTATGCCTAGCCTATACAAGTGTTTTATCTCCTTGGTTAAATTTATTCCTAAGCATTTTATTCTCCTTGATGCTATTGTAAATAAATTTTCTTAATTTCAGTTTCGAATTGTTCATTGCCAGTGTATAGAAGTATAACTGCTTTTTTTGGTTATTTTATCCTGCAATTTTGCTGGATTCACTTATTAGCTCTAAAAAGGTATATGTGGAATCTTTAGGATTTTCTACTTATAAGATCATGTCATCTTGAACAGAGATAATTTTACCTCTTCCTTTAGAATTTAGATGCCTATTATTTCTTTTTCTGCCTAACTGCTCTGGCTAGAACTTCTAAGATTATGCTGAATAGAAGTGGTGAAAGCAGGCATCCTTCTTTTATTCTTTATCTTAGGGAAAAAGGAACTTCTACTCTTATCTTCCATTTCATAACTTTTATTTTATGCTTCCTATTTTGTAGTTTCTTTCCACCTACAGGAAAAGTTCCTATAAATGACTTCCAATTTACCAATTTGTCCTTTATTATAATTCACATTAATTTTGTCCCATTGATAATATTTATTATACTTTCATACCTAATTTTTCCATTTGGTCCTTTTAAGTAAGTTTTATTCTTGTTTCGTATTGCTAATATTTTCCCTTACCTTTTAGAAAATTTATTAGACTTTTTTCCCCATCTGCCTTTGCATCTAGTGCTATCTGTAATAGTTTGATGTCTTTTGTTACTTGACTTTTGAAATGCTTGTTTCCTTATTTTGGCCATATTCATTGGGAATAAGTCACTTTCTGTAGATCATGTGTAACGAAAAAGAAGTCAACCCAGTTCTGTATTAGCTCTATTTAGCTCTGAGAAATCAATGCGGGTACAGAGGAGTCCTATGGAAGAGAATCCCAAGAACCAAAAAACCACAGTTAATCACTTTCCATTCAACAAACAACTGCTTAAGTCAGTGATTCACTCCCATTCCCAAGGGAAAAGTAAAGTAACACTAGGAAAGATATTCTCCTTTCATTATAATTTATCATTCCCTAAAGAGGGGCAGGGAATATAGGTAAGGGAATTTTAGGGGTTAGGAATTTTAGAAGTAGGGAACTTTAGCCAACACAATTATTTACTTTTGAGGACAGCTGCACACACCATCTGAGTCTGTGCTTTCATACCACTCAGTCAGGGCCAGATACTAATTATGAAGACAACAACTGGGGGTAAAGATCAAGGCCTGACTTCAAATGGCCACCCCTCCCCATGTTATACTTCCATAATTCCCCTAACCTGCAGCTGCCACCACTGTCACCACCACAATCACCAGTGGGAGTACACATGTGCGTGCGCATATACACACATACCCCATTACCAACACTCCTTCCCTAAGGCTTTCTAATTTTTATTTCTTATATTTTATGATCTTTCCTTCAGAGATTAATCTTGGGGGAGGAAGCCAGCAGCTGGCTGGCTTATTCCAAAGACAGCAAGTTCAATGGCTAAAGTAAAGCAAACATGAGAAAATATGGTCAACAATGTGACAGAAATGAGCAAAAGGCAATGAAATCTTAAACCCACATGGGCAAATAAGACGAACTAACTCAATATTTGAACATATTTGTTCTATGAGAAATATGGACAAAGGAAGGAGAGAGACTGTTATTACTGGAAACAACAGAAGAAAATTTCTGATTTTAAATCATACTCATAATAACTAAGTCACGAAGCACTAACAAACTTCAACAGCAAACAGCAATTATGCAAAACTTTGCAAATGCCAATGACCTTAAATGGAACACAAAATATTTTTAAATTATAGCAGAAAGTCACAGAAATCATCTACAGCATTCGCTTCTCTGGTACCAAATGTACATGCTTCCATTACCTTAATTCTAAGGTACATATCTGGAATCAATTTCATATTCCATCAACATTCTTTATTTGCTTCAAAGACCAAAAGGAAGCATGACTTAAAAAATTACTCTCATCCTTATTATTCTGCCAAAGCATCATGTGCCAGCCTCTTAAAACATGACAACTGCATTCTGAGAAAATAAAGAATGGACTGCCAACTGGGTAGCTGTTTCCTCAGAAAAAACTTCTCAAGTAGGTAGTGACTCCTTAGTAGAGGTTAACTGAGGCCAACCAACAGTGAACCCAGGCACTTGCAGATTCCTGATGTTAATGCTCAATCTAACAGAAATGTGACATTTCAAAAGAGAATTTCTTGAAACACTTGAGAATTTGCCTGTTTTCCAAAGCAGCTGCACCATTTTACACTCCTGCCGAAAAATAGAAGAGGGTCCAAATTTCTCCACATCCTCACCAACACTTGCTATTACCAGACTTTTTTACTTTATCTAGTTGGTGTGAAGTAGCATATCATTGTAGTTATTATGCATTTCCCTGACTAATGAGGTCAAGCATCTATTCCTGTGCTTAATGGTCGTTTATATATCCTATTTGGAGAAATTTCCATTCAGATCTCTTACCCATTTTTAAACTGGGTAATATACCTTTTTATTATTGTATTAGAACAGTTCTTTATATATTCTGGATACAAGTGCTTATCAGATATATAATTATGCAAATATTTTCTCCCATTTTGTGAGACAGTCTTTTCACTTTCTTGATGGTGTTCTTTGAGGTACAAAAGTTTTTAATTTTGATAAAGCCTAATTTATTTTTCCTTTTGTTGTTCATGTTTTTGGTGACATGGCTAAGAAACTGGTGTCAAATCCAAGATCATAAAGATTTATCCCTACATTTTCTTCTAAGAGTTTTATAGTCTTAGCTCTTATGTTAGTGTTTGTCCATTTTGAGTTAATTTTTATATGTGGTGTGAGGTAAGGTTCCAACTTCATTCTTTTGCGTGTGGCTATCCGGTTCTCCCAGCATCACTTGTTGAAAAAAACTATTCTTTCCCCCCACTGAATGGTTCTGGAATTCTTGTCAAATACCAAATGATCATCAACGTATGGGTTTATTTCTGGGTTCTCTATTCTGTTCCACTGATCTGTGTGTGTCTAACCTTCTGCCAGTAGCGCAATATCTTGATTACCATTGCTTTACAGTAAGTCTTAAAATTGGGAAATATTAGTTCTAATACTTTGTTCTTTATCAATACTATTTTGGCTATTCTGGGTCCCTTGCAATGCCATATGAATTTTATAATCAGCTTGTCAATTTCTACAAATAAGTCAGCCTGTATTCTGGTGACTCTGTAGATCAGTTTCAGGTATACTGCTATCTTAACAATGTTAAGTCTTCCAATTTGTAAACATGAGATGTTTTTTCTTTTATTTAAAGGTATAACTATACACAATCTATATAATTTAAAGACTTCAGTATCTATATCGGCAAAGTAGAAATATAAAATTATCTATTAGTTAATCAAATATTTCCTATTAAAACATAGGTAATACAGAGTTTGACAAGACAAGCTAATTATAAACACTAATAAATCATAAATCAAAGGAGTTACTGTGACATTTACAAAGAAAAAAATTTGAAATCACACAAATTTCTACCTGATGTCTTTATCATTCACTGAAAGGCATTCTCACTGTATTAGTACTTTTTAAAAAAGAAAAGGAAATAGAAGGTATTTAAACCCTTTCCCCAATTTTAATAAAATTGAAAGAGCAGAAAATGACAATTGCTACTTGTACATATTAATCTGGAGTCTATAGGATTTAAATTACTCGATTTAATCACAAATAATCCTTTACATATTGCCTGGGCAATCATCTTAGTTCTATGCTGGCTTGCAACAGTAACTAGTGACCCTAATCCTAATGGGAAATGAGTATGTGCTTCCTTCATTCTCCAAAATCAATTCTACATCTTTCAGCATCATACTAGACTGGCCGAGAAGCTAAATGAGAAAAAGGGAAAACCTTTTCTTCTCAGAAATGAATATTCATCTGGTCTATTTTTTTCTTTAGTAAGGCAGTTTAGTTGGCAGGCCAATGATTATTTTAGATCCATGCAAGCATCTAGAGTTAGTTTACTAACTCTAAGATTTCACCTGTGGAGCTGAAAAGGCAATTGTTCTAGTTCTACAAAAAGTTCAATTTAAAACTCTTGACTTTTCACTGCAACTGTCTGCATAAGAGAGGCCAGCTTGCATTTCTGGCCTTGATTAAGCATCCCATACACCCTACTGAGCATACCAAGCACAGGAAACCATTCTATACCAGTCAGTAGCCATTTGTTCCACTACTTTAAAACCTAGTGCTTTCTCTTCCACACTATACTGCCTTTTTAAAATAGCTCCTACAAAGTCTATTTTCCTAGTACAAGCCTTTCCATCAACAACCCTGAGACTTCATACTTCAAACATTAGGTAATAAGAAACTTCTTTCCAGTCTCCTACTCAACAATCTCAAGCTTTTCACCACATAATGATATTTTAATGGAATAGTACACAAAACTCTTAAGATACTTATCAAATAAAAAAAAATGAATATGAATACTATCCTCACAAAGTGTTACATATTAGAATTTCTGATGAGCCCTCAAGAAGCCCTTACAGGACAAAAATTTAAATGCCTTAAAGTCTTCCAGAATCAAAAACTCTAAAAATGTCATCTAATGTAAAAATAAATACTCATAACGATGGCTTTAAAACATTTTTAGAAATCCTGTCTTTAATTTTATATTCCATTATTTAAAAAATTCATAAGGTACATATCTAATACATTCTAAATTATTCAATTAATCAGAATACTCATTTAAACGAACTACCCAACTCCTTAATCTCTCATTCTGTGAGCTTAAAGCCTTCCTGAGCTTATTCAGCTATTTGTTATTGCGGCGTCCAGGCTATCGCCTTGCACAAAAGGACTTTTTTAAAACTGCATTTTGGGTAAATGAGTGTGTACTAGAGAGTTTGTGGAGAAAACACTGTAGAACATCCAATGACGCTTACGTCAAAACTGCACATTTTACAGCTTAATTATGTAAATCTTTTAACGCAGAACAAAGACACGAGAGAGATTTGGCATTAGTCAATAGCTCAGAAAGAAACTCTCACAAAGCCATATGACTACCTCTCCCTCTCCTTAAAAAAAATGCCTGTAAGAAATAAGTTAACCCCTTTCAAATATAACGGAATGCTTTACACTGTTAGTATTATTCATAACTGCAAAGAAACCTATCCAAAATTTAAATACAATTACAACATTCTGTCTTGAAATAAAGATTACAGTGTATTAAAAACTTCCCCTGCAAATGACTTCAGGAGCACAGAAGTAGTCAGATTTGAGGGATATGAAGAAAGTCCTTCTCTTCATTTCATTAAAATTTCTGCAAGCATATCAAACTGTGGAGGATTTGTTTTGAGAAAAGTGAAGAGTGTTTTGAAAACTACAGGAAAGTATCGAGAAGTAAAAGTCTTACAGTATACATATAGGTATTATTCTGGTTCCCAAAGTTTCTCATTGCTTTAACAATTGCTCATCAAGTATTGTGAGAAATCCACCAGAGTACTATGTACTGCCATCATAAAGAACACACATAAATACACACAAATGTCTCGCGGCAACAAGTGTCATATTATTTGAATGTTTAGGCAGCTCCCACTAATTTCAGAGAAATATTATCATGCAAGGTACCTAACCACTACCTGAATCATGTACTTATGTTATAGTGCCTGATCCATACAAACTCATATTACTTAATTCTCCCAGGAAGTTATCAAGTAGTAAGTGTAAATGAAGAAGGTGATCTCATACAGAATTTGCAGGTCAGCAAGACCTACGTACCGGCAAGTCCACACTAACATCAGTACCATCCAGAAGGGACACCCGACATGTGATGATGGATTTAGAATCTCCAGCTGCAGGAATGTGTGTGGCAGCTCGTTGAGCTTCTCTGAGTCGTTCCTTCTCAGCATGTTTACGCATTGACCGACGCCCAAGTGTTCTACGGAAGAAGCTCAGCATTTTTGTCACTATAAAGCCAGAGAGAAAAAGATATCAGAAGACTCCCCACAATTTGCAGTCAGACAAATGGTGTTATTTAGTAAAGTCCTGTGGACATTAGTAGTTATGTTACTTAAAAGGACTCCTGGTCAAGGAAATCTGAAAAAAAGTGAAAACTGGCTACTTCGATTCAAAGTTTTTAAAGACATTATGTAAAATAGACATAGGCTTACATCATTTCTAAACTTACTGGACTATTTTCTAAGGAGCTGGTCTGGTAGGAGAAGGTAAACATTTATGAAGCTTATCACATCTTTTAGATGAATAAATTATACGTAAAATAGCCATATATCCCTATAAACGTTAGGAGACAATGCCATATACTAAGGCATCCTGTGATGATAACGATCCTAAAAAGTTTCTCTTCTGAGCGTTCATAATAAAAATACAAAATTAATCACCTATTTCAACTAAAATACAAATAATTCAAAGTTTTCATCAAATATTCTACTATAGATTTTAAATTGCCACTTAATATAAACAATTCTTTATACTATCAAATTAATGTTACTTCTTTATCTCTATTAAGAAAATTAAGGTTAATCAAAATAATTAAGATATTAATTTTAAAAATATAGCACACATAAAATGGAAATATAAAAACTACCTTGCTAACCTGTTTGAATTTACAAAAGGAAGTTTGAGAAAAATAAGTACATATAACTAAGCCAACAAATAATTAATTCCAGAGAAAACAAGAAGTTGCATAGAAAAGGAAACGTAATCACAGTACACTACATGACTCAGCTAATTGCTTAGTCATTATACCATAAACGTTAAATATTGATCTACCCATAAATTAACTGAGTGAAGGTTTATATAAAAGGTAGGTGAGGACAGAAAGCTAATTCCTCATCTCATCTAGCAGAAATTCAACAGATAATTCAAATCAAGAAGTAACAATAAGAGCATGTTATGTAATATGTGACTGGTTGCCTTGAGGGAGCAGAATTCAAGATAGTGATTTTCAAAAGAAGCCTTCCCATTAGATGGCTCTTTCAAGTTTATTTATAAACTTGATAAAAATAAAACCTAATTTTTAATAAATACTATCGCAAAAAATAAGCACCTATAAATTAAAGGTTATTGTACACGTATTACAAGTATAGATATTCATACATAATTAGGTAAACTGGCAAAGCCATGATACTTGTAATTTATATATTTACTTGCTTAGATCCTAAGGAAATAACTGAAATTTTTAATAGCTTTTTAAGTTTACAAAGTACTCATACATAACATCTAGATCCAGTCTTTCTCTTTCCAGGTTTATTTTCAGGCATTGCTCCCTCTTCACCTTGCTATCCAGTCTTATTTCAGTTGCCTATGAAGGTCAAACTTGTTATCCCAGACTTCTAAAGCCTTATGTCAGAGAATCCCTCCTTTTAACTCAACTCCCCCTATAAAGTTAGTTCCACTGAACCTTGAAAGTATTTTACTTTTTTACTAATCAGATTTTAATTATTCATTTACACGTCTGTCTCCTTTATTGTAAGGTCTTTGAGGAAATAATTCCTACCCAACACATTTCATCATCAAGTACAACTAAATAATTGTACTTGATCTTCAGAAACACACCCCAAAGTATTATCTTATTTTCATGACAATGGTCAGAGATAATGGCCAAGTCCATTATTTAGTAAATGGTGAAGACAAGGGCTCAAAGTGATTTTCTGACTCTACATCTTGGTCCTCCTTTCTACTATATCATAGAACCATTTCTGTAAAACTCACATTTTAAAGATAAGAATTTGTTAGGCCCTTATCAGAGGTGTTCTTTGCACATATATTCTATTCAGATGGTTGCCTCTTTGCCTCACTGATGGTTTCTTTTGCTGTTCTGAAGCTTTTAAATTTGATCTAGTCTCATTCATTTATTTTTGCTTTTACTTCCTTTGCCTTTGAGGCCAAATTCATAAAATCCTCTCTAAATCCAAGGTCCTTAAGTTCAGTACCTATGTTTTTGTCTATGAAATTTATTGTTTCAGGTCTTTTGTTCAGGTCCTGGATCCATTTTGAGTTAATTTTGGTGTATGGTGATAGACAACAATCTAGTTTCATTCTTTTGCATGTGGCTTTCCACTTTTCCCAGCACCATTTATGGAAGAGGCTTTCTTTTCTCCATTGTATGATTTTGGCTCCTTTGTCAAAAATCATTCGCCTATATATGCAGGGGTTTACTTTGTTCCATTGGCCTGTGTCTGTTTTTCTGCCAAATACCATGATGTTTTGATTGTTGTCACTTTGTAGTATAATTTGAAGTCAGGCAGAAAGGCCTAATAGCCAAAATATATGAAGAACTCATACAACTCAACAAAAAACAATCCAATTAAAAAATGGGCAGAGGACCTAAACAGACACTTTTCCCAAGAAGACATACAAATGGCCAACAGATATATGAGAGGATGCTCAACTTCGCTAGCTATGAGAGAAATGCAAAACTAAAATGAGATACCATCTCACACCTGTTAGAATGGCTATCATCAACAGAATAAGTGTTATAATAACAAGTGTTGGGAGAGGATGTAAGGAAAAAGGAACCCTCATACACTGCTGGTGGGAATGCGAACTAGTACAAATACTATGGAAAAAATGGAGGTTTTCCTTAAAAAAACTAAGAAGTGAATGTGATCCAGCAATCCCTCTTCTGGGTATTTACCCACAAAGATATATGCATCCCAATTTTCATAGCAGCATTATTCACAGTGGAAAGGACATGGAAGCAATCAAAGTGTCCTATGATAGAAGACTGAATAAAGATGATGTACTACATATACACTGGACTATTATTCAGCCATAAGAAAAGATGAATTACTGCCATTTGCGACAACACGGATAGATCTTGAGATAATTGTGCTAAATGAAATAAGTCATACAGAAAAAGTTGAGAACCACATGATTTCATTCATATTGAGATATAAAATTTAAAGTGACAAACAAACATGACAAACAAACAAAGACTCATGGACAGGGACAGTGGATTAGTGGTTACCAGAGGGAAGGGGGAGGGAGGAGATAGACGGAGGGAAAAGGAGTCAAATAATTGGTGATGGAGGAAATCTAACTTTGGGTGGTGAACACATAATGCGATGTGTATATATATGGCAAACTGTTAAATTGTACACTTGAAACTTACTTGATTTTATTAATCAATGACTGTCACCCCCAATAATTTTTAATAAAAAAATAAAGATAAAATAAAGATAAGAAATTATTAAAGATCACAGCTAAAAAGTTAAATGAAAATACAAACAAAACACATATGGTGAATTTGTTATCTTTGACATTAATTCAGCTCATTCAACAAACAGCAAGGGGAAAAATAAAGATGCAAAGTAAAACGTTTTAAAAAACTTAAAATGCATATCGATCACAATGTATGAACCTACTCTAGATCCTAATACAAATAAATGTTTTTTAAGTTGTCAGATGTTATCACTGGGAGAAGCTAGGTGAAAGGTATATGGGAATTCTGTACTATTGTTATTACTTCTACATAAGTCTAAAATTATTTCAAAAGAAAAAATTTTTAAGTCATACATTTGTTATATATAACAAGTCTTGTATAAACAGTTGATGCTTTAAACTAAGTGCACTTGTAAACAAAAATAAAAACTGAAATACCAACATCTTAAAAAATAATAGCTAGAAATTGAGGATTATACTCTCATTTACAAGTTTATGACTCCTATATAATTATGTAAACTAGCAAATCCATGATAATTGTCATCTGAGCTTCCCAAAGACATAAATTACACACACATTTGAATACTGACTGGACTGTTTATAATAACCAAGGAATTACTGCCATTTTAATTCTAGATAAAATAGTGGTATTAAAGGTAAGTTTTGAAAAGTCATTACTTTTTAAAAATACATATTGAAATTGGCCAGATAACTGGCCAATAACTGTTGAAGCTGGACGATAGGTACATGGGGGTTTATTATACTCTTCTGACTATTTCTGTATATGTTGAATTTTTCCATAATAAAAGGTTTTTTAAGGGAAAAATGTTTAAAATATCTACAACTTTGTGGTTCTTAGGAAGAAAACTTGTTTCATAATTCATTAAGTTTTCTGACTTTCACCTTATCCTACATCTTGAAAATAAAAACTCATTATACGGAGTTAACCTGCTAAGGAAAAACACAGCTTCTTTCAGATTTAGATTTTAATAACTATGTATTTTGAACTAAAAAACCCAATTCTACAAGTTCTTTGCAAAAATAAGAAAGCAACCTACATGAAAATAAATTTCAGACAGACTAAAGATTTAAAAATAAATGAAGACTAGAAGGAAACAAATAGTATATTAGAGCAAAGGGCTGTTAAAATTCTTCGGCAAAAGGATTTTTTTGAAAAGATTAACATGCAGTTTAATAAAGAACTATCACAAATCATTAAGATTAACAACCCAACAGAAAAATAAAGGGGCAAGATATGAAGAAACAAGCTCTAAAAGATGATATGCAATGAAAATATTTATTTAGAAGATGTTCAACCTCAACAGTACCCAAGGAAATCCAAATATAAAAATAATATATTGTCTGTCATGTAAAAGACTAAAGATAGCTGCTGTTGAAAAGGATATAGGAAAAACAATACACGGTCCCCTTTGGAGGAGTATTTGACCACACAAATAAAATTTTAATATGCATACCCTTTCAATTCTACTCAGCAATTCTATCTATATCTATATCTGTATCTAAAGAAATAGTCCTACATATGCTTCAAGTTGTAAGAACAAGGATTTTTCAGGACATAATTAACTTTAGAAAATTTTAAATGTTCATCAACACACAAAGTTGTTAAATTATCATACATATAATGACATGCAACACAGCTGTTTTTAAAATACAGTTGACTTAGACACAAAATTTATAAGTGAAAACTGAAATCAAGAGAAAAAAATAGTTTTATCCCACACTGAGTTGGGATACAAATACATACTTATATCTTATACAAATGAACTAGAAGGACATGCAAACTATTAAGTGAGGTTATCTCTGTAGAGGGTCACGTGGAGGTACTTATATCTTCTATACTGGGAATATATGAACACGTCAGTAAAGTTTTTAAAATTTACTGTTAAAAATTTTTTCCCCATATTCACTTTTCCCACCCCCTACTCCCACTTACATTCTTCATGCTACACCAGTGGATTTTTAGCAACCACAAATCTGATCCCTGTTTAAAAATTTTTAATGGCCTTGCTCCCTGATCTAGCTCCTCCACCTGCCTGAACCTTGGCAGCCCACTCCCAGCTGCTCACCGCTGTAGTATCCCTTCTGCATAGCCCAAGTCTTTTTAACTGCAAGCCTTTTTTTCCCCCTTAACTCTTCAACCTTTCTGGAAAGTTCTTTTTCCACTTCACCTCTCCCGCACTCCCCTACCCTCTCCTACTTCCCATGACTAACTTCAAATTTCTGGTTGAAATGTCTTTTCCTCAGAAAAGCATTCCCAACTCCTCAGTCCGAATTAGGGGCTCCTTTTAGTACTCTTAGCCTTTTCTTTATAACACTTAAACTATAATTAAATATCAAATTGTTTACATTTTTTACTGGGAATTTTCCCAGTAGGACACAAAGACAGGGAGACCTAGTCTGACTCATTCACCACTATGACCTAGCTAGCACAACCACCTGCATATTAGGCACTTAATAAAGAACTTGTCTGACACTAAAATGATAGTGAAATTTTGGGGTAAGTTTTTAAAAATTACTAGTTTTTAATCTATTGCATCTCATTTTTTGGCAATGAACAAGAAGAGTTTCCTTTAAAATCAGAAAAATACAAATTGCATTTACTACTTAAGTTTTTGTTTAGATATATCTAAAACTAAAACGTCATGAAATATGTATACTCTCATACATGACTGGAGGTCATAATTTTTGGTAACCAACTACTTTTTAATAAAGCAATATACCAATATACAGCAAGTGCCATGAAGATATCTTTTGCCCAGTAGTCCCAAAATATTTTCTATGAGATTTTAAGAGAATTCAACAGAAATTATGCTGTACATATCGTTTTCTAATAAGGTTTGCCCATATAAAAGAAAGAAAATCCTCCAAACTAGTTTATATGCACTAATAAGCCACTATGCTAGGCAGGGTTCAGCAATGTGTTATGTTAGAAATGAAGTTATCGTAAATTTTTATCCTTATTCTTAAAAAAGTTTCTTTTGATATTAATTCAAAATGTCAAACAGTTTAAAATACTTGGGTCTTTTGCTCTCAAATAAAATTCAGGAGACTTGGTAACCATAAAGAGAGTGGCAAAACAATTCATGTTTACACGCCAAAGAACCCATCATTAACATGCCCCATGCCACAGGTGGAGGCGGGGAGGGTCCTTTAGACCTCGTCATTCCTGGGAACACATATGTCTATCAAAACTTCAAAGCGGCTCCAGTATTAGTCAAACGCAAATGAGCTCCAAAAGTGCACTCGGGTTTTTGTTATAAGACTGTGACAGAAATTCAAGGTGTGTTTTTTTTCCTTGACCTGCCACATTCACTCCACCAGCTGGACGGCCAAGCCACTCACTCGCAGGTGAAGGGCGCCCACCGCCCTCTCACCAGGCCGGAGGCCCCCTAGCTACTCCGGAGCAAGGCCCCCGCCGGCCAGGAGGGCGGGCCCCCGCACACACTGACCAGCTTCGCCCCCGGCGCTCCGCTCCCGCCGCGCAGTATCGCCTGAAACTCGGCGGCCCTACCCCATTGGCCGCCGCCGCCCCTCCCCTGTCGCGGGTTTAATATTTTGCCGGCCAGTCCGGGAAGCTCCGGGCAGCCGGAGGATCCTGGGGCGAGGCTGCAGCACGGACCGTGAGCGCAGACTCCCAGTGCGGGCGTGGAAGGGTCACTGGAGCTGTGAGGTGAGCGGGGCGTGCAGCAAGCCGGGCGCTGGCAGGGCAGCCGGGGCCGCTGGGCCTCGCGCTTACCTGGGCCAGGACGACAGCGCAGCGGCGATCAGAGGGGAGAGATCCAGAGCGAGGCTGAGGAGGGGGCGGCTTCTCCGAGAACCAAGAAATGGCGGCCAGAGGCGCGAACCCACCCGACGATAATCCCCCGGAGGACCCAAGCTCCCCGCCGGCCCGCCCCTTAAAGCCCCCTCTAAGCTCCGCCCCCGGGGCGGGGCGCACCGCTCTTAAATGGGCAATGACACCGCCCCGGAAATCGCCCGGCTGGGCGAGCTTAAAGGGGCGATGTCTGGCCCTGCCAACCTAGAACCAAGGCTAGCAGCCGCAGGGTCGTGGCTGGTTTAAAAGGGCGCTGCCGAAACGTATCCCTGACAATCAGACGTTCACCCTCAGAGTGGGTGCAGGCCCGCACCTAGCCTCACAATTAGTCATATCACAAAGACGGCTTACCGCTGTCGAAGCCCAGCGTCCCAGCATCAGATGCTTCTGGATCCGTTCATCCATTAGTTCAAGAAATCAATTTATTCAGCAAATATTTACAGCCATGCTGTTAAAGAAATCATCATTCTAGTAAGAAGAAAGGCTGTACACAAATACTTTGGACACGGTAATAAATACCACGAAGAAAAATAAAACAGGGAATGGGAAATAGGAGATTTCTGTATAACAGTATGGCCAGGGAGATACTCTGTGATAAGGGGACATTTCTTCCATTCTTCCTACAGTTAATTTATGGAGGTGCCTACTATGGGCCAGGCTGTGTTCTAGACACTGGAGATACAATCGATAAAGACAAACAAAAATTCCTCATGCAGCTTAAGTGTTAGCAGGTGAGGCAGAAAATAAATAGGAAATTAGTTAAATTCAATACTGTGTTACACATTGCAAAATAGTAAAGAGAAAAATTAAAGCAGGGAATAGGGACAGGGAATAAGATAGTGGTAATTTTGGATAGACTGGCTAGGTAAGGAGGAAGGTCTTAATCAGAAGGTGGAATTTGAATGAAGACCCAAAATAGGAGAGACATCTGGGGGAAGAACAGGGAACAGCAGCACCCTGTGATGTGCTTGGCCTGGTCAAGGAAAGCCAGTGAGTCTAGAGGTGAGGGAGCAAAGGGAAGAGTCCTGGAGATGGCAAGTCAGAGAGAAGAGTATGTGGCATAGGGCATTGTTGCCCCTGATCAGAGATCTCAGGGCTGTGGAGAGCACTGGAGGGCTAGATGGAGGGCCCTGCTGGCTGAAAGGAGAAGAGACAAATATTCTACAGATTTGGCACCACCATTTCTCCACTACTCCAAAACTTAGTAGTCCAGTTTGGCAGGGATAGCTGGTCTCTACTCCATGTGCTTGGGCTGGGGCAGCTAAGGAAAGCTGGAGTTGCCAAAATGGCTTCGCTCATCTATGTGATAATCTCAGTTGAAGTGGCTGAAATGAACAGCTGAGTTCTGCCCGAGCCTCTATAGCAGGGTAGTTGGGGTGGCTCAAGCCAATGAAAGTGAAAACCAAAGCTCCAAGGCCCATAAAGGAAATGCCCAGAGTCACACAGTGTCACTTTTGTTGCCTGTTACTGGTCAAAGCAAGTCACATGGCTAAATCCATTTTAAAAGGGAAGGAAACAAAATTCTATCTCTTTTTTTCTTTTAACAGTATTGGAGAAATTTTCTTTTTCTACTTTTTAAAAATAGCTTTACAGAGATATGTCACATATGATACAATTCACCCATTTAAAGTGTACACTTCAGTGGCTTTAGTGTATTCACAAAGTTGTGTGACGATCACTACAATCTAATTGTAGATCATTCGATCACCTCTCATAGGAAAAATGACATGAATGTATAGGGATGGGAGGAATTATTGGGGGTCATCTTTGCATCTTTATCTTGTTAAAAAAGCAATGATGATGATGATTTGGGAAGGGGAAAGCAGTGGAAGTATAGATAAACAAAGAAAAGGCCATGGATTCAAGCTAGGTAGATAGGTACATTAAACTATTCTATTTTATGTATGGGTTTTAATTTTTTTTCCACAATAAAAAGTTTTTAAAAAATACTATCTGGGCCATGTATCCCTTGGAAAGCCTTCATGTCTCCCCGATGATCCGATTACCCTAGTTTGAAAACTGTACAGTCTTGAGTGTCATCCCTCAAGTCTATCCGGGCTGTCTCCCTCCAGGTTTTACCCAGTGTTTAAACATTTGAAAGCTATATTGTAATTTATCTGCTTACTGATTAATAACGGACACATTTTCTGTCATGAGGTGAGAAAATAGGTTGAGAGAAAGATTGTTGTAGGCTGAAGGAAATATGAAGACTTGGGGAGGGGATGAAACCTAAGGACTCAAGTCATGGGAAGGTGTCCATGCTCTAATCAGGTAAGATTATTACTAATAACAATTGATCACCTCCCCAAATTCTCTCTCCCAGACCTAAATACCCTCTGCAACATCCTTGTTTTGTGGTAAATTAGCCTGGTAATTGATTGCCACCAGAGACATAAAAGGCTCGCTCCTTGAGCACAGCTGAATTAAATAAAAACGCATTTGGCTGCAAGTAATAGAGAAATAATTAACAATACTTAAACAAATAAGAAGGTTTTTTTCGTCACATGAATAATCTAGAGATAGGTAGCTACCTAGTATTGGTTCAGCTCCTCAACAATGTTATAAGAATCCTAAATTCTTTTACTCTCTCTGTTCTGACATCCTTGGCATGTTGAATTTGGTTTTTATGCTTCTAGCCTACTTGCCTCAGGAGGACAATATCTCCAGCTCTCCTATCTGAGTTTCAGAAATGAAAGGAAAAAGAAAGAAGACTTTCTCTTCCTGAAGCCCTGGCTTTTAGTTCAGGGAAGGAAGTCCTATCAACCCCTGTCTCATTGGGCAGAACTAGATTACCTGCCCATACTTCGACTAATTATTGGCCATTGGGAAAGAAAATGCCATCACTGGTTTAAACCAATCATTATTTACTGATGGAAAAACCTGCTTTCTCTGAGGTCAAGGGCTCGCCATTAATTTCTTGAACAAATCCAAGTTCTATTAGTAGGAAAGAGAGGGTGTTGCTAGAAAAAAAGACTCTGGGTAGGCCACATAGAGTGCTAACCGCAATAACCTACTTATTGATGGAATAGTCCTGGCCCATAGGAATATTTTCCTTAATTGAACTAACATCCTCATCTGAGATTTCTTATCTATTGTAGGTCCTGGTTTGATCTCTGGAGCCATACAGAAAAGAGTAGATCCAGGTTTTGTGGGTTCTGAAAATCATACAGTTGAGGGGATGGCTCTTTAAATGAAATAACACAAATTTAAGGATTCAAAATTGAGTACTGGCTCTTAGAAGGAGCCCATGCAAGAAAGGAGCCCTAAGGCTTAAACCTGATTATCTTAGTGATATATCCACATCTGCCCACAAGAACAAACATAATCCCTCTTTCATATCACAGCCCTTTAAGTAACTGACGACATGTGTCCCAAGCTTGCAAAATCTCCTCTTGTCCTGATTCTCAAGCTCTTTACTTTCTTGGTCAGCTTCTCTGATGTTCCACACTAATAGAACCATTTATGCCATGGGATTCAGAGCAGAGTGGAGCAGAGAGAGAATTCGATACGACATTCGGAGACTGACAAATCCTTGCATTCCAAAAGCCTCCATTGAAAAGAAAACACTCAGGAGAGTGGGTATCATGAAGAATTTGTTTATCAGACTCTAAATCTAAGAGAGCACCACCTATTCAAAAATGCACACAAATAAAATAGTCCTGTGCCACATAAGAATGTTTAGGTCAACAAAAGACCACATATATGATGGTAGTCCCATAAGGTTATAATGGAGCTGAAAAATTCCTATCGCCTAGTAACTTCATAGCCATTATTAAAAGAGGAATGTTCATGGTACACTATCTGCTTACAAGCAAATCTATGATTAAAAAAAATAAACAAACCAAGCATACCACTGTGGATGTATTTCTGAAAAGAGTGACACCTTCTCAAAAAGAGCCTCAGGCTGGTCCTTTAGGAGGTGTTCAAGAAGCCATTGTTATCATAGTAGATGACAGCTCCATGAGTGCTATTTCTCCTAGAGACCTTACACTAGATCAAGATATGGAGCTGAAAAATACCTGGGTAGGCCTAGGCTAATGTGTGTTTGTGTCTTACTTTTTAACAACAAAAAAGTTTAAAAAGTTAAAAAAAAAAAATTAAAAATAGAAAAGTGCCTATAGAATAAGGATATAAAGAAAATATTTTTATACAGCTGTACAATGTCTGTGTTTTAAGCTGTTATTATAAAGTAGAATAGTTTCAAAAAATTAAAGTTTATAAAATAAAAATGTTACAGTAAGCTAAGCTTAATTTATTATTAAAGAAATATTTTTTAAAATGTATTTATTTAAATTAGTTTCAGGTATACAGTACATTGGTTAGACATCTATATAGTTCATAAAATGATCCCCCCAATTGCTCCCTCAATCCCCTGGCCCTCCACCTAGCCATCATATTAATGCTAACTGCACATTCCCTCTGCTGTGCTCCCCATCCCTGTGAACAACTATCAACTACTAATTTCTACTTCTTTAACCCTTCACCCCTTTCTCATGGCCCCCCAACCTCCCTCCCCTCTGTCACCAAATTGTCCCCTATATTTGTGAGTCTGTTTTTGATTAGTTTGTTTTATTTGTTTGTTCCTTATATTCCACATATA